>NW_027223763.1:56107997-56707997 GCF_028538775.1 Myotis yumanensis | reverse complement strand
ATTGGGGGACCCCCACTGGCACCACCTTGGCCAGTCTAGCACCACCCACTCGCCAGCCGTCACCTCCAGTTGCCTCCCTCTGGGGGAAGCTCCTGCGTTGAGCGTCTGTCCCCTGGTGGTCAGTGCACATCATAGTGACTGGTTCTTCCTCCATTTGGTTGATTTGCACTTTAGGCTTTTATTATATAGGATACTTTGAGCAACTAATTGATCTTATTTGAGTATTTTATCTAGCTATTTACCTAGATTAACTAGTTATGTGTCACAACAGAGCTCTTGATTACTAGACCCTCTATTACAGGGGTGGGCAACCCTTGGCACACGTGCCAAACATGGCACGCCAGTAACTTTTGCTGGCACGCAAAATCCTCTCTTATAATCTTCCATTTACAATTTTTTTCTTAATGTCGACTTTTTTATTTTTCAGATAAATTCAGTGTAGGTGCATCTTAAATAATTTTACATAACATGTATACATTAAAAAATACATGTATTTTTCTTTCTTTTTTTTTTTTGTAAATATATTTTATTGATTTTTTACAGAGAGGAAGGGAGAGGGACAGAGAGTCAGAAACATCGATGAGAGAGAAACATCGATCAGCCGCCTCCTGCACACTCCCCACTGGGGATGTGCCCGCAACCAAGGCACATGCCCTTGACCGGAATCGAACCCGGGACCCTTGAGTCCGCAGGCCGACGCTCTATCCATTGAGCCAAACCAGTCAGGGCAATAATTGTATTTTTCATCATCATATACTGTGTTTTTGTCGCTTGAATGAATTTTATTATTTCTTCAAGTTTCTTCACATATGAACACCTTAAGAGATATCAAGAAGGCGTAACGTTCTCAAAAAATTAGGGTTGGCACGCAGAAGAATTTTAAGTCAGAGATTTTGCTGGTTTTGGCACGCATTCACAAAAAGGTTGCCCACCCCTGCTCTATTAAAATCTAAATCTGATTCCTGGTATAATATGAACTGGTAGGACTCTAGTTTAAGATATTGTGAGTGAAAATTAATCTCCTCTATGCTACTAATCAGCTGAGTGGGTTTGGGTAAATCCCTTAACCATGCTGGACCTCAGATTCTTCATCTGAAAAATGAAGGGGCTGCTCAAGAAGTATTCTAATGGTTCCTGGTCTCTGACATTATAAAATTTTATTATTATTCTTTTTTAAGTAAGAAAGAGTAGCAATATATCAACTTTACCATCAGAAATTGACGAATAAACTTTTTTGAAACAGTTTACTACTAATTAATAAACTATGGAATGGCATGGTATGATTAAATCTATCTGCAAGATGAAAATGACAGTCTAAATCACACTCCAAATTGCCCTCAATTTAAGGAATAACACTGTGTGCAGCAATATGCCTACACTATAAGAAATGTAAGGAAAGTAAGAGAACCAAGAACAAAATTTGAAGAACACATTATTCAAGAAATAAATGTATATAATTTTAAGATTCATACAAATCTATGAGGTTTATGCGCTCTCCTGGCTCTTACTTCAAAAATTCTACCCAAGGGACAATTGTTTTTAATTTAGCTCAATATGTCTGTACAGAACTACTCTAATTTGGGTTAAATATATGCTTAATGTTTAAATTATGATGCAGCAATACTACCATCTAAGCTACATAACAGACTATATATTCCATTTACTGTGTAACACTTTGTTTTCTAGGTACTAATTCTCTCATGTTTCCATGTGCTGAGCTTTCACTGTTCTGTCACTAATCCAGTTCCCTACTTTCTGACAGAGCAGTAAACATATTCTCCATATGGTATACACCAACAGGAGGTCGAGCAGCTCTGGACACACTTCCCAAGCCATCCATCCTGCTCCAGTCTCTGAAGCAGCGGTTCTCAACCTGTGGGTCCTGAACAATGAAAATACATCCTGCATATCAGATATTTACATTACGATTCATAACAGCAGCAAAATTACAGTTACGAAGTAACAACGAAAATAATTTTACGGCCGAAACCGGTTTGGCTCAGTGGATAGAGCGTCGGCCTGCGGACTGAAGGGTCCCAGGTTCGGTTCCGGTCGGGGGCATGTACCTGGGTTGCGGGCACATCCCCAGTAGGGGGTGTGCAGGAGGCAGCTGATCGGTGTTTCTCTCTCATCGATGTTTCTAACTCTCTATCTCTCTCCCTTCCTCTCTGTAAAAAAATCAATAAAATATATTTAAAAAAAAAATTTTATGGTTGGGGGATCACCACAACATGAGGAACTGAAAGGGTCGCGGCATTAGGAAGGTTGAGAACCACTGCGAAGGGAACTGTTCTCCTGCTCTGCCAGCCAGCCATCATTCCAGGGTTCCCTTTCCCATCATACTGAGAGTTCATTTTATGTCTTATCTATTCTGTTTTGCATTTCATGCTTTTCTTTTCCAAGTCTGAAGTCTTTGTGTGAAGAACTTACTCAGGTAGCTTCCTGAGAATCAGTGAATGAGAGGTTGAGGTTTGGAGCCTGTTAACAGAGATGCCAAAGAAAAGGAAGCTGAGAGTTTCTGATGCATCAGTTCCTATTACTGGTATAACAGATATATGGGTATATCATTGCTCCTCAAGAAAACTCGCAGAGGGAATCCCACTGGGGATAGAGCAGGGCTTCTTCCTATATACTGTTCTCATAAATGGAGATGTTCTAAATACGGAAAAGAAAAGCCACCAGCTATATAAAATTTATAACTAAGCTTAAAACCTCATTTTTAAACTATTTTAGTCCTTCCCACTTAAAATCTTTATGAAAGCATTAAGACTTTATATTGGTAAAATATCAGAATTATTCTTCCCTTTCTCCAGTTCCCCTTTAATGCCTACAAATTTTGGCAAAAAGACAAGAAACTGAGGAATATGGCTGCAAATTTGCAAATGGCCTGTATGCTATACAATTTGGATGATTACTACCTGAGTAACGCTGTCTAGTATACAAATGGAGACACTTTAAAAAGTACTTACAGCCCTGACTGGTTTGGCTCAGTGAATAGAGCGTCAACCTGTGGACTGAAGGGTCCCAGGTTCGATTCCGGCCAAGGGCATGTACCTTGGTTGCGGGCACATCCCCAGTGGAGGGTGTGCAGGAGGCAGCTAATCGATGTCTCTTTCTCTCATTGGTGTTTCTAACTCTCCATTCCTCTCCCTCTCTGTAAAAAAATCAATAATTCAAAAAAAAAGTACTTAGAAAAATATAACCCTCTAATAATTTCTCATCCTGTCTAATAAAGAGTGAATATGCTAATTGACCCTCACACCATCATGAACATGGCGGCACCCACAGCCAATAAGGAGGGAATATGCTAATTGACTGCCCTGCCCTCAAAGATGGCGCCCACAGCCAATAAGGAAGGAATATGCTAATTGACCACCACACCCTCCAAGATGGCGGTGCCTATAGCCACAAGATGGCCGGCAGGGGAGGGCAGTTGTGGGCAATCAGGCCAGCAGGAGAGGGCAGTTTGGGGGGACCAGGCTGGCAGGGGAGGGCAGTTGGAAGTGACCGGGCCGGCAGAGGGGGGCAGTTAGGGGCGACCAGCCTGGCAGGGGAGGGCAGTTGGGGGCGATCCGGCCAGCAGGGGAGCAGTTAGGCGTCAATCGGGCTGGCAGGGGAGTGGTTAGGAGATGAGCAGGCTGGCAGGCAGAGTGGTTAGGGGCAATCAGGCAGGCAGGCAGGCAGGTGAGCGGTTGGGAGCCAGCAGTCCTGGACTGTGAGAGGGATGTCCGACTGCCGGTTTAGGCCCGATCCCTATTGCAGCTAATCGATGTCTCTCTCTATGGGATCGGGCCTAAACCAGCAGTTGGACATCCCCCGAAGGGTCCCAGATTGGAGAGGGTACAGGCTGGGCTGAGGGACACCCCCCCCCCCCCCGCCGCAGTGCACGAATTTCATGCACCAGGCCTCTACTTATATATATTTCCCCAAAAATGAACAACAGAGGATGCAAAGTTGGTCACTGAATGGAAAGCACTTATTTTTGCTGTTGCCAAACCAAGCTGCACCGATAATTACTTTTATTCCTCTTATTAAAAATACAACAACTGTGCTTTTATACTGCAAAACACAGAAAAGGAAAACAAAATGTTCTGAGTAATGCCACTTACCTTATGTCAGTAATGACAACAACATGTTCACAGTCTCCCTGGTGACAGTATAAATAGGGAAAACCCAGTTTAATATTTAAGTCATTGAAGGTGAAATCTTCCATTTTAGCAGTCTTAAATTTTCCATAGCCTCTGTCATGGGCCTCTGACCACTCAATGATCGTTCTGAGGTGGGGGGAAAAGGCAAAGATATGTATCATTGCTCCACAAAAGAATTAAAAATGGCTGACAAAGGTTTGTGACTGCAGGACTTCACAAAACCTGGCTCACCCATTAACTGGACAGTAACCATCTTGAAATGAAAATTATAATGTTGGTATATGTTGAATTAGGAATTCTGAATTTTTCTTCATCAATTAGCGTAGCAGTTCTCACAGTGTGGTTCCTGAGACCCCAGAGGGGTTCATGAGGTCAAAATTATCTTTACAATAATCCTAAAATGTTATTTGCTGCCCTTTCAACTCTTATATTCTCATAAATAACCATTTTCTGGAGGTTACATGACATGGTTTATCACTTCAGACTTAATGAAAAATGTATAACAATGTTACTCATCTATTTTATTTTCTGAAAAAGTTATTTTTCACAAAAATGTTAATGTTTAAATTAGTCAATATTTAAAATATTTCTTAGTCTGAATTGCTAAAACATATTGATAGCTTTAACCCATATTAATAAAAGACTCCTGGGAGTCCTCAATTATTTACAGTATAAAGAAGTGCTGAGGCTGAGATTGAGAACTGCTACATTAGAATATAAATACAAATGGCCAAAATGAAGGAGAATTTATATAAACATTCAGAAAAATATATGTATATACTCTACTTGCCAGGACAGTGATAATAAAACTGTGGTCTGCCCAGCCAGTGTGGCTCAGTGGTTGAGTGTTGACCTATGAACCAGGAGGTCACCATTCAATTTCCGTCAGGGCACATGCCCAGATTGCAGGCTCAATTCCAGTGTGAGCCACGCAGGAGACAGCCGAGCAATGATTCTCTCTCATCATTGATGTTTCTCTCTCTCTCTCTCCCCCTCTCCCTTCTACTCTGAAATCAATAAAAATATTTTTTTAAAAAGTGTGATCTAACTCACATAATTAGATGCAAATTTTTCATGTTTTGTACTTAAGTAACTATATATATCACGTAGAGCCACAAGTGTGCACACTAAACAAGCAGAAAAATAATGACAGATTTACTATCATCTAATACAAAGAACAGACATTTATAAATTGTTTAAGGGGATTTAGTTTCTTTTTTAGATGTATCTAAGGCTCAAATGAGTTAGTGTAATTTCTAAAATAGCAGATAATACATTTAAAAAACAATTCTGGAGAGCCAGCAAGATCCTGAAATGGCTGACGTGTACTTTTGGTGGGAAAATTTTCTTCTTGGAATAAAAATGTTGATAAATTAGTACCTAAACCAACCTTTTTCACATATTTTAAAAATGGAGAAGAAATTCTTACCCCAAATCTAACAAAAACTAATAAAATAATTCCCTGGCAAATATCCTTAACAGACAAGTTAAAGGATTTGTGGAGATAATGCCATTTTGAGAACTAGAAACTGGAAAGACTTTGAGAAGATTTTGGAAGTTGTACCTGCTCAGATCTCTGCATTCAGGGTATCTTCTATCGTTATAAAATGTTCCTTCAAAATAAAAGAAGGCTGATTTATATATGTCCTATAAGAAAACAGATGGTATTGAGAAAAAGGAATTATAAAATTGCTCTAAGTATTAAATAAAAATTTGTATGACATAAAATTACACTAATATATTTAACAATAACTATGCAACTTCAGAGAATAGGCTCAGCCCATTCAATAATTTGTTTAAGATTTAATGGAAACCTCCTATGTAACAAATATTATATTAGTTACCAGGCATAAACGTATAAAGTTTTATCCTATTGCTATTTTAATCTAGGTTTGATTTAAATTTGTATATTCTGAGATTCATGAAAGAAATACAAATAGAAATGAAATAAACTTCAATACTATTTTATTATATGCGTACAGCAATGACAGTTATTTTAGATACTAGAATCAAAGACTAAACAGCCATATATTTGGTGTTTCCTGGTGATAATAACCATAGTTATGTTTATCTGTCATTTAAAAATTTTTTCAATGTGCTTTTATAAAAATTCCCCCTTTATATATTCAACTAGAGGCCCGGTGCACAAAAATTTGTGCACTGGGGGGGGGGGTGGGAGAGGGGGTCCCTCAGCCTGGCCTGTGCCCTCTCACAGTCTGGGACCCCTCGGGAAATAATGACCTGCTGGCTTAGGCCTGCTCCTGGGTGGCAGAGGGCAGGCCCAATCCCTAGGTGCAGCCCCTGGTCGGGCTCAGAGCAGGGCCGATTGGGGAGTTGGGGCGCTGCCCCCTGTCATGCACAGAGCAGGGCGGATCGGGAGGTTGCAATGCCACCCCTAGTCACGTTCAGGGTAGGGCCGATTGGGGGGTTGGGGCACTGCCCCGTCACACTCAAGGCAGGGTCGATGGGGAGGTTGTGGCGCCACACCCTGCCACGCAAAGAGCAGGGCCGATCAGGGGGTTGGGGCGCTGCCCCCTGTCACACACAGAACAGGGACCATCGGGGGGTTGGGGCTCCGTACCCTGTCACACACAGAGCAGGGTCAATCAGGGGTTTGGGAGCTCCCCCCTGTCACACACAGAGCAGGGCCCATCAGGGGTTTGGGGAGCTCCCCCCTGTCACGCACAGAGCAGGGCCCATCAGGGGGTTGAGGAGCTCCCCCCTGTCATGCACAGAGCAGGGCCAATAGGGGAGTTGGGGCACCGCCCCCTGTCACACACAGAGCAGGGTCCGTGGGGGGGGGGGGGGAGTTGGGGCGCCACACCCTGTCACACACAGAGCAGGGCCGATCAGGAGGTTGGGGCGCCGCCACTGTCACACTCAGGGCAGGGCCGATGGGGAGGTATGGTTCTACCCCGTCTCACATAGAGCAGGGCCCGTGGGGGGGGGGGGGGGCGTTGGGGTGCTGCCCCCTGTCACACACAGAGCTGCAGAGCGATCAGGGGGTTTGGGCGCTGCCCCCTGTCACGCTGATCCCGGTGCCAGGAGGCCTCGCAGCTCCGCTGATCCCGCCCGGCCGGGTCACAGATCCGGGTCCCAGACCGCAGACAGCCTTGCCTGCTGCCGCCTGCCTTCAGTATGCAAATTAGCCGCCATCTTGTTGCTTCAGGGTGGGGTCCCCACTGGGGTGCCTGGCCAGGCTGGCTGAGGGGCTGAGGGCCATTTTCAGGCTGGCGGGTGACGGGAGCTCCAAACCTCTCCTTTTTTTCTTTTTTTTTTTATTCTGGCATTTATTTACCTTCTATGGCTGTCACTGGAGCTGAGAGCCGGCTTTCTCTCTGAGGCTCGGCTGAAAGCAGCTTTCTGGCCTTTGTTTTCTGTATTCGAAACAATGTTGCAACTCCAGCTCTGAGATCCCGGCTGACTGACAGGAGCTTTCTGGAGTTTTGTTTATCTTCTATAAATGTTACTATGTTTCCAACTGAAGCTCAGAGGCCGGCGGGGACGTTGGAGTTCTCTGTCACTGAAGGAAGCAAGCCTCCCTGTTCGCACCAGCTGCCTGGCTGCCGGCCTCCATCTTGGCTGACAGTTACTTTGTATATACTCACTGATTAGCCAATGGGAAGGGTAGCGGTCGTACACTAATTACCATGTTTCTCTTTTATTAGTGTAGATAACTCTTAGGCAGGCAGAATGTGAATTTCTATTCTTACTCCAGCAATCTTGCCCAAAGTACTATAGTAGTTGCACAACTGGTCTGAACCTTTACATTTCTTTTCTTTTTTATAATTTATTTTTATTGGCTGGCTGACGCTACCAGGCTTGAGAGGTTGTTTGCACAGTGAGCTAAAGATGAATACCAGAGGACTTGAACCTCAGCTAAAGGACAGTACTCTAGTTACTGAGCGATCAGCAAGTGGATCCTTTGAAAGTCATGATCTTCTTCAAAAAGGTTTTTCTTATGTGAAAAATGAACTTTTGCCCAGTCATCCTCTTGAATTATTAGAAAAAAATTTCCAGCTCAACCAAGATAAAATGAATTTTTCCACACTGAGAAACATCCAGGGTCTGTTTGCTCCACTAAAACTGCAAATGGAATTCAAGGCAGTGCAACAAGTTCAGTGTCTTCCATTTCTTCTAACCTTAAACCTTTCACTGGATATTTTGAGGGGTAATGATGAGACTATTGGATTTGAAGATATTCTTAATACTCCATCACAAAGTGAACTAATGGGAGAACCACACTTGATGGTGGAATATAAACTTGGTTTACTGTAATGTAGTGAGCTGACCATGGAAATGGAGGGGCTGCATCTTGTTTATAATCGTCTTTTTACTATAATTTTATGTACACATTAAAAGTACTGACACATGTTTAAAAAAAAAGTTTTTATTGATTTGAGAGAGAGGGAAAGAAAGAGAGAGAAACATGGATCACCTGCCTCCTGCATGCACCCTTCTGGGGATCAAAACGGCAACCCAGGCATGTACCCTAACCTGGAACTGAACCGGCAACCTCTCGGTGCACAGGACAACATTCAACCAACTGAGCCACATGACCAGGGCTGAACCCTCAGGTTTCTAACTTTCAGTCTATCAGAATTTCTGTCACAGGGGTGTCTCTCAATCCCGACTACATAACAGAATCACAAAACCATCAAAGACTAAGTCTCATCTCAGATCTATTAAATGAGACGCTCTGAAGAAGTCTCAGGCACCAGTGTTGTCCCAAGCTCTCCCAGTGATTAAATGTTCAACCTGTGCCGAGAACCACTCTGTTAGACTTGTCTTTTGCCATATTCTTAGAATTAGACCCCTGTGTTCTCTTCTTTAACATACACTTCCCTCTCGGACCTGTAAAATCAAAATAATACCTGGCATGCTATTTTATAGGACTGTGATGAGAATCAAAAGCAGTGTATGAACTACAAAAGATATATAAGCTTTAGGTATTAAAATAATTTTACCTTAAGATAACCTAATCTCTTGCTAGGACTTTAAAGTTTCTATTTTTTTTCACTGTCCCATTTACAGGTCTGGCATTGGTGTTACCTTTACAAGGTGACAACCAGACACCCTTACAAGACCGGCTTTGCTGTGTCCCCTTGACAGCTCACTAAATCTCCCTGACCCTCTTTTTCTTCGTGAAAATGAGTGAAACCATTACCTTCCTCCCAGGTGGTTGCAGAGATAACAAGATATGATATATTATAATGCCATGTCTGGCTGCTGTTAACACAAAATCTGCCACTTAATATACTTCTAGACTCTCAAAGAAGTCAGCCAGGATCCAAAATAAAGGTTCTGAAAGAATAAATACTGCCTTATTTAGGAAACAAAAAGAAAGTTTACTGTATATAAAATTTTGTTCATTACAAATGTTTCTACAGAACTTCATTTTAAGTGACTTAGGCAACGTAACTCCTTGGCATTATCTTTAACTAGAGGCTCAGTGCACGGATTCATGCACTGGTGGGGTCACTCGGCGTAGCTTGCGGGGATCGGGCTGAAACCCGCAGTCCAATGCAACCTGCTGCTCCTGCCTGCTGCTCCTTTCCATCCCGGCCCCACTGTGCCTGCTGCCGCCGCTCAGTAGGCTCAATGCCGCTCCACTGAGGTCTCCTGGCTGCGGCGGCCAGCTGTGAGCCCTGCGTCTGGCGCCCATCCGTCAGCTGAGCAGCACTCCTGCCGTAGGAGTGCACTGACCACCAGGGGGCAGCTCCTGTGTTGAGCGTCTTTCCCCTGGTGGTCAGTGTGCATCATAGCAACCGGTCGACAGGTTCGGTCATCTAGGCTTTTATATATATAGGTAGATTAGAAGGGAACTCTAAAAGAACAAAAAATGTTTTCCATCTAAATCCTACGTCATCCACACCCTGGCCAGGTAGGTCAGTTGATCGGAGTGTCATCCCAACCCACCAGGGTTGCGGATTCAATCCCTGGTCAGGGCACATACAGTAATCAACCAGTGAATGCATAAGTAAGTGGGACAACAAATCAATGTTTCTCTCTCTCCCTCTCTTTTCAAATCAATCAATCAATCAATAAAATAAAAAATCAAAACAAAACAAAAAATAAATTGCAAGTCATCCATTAAACATTGAGCTTGAGATTTCTGTGGTTTATTCATTTATTCAATAACTATTTGGGCACTTCCTCTGTGCCATACACCATCAAAGGAATAAAGACATAAACACCACTGAACGAAACAAAGTGTCCAGTAGGCATTAAAAATTAAAGGTTTGGAAATCAGGAAAGAACGTGGCTACAGGGAGAGATTAACCAAGATTAGAGTTCACCTAAAACCATGAAAACCGGGGGAAAGGTCAGGAGAACAATTAGAATAAGAACAAATAAGACAAAACCTAAGTTATTAACGTTTATGTGGCTGGTGGCACAGGAACAAATAAAAATGGAGATTGTGATGGCTCTTGTCCACACTCTGTCTCCATTCTAGTTGATCCAAACCTCTTTCACTCTTCTACGGGAGGGGCTGCCCCTCCTAAGCGGGCCAGTAACTCTGAGGTCCTCCGCTGGTTGTACCAGGTAAAAGAGTTAGTTCAAGCTTGCACATCATGAAATTCTCGAGGATCAAGGCCCCACTGCTTTACTGGGCAAGAGATCCCTTCTGAAAAGGCCCTGGATAGCAGTCTACCAGTCCTTTGCATAATTATCTATTGAGTATGTCGGTTTCTCTGTCCTCCCGAGAGCTTCACCCAGAGAACCACCAGCAATGACAAACATCAGATGCGACGTCCCGGTTTGGTATTGGTCCTCGAACAGACAGGTCCTTCTATGGGCAATGAGATTCTCACCTAGACTCCAACCCGTTGCTGGGGCAGTGACAACAAACTCACATAGAGTTTGAAAGAGGAGAGTGTGAACAGCAAGTTCAAATGCTACAGTGAAATCAAGTTGTATCAACATGGGAGAGAGATCAACTGGTGAAACAATTAGGTGGTTACTATGACCTTTGAAGGAAGCATGTACAAAGAATGATTGAAAAGAAATAGGACATGAGGAAATCAAAACTGATGAGCTTTGGAAAGGTCTTGATGATAAAGAGCAGAGAGGAGACAGGCTTTGAGGGAATGGATAGAAGAAAGCACTGACTGGAATATTGATGATCCTGCTAGACCTGTGGTCGGCAAACCGCAGCTCGCGGGCCACATGAGGCTCTTTGGCCCCTTGAGTGTGGGTCTTCCACAAAATACCACGAGCGCGCCGCACGTACAGTGCGATTGAAACTTCGTGGCCCATGCGCAGAAGTCAGTATTTTGTGGAAGAGCCGGTATTTTGTGGAAGAGCCATACTCAAGGGGCCAAAGAGCCACGTGTGGCTCATGAGCCACGGTTTGCCGACCACTGTGCTAGAGTAACCATTACGTCCTTAGATTAGCACTCTTATTTCCTCTTGCTTTATGGGGGTAATAAAAAAGAAAAATCACCTTACTTTGCTGATGTGCTCAGGGGCCTGGTCAGGTGTGTTGCTGAATTCTCCACCGATCTGGAGGTCACTGACACAGCAAATTGAGTCCCTTAGTTCCGTGAGCTTCTGATTGCCCAGCACCAGCATCGTCTGGTATGGTTTGTGCTCTTTGTGCTAAAAGTCAAACAGTAAATAGATAAGTGTCCTCTTAGAGATAAGCAATTTAACTACAAATCCTGTCAGGATCAGATCTGAATTATGTTACTGGTTTTCTTGATTTAAGTGGTCCTCCTAACTTGGTGTTCTGTGTTTTCTTAAATTCCGTATTTGTCTATTTGGCCTTCATTAGGTACAGATCCAAGCTAATGGCCAAAGCTGTTTCCATCTCCTCTGCGATACAGAGCCTATATCCTGAACCCACCTCCTTTATCTAACTCCCACACACCAAGCCAACTTCTCACTTATCCTAAATCAAGGTACAGACAACGAGGGACAACCCCTGTGCCCCAGAGCCCAGTAGAATTATTCAAACTAGCCAGGCCTGTCTACTCTCCCGCCTCGCCTTTCTCGCAGAAACCCTAATGAAGGCTGCGGCCTCTGCCTTCCCCTCCCTCCTTTCCGCCTCCTGACACTGGTGCTTCCCCTGTGGCCCTACATAGCGCGGCACACCTCCTCCTCTCAGAAAGTGTAATAAAAATCTTCTTTCCGTGGCATTAGCCTCTACTGTTGTCACGCAGTCACCTGCATAAATTAAAACCCTTGGGGATAACTGAGACACTTGGTGCGATGGTCTGAAAGTTTGTGTCCGCCCGAAACATTCATGTTGGAATTCTGACACCCAAAGTGACGGTGTTAGGAGGCGGGGCCTTTGGGAGGTACTGGCTCATGAGAGTCTGCTCATGGCTGGGATGAGTGCTCTTATCCCAGGCTCCAGGAGCATGCCCACGCCTTCCCCTTCCCCCTCTTCTCTTCCCTCTTCCCCCCACCCCCCCCCCCCCCCCCCTCTGTGTGTTACCTCTGCCTTTCTCCTAAGCTCCAAGGGCCCTTCTACTATCTCTGTAACTTTATCAATGAACTTCTCTCATTTAAAAAAAGCAAGCAAGCCCTGGCCAAGTGTGGCTTAGTTGGTTGGGCATCATCTCCTGCACCAAAAGGATGCTGATTCTATTCCCAGTCAGGGCACATGCCTGGGTTTTGGATTCAATCCCTGGGGGTGGGGTGGGGGTGTGCAGGAGGCAGGCGGCCAATGTTTTGCTCTGATGTATTGATGTTTCTTTGTGTCTTTCCCTCTCCCTTTCTCTCTCTGTAAAAGTCAATGAAATTCTTTTTGTTTGTTTGTTAATCCTCACCTGAGGATATTTTTCCCATTGATTTTCTAGAGAATGGAAGAGAGAGGGGGAGACAGAGAGAATCATCGATGTGAGAGAGACGAGACACATCTGGTTGTCTCCCGCATGTGCCTCTGCGCAGGGGATCGAGCCTGCAACTGAAATACCTGCCCTTGACGGTAATCAAACCTGGGACCCTTCAGTTCACAGGCTAACGCTCTAACCACTGAGCACTGGCTAGGGTTCAATAAAATTCTTTTAATGAATAAATAAATAAAAGAGCTCCCACAGAGCTCCCTAGCCCCTTCTGCCATGTGAGAGAGAAGTCTTCAACCTGACCATGCTGGCAGCCTGACCTTGGACTTCCTGTCTTCAGAACCGTCAGAAATAAATTTCTGTTGTTTATAAGCTTACCCAGTCAGTGATATTTTGTTATAGAAGCCAGAATGGACTAAGACAGTTGGTAATAGAACATTATTTTAGTTTACGCTAAAGTTTATAATCAAGATGCTACTCAATGACATCAGCATGAAAAGCCTGTGGACTCTTACCTTCATCCAGCAGCACTCTCTTTTAAAATGTCCTGGAAGTTACCACACTGAAGCCAAGTAATCTATTTATTCACTTCTGTAATGTTATAAACCCAGAGGTTCCACTGTATTGGTTTGGTTTTGATTGGTAATTTAAGATCTTCATCAAATAAGATAATTACTCCTAACTACTAGTATATTCCAGATGCTTCAGAAAAGCCTAATTATTCACAAGTGCAGTGTATGTACAGTAATATTGCCTTTAACCTTATCAAAGTGTATAACATCTATTTGAGGAATCAAGAATACATACACCCATCCGGCTGGCATGGCTCAGTGGTTAGGTGTCGACCTATGAACCAGGAGATCACAGTTCAATTCCAATCAGGGCACATGCCCGGGTTGCGGGCTCAGACCCCAGTGTGGAGCGTGCAGGAGGCAGCTGATTGGTGATTCTCTCTCATCATTGATGTTTCTATATCTCTCTCCCTCTCCTCCCTTCTTCTCTGAAATCAATAAAAATATATTTAAAATAATAATAATACATACACCCTGGTACGGGATAGTTCTTTTTATTAGAGACGGCTAAGGAATTCCTAGATACCCCTGACCTGTTAACTTTGTGCATTTTCATCAAAGAAGAGCTGTCTTTAGTTATATAACTTCCCAAGTATTCTAAACTGGTGAACAAAAGTCATCCCACTCCTGGGGGGAAAAGCAACCCTCATGACAACATATAATTAGAATCATGTGGATTCCTATAAACTTGCAGTTGCTCCCAGTGCAGAAACCAGGGTATGTATCCCAACACTAAAATTGCAATCATATTAATCAAGAGATTATTTGCAACTTGATCTTATTTATAATATTTCTTACTAAAACAAAGAACCCAACAGCATAAGCACAATGCCAGATAAAATAGTACTTGCTATTTTATCTAAGAAATATGACTCTTCAAATAATTAAACCAGGGGTCCTCAAACTACGGCCCGCGGGCCACATGCAAATACAAATATTGTATTTGTTCCCGTTTTGTTTTTTTACTTCAAAATAAGATATGTGTAATGTGCATAGGAATTTGTTCATAGTTTTTTTTTAAACTATAGTCCGGCCCTCCAACGGTCTGAGGGACAGTGAACTGGCCGGCCCCCTGTTTAAAAAGTTTGAGGACCCCTGAATTAAACCATTTGACAAAAGTCACCCATATTATCTGTGGAATCCAAAAGGTTTTACTACTGACCTTATGAAATATAACAGGGTATAAGACATTCACAGATAGGATAAGTTCCCCTTCTTCAATCATGTCTGCTGGATTTTCAGGCTTTTTTCCTATGGCATGTGACTCCTGAAGGAGGAAAACAAATTAATAAGAGACATTAGAATCACTACGACTCAGATAAGAGGCAGTGTGAAACAATGGCTATGAGCAATAACTGAGTCAAACAGCCATGATTGTGACTCGTAATTCTACTTCAAGAAAATTAATAAAACCTCTCTAAGCTTTAGTTTCATCTCCTGTAAGACAGAGGAAGTACTTATTTTATAGACCTGTTGCTGGGAATGTGCACATAAAGCATCTCGTAAGATGTCTGGCACTTAGTGCTTACCAACTGATAATAAAACAGGAATAATAGGAACATCAATTACAGTAGCGTTGGTATAACATGGGCATTTACAACTACAAATCTTTCCATTCCTCCTCTCATACTATTATGAGAGCCATCTGACAGATGAAGCCAAAGGTTCAAATTTACCTTAGGTAAACGAGCAAGATAGGATGCAAATACAGATCTGTCTGGCTTTAAAACTCTTGCTCTTTACAACATTGTCACATCTTAGACCAAACCACACCTTCTTTTATATCTGCTTAGTAACTATAAAAAGGGGGCCGCCAGAGTACAAAATACATTTTAAAAGTCAGTGGGAGTGATGTCACACAAAATGGTGACGGAGGATCAGTCCCTCCACCAAAGCAACCAATAAGATGGGAAGAGAGGCAGGAATGAACTATTTAGAACTGTGGAACCTGATCAGATACTCCTATCAACCAGGGGAGTGCTTAATGCAGGGACAAGCTGCTGATTTCTCATAAATGAGCAGAGGGTACAAACCAACTACCACTCACTCCCCCATTCTTCAGCCCTGCTGCAGACGTGGAAATACCAGCCCATGGGCCTAGAAACGGTGGCTGATGCCAGGACAGGCAGTGAGGACCCTGTTCTCCAAATGTTAGTGCTTGTGTGTTTGGGTTGGTCTAGTGATGCTCTGAAGTACTAGGGCAAAAACTTGCCTTGGTTTTGGCTTCCCCCAACAGCAGTTATTGGAAACTTAAAGCAGCGGTTCTCAACCTTCCTAATGCCGCCACCCTTTAATACAGTTCCTCATGTTGTGGTGACCCCCAACCATAAAATTATTTTCGTTGCTACTTCATAACTGTAATTTTGCTACTGTTATGAATCGTAATGTAAATATCTGATATGCAGGATGTGTTTTCATTGTTACAAATTGAACATAATTAAAGCATAGTGATTAATCACAAAAGCAATACGTAATTATATATGTGTTTTCCGATGGTCTTAGGCGACCCCTGTGAAAGGGTCGTTCAACCCCCAAAGGGGTGGCGACCCACAGGTTGAGAACCACTGACTTAAAGGGACAGGACCTGTTCTCATTTGTGGAGATAGACATTTAAGAAATGTCACTGGCTGACCACAGAGATAATGAAACAAAAACATCAGTGATGATACACAACACATAATACTAATTTGGAAAAATAGTTTGGAAAAGTCCCAAATAGCTCCAGCCCTCAACAAGTAATAAACATACTCAGAATGTCCAGTTCTCATTAAAAAACTTATAAAACACACAAAGAAACAGGAAAATATGGCCCACTTACAAGAAAAAAAGAATTTGACAGAAACCACCCTTGAGGGAGGCCCAGATGTTGAAATTACTAGTCAGTGATGTTAAATCAACTGCCTTAAATGTACTGAATGACCTAAAGAAAACTATATACAGAGAGCTAAAGAAAATGAGGTTCTTTAATAAGATTAACAGTCAATTTCTCACCAGAAACTATTTAGACAAGAAGGCAGTGGGACTACACATTAAGCAAAAGGGGGTGGGAGGGGGGAGAGGGGGAAGAGAAAACGCTGTCAGCCAAGAATTCTACACCTGGAAAAACTATCCTTCAAGATGAGGGAGAAATTGGGACATTTTTTCCGATAAACCACATAAGTAAATATGAAAGCCAGGTATTACTGTACTTTTGGTTTATAACTTCTTTTATTCAAACACACAAAACAATATTTATAAATTTGTTAATAGACACGTAGATAATATATGAAGATGTAATCTGTGACAATAACAATCTAAAGGGGGAGGGATGGAGATGTATAGGAGCAGTGTACTGATTCTTCTGGATATTACTAAAACAAAGTTGGTATTATCAAAACTAGGTTGTTATAATTTATTTTATTTATTTATTTATTTATTTTTAATGCTTTTTTAATTGATTTTTTTACAGAGAGGAAGGGAGAGGGATAGAGAGTTAGAAACATTGATTAGAGAGAAACATCAATTCAGCTGCCTCCTGCACACTCCCTACTGGGGATGTGCCTGCAACCAAGGTATATGCCTTTGACCGGAATCGAACCTGGGACCCTTCAGGCCGACGCTCTATCCACTGAGCCAAACCGGTTAGGGCTATAATTTAAGATGTTAACTGTAATCCTCAAGGTAACCAGTAAGAAAATAAGTAGAACATTAATAGAAGGAAAAGAAGGGAAGCAAAATGATACACCACAAAAAAGTCAACTAAATACAAAAAACGCAAGAATAGAAGAATTGAGGAACAAAAATATATATACATACAAACAGATAATCAGAAGTAAGTCCTTACCTGTAATTACTTTAAATGTAAATGGACTAAATTCTCCCTTAAAAAGGCAAAAAGACTGGCAGATTGGATAAAACTTTACACACAAACATATACATACACACACACACACACACACACACAGTCTCTCTCTCTCTCTCTCTCTCTCTCTCTCTCTCTCTCTCGCTCTCTGAGAGACTCTAGATATGAGGGTGAAAATAAAAGAACAGAAAATGATATTCTATGCAAACAGTAACCAAAAGAAGGCTGGAGCTGGGGTGGCTGTATTGTTATCAGACAAAATAGACTTTAAGTTAAAAGAGGTTACAAAAGACAAAGAAGGGCTTTCGTAGGGTGTTCCCCAAAACATGTATACACACTTTAACAGGTGATAGCTCATTTTTAAAAAATGCAACGTATTTTAATAAACACTGACTTTACAATTATTCAAAGTGTGTATACATTTTTGAGACACCTTGTATATTGATAAAAGGTGCAATCCAGCAAGAAGAAACAGTAAATATAAACATACATGCAGTTAAAAACAGAACCCCAAAATACATAAATCAAAAATTGACAGAACTAAAGCAAGAAATAGATGGTTTTACAATAGTTGGAAACTTCAAAACCCAAATTTCAATGAGTAGAAAACAAAACAGAAAATTAATAAGGAAATAGAAGACATGAACAACACTATAAACCAACAAGACCTAAGTGATTTACAGAACACACTATCCAACAACAGCAGAATACATAATGTTCTCAAGTGCACAGACCATTCTTGAGATAGACCACCAAGTCTTCATAAATTTAAAAAGACTAAAATCATAAAAAGTATCTTTTCTCATCACAATTGATGAAACTAGAAATCAATAACAGGAAGAAAACGGAAAAATTCAGATATGTGGAAATTAAGCAACACATTCACAAATAACCAATGGGTCAAAAGGAAATCAGAAAATACCTTGAGACAAATGAAAATAAAAACACAAGATAAGAAATGTATGAAATGCAGCAAAAACAGTACAAAAAATGAAAACCTTAGAACTATAAACACCTACCTTAAAAAGAACAATCTGAAATCAGTAACTAACTGTATATAATTAGGAACCAGAAAAGAGCAAGCTAAACCTGAAGCTAGCAGAAGGAAGAAAACTGACTCAAGAAGAAATAGAAAATAAAAGTAAATCTATATGCAGAGACTGACTTAGCAATTAAAATCCTAACAAAGAAAAGCCGAGGAGATTACTTCACTGGTGAATTCTCCCAAATAGCAAAGGAAGTTAATAACACTAATCCTTCTCCAAGTCTTCAAAAAAAATCTGAAGAGTTGAGAGAATACTTCCTAACTCATTCTGAGATCAGTAGACTCTGAAACCAAAGTCAAACAAAAACACTACAAGAAAACTCAAGGCCAATATCCTTTATGAATATAAATGCCAAACCCCTCAACGAAATATTAGCAACCTGAATTCAACTGCCTATTAAAAAGATTATATGCCACAAGCAAGTGGGACTTATACTCAGGATTCAAGGATAAGTTCAACACATACAAATCAATCAATGTAATATACCACACTAATAGAATGATGGCAGGAAAACCTACATCATCATCTCAACTGATGAAGAAAATGCATTTGACAAATCCAATTCTTTTTCATGATAAAACACTAAACAAACTAGGAATAGAAGGGAATTTACTCAACCTGATAAAGGCTATATGTGAAAAATTCACAGCGAAGATCACACTCAACAGTGACGACTGATAAGGATGTGCACTTTTGTCACTTCTTTCAACACAGTACTAGAAATTCTAGCCAGAGCAATTAGGCAAGGGGGAAAAAGGGAAGAAGGAAGAAAGAGAGAGTGAGTGAACCAAACTGGAAAGAGATAAAGTTATCTGTTTACAGAGAAATACATGCATGATCTTTTTTTTTTAATTTAAAAACATTTTTATTGATTTAGAGTGAGATCTTAGTTTAAGAACTCATGGAATATCTGCACAATCACCACATAAAGTCCCTGACACAAAGACATTGATTTGCTGTCCCACTAATCTACACATTCATTGGTTGTTTCGTGTATGTACCCTGACCAGAGATCGATCCTACAACGTTGGCACATTGGGAGGACACTCTAGCAAACTGAACTACCCAGCCAGGGCCCATGCATGATCTTCAGTGTACAAAAGTGTAAAGGATTCACACACAAAAACCCTGTTACAGCTAATAAAAAAAATTAAGCAAAATTGCAGGATATAAAACCTATTAAAAAAACAATTTTATTTAAAATAGCATCAAAAAGAATAAAATATGTAGTAATAGATTTAACAAAGGAGATGAAAGATGACTTCCCAGTCCCAATAAAGTTTCTCTGGTTTGCTTTCAACTAAGCATACCCAATATAAAGCCACCCACACAGACATCATTAGCCCTCACCCAATGACGAAGTTCATGGTTTCATGGGAAAAGGTGAACAAGATGAGACTCTTACCATCTCATAAGCAAGTATTTCTTGTCTGCAGGCCCGATCTATCGTTAATGTTTCTTCCCGATGTTCCAAAAGCTTCTTTCTAACACTGTTACAGATACAAGAACAATCAAACATCAACATTCTCTACTGGGCTTCAAACACATCTTCAATATTCATTTATTTTGAACTAATTTTAGACCAAAGGAAAGCTGTAAAAATAGTACAAAGAGTTCCCTTATATCTCTCACCTGGCTTCCTCTACGTTAACATCTTACATGATCATAGTATAATGATTAAGACTAGGAAATTAACCTTAATACAGTATTATTAACTACTGACCTTTTTGGAAGTTCACAAATATTTAAATTTAATGCTTAAAAATAATTTTAATGCCTCTTTTCTGTCCTGGCATTCTGAGCAGGACACCACATTGCATTTCCTCTCCTTTTCCCTCCAGTCTTTCACAGTTCTGCAGTCTCTCCTCGTCTTTCATGATCCTGACACTTCTGAGGAGCTCTAATCAGTTATTTTGTAGTGTTCTTCAATTTGGGTTTGAGTGCCTCGTGTTTGGGGTAAGCCTATACATTTTTGGCAAGAATACCACAAGAATGATGATGTCCTTCACTGTATCATCAAGAGGTTAATGATGTTAATACAGGATGGGCAAAAGTAGGCTTACAGCTCTTCATATGGTAATACAACAATACATAATAATACAAGAATATACTACTGTTTTACATACTCACAACTGTAAACCTACTTTTGCCCACCCTGTATGTCTTATCACTGGTGATGCTTATCTTGTCTCCCAAGTTCCTACACTTGAAAGATACTTTTCCTTTGTACTTGATAAGTATTTGGGGGAGATACTTTAAAACTATGCATCTCATTTCTCCTTAAACTGCCACCCAGAAATTTTAGCATTCATAGTAGATTTTGACTGCAACATTTATTACTGTAGTTTATGCCTAATAGTGATTCTCTATTTCCCTCATTCTACATTTATTCATTGATATTATGAGGAAGACCTCTTTCCTTCCATTTATTTATTTGGTCATTTATATTAGTATAAACCCATATTTATATATTTTATTCTATAGGTTAAAATCTAATACTACCATTATTTTGTTGCTCAAATTGTTTTAGCTTTATCCATTAGGAGCTTCAAGTTGGCTCCTGCTCTTTCAACAAGCCATCATTTTTTTTTTTCCTTTTTGTAGCATGTCCTTACTTCCTGGTACCATAAGAGGCTCAAGGCTCATCCTCTATTATTTCCATGTCTCAGTGTGGGGAGCCGATATAGGGTTAAGCCTCGGACTGACCTGTTGGCAAAGTCACAAACAAGTCTTCTTCCGAGTCTTAACCCAATCTGAGAGGTGGCCGCTGATTTACACGTGGTGTCATTTAAAAAATAAAAATGGGGGAATTTGCTGGAAGCCGGTCCATCCTTGCTGCCTGACACAGTCGCTGCAGGGAAGAAACATCTGCACAGCATATGTTTCAAGGGACCTGGCGTATATGACATACTGTTTGCTCCCCTTCTTAGCGCTATGTGTTTTAACCAAGGTCACCTCTCCGAGAAAGGTTGTTTCTCCAGGTGGGGATTTTTTCCCTGGAGTTAGGGATTAACAGGACTAAGGAAGGGAATAAATCTGTAAAACCCCTTAACTAAGTGACAGGCGGGTAGTTAATCACTTTAACTACAAACAATCACACTTAAGCTACATAATCTTTACTTAGGATAATCTTCAGTTACTTCCTTGTAGCTTAACACTTGGAGTGCGGGTGAATTTCCCGCCAAAATATAAGATGGCTCTGTCTTTTGGTTTTGTTCCATCCACCAAAAGGGTGGATTACAAACAAATATTTGGTAATACGCAGTTACAATCGGCCCGAGTTTACACGTTTCCCGCACTCCACCGCAAATCTATATGAACCGAGTTAAAGACGGCTCCCGCGGAGTACGCGCAATTCACGCGAGCCGACTTAACTCGTTTCCCACACTCCAAGTGTTAATAGAACAACAGAGTAACCTTGGAATGGAGAGAAGAAATGCCCTAACCTTTGGAATAGAATGGATAGGATTAAAATCAACTGGTATAAATACAGATGTAACAGGAGAAATAAAGACAGAACCTGGCTGGAGAACCTGGCTATGCTTATCAACTGAATGCTGTCTCTGTGTCCTTCATTCTTCGCCGACTCTGTCCACACCTTTGAGAACCCCTGGAACCCCAGATGTTGGCAGGACCCCAACATCTCAGCCCTGAAATCAACCACTTCTCCTACGAGTCCTAATACCTTTCTTGGAGAGAGGCATTTAGAAACCAGTATCTGGGTGCCAGGCATTCTCACTGTTACTGCAGTCACTGCTTCTGGGCTTAGCAGCAGAGAGAAGTGGGAAACACATATGTATACTAACCCACACATGTACAGATATCTGTACTTTTCTGTTACATATTTAAAACCATGAGTTAATAATGATACTTTTGATCCCAAACAAAAATCACAGGATTCATTTTAGCCTTCAACCTTCCCTTGTTTATAACTTCTTTTCTCCACAAGTAAGAAACCCAACTCCTATCATTTATAATCCAGTAACTTAATTCTAGAAAATATACACTCTCAACATTCGATTCCTAGTCCCTTTGGAATTTATTCTTATGTAGTGTCATACTAAATTTCCATACCTATTTAAATATAACTGAACTTTCCCTTCTCTTCCACTGGTCTTTTTGGCAATTCCTGAGCTGGTACCCACTGTTTTAATTATGAGGACTCTGTAGTATATTTTAATATCTGGTAAAATTACTATGCCCTCACAATTTCCCCCCAGAATTTTTCCTAGTTATTATTGCATATATTCCATATGAATTTTATTATCAACTTGTCTAACTCCATAAAATAATCAATACTTCTGATATTTTATTGGGATTGCACTTCATTTACAAATGAACTTAGAAATAACTGACATCATTACAATGTTTAATATTCCTCAAGAACAAAGGCTATCTTTCAACTTTTTCAAGTCTTTTTTTTTTGAGTCTTTCAGGAGTGTTTTGAAATTTTCCTTATTTGTGTTTCCTAAATTTTACACATTTCTTATTAAAATTATTCCTAAATATTTAACCTTTTTGACTACTGTAAATGGGATTTTCTCTACCATCATGTCCTCTAATTGTTGTTTGTGTACATGAAGGATATTGTTTTTCATGTATCAATTTTGTATCCTGCTATTACAATAAATTCTTTTTAAATTTAATTGTTTTATTTATTGATTTTTGGAGAGGGGGGAGGGGGGCAGAGGTATATATAGAGAAACAAAAACATCAGTTTGTTGTTTCAATTATTTATGCATTCATTGGTTGATTTATATGTGCTCTCCCTGGGGACTAAACCTGCAACCTTGGCCTATCAAAGAACAGTAAGTGTGGTAGGCAAAGGCCAGCAGTGAGAGCACATTTCAGGAACTGAAAACGAGCTGTACTGTGGCTGGAGCTCTGCAGAGACAGCTGAAAAGATCAGCAAGACCCATTCTATAGAGGCCCTTGTGAGCCACCTAAGAACCCAGGACTTCTGCCTAAGAGCCATTGAAAGGTTTGCAGGGAAAGTGACACACCAGATGTGCAGTTCAGAAAAAGCTAACTAATCAATCAACAATAGTTAAAGAGCACCAATGGGAGCAAAGCAGCATAATAAGCTTAAGGGCAATACACAGATGAAAGAGCCTGGATTCCCAAATGTGTCTTCGAAGACTTTAGAAATGGAAGTGTTTCTAGACATTCCAGAAGGGACAGAGATGGGTTTTAGTAATGGGGAAAGTAATCTTAGGGCCTCAAAGATGGGGTAGTTTCAGATGGGACAGGGGCCATGCGCATCCTGACATCTGAAAGAGAAAGTGATTGAAAATGCATCTAGAAGGCAAATTTGAGCTTTATACATGGAAGGTTTCAAAGGTCTAAGAAAGGAGTCTGAAATGTGTCCATAAAAGAGGGGAGAGCCCTTGATAATTTCTTAGTAAATGAGCTTGTTCGGATGATAGCACGATGAATATATCGGATGGAGCCTTCCATAGCGCTTCAAAGGTTGCTAAGGTAAATATTAGCAGTAGGGAAGGGAAACAGATTTGTTTCAAAAAAGAAAAAGAAAAAGGCAGAGTTAAAATGCATACCTGAACTTTTGGACTTTTATTGCATTTATCTCTTAATACCATTTTTCTAGCAATTCATCTTTTCCTATTTTACAAAAGTATGGATGTCAAAAATTTAAAAACAAACAAAACAGGTAGTTTGAGAGGCACTACCAAAATATTTAGCTTGCATCTGATATCTAAGTAGATTGTTGTACCTTTAAAAAGAAACGCAAAATTGAATATGGACTAGATAACTTATGTATTTACCGTTAATTTTCTCAGTTGCTATAATCCCACTCTATGTAGGAGAATGATACTTTTCGGAGCTATAGGCTATCTGCAACTGAATGGGTTTAGCAACAGAAAAGGACACACAGTTAAGCAAATAAGACAAAATGTTAATGATGGTTGAATTGAGGAGACGGGATGACAACAATCAACCTATGAATAATGTTGAAAAACATTTAAATAAAATAGCACATAATAAAAGCAAGGTCCTCCATACCCCAAAGTCACTAGGTCAGTATCCTGTGGGATGACTTCTGGGTCCTCGTCCTCCTCAAGGCACTGCAGTTTATCAAGGCTAAAATAAACAAACAACAAAAAAAGGCAAAGCAATCATACATCTTGTTCCTAGTGAATCAGGGCAGTGCCCCAAAATACATCGCCAGCTAATTAAGGGAGATAAAAATCCAGCGGGCGCTCAGAGGAGGCTAGAATTCAAGGCACCATCGGCGCGGATATTCAATAAATAAAAGCATGCATGGCCAATTAAAGGAGGCCAACATTGTTCAATGGAGGAAGAAAAATATTTTTTAAAAGTCATTTTTGTATTTTCACTCGAAACAAGGCCGCTGGGGAGGAAATTTCAGCAATAGCATACTGGGAAGGTCCCCAAAGAGACCACAGTGAATCAAGGTTTTAACACTCCTCCGGCTCCATCCTCCAGCCGTACCGTTACTAAGGTTCCTCCATGGCCAAAGCACCTGTCAATGGTAGGCGCACGTCGCTGTGACTCTAACTGCTTTTCTACATTAACAAGCACTTGAATAAAAAGCGACTAGAAAAATTAATCTTTTAGGCAGCTCTCTCGGCCCTTCCATCCAACACGGAGGAATTATGCATTCGGAACACGGGCCTCCTCCCGGTGTTCCGGGAAAGCTCCCGCAGGTCGAAAGCTTTGAAAGGGCGGTCCTCCTCCGACCCCCGGAGTAAGCCTCTGGCACCCCCACCCCCAAGCAAGGGCCCCAGGGAGCGCAGGAGCCCAGCAGCACCCGGGTTGGCACCAAACAAGAGCCCCTCGGCCCCGCACTCACCCGCAAACTGCCCTCAGCTCGGTCGCTGCCTCCAGATCGCAGCCCAGATCCCGTGCCACCGCGGCATCGTCCCAGCCGGGGTCGGCGACCCCTCCTTGCCCAGGCAGCTCGGATGCCGGCGGCTCCTTCAGCGACAGATCCCCTTGCCCGCGCAGCCGGTCACGCCACAGCTCCCCGAAGGCGCCCACGTGGAAAGCGCGTGTGTTTAGCTCCGGCATCTCGTACTCTGGGAAGTTGCAGCCGCCACTGCTGGCGACCGGGTCCTGCTCGCTGCAAACCCCGCTGCTCGTTGGGACGCCCTGACTGCTTTCAGCCATGTTCTCCCCACTCCCTCGCCTGCAAAAGCCGGAGGAGCAAGGTCTCGCGCAGCATGATGGGACTTGTAGTTGCACGTGGCTTGGCCGGCGGACGGCGGGACTGCGCAGGCGGAGCTTCAGACACTACATTTCCCGGCAGGTCCCGGGTCAGGGGCACCTCGAGCCTCCGTGTGTGGGGCTGAGCTCATTGTTCTCTACTGGGGCGGGGCGGGGAGCGATTGTGGCTATCTATCTCCCCCACCTCTGGTCGGCTTTGGTTCCCGGCCCCCAAAGTTATGTAGCATCCTTGTCTGCTGGCTGGGGCGGCCTCCACACGCCCATGGGCCTCCCTCTTTCCCTTTCCTCCGCCCCCGGGTGCCGGACTTGTCCTTCGCTGCAGTTGGTGGGCTGCGCTGCTGCCTCGCTGCTGCTCCGGGGCCTGAGAGACATGGGGGCCCACATCAGGTTCCTCCAGAACCACTCCTAACGCCCCATGTTCGCGTGTGTATATACACGTATGCAGTGTTGCACACACAAACAATAGAGTTTATTGAGCGTCTGTGTATCAGGCACTATACATCATTAACCCTAATCCTATAGAATAAAAGCCTAATAGGCTAAGTGTCCCTCCGACCGGTTGACCAGTAGCTATGACATACACTGACCACGATGGGGCAGACACGCTGACCGGTAGGTTAGCTTGCTGCTGGGGTCCAGCTGATAGGGTTTGAGGGAGACCGGCCAGACACGCCCTGGAGCCCTCCCACGGCCCCTCCCCGCCCTGATCATGCACTGGTGCTAGGGCCCCCACCAGTGCTGGGCCTCTAGTGTATATATATTGTTACACATTACAATGTTGCCAGGATCCTGATGTTGATGTTGCTCTTGAGGATGGAGGTAGCTGCTAGGATACAGAAGCAGGATTGGAATTTAATCTGTCTCGCAGGACACACAGCAAGCCCTGATTATTTATTTATTGGGGTATAATTCACATATACGTCACCCATTTGAAGTGTTCATTCCATGGTTTTTAGTATATTTGCAGAATTGTCCAACAATCATAACTCGAGAACATGTGCACCACTTCCCCCAAAAACCCTGTTCCTTTCAGCTATCAGTTCCAATTCCTCCAGCCCTAGCCAACCACTAGTCTTTTTGTCTCTATAGATCTATGGTATTATGGGCATTCAGTATAAATGGAATCCTATGCGTGATGTTCTGTGACAAGCTTCTTTCACTTAGCATAATATTTTCAGTCTTTATCCATATTGCAGCATGTATTTGTACTTTTTTTTTAATGGTCCAATAACATTGCATTATATGGATATTGTATTTTGTTTTCCCATTCATCAAGAGGTTGTTTCCAACTTTGGGCTATTATGAATGATGCTCCTACTTCTCTTGCACATATCTATATCTCTATCTGTATCTATATATCTAGGAGTGAAATTGCTGGGTCACATGGTAACTCTATCTTAAATACTTTGAGTAACTTTCTACAGTAGCTGCCTCATTTTACATTCCTACTAGCATTATATGAGGATTCTGATTTCTCCAGACCCTTGCCAACACTTTTATTATCTAACATTTTCATTATAGCCATCTTAGTGGTTGTGAAATGGTATCTTGCGGTTTTGATTTGCATTTCCATGATGATTAATGATTTGAGCATCTTTTGCTTATTGACCATTTGTATATCTTCTCTGTAGAACTGTCTATTCAAGCCCATTCCCCATTTCACAATAGGGTTGTAGGTCCTTTTATAGGAGCCCTGCTCTTTACAGATATCGGCTGTTTTTGTCTGCCTAACATTCTGATTCTTAGAACTTACCTTCTTACTCGAGTACTTTTGATCCTTTGGAGTGGCTACCAATCATACAACCCTTCCTTCTCTGGCCACAGTAATTGGCTCAAGGATGAGCAAGTGACTTGACTAGAGCCAATCAGAATCCTCCTCTGGGATTTTATTTATAACTAGAAACTCTCCCTCCTTTCTGAGGATATAAGGATGCACCCTGGACACAGCCTGTGTTGACCAGTGGAAGAGTTAGAAGGAAGAAAGCCAAGAGTTTAAATAAGCAAAAGCAGAAGATGGAGAAAAAGAGAAGTTACATGACTTTGAACAATTGTGACTGATGTCATCTTCCTCCCTAGGTTTGCTAATTCCTAAGTCAATATAATCTTAAATTAGTTAGAGTTGGAATCTCAACCTAATATTCTCTTGGTGCAGCCACTGTGGAAAACAGTATGGAGTTTCCTCAAAAAACTAAAAATGGAGCTCCTATTTGACCCAGTAATCCCACTACTAGGAATATATCCCAAGAAACCAGAAACACCAATCAGAAAGGATATATGCACACCTATGTTCATAGCAGCACAATTTATAATAGCTAAGATTTGGAAATAGCCTAAGTGCCCATCAGCAGATGAGTGGATTAAAAAAATTGTGGTACATCTACATAATGGAATACTACACTGCTATAAAAAAGAACTTTTACCATTTGCAACAGCATGGATGGAACTGGGGAGCATTATGCTAAGCAAAATAAGCCAGTCGGACAAAGATAAATATCACATGATCTCACTCATATGTGGGATATAATGATCAACATAATTTGATGAACAAGAATTGATCCAGAGACAAAATTGCAGGGGAAGGAGGGTTAGAGATCAACCAAAGGACTTGTATGCATGCATATTAGCATAACCAATGGACACAGACACTGGGGTGGTGGGGGCTTCCCCTTGCTGGTGGGAGTGGCCGGGGGGCGGGGGGTCAATGGGGGGGGGGGGGGAAAGGAGACATATGTAATACTTTAAACAAGTAAAAAAAAAAAAAAAGACAAATAGTCTACCCCTGGGCCTGTACGATTTAGTCCAAATCTCTCCACAGGGGGAGCTCTCACTCCAGAGAATGAAGAATGTGAGGTGTAGCAAGAGGTGGCCGTGGCTTGAGGCATTAGTAGATAGGAAGGGTTTGTAGTGAGTACCAGCAGCCATCACAACACAGCCCTCCCTTAAATCTTACCGTCAACAGCCAATCCTTGGAATAAGGCTGAGGGGCCCCAGAATAGCAACTGCAGCATACAAATTATTTTGAACTGAAGGCATTTGGGAATAGGTCCCCCTCCCGCCCTTAAACGTCCTTATCTACCTAAATGATGAGCCTGCCAAAAGCACTGAATTGTCATGAAGCCCTTCTCTGAAACCAGGGAACATTGACTAGAAGGGGGCACCACACCCAAAGAGATGTTGTTGCAAAACTCCCATCTATTCTCCCAAGGGCCCATTTATCTTTCCCAGAAGTAATTTGCTTTCTCTTAAGTGTCCTTTCTCCCTCCTCCACTCCCCGTCCTTCCCACCCCCCCCCCCCCCACTAGGAAGTAATTTGTTTTCCTGTAACTGCCCTTCTCCCCTTCCCCACCTTCTATTAAGATGGTAAATAAGCTCAAAATTCTAAGGGCTTTCTGAAGTCATATTTTTCTGTGAACTCTTCTATTTGTCATACGCATATGAGTAAAAATCTGTCTTTCCTGTTGCTAAGCTGGCTTTTTTTTTTTTTTTTAATTTATTTTACAGGCCCCCAGTGACCATAAGAGGGTAGAGGAAAGGTTTCTTTCTCCCTGTGAAGACCATGGCAAAGGTAGCTTCTGGGCTTGTGGCAAATTTGACAGATGAGAGTAGTGCTAGACCTGGCACTAGAGCCAAACAACAGAAAGGAGGTAAAATGGCTCCAAGGTCCCAGTACAGGTATAGTCTCTCTGATTCTGGGTGAGCTTTGTACGATTCTTGAGGAAGAAAAAAACCCTAATGTTTCCCAATTGGGTGAAACGGGTTAGTAAGTCAGGACAAATGGAAAAGGGAAACTGAGACAGATGGGTAAATGACCAAGCCATTGAGAGCCATCTGGTAAATTGCCAAATTCTATCTTCCCTGACCAAGGACACTTTAGAGTAAATGGTTTTCGCTTCTTCTCCCCAACCAGAGAGTAAATAGCTTAAGTCACCCTAGTCAGGGAGATAGATAACAGAAATACAATTGGTGCCATTTGTGCCAACTACACCCAAGGACGGATGAAATCAGGGGAATAAGTGTCATTTGGGTACATCAGCAGAAAGCTGACGAATAGTCTACTGAGATCTTCCCCTAAGACCTCTCATAAAATTCTCTGCCTTTAAAAGTCAGATAAGAACCCTCAAGACAAAGACCCAGTTTGGGCTCTCTCTGGAGCACGCCACGCCCATGCTTTGCTTCTGTCTCAGGAGTGCATCTTTATTTTTTTCTCCTAAACTCTAAAGAGCCTCAGGAAACTTGCAACCAGGGGAGCATTAGGCAGTGGCAGCTCATCCTGGGCTAACCCCCTGAATCTGTCTCTGAGGCCCCCTTTTCTCTGACTTTTCATCTAGCTAATAGCAGCTCCACCTTGGCTAACTTCTTCCACTGTGACTTTTACTTCTCAGTGAGTCCACACAGCCCAGTGTGGCTCACTTCTTTCCTATAGCATTTCTAGATGTTATTGGAAAGGGGCCAGCCTGGAGCAGGTCTACCTTGGGCCGGCCGGTTGTGTATGGGTTTTTGTCTTTGTGTGGGAGTGACTTCAGAGTATGTTTATTAAAGCTGGGGACAGTGAAACAAAGAAGGACTTAGAATAGAAGAAGCAAGCTTTAGTAATCCTACTCTCCAAATTGCCTGGACTCCCATTGTGAAATCTTTCCTGCATGAAGCCAAAACCCCACACATTGTTATGCCCAGATTTCAGGATCCCCAAGAAACCAACAGGGAGCCAGCAGTCGGATGCAAAAGCAAAGAGTCCTTTATATTTCAAGCTAGCTTGAGCTCCCCGTCCACCAGACTCACCGACACAACGGCAAACCAAGTGGCTGAGAGACAGAACCCCACCTAGAGACGGGTTTTAAGGGGGGGGGGGGTTGGAGTAAGGGGAGGAGAAAGGACTGTGCTCTGCTGATTGGCCAGGTGCAAGTCGATGTCTTGTTCCTGGGTGTGGCTAGCAGAGTCTTAGACTTCCGGGAAGAAGGTCCTTGCCAAGCACGTGGCCAAGGTAAGATGGAGGACGTAGCCCTTACCCTGGGGCAAGGTGGAGGGCCTAGCCCTCGCCCTTTCAACACTACAGGCCAACCCAAGGCAGACCCACTCCAGCCCCTTTCTGGGGATTGAGGTGGTGACATAGGTTTAAAGTAGGAATTCTGAGTAGTGACAAAAACCAAGATTATGAATTGTTATCTGGCTGTTGGTTTCCCAACCCTTCTTATGCATTGTGGGGCAGGCATTCCCACCAGGTTCAAAGAAAGGTCCTGGAGAAGCCAACAGTAAAACAGCTGCTGCCACAGCCAACTCTGGCATTTCTAGTGAGAAAGGGGTAGGGCAAATGCCTAATCCTCATCCACCCCTTAGACATTGCAAGGCTTTGGAAAAATAAGTACTAGCCATCTCTTCTCAGCAAAATGGTTGGGGACTCCTTGAAGATACAAGAAGGAGAAGTTTTTTGCTTACGTGTTGTTCATGGATTCTCTGCTTCAACGGATTGCTTGTTCAGGTGGAGAATTGCTTTCCAGAAGCCAGGGGACCACGTGGGCTTCCTCTCTGCCAAAGAAAGGAGTAGAGGATGGACGGAAAGGGAATGGTGTGAACAGGGAAGACAGCTGGGGCACTCTTAGTCATAAAAGCAGTTGGCAGAATAATAATCATTTAGTGAGGAGTAAGATTTATAACCATTCAAAGGGCTTACATTAATTAAAAAGAATCTTAGCAACTGAGGTGGAAAACCTGAATCTAGTGCCCTCCACTATTCTGAGCAATGATTGTTTTCACGGCTGAATAACTGTTAATAGGCCTATATTTGCATAATGATTTTTTATTCTCTAAATTGCCTCCAATGAATTGCTTTAGGAAACCTCTACTGTTCCTTGTTCTCCCATCACTATCATCTCAGTTCCATTGATATGTAAAAATGAAGTAATTCGTTTTTTTCCAAGGACAATGCCAAATTTATTGTAAGGTGTTGTGATTTCTAAAAAATATTTGTATTAATTTCAGAGAGGAAGGGAGAGGGAGAGAGAGAAACATCAATGATGAGAGAATTATCGATTAGCTGCTTCCTACACTCCTCCTACTGGGGATTGAGTCCGGAACCTGGGCTTGTGCCCTGGCCAGAATCAAACAGTGACCTCCTCCTGGTTCATAGGTTGACCCACACACTACAGGCCAGCCCAAGTGAGCCACACCAGCCAAGCCTATCGTAAGGGGTTTTAAATCTTGGATTAGCAAAGAGAGTGAGAAAGTCTACTGGCAGGAGATATAGAATCAGAGAAAAAATATCAGAAAGCTTTCTAGCCCCTTTTGGTTACAGGGACTGTGAACGTGGAGAAAGTGGGAGAAGCTGTCATTTTTTTGGAGGGGGGACGGAGGCTTGGAGCAGGACATCTTAGGATGATGCCGGCATTATCCAAACATTCTTTTATCTACTTAAGTTATCTTAATGGAATAAAATGATTAAAGGCTAGAAGCTGTGGAATCAGATAACAGAATACTCTCTGAAAAGATTCTACCCTCATCTCAGAAGAAAAGCATCTTTCCACTGTAAAGTTACTTCTCACCTTCTTTCCATATTGTACTGAAGCAGGAATTTTGGGGGAACATAGGCAGGCTTAGGGATTTTTTTTTTTTTTAGAATTGGGGTCCATGGAAAAGCTGGGGGGCTGCAGACTGGGAGAAGGTACATTTCCATAACACAAGGAAGCCAGGTGCAGCTACATCTCCATAAGACAAGGGAACTGGGAGTAGCCAAGAAAGGTCTATATTTACAAAATAAAGGGAAGGAATCCCTTCATTCATATGGAAAAGAAGAAAACCCAGAGGAATGGAAGGACTGTGAGGGAGGAGGGCCTCAGGAATCACTATAGTAACCAATTCCAAGGGGAATATTGACCAATCAGAGGGGATATCAGGACACAGGAACTGCAGCCTTTATAAACCATAGGGAAAAGGAACTCAGGGGGACTGTTCCCTCTCCCTACATGGGAGTCAGTTCTGTGGGACTCTTACCCTCTCCCCACGTGGGAGTCTGTACTTGTTCTTCAATAAATCTCCACCTTTGCTATATCACTTTCTGTCCGTGGATTCATTCTTCGATTCCGGCGGACAAAGAATCCAGGTTCCAGTCCAAAAATTCGGTATCAGTACTCTTTGAAAGTAAGTCTCTGAGTGCAGCTCATACTCGAGTGGGGAGACTCCATCTCCTGGAATTGTTGGCAGGGCCGAGAAAGGCACCAGCTGTTAGACTAGTGGGGTCAGACTGGACCTGCGGTTCGCCCTGGTGACCTTCTGTACCTGAACCATCGTCCTTGCTTTGCTCCTGTCTAACTGTCTACCACAGAATGCGGAGTGGTTGCATAATAATTTGGAATTCTATAAGGGAGAGTTGTCTCTTCTCCATTTATTTAAATACTAGAGGCCCGGTGCACAAAAATTTGTGCACTCGGGGGGGGAAGGGGGGGTCCCTCAGCCCGGCCTGTGCCCTCTCACAGTCTGGGACCCCTCGGGAGATAACGACCTGCTGGCTTAGGCCTGCTCCCGGGTGGCAGAGGGCAGGCCCAATCCCTAGGTGCAGCCCCTGGTCACGCTCAGGGTAGGGCCGATTGGGAGTTGGGGCACCGCCCCCTGTCACACTCAAGGCAGGGTTGATGGGGAGGTTGCGGTGCCACCCACTGTCACGCACAGAGCAGGGCCCATCAGGGGGGTTGGGGCTCCGTACCCTGTCACGCACAGAGCAGGGCCCATCAGGGGGGTTGGGGCTCCGTACCCTGTCACGCACAGAGCAGGGCCCATCAGGGGGTTGGGGAGCTCCCCCCTGTCATGCACAGAGCAGGGCCCATCAGGAGGTTGGGGAGCTAACCCCTGTCATGCACAGAGCAGGGCCGATCAGGGGGTTGAGGAGCTCCCCCCTGTTACTCACAGAGTAGGGCCAATAGGGGAGTTAGGGCACCGCCCCCTGTCACACACAGAGCAGGGCGGATCAGGGGGTTGGGACGCCGCCCCCTGTCACACACAGAGCCGCAGAGCGATCAGGGGGTTTGGGCACTGCCCCCTGTCACGCTGATCCGGTGCCAGGAGGCCTCCCGGCTCCGCTGATCCCGGTGCTGGGAGGCATATTACCCTTTACTATATAGGATAGAGGCCTGGGGGCCGGCTGGTTTGCCCTGAAGGGTGTCCTGGATCAGGGTGGGGGTCCCCACTGGGGTGCCTGGCCAGTCTGGGTGAGGGGCTGAGGGCTGCCTTCAGGCTGGCGATTGACCGAATCTCCCAACCACTCCTTTTTTTCTTTTTTTTTATTCTGGGCCAGCTTTAGCTCTGGCTCTAGCTCTGAGGCCTCCGCTGCTGGTTTGTTTGCCGTTCTATAATCTGAGATCCCGGCTGGCTATATTTGTTACAAAGTTTCAAACTGTCGGCTGAGAGTTGGAGTCTGCAGTCCCTGGAGCAAGCAAGCCTCATGTTCGCTTCCAGCTGCCTGGCTGCCGGCCGCCATCTTGGCTGACAGTTAATTTGCATAAGGATACGCTGATTAGCCAATGGGAAGGGTAGCGGTCATACGCCAATTACCATGTTTCTCTTTTATTAGTGTAGATTCAATCTTTTATTTATACGGTGTGGACTCGTGGCTATTTATTTTATGCTTTGGGTTATCATCCAATACTACCGTGTCAGCCATGTGTTTCTGATTCTTGGGCATCTGGGTCTTGCTGCCTCTGGGGAGACTGCCCCTCCCTAGGCATGCAATTCCTAGACATAGTAAAGGACTCTCCACTGAGTGGGCCTTTCAGATGTCAGGCAACCAATCCAGGGCCTGCATCCCTACCCCCTTCTCTATCGGGTTCTCATACACAGGACTACAAATCCCCAGCCCTAATTAGCCATGTCCAGACAGGTACCAGACAACTAGGGACAGCACCTATGACCCATAGCTGCTGAAATTAACATAATAGCCAATCCTAAACCTGCTAATGCCGTGCCTGATCCTTCCTATAGAACCACAGTAAAGGCTCCGGCTCACACTCCCCCATTGCTCCTTCTGCCTCCTGATCAACACCAGTGCTTCCTCATGTGGCCCCCTGTGGCCTGGGGTGTCCCCCCTCTTGGGAACTGTAATACACTATATTTTTAATGGCAGTCAACTCCTGATTTGCCCCTTCACCATACTTGAATAGCCTCCACTTTATTTATTTTTAAAATTTTTATGAGTTTATTTGAGCCAAACCGAAGATGTATGCCAGATTTCAAAAGCTTCCCTAGCCTACACTTTAACACAACTACTACTTATTTTTTGCTCAAATTGTTCCATCTTTGGCTTTTGGGAGCTTTTTCCTGTTGGCTCCGCTGTCCCTTTCACTCGCTCTCTGTCCTCTTGTTTTTGAACACTTCCTTACTTTCTGGCACTACAAGATGCTCCTGACTCACATAATCCTTGCCCAATGTCTAGAATCAGCCATTTCTCCAAAGGGTCCTGGTTCTTTTTTATTGGACAATGATATTACCATTGGTTTTTTATAAATAAAGTTTTATTGGAGCACAGTCATGCTGATTCATTTTCATATTATATATGGCTGCTTTTGCGTTACGGTAGCAGAGTTGAGTAGTTGCAAGAGACTGTGTGGCCTGCAAAGCCTGAAACATTTACTCTCTGGCCCTTTTGCTGGCCCTTTTCTAGATAAAGGTGGTGGTTGTGTTGTATTGTAAATCAGCGAGCTAAAACAGAAGACGCCTTAATCAATAAGCCACATTAATTTGGAGTCTTTTATTACGCTAGCAGGCTCAGAGGAAATATTGCTTCTCAAATTCTGGGCCCCAACATGGAGGAAGTCTTCCCTATTTATACTTTTCCCAGATCTTTGTTTTCAAAATTTGGAACGAGACTTCCGGACCTTCTGAGAAAGAAGCCCTGTGTGCAGGGAAGGGGCCTGGTGCCAGCACTGACAACTCTGTCTGTGGCATGGTTTATGGCCTCTCTGGAATGGGAGTAGTCTTCTTTTCCCTATTATTTAAGCAAGCAAGTGTTTACAGAAGCCAAAATAGCAGGGTTAAAATTTCAAACAGCAGTTTTTTTTTTATAAGATGGAGGTTACTATGCTTCAGTTGTACTTATGTCTATAAGGATACAGAGAGGTAGGTCTTATGAAACTCCAAAACATGAACCGGAGGGTTCACAGGATGTGATGCCGGAAATCAACACTACATTTTCTTGCATTGCTTTTTGCATTTTATTCCTTTCCTTTCTATCAGGGGGGTCTCATTTCTTCCTTATGTACACTGCTTATTGTGGGGGAATCTCCCCTTCTAGCTATGTTGAGAAGGGAGAAGACTTCTTCTTCTTCTTTTTTTAAATAACCCTTTTATTTTGGAACACTATTAGATTTACAGAAAAACTGAAGACAATGTAGAGGCTTCCCAGATGCCTCTCACCTCTACCTTTTAAAATTGGTGATGGTAGGACAAAAATAATTGAGTCAGTGTGCCCCTGGACAAGTCACAACATATTAGCAGGCCTCAGTTTTGTTGTTGACACATTACAGATGTCCCCGCCCCCCCTCCCCCAATTTGCCCACCTCCACCCAGTCCCCTCCACCCCTCCTCTGGCCTTCACCACTCTGTTGTCTGTATACATGGGCTATATATATATATGGTCTTTGGCTGCTCTCTTCACCTTCTTTTACCCAGTCTACCCCAACGCCCTCCCCCCTAACCTCTGTCAGACTCTCCCATATATCCATGCCTCTGGTTCTATTTTGTTCATCAGTTTATTTTGTTCATTAGATTCCACATGTAAGTGAGATCATATGGTACTTGTCTTTCCCTGACTGACTTATTTCACTTGATTTTTAATAAAGAAGAATCTGATTTGAGCTGGAACCACCCTGTAGTATGATAAATAGAGGCAAATATACTTTTGGACATGTAAGCTAGGTCCAGAAAAGAAAGAAAAGCAATTCCTTCTCAACACAATTACTCTTTTGCAACTTGTCAAATTAAGGCCATTTTTTAGGAAGAATATTCTTTCCCTGTATGTGATTAGACATTGCGGCTGAGAAAATGCTACTCACCTTGGAGGGTGTGCCTTGCTTTCTGGGTACATATCTGAGAATGTCAAGTGCATATAACAGTAGGGATTACATCACTCTCTGTAAGTCAGGTGTCGATAAGCAAAGTACAGCCTCTTAGGTGCTCTAGTTTGCAAGTCCCTGCCAAACACAGAAGGGATGAATGTCCTCTTCCTACAGGGAGGGCAAGGGGCTCCTGAGGGAGTGGGTGGCATGGTGGTGCTTAACAGGGGCTTCAAAGAGAGGTTACATTAGCCAGAGAAGGGCTGAAGAAGGAGGGAGAGAGGGAGCATTGACACTAGACTCCCTCCTTTTTTTAAAAAAAATTTTTTTTCTTTTCATGTTTAAATAATTTATTTACTGTTTGCTACTTGTGTGTTCATTTTAATACATAACACACATATCTGTCAGACATGAAAAACAGTGGTATATTTAAGAGGCTTTAATGATTGACAATATTTTTTGAAATGCACTTTATGAATATAAATATTTCCAAAGCAAAAAGAGAAAATAATTGAATAAGTAGAGACAATGAAATTCTGAGCAAAAAGTATGACTAATTTTTGTTCTTCAATGAATGAATACAACCACTGTAAAAATGTATGTGTGTATACCCAACACACGCACACTACAGAAACATTTCAAAGTGGAAAATATTTAGTGCACTGCCAAAGTGCTACAATAACTGTCATCCATAGACATTCACATGCAAACACTATTGGACTAATAAACTAGAGAAAGTATTGATTAGCAGAACTCCTTTGCAAAAACGTTTAAAAATGGAAATAATGAAACCGAAATCTACTTCTCATCTGAACAGTATAGAAAATAATCTCTTATTACCTGCATCATATCACATACACACAAATTATTATCTAAGCTCAGAAAATAACTTCTTACTGTACACACAGAACTGCAGTGTACACTCAGCAAATGTTATCATTGGCAGGAAATGGGCCAGGAGGCAAATTAGACGCCCTCCTTCTGAAGATCTAGTCTGGAAGGTTTTCCCGGGTGTGTAATAGAATAAAGAATAAAGTCTAACACAGTTACAGTCTGACCTCTAATGATGAGCCTCTGTGTGTCTGGTCAGGGAAGACTGAGCAGCCAAGATTCCCCAGATGGAACAGTGGGTGCTGTCCAATAGCTTGGTGGGGCTCCAGCAAAGAGAGGACGGGAGACACACCTGCAGCATCAGGCCTAGTCTGCCAGCATCAGAGACGGTGGACTGCCTTCCTCTTCAGGGCTGAAAAGGAGAGATCCGCACTGCTTTGCCCCACATACTTCATTTTCACATGCTGCAAAAGGGCTCTTGACAAGGTCGCCAGATTTGGCAAATAAAAAACTCAGGGCAACCAGTTAAATCTGAATCCCAGAGATGACAATGAACAAATAACTTCTTAGTGTAAGTGTATCCCATTCACTACCTGGACATATTTATACTGAAAAAATGTTGTTGTCATTTACCTGAAATCCGAATGGAACTGTCCTGTGTTTTATTTGGCAACCCTGACCTACAGTCTACCTTGTAACTTAGATCAGCTCATGGAGTTACAAGAAACTTCCCTCTGGATCTCCTGAGAGAGGGCAAAAGTCAGAGGCAGAAAAAGAGAGGAGAAGATTGGCCCAGGATTCCTTGTTTGGGAAAGACCCTATGCTCCAGGCCATGCTAAGCCATTGGTCAACATTCAGATGGCCCTGTCCTATCTCCACCTCAGGTCTAACCAGGTGCTGGGGAGGGAGAGGGTGTAGGGCACACACAGAGTTTGCTTACATCGACAGAAGCCAGTGCGGCATGTAAATATGTCTAGTGCACATATGTCTGCTACAAGGCTCCCTCACTCCAGTCCTCCTTCTCCCCACTCCCTGCCTCTGGGCAGAAGCTCCCTTTCTAGTACCCTTTACCTCAATTCCATGCTGAGTCCTCTCCTCCCTTAGTCTCAAGACTCTGGGAGATGGCCCTGGCCAGTTTTGCTCAGTGGATAGAGCGTAGGCCTGCAGACTGAAGGGTCCCAGGTTCGATTCTGGCATCAGAAAGCAGCAATCAATGATTCTCTCTCATCATTGATGTTTCTGTCCTTCTCTTCCTCTCCCTTCCTCTCTGAGGTAAAAAAAAAAGACTCTCAGAGATGAATCTTATGTTTTTGGCCCACTTATTTGTCTGCCGACACTTACTTCTTGCTCCTGTCAAGTTGACCTTCTTGCCTGCCTCCTTTTCTGCACAAAATGTGGTCATTGTATTTCTCTGTTCATCCAAATCATTTAAGATTAAACCAATATCCCTCAGTTCAGTTTTTCCCACTTCAATCTGTACTGTTCTGTGCAAACTTTATATAAGTTGTCCTATATACTTAATTACCTCAAAAGTTTAATTGGCCTGTTAGGTTTTTTAAAATTGAAAATAAAAATTATAGCACTAAATTATAGTGATTTAAAAAAAATCACTCAAAATGCCAACATAATAAAATAACTTTTAAAATATTTTGAATAGCCTTCCAAGTTTGGTAATGTGCACGTGTACTTTATATGGCTGCTGGCTGATTCATGTTCATGTCCCCCCAGCGTTGGTTATCCGAGAGGCACGCCCCTTCTCATCTAGCTCCAAATAGCAGCAACCCAAGAGAAAGTTTAATCCATCTTGGGACACATGCCCATCACATCGTGTCTCATTCCTTTGAACCAATGAATGGGGCTGGAGGAATGAGCTACTATATTTGGCCAGATCAAGATCATCTTGTGGCCACATGATTAGTTCCTGTGATTGGCTGCTCCATCAGACTCAAAATCGAAGTTGGCAAGTGGATGGGAGAAGAACAGTTCTGCAAGGGAAGGGAGGCAGTTATGGACAGACAGAAACAACAGCTGTCTACAAAAAGCACGATTCTTCTCAGTGTTGGTAGAATGACCCATTCCCCCCAAATCTGGTCATCCTTTGGTGAATTGAAGACAAAAGTTTTGAAACTATTAAATTGAGGACTGAATTCCCAGGTAACGACAAATATCAGAGGGTACATTTGAATGATACTGATTTTACCTAATTATGATTATCTTCTTTCATTTGAGTGTCAGAATGGATTTTATAATAATCAGATGGCGTGGAATGTCTAAGAGGGGACTATTGTTCTACTTTTAAAGAGGAGGACACTGACGCGTGGAAGGATGGAAAACAAACATAAAATCCTGTCACCGGCCCATCGCCTGGGGCAGTCAAGACATTTCAGCCTTATCTTAAATTTTCCACAGAGGAGGTTTCTAAAGTTAAAATTCACAGTGGATTTTTTTTTTTATTGTAAGATGGCTTAAGGTTATGCTGTTTTATTTGTTTTCTTTCCCTAGTGTTTTAAATTAAAAGCTTTTACATCCTTTTAAAAAAATAAGACGGAAGAAATGTTGTTTAAATTGAATGAATACACCCACATAAGAAGGAATAAAAATTCTGCTTCCAAATATGTGTGTTAGGTTTCCCTGTCAACAATGCTTTGCTTCTGCGTCAGCCATAAATCTCCACTCATATCTGTGTTTTCAAAGGTGCTTGTTCTCATATTTTGAAATTGTTTGAGCAGGTTAGCTATTACCATATTGCTGCCCACATAAGAGGGAGGTGAAGCAAAACATTCTCTCCTTATTTTCTTTTGCCAGCAAATTTCTGACTCATAGAGCAGCTAAAAAAAAAAAAAGTGTTGTCTTTTGAGCCTTGTATCTAACTTTGCTGTTTCCTTGCGATATATTATCTGAAAACTTATTTACATTTTAAAAATATATAACTTTTTTTGGGTTAATCCTCTTTACTGGATAAAGTTCATATAGGTGCAAGCACCAGGAACAGATCTTTCACTTAGCAAAAATGAGATTTATTGTGAAAGCTCACAAAGAAGACAGAGCTGAACAGCTGAGTCTCAGGAAAGTTGGCAACAGGGCAATCCTTCAGAAACAGGAAGAGCTGTGGGCTTCTCATCTGAGCATTGTCAGAGGTGAGTTGGCTCTTCCCACTTTCTGTCTCTGTTTCAATTCTCAAAGTTCCCAGGAAAGAACCTGATAGATCAGCATAGCTAAGGACAGGATGAGTAATGTAGGTATGGCCTTTAAAGAAAACATGATGTACCAGGAAGCCTTTGCAACAGGGCCCAGGTGACAAGGCAGTGGGCTTCGTATCAGATGCGTGTGGCAGAATGACAAGGAAGCCAGGGAAGAGTAGGAAGCAGGTCAGTAGGGCAGGGAATCAGTTAGGAAAGCAAGCAGAAGCCCAGCCATGAAGACTTGGGCAATAGATCAGGATTAGACTGGCAGCCAAATGTGGAGTTGGAGTTATCTGAGCACATCTGGCTCCAGGTCAAGGTTGGCTCTGGGAACTGGAAGAGGACTGAGCCTGCCCTTGGGAATGAGTGGGGAGCCAGTAGAAAGGGTGTGCAGGCTGGGAACCAGGCTGGGCCTGGCACGCACCATTTTTTGATGCAGAACTTGGAACACATTTCTCCTCACTCATCCGCTGACACAATGAGAGACAGGCCCAGCTGCCTTAATCCCAGCAAAGTGTATCAACAAAAATGCTCGCCTATTTCATTGTCTCTCAACTATTGGTGCTCATTATGTTTTCTAGTTGATGGTATTTGGCCTTGAATCCAACTTGCATGCTGATGTGACTGAGAGAACGGCGGATGCTCTCTTTCATTTTGTGCCTGCTGTGTTTCAGACATAGTGACAGAGATCCCATGTGCTTTAGTGCATTTTAAAACATCTTCAAAATAGCCCTTTGAGGGAAGGATTAGCTCTCCCTTTTTAAATCCTCACCCGAGGATATGTTTATTGATTTTAGAGAGGAAGAGGCAGAGAGAGAGAGAAAGAGACATCAATGTGGAAGAGAAACAATGATTAGTTGCTTCTTGTAAGCAGATCAACTAAGGATTGAACCCGCAACCCAGGTATGTGCCCTGACTGGGAATCGAACCCATGACCTTTTGGTGTATGGGATACCAATCAACTGAGCCACCAGTCTTTTTATAGATGAACTAGTGGTCCATTGCATGAAATTTGTGCATGGGGGAGTGGGGGTGTCCCTTTCCAAATCTGGGACCCTTTGGACATCCCTCTTGCAATCTGGGACCCCTGGCTTCTAACTGCGCACCTGCCTGCCTGCCTGATTGCCCCTAACCACTCTGTCTGCCAGCCTGCTAGCCCCCAACTGCCCCCCCCACCCCCCGCCAGCCTGCTTGCCCCTAACCACCTTTGCCTCAGCCCCGACACCATTAGGAAAAGGCCTGGATTCCACATAGTAAATTAATTCATCGAATGAAGAAACTACCACTTACCAAGTGCTTCTAGGTGCCAGGCAATATACTTGGTATACTTGGTATATTTAAATACTTGGAATACTTAAATCTTCCAAACAACACTAGGAACTAGGTGCTATATGAATCTCCATTTTAGAGATGATAAAACTAAATTCTAGAGAAAACTAATAACTTGTACAAAGTAACCCAAGGAGCAGGTGGTGAGAGTAAGACTTGAATTCAGATTTGCCTGATTCCAAAACCCATTTCTTACCTAGTCACTAGCCTATGTGGCTGCTCATGTTAGACGGGGGTCTAGGCACTGGGACTACAAAAACTTGGTAGCGAGCTATGCTTTCTACTCTTTATCTTCTTCCTCCTGAGTTTGTCTTACTAAATATAAACATTGCATGGACTTATGTTAGTAATAACACATAGCATTTTTGTGGTATCAAATAACTCACGATCTGCTTGGCATTATGCTTTATAAATTAGATTGATAGTCACATCAAAGAAGGCACTAGGACATAGTGGTTAAGAGTGCAGGTCTAGAGAGAAAAAAAAGATGAGTGCAGGTCTAAAGCCAGTGGTTGAGCGTCGACCAATGAACTAGGAGATCACGGTTCGATTCCTGGTCAGGGCACATGCCTTGGTTGCAGGCTTGATCCCCAGTGTGGGGAGTGAAGGAGAAAACAGATGGGTGAGTCTCTCTCATCATTGATGTTTCTATCTCTCCCTCTCCCTTCCTCTCTGAAATCAATAAAAATATATTTAAAAAAAAAAAGAACACAGGTCTGAAATCTTGAGCTCAGACACTTTCTGACTATATGAAACCTAATTAATTAATCTCTCTGTGCCTAATGTTTCCCCTATAAAATGGACTTTATAGGCTAGTGTTATTATATTGCACTTTCATTTTTTACCTAAACTGAATCACCTAGCTTGGTCCTTGATTTTTTTTTCTGCAGAAGTTGCTGGTGTGTCCTATAGCAAATTTGAAATTGTTTTGGTATTTTAAAATCAAGCTTCATCTGAGTGAGATGTCCCATGAGAAATTACACCCATTTGGGGCTGGAGCCACTATTTTCATTCATTCATGCAGCATTTCCCCCCAATGTTATTGATAAGTCACTGACATACAGCTCTGTATAAGTTTAAGGTGTACAACATGCTGGTTTGATTCACATATATTATGAAATGATTACCACATGTGTTTAGGTAACACCCATCAGCTCATATAGAAACAATAGAAAAAAAGAAAACAGAAATAATTTTTGCTTTGTGATGAGAACTCTTAGAACCTACTCTCTTAACAACTTTCCTATGTACCATGCAGCAGTGTTAACTATAGTCCTCAGATGCACTTTATATCCCCAGTATTTATTTATCTTTTTAAAAATTGAATTTATTGGGTTGACATTGGCTAATAAAATGAAATAGGTTTCACGAATACAATTTTCATCTTATAACTTAAAGTTTATTTCTTTTGACCACTTTCCTATAATTCCTGTTCCCCTACTCTCACCCCTGGTAACCACACATCTGATCTCTTTTTTCTATGACTTTGGTGGGTTTTCTTTTGTTTTTGTTTCTAGAAATACATCTTTTGAGCTCCTCTTATTTGCAAAGCATTCTGAGCATATAAACAGGAGTGATCCTGAGAAGCCCAGGGCTATGTGAGAAGGATAAAATGTACATTCCATAAATATAATACAATGTAGAGAGTGACAACTGCCACAAGACATGAAGAGATAAAGTACAAAGAGAAATCAGAAGGAGAGGAGGAAGAGGTTGACTTTTATTTATTTATTTTTAAAATACATTTTTATTGATTTCAGAGAAGAAGGGTGAGCGATAGAAACATCAATGATGAAAGAGAACCATTGAATGGCTGCCTCCTGCACGTCCCCTACTGGGGATCGAGCCCACAACCTGGACATGTGCCTTGACCGGAATTGAACCTGGGACCCTTCAGTCCCCAGGCTGACACTCTAAGCCAAACCAGCCAGGACTCAGGTTGCCTTTTAAATTTGAAAGTTTAGATAAAAATTTGTAGGGGTAATGGCATGTGATATGGCCTTGAGAAACATATTTCAGGCAAGGAAAAGTCTAATCCAGGATACCTAATATGCTGGCTGGAGTGGCTCAGTTGGTTAAGTTCGTCCTGTGTGCTGAAGGGTTACCGATTGGTTCCTGGTTAGGGCACATACCTGGGTTTTGAGTTAGATCCCTGGTTGGGGCACATGAGAGCAACCAGTCAATATCTTCTCTCTCTCTCTCTCTCTCTCTCTCTCTCTCTCTCTCTCTTTCTCTCTCTCCTGGGGTGAGGATTAAAAAAAGATACCTAGGTAGGAAGCATACCACATGATGTGTAATGATTCTTTTTGCTTTACCACCTTGGATTAGAAAACAAAATTCTTAACAGATCAACTGAAGGGCTTGTATGCATGCATATGAGCATAACCAATGGACATAAGACACTGGGGGGTAGGGGAAGCCGGGGTATTGTCAAGGGCGGGGGAAAAAAAAAGGACACATATGTAATACCCTTTGTAATGCTTTAAGCAATAAAAAAAAAAAAAGAAAAAAAAAGAAAACAAAATTCTGAATCTACTTCTTATCTATTATGAAAATGCCTTTTTTCTCTTTTTGGGTTTCTTACTCCCTTCCGTGGAAACTCCAAACTTACATCTAATTTTTGTTTACAAAGGAGAAGGACTTTTGACCATTACAGTTGACCCCCTCCACCCCCCCATCAACTGGCTTTTCACTAATAGTTACTCAAGTTTTGGAATTCTTTCCCTAGTGTTATGTTTATTATGAGAGCTCCACTGCAGACATGGGCCTCAGTGCTGGAGCTCTTTATTTATCCAGCTACTTAATTCTCCCTTCCCCCAAAACACACAACCTCAAGACAGCTTCAGGGTGGTTGAGTCAGTGAGGGTTTCTAGTCTTATTTGGGGTGCCTAGAACTGGCTCTCTCTCCAGCCCTCCATATACTAACATGGGGCATGGAGGAGGAAGACTGTTAAAAAAAATGTGACCCATTTCCTGGATCAAGATGAGTGCTATTTCTTTTAGAAGGAGATCTCATCTTGTTTAAAATGAATGACCAGAGCACTTCTTTCTTACAAAGCATAGCATAAGCTCAATGTCTTTATATTGTCTTCCAATAGGATTTATAGTTAATAATTACAGATTAAGCACGAAACAGTAAAAAGAGCTCCTTCTTTTAAAAGATCTGAGTTCTCTGAATGCTGGGGTCCAACCCCAGCGGGTCCAGGGGTTCCCCAAGGTGTGGACGGAGTCGGCGAAGAAGGAAGGACACGGAGGTAGCATTCAGTTGATCAGCATAGCAAGGTTCTCCCTTCAGGATCTCCAGCCAAGTTCTGTCTAGGTTCTCTTGCCAAGTTCTGTAGCCAGGTTCTGTTTCTCCAGCCAGGTTCGGTTGCCAGGTTCTATCCAGGTTCTTTTGCCATGTTCTGTCTAGGTTCTCCAGCGAAGTTCTGTAGCCAGGTTCTGTCCAGGATCTTTTGCCATGTTCTCTTGCTAGGTTCTGTCTCTAGGTTCTTCAGCCAGGTTCTCTCGCTAGGTTCTGTTTCTAGGTTCTGTGTCTAGGTTCTCTGTAGGATCTCCAGCCAAGTCCTGTCTCTAGGTTCTGTCTCTAGGTTCTGTCTCTAGGTTCTTCAGCCAGGTTCTCTCGCTAGGTTCTGTTTCTAGGTTCTGTGTAGGATCTCCAGCCAAGTCCTGTCTCTTGGTTCTGTTTAGGATCTCCAGCCAAGTCCTGTCTCTTGGTTCTCTCTCTAGGTTCTCTGTCTTGTTGTCTTGTTACATCTGTATTTATACCAGTTGATTTTAATCCTGTCAATTTCTATTGCAAAGGTCAGGGCGTTTCTTATCTCCATTCCAGGGAGTAAAGATTATGTAGCTTAAGGGTGATTGTTTGTAGTTAAAGTGATTAACTACCCACCTGGCACTTAGTTAAGAGGTTTTATCCCCTCCTTAACTTCAGGGAAAAATCCTTACCTGGGAAAACAACCTTTCTCGGAAAGGTGACCTTGGTTAAAACACATAGCGCTAAAGGGAGCAAACATATTAAGAACAGTATGCCATATACGCCAGGTCCCTTGAAACATATGCTGTGCAGATGTTTCTTCTCTGCAGCGACTGTGTCAAGCAGCAAGGATGGACCGGCTCCCGGCATCTGAATTTCCACATTTGGTCGTGAAGGAGTAACTGGTTCTATATTTTCCTTTCTACTATGAACATTGTGTGTGTGTGTGTGTGTGTGTGTGTGTGTGTGTGGGTGTTTCTACTACACACACATTTCTAAAGCTGAATAAAATATATGAAATGACTGCTTTCAGGCATTGGACAACAGATAGCATGGGCTATAATTGTATGTCAACTATAATTGGAAAATAAAATTTAAAAAAATATTTCTATTGATTTCAGAGAGGAAGAGAGAGATAGAAACATCAATGATGAGAGAGAATCACTGATTGGCTACCTTCCACATACCCCCCGCTGGGGGTTGAGCCTGCAACCCGGGAATGTGCCCTTGACTGGTATGGAACCCAGGACCCTTCAGTTCACAGGCCAATGCTCTATCCACTGAGCCAAACCAGCCAGGGAAAAAAATAAATTTTTAAAAAGTTATGTTAACACTTAAAAAAAAAAAAAGGCCTGTTACTTATTCAGTCAAGGTAAGTTGGCCTTGCTTCTGCAGAGCATGTCTTGGTTAAGACATCAGAAGAGTGTTGCCAGGTATCTTCACTCCCCACTTGGAATAACCCCAAGAGAGCAAACTTGTAAGTGGAAACACAGGCTGTGTGCAGTGTTGGGCTGGCCCTGGAGGGTCCCCCTAGGGCTGAACGCAGAGGCCCAGATTTAGCTCCTCTAAAGATCAGGAAAGAAATCAGTTTGTGATGAAAACCAATCTCTGGGCAAAAGCAGAACATTACCATTTCAGAATTTACCAGAAGGAAACCCTTTTCATTCTGTCTTAACACATCAAGAGCTCTCCCTCTGGGGAGAACGAGAAGGGCAGTTGTTCCTTAGGACTCCCAATAAAACATCCAATGACATAAAAGCAAGAGCCAGCAATTAAGGAGGGCGCATGGGATTTGGTTTCTTTAACCAGCTTGACGCAAAGCAGTTCCCATTGGAAATCTCAGATATCAGAACCAAGCTCAGTTGTTCGCAAAACCAAGCTCAATTACTGATGATCCCAACTTCCAGGAGGAGGCAGAGTGGAAAACAAACAAATAAATGATAAATCGAGCCCCATTTTTGCTGTTCCCGGAGGCAGCCTGGAAGAGAAAGACAGTCTGGTGGCTTAGGTCACGTGACCACTCTGGATCAGCCTCTGTCTTCCCCAATCATTCTCTTTAGTTAAAGAGAATGTCTGGCTCAATGAGCTATTGTGAGGTTTAAAGAAAATGCACGCAGGGAATCTTAGCACAATGCCTCGCTCTAAGTGGCTCAGTGATGTAATAAGCATTATATGTAGCAGGATGTTAACTATCATATGTTGTATATGAAATAGTAAATATTATATGTCAAGGATGTGTATTCTCTGTGGTCCTCTATACTAGTATAGGGTGTATGTTTTCCAACGCAGGGAAGTGGTAACATTGCAGGATTAACTCCCAGCGGGTTAGGAAAGAGTAAGCAACTCGTCATAACAGAGATGCACTTGCCTTCCTCAGGGGACCTGGAGGTGAGAGAGCCCCAGCGATACGGGTGTACCGGTTCTTCTGTTTGTCATCCTAGACCGGTTATTCTCCCCAGCAGGCTGTCTCCTGAGATCGCTATTATTTGAGCTCCCTTGCTGGCTCGGATGTGTTCGGCCAATGTGAGGCACTGGCAGGAAATCCCTGAGTAAGAAGAGAATGTTTTAGGTATATTTCTTCCTACTGCCTCCCTGCATTGGAATTGTGTCTTTGGCAGCGTTTCCATCCTTCCAGGACTACACTATGGGCGGCTTCTCTCAGCCCTCACTGCACTCTGGTGCTACTGTTCCCTTCCCTTGTCCCCTCACACCTGGGTGCCAATGGCTTTTCATGGTTTCAAACCTGTGTGTGACAGCATTCCTTCCGTATCTCATTAATCCTGTGCACACACACCCCTATGAACAGGCCCTTCAGCACAGTCTCTTTGAACCATCTGGGCAAAGGCTATGTTTTGCTAGGACCTTCTCTAGTCAGGGGTCTCCAAGGATCTCACGAGTACACTCACTAGAGAAAGATAAACCTGCAAGTAATCTGGCAGTTCCAAAAAGTGCCAACCAGTTCATCATAACAGTGCAAGTAATAATTTTCCTGGAAATATTAGTGAGCTAAAGGCGGAATAGTAAAAGCCCAAAGTAGGAGAACGAGAGAAGCTGATACAGCTGGCAGTAAGTCAGAGCTGGGGCAACGGGAGGGGAGGCTCCAGCTCAAATATGAATTTCAAAGTTAGAACTATTACATGAGATGATGTATTAAATATTGACCTGAGAATAAGTAGACAAGCCATAGGAACTGCTTCGGTTTTTATCCAGGGGAGGAGGAAAAACAAGTCCCAACAAGTGTACAGTGGGGCCTTGACTTATGAGTGTCCCGACTAACGAGTTTTTTGAGATACCAGTTGTCTCTTGGCCGATTTTTTCCATTGAGTTGACAGAGTAATTTGAGTTAAACTCGTAAGTCAAGGCCCCACTGTATTTAAAAGGGGGTTAGGAGGTGAATTTGCTTTATCCTTATATACCGGGCCTGCTGTTCACTACAGCGCTCACGTAGTTTCAGTGGCCTGAGTGGTAGCCACAGCTCTAGCAAGATTGACTTGTACAGCATAGGTCACGCGGGCGAGCCCAGCTGGGATTCGGCTGCCTGCCTTCCCAGCTCTGGCCTTGTTACCAAATCCTCAACCTTGACACACTGGATGGCAATGAACTTGTTCATTTCCTTATCATTTCACGACCAGAGGATGTTTCCCTCCTATTTCTTTGCCCTAGTATGATCTTTACAAATGCCATACTGACTTGCAGATGTATGTTTATGTTCTTAGGTGGCACCACATAACAGATCACCCCAGCTTCGTTCGTGTAACTGTTGGTCTGTACTCTCAGTAGAAAGAGAAGATGCTTGGATCGCTCACAGAAATCAGCGGTGGATTTATAGGAGGGCAGTGGGTCAGAGAAGAACTATGTAGGGAAGGATTGCTGTCACCCTAACCCAGTGGTCGGCAAACCACAGCTCGCGAGCCACATGCGGCTCTTTGGCCCCTCGAGTGTGGCTCTTCCACAAAATATCACGTGCGGGCGCACACATACAGTGCGATTGAAACTTAGTGGCCCATGCACAGAAGTCGGTTATCGGCCTGGGCGAGTCTATTTTGAAGAAGTGGCGTTAGAAGAAGTGGGGGTACGTTTGCTGAGGTCGACCCCTCAGATTGAGGATGTTTTTAGCAAAGGCCAGCTTAGGAGTACCCTAATTAAGTTAATAACAATGTATCTACCTATATAGTTTAAGTTTAAAAAATTTGGCTCTCAAAAGAAATTTCAATCGTACTGTTGATATTTGGCTCTGTTGACTAATGAGTTTGCCGACCACTGCCCTAACCCAACTCCGTAGAGCAGCACTATTTTGTGCTATTTTGTCAGGGCATGATACTTAGCTTTTTAGGCTCTGAAATTCAGTTGTTTGGGCATCCAGAGGTGTTCAGACCTTAAAGGCTACATCATCTAGGTCTGAGAAATAGCAGGAATCTGGCTGTCAGGCTAACTTAGCCCATGGGCCAGGTGCTCACTGTCCTGGCCCCTGCTAGGGGCACCAAGTCTGACTCTCATTCATACTTCACTTACCACTCCAGCCACAACCTGAGAGACATGCTCTCTCTTTAGATGTGTAACAAAAACACTTCAAGTAGCGTTATCTTTTACTGGCCTGGGAATCCTGCCATCTGCCTCTTTACTGTCACTTTCATTCCCTCTGATAAAATTCTTTCTTTGCTTATATAATCCAGCTACCAGAGGGAAGAGTTTTCCCTTTATTTCCAACTTCTTAGGGAATCCTCATTTGGGGCCATGTCTGCCACCTATGGCTACCAGATGGGAATCCATAATCTCTAGGGCTACTTTTTATTTTGGGGTGGTCTTTTTTTTGGTATGAAATTTTTTCTTTTAATTTTCAATTACAGTTGACATTCAATATTATATTAGTGTCAGGTGTACAGCATGGTGGTTAGACATTTACACAGCTTACGAGGTGATCCCCCCTTAAGTCTAGTACCCACCTGGCACCATACATAGTTATTACAATATAATGGGCCATATTCCTTATGCTGCACTTTACATTCCCATGACCGTTTTGTAACTGCCAATGTGTACTTCTTAATTCCTTCACCTTTTTCACCTAGCCCTTCAACCTCCCTCCCACCTGGCAACGAGTCTGCTTGTTCTCTGTATCTATGTGTCTGCTTCTGCTTTGTTTGTTCATTTATTTTGTTTTTCAGATTCCACATATAAGTGAAATCATTTGTTATTTGTTATTTCACTTAGCGTTGTACCCTCTAGGTCCATCCACGCTGTCTAGGACTAGTTCTTGCTGGGTGCAACACTTCCTCTGAGTTTCAGACTTCCAAGTAGAGGGACAGATGGCTATCTCTCTTTTAATGTTTCTCTAAATTATTTCTATCCTCTGGACCTCATATCAAAGGTTGTGGCTTTTTAATGGTTACAAGTGACTAGCTCCACCTCTAAAACCAGACAGTAGCAGGAAAAAATGAGAAACAGAAGGGCAGGGAAATATTTAAACTCTTTAGTCACATCAAAATTAAATTACTATTGCCCTAGCTGGTTTGGCTCAATTGGCCTTCGAACTGAGGAGTCCTGGGTTCGATTCCGGTCAAGGGCACATGCCCAGGTGTGGGCTCGATCCCCAATGGGACGCGTGCAGGAAGCAGCCGATCAATGATTTTCTCTCATCATTGATGTTTCTATCTCTCTCTCCCTCTCCCTTCCTCTCTGAAATCAATAAAAATATATTTATAAAAAATTTAAATTACTCTTCATTGAACAGATGCATGAACATCTCACTTATTCTCATGACACCTTTGTTGGTATTACCATTTCTACTTTACAGAAGAGGAAAATGAAGGTAGGAGATCAGACAATTTTTCAAAAATGATCCCAAATTAAGTCAAATGTTATTTCCCACCAGTTGTTAAGAATGTGGGCAGCTGGCTTTCAGCACATTTCTTCTGTTGATTTCCAAAAGTCTCTTGTAATAAAAAATGACTGCCTGGGCAGTCCTACAAAAGCACATTCTTCATGTTGTTACTTGCTCAGCTTCTCCACATACCGAGTTAGAGGCACTTTTCAGATTGACTTTCCTATTGTAATTGCCAATGGTTTCTGCTGCCCTTAGAATTTTAAATTGTATAACTTAGATAATTAAGATTATGTTTTCATTCTCTTAAAAAAAAAAATCCAACTTAATAAGGGCGCCAAATGGAAGAAAAGCTTTTCTGCTCTAAGGTTAGAACCTAATAATCATACTGTGGTGTTAAAAAACTGCAAACTGCCTGGCCTGTGTGGCTCAGTGGTTGAGGGTCGACCCATGAACCAGGACATCAGAGTTTGATTCCCAGTCAGGGCTCATGCCCGGGGTTGTGGGCTCGATCCCAGTAGGGGTTGTGCAGGAGACAGCCGAGGGATATTTCTCTCTCATTGATGTTTCTATCTCTTTCCCCATATCCCTTCTTCTCTCTCTCAAAAACCAATAAAAACATATCTTTAAAAAATGAATGGTAAAGAAATAAAACACAAATTTTTTAAAAAAGTGCAAGCTGCTGGCACATTCACTTTTCGCCATCCAGGAAGGAAGTAATAGAAATGTCTAATAGTTTAAATTGGGTTTCTATAAAGATAAATGTGAAAGGAAAACAGATTTCTTTCTTGTTTTGTTTTTTTTTTAATCCTCACCCAAGGTTTTTTTTTTTTCATTGATTTTTAGAGAGAGTGGAAGAGAGAGGAAAAGACAGAGAAACATCGGTGTGAGAGAAACACATCGATTGGTTGCCTCCTGCATGTGTCCTGATCAGGGCCTGGGCTTGGGAGGAGCCTACAACCCAACAGAGGTACATGCTCTTGACCAGAATCGAACTTAGGACTCTTGGGTCTGCAGGCTGACACTCTATCCACTGAGCCAAACCGGCTAGGGCTCTTTCTTCTTTTGAAAAACAGCATCCCTTTCTATTTTTAGTACATATGCTATCTCATTCTGGAAATCACAGAAAGTGTGAAAAGAAATAACAGTTTAAACTCCCTCCTGCATGAAAGAGCCTCTGTAAACCTTACAGTGTATGCTTCCCTCCAGCCTGGAAAAGAGGTGTGTGTTTTTTTGACGAAAAGAATCCTGCTGCAAAATAATTAGATCAGTGACATGATTGTTCAGAATTAAAGGGAGGAAGGTGAACTGGCTGGGAAATCTTCTAATGCTTTCTGCCCTTGCTCTGATATGGTCTCTTCTGAGTAAGAGAGGACAGTGTGAATTGTAAGATTGCCCCATCACGCTCACAGGTTCTCATAGACACAACCTTTTCCCTAGTTACTACATTAATTAGTAGTACTAGCCCAAGGTCAGCTTCATCGGATCTTTTCACGGTGGGCATTCTCCTGAATATCCAAGTAGAATTTGGAATTTAAGGAGGTTTTGGGGATAATTTTTACTGCAGACATTTTGGGGAAGTAAAAAGTGAATAAAAGATGATTTTACTTTGTAATCGGAGAGGGGAGTTTTGAAGTAATGGAGGAGAGGAACACAGGACCAGAGGATGGTGTGCTGTGTGCTCCTGCCCAGCTCCCTGCACTGGGTCAGGCTGGAAGCTGGAAGAGCTGATTTGTGGAGCGACTTCAGGGTTGTGAGCCCCCAGGGCAGGTGCTGGCACAGGGGGTTAGATTTGGGAGACAGCACACTTGAGGTTGGCTTTGGAGATTTCCCAAAGATGCCATCCTTAGCAGTGGCAATGGAAGATCCTCCAAGTGACACCATGGGCAGGGGTTGTCTACAGCAAAAGACAGAGGAGAAGAACCTGGGGCCAGCAGGAGAAGAACCTGGGACTCCTCAAAGTCCCAGAAAATCAGAAAGGAGGCAGTGGGGGATTTTGCCAGGAAGGTTAGCGATCCTCTCTGAGTAAAAAAGTGCAAAATCAGTAAGCAGGCATATCCCTTAGGAGCTGCGTTTGGCTGCTAATACAGAGATCTGAAACAACAGAGGCTTAAACGATGTAGGCTCGGGTGGCTTCAGAGTCATCCGAATCCTGGGTCTATTCAAACTTTCTGTTCCACATCCTTCACCAGGAGCACAATGGTTCTCTCGGTTTCATGAAGGCTGTGGCAGCCTCTCGTATCACATCCACTTTGAGGTGGGAAAGTGGAATCAGGATGTGTTAGTTTACGAGGGCCGCCCTGACAAAGTGTCATGGACTGGTGGTTAAACAGTGGACATTTATTTTATCATAGTTCAGGAGGCTAGAAGTGGGAGATGAGGGTGGTGGCAGGGTTAGATTCTTCTGTGGCCTCTGTCCCTGCTTGTAGATGGCCGCCTTCTCCCTGTGTTCTCACAGCGTCTTTCTCGTTGGCCCTCTTTGTCTGTGTCCTAATGACACCAGTCAGATTGAATTTGGATCCAACCTAATAACCACTCCTGCTTTAAAGGCCCCGTGTCCAACTACAGTCATGTTCTAGGGATTAGGACTTTAACATATACATGTTGGAAGGGGACACAAGCCAGCGCATAGCAAAGAGGAAAAGCAAAAGGGTAGGTCTCAGCTGCTCAGCCCTCTTTAACGGGCTTTCTCTTTGTGAAGAGGTGGGAAACGTAGTTTTTTACAACTTGACACTTTGCTGTACTTATTAAACTTGGGATGTGGCTGGTAAAGAAGAAGGGGGAAGCCCTTCCGGGGAGGCTCAGTGGTTGAGTGTCAGCCTATGAACAGGAGGTCACGGTTCCATTCCAGATCAGGGCACATGCCCAGGTTGTGGGCTCTGTCCCCAGTGGGGGCATGCAGGAGGAAGCCAATCAATGATTCTCTTTCATCATTGATGTTTTTCTCTCTCTCTCCCTCTTGCTTCCTCCCTGAAATCATTAAAAATATATTGGGGCTGGGGGAAGAAGAAGAAGAAGGGACATTTGAATGATCCAGCCAGACAATGTATTAAAGTAAATGTGACCTCGTTCATGACCACATACTAATATAGCTCTGTAGCCGATGGCTTAGGTCTGTGAAGAATGTACATCAACTGACGATGGATATCTGTTCACCAGTGTTGATTTTGGGGCCTGTGTTATATGGCATGGACTGTGGTGGCTGCCCATCGCCATAGCCCCGAGGGCCTCCAGTGGGGTGAAGTGTGTGTGGCTGCTTTTAGGAGGGTGCTAAGGTTTAAGTGAGGAAGAAGAGCAGCAAAGGAAAAAGCAAGAGAGAGAAATGAGAAAGGAAGTGTGGGAGTAGGGAGTAGGATGAGAACAGAGGAAAGGGTAGACCGTGAAAACAAGTGCTGGGATGAGGAATAAGCCGGTCCGTTTCCAGACGCTGCAGTGCCTACTACCAATGACAGGGTGGGAGAGGAGAGGAGGGGCTGTGAGGGGGCTGGGCCCATTCTCTAGGCAAGCAGTGTCTCCAGATTAAGCCTGAAAGGAAACTGCAAGCCCTGCGGCAGAGTGGGGGCAGGCCCTGAGGAGCGCCAGCTGGGAGCAGTTCTAAAAACCTGGCAGGCTCGCTACAGGAAGCTCCAGCTCTTCAGAGAAAAGGAAATTCTTCCATTTGGTACTAACCCTCCTCATTTATGAGCTGACTGAGTTCTGAGTCATCGATTTCCCATGCTACTAGCTAAAGGGTGAAATGATGCTAAAGATGAATGTTATAAACATTGGGCTAATTATCATTTCCATCAAGGCCACTGCCTGTGACCCCTGTGTCCCCAGCCTCTGTGCATGAGTTAGTCACTGAGGTTTTAAGTAGAAAGCATTATTTGATTTCTGATGCAAAAGCAGCAATGCCCTTCCATCAGCTGAGGTGGGCAGAGATCCCTAGACTGGGACGGAGGGACAGTGTTACCATGGTGATGAGATGACTGGCTGAGCACTGAGCTAAGCACCCTCTCTCTATAGAAGAATAGAAAGAAGTTGTTCCTCACTCTCATCCCTGCTGAGTCATAGCTGACTTACACAACCCCCTCATTCTTCATTAAAAGCTGGTATCTCAGATTGGGGAGAATAGTAAGAACAATGGTGATGGTGGGAGGGGTTGGTGATTCACCATTATCACTTAGGTTTTCTGGTTTATGCTTTTAATTAAGATATTGTTCTCTGCTGAGGGCATATATGAAGTGATTAAATTTTTAAATGCCAGCCACATTTTGAAGAGTGTGATATACTAGTAAGTTAGGTTATTAGCTATATAACATTGAACAGTATATTCAATCTTCTAAACCTGTGTCAGAATACATGTGCTTCCTTTTAAGGTTGACACTGGGAAGTAGAGAACACTTTCTCTATGTTTGTTGACACATTCCTGAGGGTAGTATTGACTGACTTTCTTTCTTTTTTTTGACTGACTTTCTTTACATCCCCAGAGCTTGTGGCAAATGGTTTGCATGTGATTAATGAATGCTTAAAAAAGCCACTCCTATGAATACTCATACACTACTGGTGGAAATACAAAAGTGTATTGGAAAGTAGTTTGGCAGTTGAATATACATTTATCATATGTGATGTGTAATTTTTAAAAAAAATATATTTTATTGGTGTTTTTACAGAGAGGAAGAGAGAGGGATAGTTAGAAACATCGATGAGAGAGAAACATCGATCAGCTGCTTCCTGCACACCTCCTACTGGGGATGTGCCCGCAACCAAGGTACATGCCCTTGACCGGAATCGAACCTGGGACCTTTCAGTCCACAGGCCGACGCTCTATCCACTGAGCCAAACCAGTTAGGGCATGATGTGTAATTTTATGTGTCAACTTGGCTAGGTTATGATGCTCAGTTGTTTAGTCAAATACTAGTCTAGCTATAGCTGTGAAGATATTTTTTAGATGTGATTAATATTTATAACCAATAGACTTTGAGTAAAGCTGGTTACTTTCCATAATTTGAGTGGGCTTTATCTGATCAATTGAAGACTTTAAGAGCAAAAGTTGAGGTTTCCCAAAGAAGATATAATTATGCCTCAAGATTGCAACATAGAAACCCTCCTGAGTCTCTTGCCTGTCAGCCGATTTTGGACTCAAGACTGCAACATCAACTCAACCCCTGCCCTTTCAAATAGAAGGATGGATAGATAGAATTTCCTATTGGTTCTGTTTTCTGGAGAACCCTGAGTAATATATCATACAATTCATCAATCCTAACATTAGGTTTTTACCTATGAGAAATAAAGAAGTATGGTCACATTAAGACCTATCTGTGAATTTTCTATCAGCTTCATTCATAATTGCCAAGAATGAAAACCAAATGCCCTTCACTTGGTGAATCGAGACAAAACCATGGTTCATCCATGCAATGGAATATTATTCAGCAATAAGAAGTAACAGTAGTCATAATACTATTAGTATACACAATTACTATTAGTATAATACTATTAGTATACAGTCTCAAAAGCATCATGCTGAGTGAAAAAAAGCCAGTATCAAAAGTCCATATGAGCCTTTTAAAATAAAATTCTGGGAAAGGCAAAAATGTATGGGTAGAAAACATTAGCGGTGCCAGGGCCTGGAGTTAGGGATGGGATTGCCAACCAAGGAGCTTGAGGACATTTGTTAGGGTGATGGTATTTTCCTTTGTCTTGGTCGTGCTTACGTGACCATATGCACTTGTCAAAACTATAAGAACTGATGGAGGCGATGGTGAGGAAAGGAAAGACATGTCCAGAAAACAGAAGGAAATAAAATGTGGGCTGGGATTTATTTTAGAAACTTCAATATTGGAAATATATTAATATATTTCATCATATTAATAGATTTGAGGAGAAAAATTATATAGTCCCCTCCAAGGTGCTGAAAATATATTTGATCAAATTCAACAGCTATGTTTGATAAAAATACTGACTAACTTAGATATAGATAGATATTTCCTTAACATGGTAAAATAGACCAATCTCAGCTCAAAGGCCAACATCATACCTAATGGCAGAACTTAAAAGCATTTCCAGTGAAGTCAGAAACAAACTAAGAGATGTCCATGGTTACTACTTTTATTTAACAGGGTGCTGGAGATTTTAGCTCATGCAATTAGACAAGAGAAAGAGTTTAAGTGTGTAACAATTGGAAAGGAGAAAATTAAATTACTATTTGCAGATGTTGTGATTGTAGACTTAGGGGCTTTCCATATACTTACAAGTCAGAATCAGACAAAAGGAAGAAAAACCCCATTTACAATTGAAATGACAACAACAATAAAATTAAAATACTTAGGAGTAAACTAAACAAAAAATGTGCAAAACCCATGAGGAAAACTTTAACAAATAAAAACAAAAACTTGAACAAATAGCAGGACAGATAAGTTCTTGGGTGGGAAGACTCAGCATTTTACTAGTAAATATTTTAATTCTCCCTAAGGTAGTTCACAAGTTTAATTCAGCTTCCTCCACAATTTCAATAAGTGTATTTTGTTGCAATGTTTTAGTTTTGGGTACTCGATCCTAAACTATATGTTAAAGAGTGGTTAAACTTGGCCAGTGTAGCTCAGTGGTTGAGCATCCTCGAACTATGAACCAGAAGGTCATGTTTTGATTCCTGGCCAGGGCACCTGCCCAGGTTGTGGGCTTGATCCCCAGTATGGGGCATGCAGGAGGCAGCCAAGCAATGATTCTCTCATCATTGATGTTTCTCTCTCTCTCACCCTTCTCTGAAAGCAATTAAAAAGATATTTTTAAAAATAGCTAGAAAAACCTGGAAGTTAGAACAATGATAGAGGCAGATAGCAAAACTGGATATTAAACGTTTTTGAATCCTTATCAGAGGATATGTTTTTTATTTATATTAGAGAGAGAGGAAGGGAGAGAGAGAGGAAGAGGGAGAAAGAGAAAGAGAAAGATCAATGTGAGAAAGAAACAACTGTTGCCTCCTGTACGTGTCCTGACTAGGGATTAAACAACCAGGGATCAAATCTGCAACCTGGGTATATGCCTTGACCGGGAATCAAACCTAGGTACTCAGGACAATACTTCAACCAACTGAGCCACACCGGCCATAGTGCAAAACTGGATATGAAAACATATTGTAAAACCTCTTAATACTGGTGTCTGGAAAATACAAAGTTACCTCTATACATCTCGTCTTGTCCCAGGATAAATTCCAAATGGATCAAAGATTTTTAAAAAATATATATTTTATTGATTTTTTTTACAGAGAGGAAGGGAGAGGGATAGAGAGTTAGAAACATCGATGAGAAAGAAGCATCGATCAGCTGCCTCCTGCACACCCCCTACTGGGGATGTGCCTGCAACCAAGGTACATGTCCTGGACCGGAATTGAACCCGGGACTCTTCAGTCCCCAGGCCGTCGCTCTATCCAGTGAGCCAAACCAGCTAGGGCTGGATCAAAGATTTAAATGTGAAAAATAAGACCCTGAAAGTTCTAGAAATAAACAGAAGGAATTCCTTCAAAACCTTTGAGTGAGCTAGGCCTTTTGAACTATGACTTGAAATCCAGAAGCCATGCAAGAAAAGTCTGATAAATTGAATACATAAAAAAAAAAGTTTGCATGAAAATAAAACCCAAACCAAAAAAAACCAACAAACAAGAGAAAGTACATAAAATAAAAAGACAAACAACCTGGGAATAACTGCAACTCACATTATAGTTAGTGGGCTGGTCTTCCCAGAATATAAAGAGCTCCTGAAAATTGAGAATACTGACTAGTAATCCAAGAGGAGAATGAGCAAAGCATGTGAACACCTGGAAGATTAGCAAAACTCCGAGTCTAATAATGTATTCTGTGGGTGCAGCTGTGTGGACATGGTGTTCTCATACACTGCTGGTAGGCGTGTAAAGTAGTACAATGCACGTGGGCGGGATTTGGTAACACCCACCTAAATAACTAACATGTACAGCCACATAAAGACTGAACCAGCATGTCAACTTCTAGAAACTTATGCTACAGATATTCTTGGGGGCGGGGGAGGAAGAGATAGCTAATAAGGTTTATTATTGCATCATTATTGGCGAATGTAAAGAGTAGAAAAAAAGGTCTATCAACAGATTGGCTGAATACATAGGTACATATATATATACAAACATAAAATAAAATGGAAAAGTAATTAGGGAGTTGCTTATGTGCTGATGTGCCACTTTATTTAAAATGATACTGGGAGAAACAAACATATTGATTGCTTTTGGTTTTGCAAAAATGACAGTTGGTTAAAATGTCTTTTAAATGGTGGCACCATTAACCATTTTTTTTTTTCATTTGTGGGTTAACAGCTCTCCTGTTCTGTAAGCGAACTGAACTATTTCAACCTGGGCTGCCCTTGTTTTTCAAAAGCTCCAGCTCCAACCTAGTCTAATGCAGTGGTTCTCAATCTTCTGGCCCTTTAAATACAGTTCCTCATGTTGTGACCCAACCATAAAATTATTTTCGGTGCTACTTCATAACTATAATGTTGCTACTGTTATAAATCGTAATGTAAATATCTGATATGCAGGATGGTCTTAGGCGACCCCTGTGAAATGGGCGTTTGACCGCCAAAGGGGTTTCGACCCACAGATTGAGAACCGCTGGAATGGAATCAGAATCTCTTTTGGGGTCAATTTAGGCTTTTGCTTTAAATCCTCATAACAAACTCCTCTCTCTTCTTCCTCCTCTTTCTGCCTGGGAAGCTCTAGAAATATAAAATAATAAGGCATCTGAAGCTCCTTATGCAGCCCTCCTGCCCTACAGAGGCAACCACTATCCTGACTTTCTTTTTATAAGATTAAAAAAAAATTTGCAGGCCTTTTGACATGTTTGACTTACAAATCTTGTTCTCTTCTTTGCCACCCTCCAAGCACAGCTACTGGCTACTAATTAATTATACCTAACGACAGCTGTATAGTTACTTCCTCTTCTGAACAAGGTCCCTGGTCAAGTAATCATTGTAATCAGGAGCTGTTAGCTGCTACTCAACTTTGCTTACACACTGATTTGCTATATGCAAATTCATCCTAGGCTAGACTTGTTATTTTATCCTTCATAGCTATTTTTGTCCCATAATGTTATGTAGTAGGAAGGCAGTTGAATGAAGATGTTTAGAAAAGTAAATAAAGTAAGTAGTGTTGACATAGTGTGGCGTTTCCCAACTCAAGGTATATCTCTCAACAAATAAGCTTCCTATATTGCTTGTGGAAATCAAGGAGGTGTGGTCCCTGTGGGTTGTTCAGAGTTGTTCTAACTCCTGCGGTGAGTGAACATGCATAATTGACATGAGTAATTGCTACTTGAATTAAGCAATACATAATTCTGTGTAAAATCAACTGCAAGTGAGACATTGGACAGTTAAAAAGAAGAAAATTAAGGTAAAAAGCAAAGGTTTGTAAGCAAACATAAATGATTGAAAGGATATAGGGAACTTCTGTTTAAAAGGATGATGGGAAAGATGTCTATGACATTGTAGCAAGCCATTCTCTAGAGGTCTAGTGTACTTAAATAGATTTTTAGTTATGGGAGTGAAGGGGGATCAGAGTAGGTGGCCTCAGAATATGCCTCTTTGGCATATTTATTTTGAACTGAAGATACCTGAGACCCAAGAAGCTTTATTAGAGCTTCCCTTATGAGGAGAAACTTGTGAGAAATGAAGACTGGCATAAACTCCCTCACTCAGGGGAGTATCCTATCTAATAATAGACAAACATGGTAATTGACCATACCTTCGCTACGCCTCCCATTGGCTAATCAGCGCGATATGCAAATTAACCACCAACAAAGATGGCGGCTAATTTGCATACTGCAGGCAGGGTGAGTCAGCACCATCCCGCCTGCCCCGCCACCCGGGGTGGTGGGGCGGGACAGCGCCATCCTGCCTGCCCTGCCGCCATCCGGGCCTGCCAGCTGTGACCCCGGGGCGGCGGGTGGCCCGTGTGCGACCTGACCCAGGGCAGCCGGGCAGGGCAGCAGCGATCAGCCGGCCCACCCGGGTGTCCTGTGTGTGACCCGACCCAGGGTGGTGGGGTGGGACAGCATGACTCCTCTGTCACCCCAGCTTCCTCATTACAGCTCCCTTGGGGGCTAAGCCTTTAGTCGGACATCCCCTGACGGCTCCCTGGATGCCAGAAGGATGTCTGACTGCAAGCTTAGGCCTGATCCCCTGGGGAGTGGGCCTAAGTCGACAGGTGGACATCCCCCAAGGGGTCCTGGACTGCAAATGGGCGCAGGCCGGGCTGAGGGACCCTTCCCCCCCCCCCCCCCCCCCCAACGAGTGCAGAAATTTTTGTGCACCGGGCCTCTAGTCTATAATAATAAAAGCATAATAAGCTAATTAAACTGGATGTCCTTCCAGATGAAGCTGGGACTGTGAGGGAAGCCCGGGCCCCAGGTGCCTGTTGGCAGCCAGAGGGAAGTCGATGCCGGGGAAGGAAGGCATACTCTTGCATGTATTTCATTTATCAGGCTTCTGGTTATGGACATAAGAAAATGGAAAATAGGCACCAAGATGATCTGCATGAATCTTACCTTCCTTATCTTCCATTAGTTTCCCCATATATTTACTTTTCCACAATTTACTGCCCCTAGAACCTAACAACCCTTTTCCTTGGTCTTGTCACTTCTTCACAAATTTATTGCTCTTTGTTAAAATGGTATATAAGTATCCAGGACTGACCACCTCTTTGGAATTTTCATTTCATTTCTATAAGTCCCCTTATATTCATATGTAATAAACCCTTTTATCCTGATAACCTTTTTTCAGCCTAGTTTGTGAGGCCCGGTTAAATCTAAAAGGATAGAGGAAAAAGGGTGTTGTTGTTTTTTCCTACAAGAGTAAGCACTAAATAATTACATTTTAAAATGACCCACAAGGGCTTAAGTTAGATAAAGAAACTTTATTTTCTAAAAAGAACATTTGAATGAGAAAATATTTCTGTGAAGATTCGACCACTCAGCTGAGTAATGAAAAGAGCAGTCAAGACTATTCTTTTATTTTAAAGGAAGCTGAAAAGAAAGTTTTGTGTGTGTATGTGTTTTTTTTTTTTTAAACAGTTGGAAGTAAGCTTGGTTTTACTGCCATGTTTGGTAAAAAACATATTTAAGTCTGTGGCAGGACATTCTCCCCAACCCCCAAATTGTCAAAATCACAGGCAGAATCCATATTGAAAATCAGGAATTCATTCTGTAAGCAAAAGTAATCAATCAGACCATCTTGTCTGATCAACTCATTTTTTTTTTAAGTTGAAGCCAGTAATAGTAATGTAAAGAACAAACAAACAACAAAAGTAAACAGTATCATCCTAGGCTCACAGGTCTTTCTCTGAAACTATTTTGCACCCTCCCAGGATTATCTAAAATCAGCTGTGAGTGAGTTGGCTTTTTTCAAACCAAATTGAAGCTATGAAATAAAATAAAATAAAAGATAAAATCTGGCCCTAACCAGTTTGGCTCAGTGGATAGAGTGTCGCCCTGCAGACTGAAAGGTCCCAGATTTGATTCCAGTCAAGGGTATGTACCTTGGTTGCGGGCATATCCCCAGTGGGGGGTGTGCAGGAGGCAGCTGATCGATGTTTCTCTCTCATCGATGTTTCTAACTATCCCTCTCCCTTCCTCTCTGTAAAAAAATCAATAAAATATATATTTTTAAAAAAAGATAAAATCTGAAGGGAGTTATTTTGAAGAAGAACTATTATTTAAAGTATATGTGGAACAGTGATAACATTATGAGAAATGGTGTATTGTCTCCTAAAACATACACTTTGACTAATAGTCTTTGAAAGTTTATTGGGTGTTCACAAGTTTCAAAGTTCTACAAGAGATGAACACTCATCTGGATGTCTCTCTTTTTATATATATACACACTAGAGGCCTGGTGCATGATATTCGTGCACTTGCGGGAGGGATAGGCCCTCAGTCTGGTCTATGCCCTCTCACAGTCCAGAACCACTTGGGGGATGTTTAACTGCTGGCTTAGGCCCGCTCCCTGTGGAGCTGGCAGTCGGACATTCCTCGGGGGGTCCTTAGCACTGCCATTGGAGGTGAGAGAGGCTCCCACCACTGCTGCTGTGCTTGCCAGCCCTGAGCCTGGCTTCTGGCTGAGCCGTGCTCCCCGTGTGGGAGCGCACTGACCACCAGGGAGCAGCTCCTGCATTGAGCATCTGCCCCTTGCCGGTCAGTGCACATCATAGCAACCAGCCTTTCCACTGTTCAGTTAATTGCATATTAGCCTTTTATTATATAGAATATATTTTATTGATTTTTTTTCTTTTTACAGAGAGGAAGAGAGAGGGATAGAGAGTTAGAAACATCGATGAAAGAGAAACATCCATCAGCTGCCTCCTGAACATCCCCTACTGGGTATGTGCCCACAACCAAGGTACAGGCCCTTGACCAAAATCAAACCTGGGGCCCTCCAGTCCCCAGGCCGATGCTCTATCCACTGAGCCAAACCGGTTAGGGGCATCTGGATGTCTCTTAACCACTAGTAAACACTCTGAAGTGTGAGCCAGGATGTTTCGGGTACACACTCACTGCTGGGTCTCTGTCCCCAGCATTTCTAGGCAAACAGTTCCTGTCTCTGCCAGTCAGCAGCGCTTCTCTATCCCTGTCCCCACAGCCTGTGCTCTCACGGGCAGGAACAGTAACCCAGGTCACCTTTACAGGTTCATCAAAGCAATGCTTGTCAATGTGCGTGTGTTAACAAGGCTTACGTACTTTAAAAAGCACGTTAACATGCGAATCTTTAGGAAACAAATGAAAACACACATGCAATTGAACAGTTAACTAGGATGTCAGTCACGGTGTTGTTTAAAAATAGGGAAACCCTGGGAACAAATGCCATGTCTAATTCCTGGGGATTGGTTACATAAATGTAGTAAATCAAAACAATGGGATCCTATAGAGCTGTTTAAATTGATGCTATAGAAGGGAATATCTTGATGTGGGAAAGCTGTTCACGATTTATAATGTAAAATTGTTAGGCAGTTAGATGGGCCAGGTACAGAAAGTCACCAAGATGGGAGTCCTAAGTGTCTAGCAACAGACAATCAATTGAAGGGTGGGACCTCACCCCCAGGGTGACTTTTCCTTCCCTAACTTATTGCTGGTCATGAGGTTTGGACCAGGACCCCCTGACCTTTCCTCCCCAGAGACAACATCTATGTCTTAGTTGTATTTCAGCTCCAGGCCCAGATAAGTCACAAAACCAGCCTCAGGACCAGCTGCATTGAATGACCTCCTGCCCTGGTGCCAGCCAATCAATCAGTGGAGACCACACCCCTGAAAGGACACACTTGGAAAACTGCTGAATATTCTATTGAGATCCTTCTAGGGCACCTCCCCTAAAATCTCCACCCTTCAAACCCTTAGGCTGGAGCACCCAGGATGCTCTCCCTCCCGGGAGCTCGCCACCCCTGCCTTTCCCTTCCTATTCATCCTTCCCACCTCAGGCACCTTCCCGTTAGCTTCCTTACTCCCAAGCTCCAAGGGCCCTTCCTTTGCCTCTGTGACTTGTTTCCTAAGCCCATTTCTTCTAGAAATTACTTCTTCTGCCTCTGTGATTTATCAAATAAATGTTCTTTTACAGTTTTGGTCTTGGCTCTGAATTCTTGCCTAGCCAGAACCCAAGCACTGAGGTTGAACCCATGGGTCTAATGCCCAGTCCCGTTCCTGCCGCCTACAACACAGTTAAAATGCTATGGCCTAGTCCAGCGGTTCTCAACCTGTGGGTCATGAACAATGAAAATACATCCTGCATATCAGATATTTACATTATGATTCATAACAGTAGCAAAATTACAGTTATGAAGTAGCAACGAAAATAATTTTAAGGTTGGGGGTCACCACAGCATGAGGAACTGTATTAAAGGGTCGTGGCATTAGGAAGGTTGAGAACCACTGGAGTCCTTTGCTAGCCATTGACAGGGAAGGAAGCAGAGGGGGAGTCAGACATTGTCGAGAACGTTCAGCAGGGAAGCAGCGGCCTGTTTGCTTCGCCGGGAAGCGACAGCTTCATGCTGCCCCCACAGGAACTACCAGTCCACTCCCAGCAGACCACTGGGGGGAAGAGACAGAACCAAAGGGGGAGTAAACACATGTACAATAAAGTCAAAATGGCACAGGGGGAGGCGCTGGACCATAGACGTCCGCCAGTCTAACCTGGGAAAGGGGTCACTGAAACCCAATGCAAACCTGTGAACGCTCGGGACGTTGGAAGTTGATTGGTTGCTTTGAAAAAGCTTCTGGTTCCTCCCAAGCCCGAGAATACGTAATTCCAGGTGAACAAAGAGTCTCCCTTCCTCCCTGTCCCCTACCCCTGACCCTCCTCCGCCTCTGTGACTCCCACTCACCCTGTGCCTTCGCCTGTTCTCCCTCCAAAACCATGTGGTGGCCAGCTGCCACCGAATGCTCTAGACTGAACTAAGTTTTAACATGGCACAGAATCGCTGGATATGTGCTCTATTTTTGGCCCTGACCCTGATTTTCCATGGCCAGAGGGACAGAGCTGGGGCATTGGGGACAATGTCCCAGCACTGTCCATAAAGTTGATTTTACGTCACAAATAAAGTCTGCCAACAGACCTCATCCTCCCTTACAGGTCCCTGGAAATGCTTTTCCTCCAGACACCACTGCAAGAACACCACATCCACTGACAACAAAACTAGACTATAAAAATGCATTCTTTATATGATCCTCTTTATATAAATGGATGCATATACACATTCATTTTTATTACTTTATTTTCTATTCTTTTCATAAGATAAAGGTCTGGAATAGTAAATGCCAGTGGACGTTTAACTGTGCTCTGAAGAACTCTAAGGTGCCAAGCGGTGCTTCAGGACTCAACTTGGGGGTTGAGGGCCAAGCCCTTGGGCTTCAGGCTGCCATCCTCTATTTAAAAAAAAAAAAAAAAAAAAATCGATTTTACATGCTAATGAAACCAAAATGTGGGAGTTTGAGTTCAAGTTCATTGTCTCGAAAAACCGAAGAATGGACTCACGGACAAAAACGGTTAGTGGAAGTGAAGTTTATAGAGAGAAGCCAGCCCTGGAAAGGGTGCAGCTAGGGTTGCAGGAGAGTAAACTGTAGGCCAGTGTCCGGAGCTTCCGTCCCATGTTGCAGCCGGGTGTAGTTCAACATCCGAGCTAATGAAGGTCTATTCGTGCATATGTAGAGTCCCACATGGCTTATACTCCTCCTCCCTCCCTCCCCCCTGTCTCCTCCCCCTCCCCCCTATCCCCTGCATGCCAGCGAGAGCTGAGAGAGAGGAAGCTGGCACTTCTTAATCTAGGGGTAGATACCTGTTTTGCTAGAACATCCTTGGGATTGGTTTAGACACCTCACTGAATGGTGATTGGTTATCTGCAAACTGTCTGTCTTAGCAACACCATACATTTTAAAGCGCCCACCCTTCTTTCCACGCCCAGCTGGGTTGCCTTAGCAACTGCACCAGCTGAGTCCCCCTGTTCTACTTCCTTCCGGAACCCTTGGTCTGGTCCTTGTCTACCTAGCTTCCTTCTGTCTCCTCACTAATATCCCAAATAAGATTCATTTGAAAAAAAAGGTTTTGCAAATTTCAAAAATTTGCTAATCACTGACATATACCGTGAGATTAAAAGTAGTTATTGCTTAAAAAAAAAAAGGTAGTTATTGCTAGATGTTTTTCTCAAAATTTTATTTGCTCACTCAAGTCCCAATGGACCTATTAGCAGGAAGTCCAATTACCTCACGAATAATTTTCTTTTCTTTTTTACTCATCTGCATTTTCAGATTTTTCTACAATGCAAAATATTGCTTTAGTTATAAGAAAAAAGTCATTTTAACTTTAAAAGCCTAATGAGAGAAGAGCAATGTTTAATCCACTTGACAGTGACATTTAAAATACATTAAAACTCTCAGAGGGAAGGCAGGGGAGGGTGGATGGGAAGAGACCAACTAATAAACTTGTATGCATGTATGCATAACCCCTGGACACAGACAAGAGGCGGGGGTGGAGGATGGGAGCAGGCTTGAAGAGGTTACTGGGGGGAAAAGGAGGACCTATGTAATATTTTCAACAATAAAGATTAAAATCAAAATAAAAAAAATAAAAGACATTGCAACAGCAAAGTGCTCTGTGAAAGGTGCTGCGAAGGGAGTTCTTGTTACTGAGCAGAGCACAAAGGTTTGTTTGTATCCATGGGTTTAGTGGTTTCCATAGTAGCAACCTGCAGCAACTGAGAACAGGTGGGTTGACTTTTCTGTTGGATATGCACTCTTATTATCTTGTAAATTAAGTTCTTGCCCTATTTGGCTGTAGGAGACCAAGAGCAGGAAGAATTGGAACCAAACCAGAGTACCCAAAGAAAACACAATCAAAGCAAAAGTATTAAAAAGTTTGCTTAAAAATCCTTTTGTCCAAGTGAAAAGAGTAATGGAATGTTATCATGGGTGTTCCTGAAGTTCCCAGAGTAGATGATTTTATTGCATCTTGTTCTTTATTCATTTATGTAAATAAAAAATGAGCTAACATCTAAGGAATGATCTTATTAATATTTTAGTGACCCCTCAAGCTTTTAGTAAGTGAATAAACCATTGGTTCACACTCAGCTTGTAGGGGGTTGTATTGAGAAAAGTAAGCCTGTGGCATTGGTTGAAGTAAACCTGTTTAACTTGAAAATGCTTATCTTCTGACTTCCTGCCATTAGTGTCTACATCCCTATGGCAACCTAAAAGGTTTTTCTCCATTCATTCCGCAATTATTAGCTGGAGGTTTCCTAAATGCAAGTTAAATATTTGTTGAGTGATAATAATGGAGAAAGCATTGTACTTATCCTGCTTATAAATTCAAAGCAGGTCAAAAGGAATTTGCCTCTGATAGCTTCACAAATGTACACTTAGTCAATTAGGGACTTTTCCTTAATAAAAGTGACTCACGAACCCTTCATTTCATTTGGGAAAGGAGGTAAAACAATGTTGGCTCTTTGGAGACAATCTTTCCATGTATGGAAAAGGTGTCCTTTTCCCTTATTATCTGAACCCAACTGTTAGGGGTGGGAGGGAGAAATAGAATAGTGAAGACTAGCTATATAAGAAATATTAATCATGCTCTGTTGACTGTGATTATTTTGTTCTGATTAAAGAAAGTACATTCTAACCTGGCTGGGAGTTGTATGCCCTGGCACCTGGGAGTTAACCCTGAAATATGTGCATCCTCCTCATCAGAGAGCTGTCTATTATGATGGAAAGATTGACCACCTTGTCACAGGAACTGGAGGTGTCTACCCTTTGCAAAACCACCACCACCTGGCATTGCCTGTAATCTATAACCATTATACCCATTTTTATTCCTTTGCCTACTTCCCTATGCCTGCATACCTATCTTTATCCTTTTGCATACCCGTTTTTATTTCTTTTGGCTACTTCCCCATGTAATTAATCTCTGTCCTTCTATCCAATATAAGCAGCTGTCTTATGGGGGCGGGGGGGAAGCAGAGCAGATTTTCATGGATGACCTACTGCTCTCCCATGCTGCCAGCAATTGAAATAAATGCTCATGTATGATTCAACACTGTCTCTGCTTAATTGGCACAAATAGTAACAGGCAGCCTGGACCCATTTGTTGTCTAGTTTCACCACCCCTGTACTTCTGGTCTCTTTTTTTAAAAAAATATATTGTATTGATTTTTTACAGAGAGGAAGGGAGAGGGATAGAGAGTTAGAAACATCGATCAGCTGCCTCCTGCACACTTCCCACTGGGGATGTGCCCGCAACCAAGGTACATGCCCTTGACCGGAATCGAACCCGGGACCCTTGAGTCCGCAGGCCGATGCTCTATCCACTGAGCCAAACAGGTTAGGGCGCTTCTGGTCTCTTAATGATAACCAGTTCAATCAATCTTCGTTTATACCCGTCACACTTTATTCACTACCTGTTGTATATTTCATCCCACGGCTGGTAGTGGGGCTCAAAGATATAGACAAAGAGCTGACCCTCAAGGGGCTCACACAAAAGTCTGATAAGCGCAGTGACAAAGGTAAATGGGATGGAAATAGGAGGGACAGTGGATGTACTGTAGGCAGTTAGACATGAGCAGAGCAAGGGCGATGGGCCAGGCCCAGAAGGTACCAGGGTGGAAAGCCCAGGTGCCTAGCAATGGACAATCGATTGTAGGGTGGGACCTTGCCCCCAGGGGCACTTTTCCTCTCCTAGCACATCCCTGGTTATGCGGTTTGGTTCAGGACCCCTGACCTTTCCTCCCTAGATAACATCTATGCCTCAAGTTGTATTTCAGCTCCAGGCTCAGATAAGTCACAAAACCAGCCTCAGGACCAGTTGCATTGGAAGGCAGCTATGCTCACCACTATACCACCAACGCAACCTTAGGACCAGTTGCATTGAATAATGACCCCCCTGCCTTGGTGCCGGCCAATCAATCACATCCCTGAGACCACCCCCCTGAAAGGACACACCTGGAAAGCTGCTGTATATGCTATTGAGTCCTCCCCTGGGACCTCCGCTAAAATCTCCACCCTTAAACCCTTAGGCTGGGGGACCCAGTGTGCTCTTCCTCACAGGACCATGCCCACGTCTTTCACTTTCCTCTTCCCCTTCCTCTTCTCTGCCCCAGATACCTTACCATTAGCTTCCTCGCTCCCAAGCTCCAAAGGCTCTTCCGTTACCTCTACAATTTGTCTCCTAAGCCCATTTCTTCTGGGAATTACTTCGTCCACCTCCGTGATTTACCAAATAAATGTTCTCTTACAGTTTGGGTCTTGGCTCTGAATCTTTCCTAGCCAGAACCCAAGTACCGAGGTTTGCTCTGACCCCACCGGGCTAACACCTGGTGCCGTTCCTGCTGTCTACAACAGTGTGGGCTTCCTAGAGAGACTGGGCTGCTGTCCATCAGGTTTTGTACCTGATTCTCGCACAGATTTTAGGAAGAAGATATAAAACACTTCAAAATCAATATACCTAAAACTGAACTCCTTATCTTCCTCCCCAAATCTGTCCTCCTGTATTTCCTCTTTGGGAGCCATCAGTTATTGTGGCCTCCATCTACCTAGTCATCTGAGACAGACACCTGGGCACCAGTCTACCAGTAGATTCTAGTTCTTCCTTCTTCCTGACCTTCTTCAGAAGCTGGGGCCAGCCTGTTGGGATCACCACATAGGGGGCAGCGCTGGGATGTGTGAATCTCCAGCCCAGTCAAAGCAGGAGGGGTGTTTTCCTGAGACAACATAGTGAAGTGGACAAAGAGACTCTGTCAAGTGAAGTCGAGTTTGCAGCCAGAAAAACAGGATTGAGCACTGAGGGTGAAGCTTAAGACGATGACACATACTGGAAACAAGGACCAAGGTTGGTAGCTGGGAGGTTTGAAATGAAGATAGTCTAGCCCTGGTCAGGTAGCTCAATTGGTTGAAGTGTCATCCTCATACACCAAGGTTGTGAACTCAATCCCTGGTCGGGGCACATACAAGAATCAACCAATGAATGCATCAACAAGTAGAACAACAAATCAATGTTTCTCTCTTCTTTCTTCTCTCTATCTCAATCAACAACAAAAAAGAAATTAATGAAAATAGTCTAAAGATTGAGCACCAGGCTGAGAAGAGTGGATGAGAGTGAGATGTTTAATGCCGAGTGGGGGATCTCAGCTTCCCCTTTAAGTAGGAGTACACTGTATTACTCCTTAGGTGCAGTGGCATAAACAGTATGTTCACATCCTTAGTTGGGTTATTTATAAGAAGCTCTGGATTGGTGATTGGTCTATGAACACAAAAAGTTTGTTAAAGTTGAGAGTTTTTCTTGCTTGAACTACCCCTTAGTTTCTATCATCATACGGTTCTGTTGGGCAGTGCAGGCTGTCACCCAAACACCAAAATGCCATGCAAAGGCCCTAATGCTTCCCTTTCCAGCCAGACCTTCTGTCAGTCCCCCGTGCTCACGCTAAGCTGAAGTCATATTTGTAGTACCCCTTATGAACCTAAACATAGCACTTGTGTTAGGTAGGACGATAGACATTAGCAGCTGGGGTGGGGCCTGCCCGGGGGTACCAAACAGGGGTCATTCCAACCTTGTCTTCAGAATGGCTCTTTACGGGCGGCCCAGTAGCCAGCAGACTGTCAGGCAATTTAAGACCTCCCTCTGCCACCCAACCTTTTCCTCCCTAAAGATAACATCTAGGCCTCAGTTGTATTTCAGCTCCATACCCAGAAAAGCAGCAAAACCAGACAAGTGACACGTGGCTGCCTCAGGATCAACTACATAATGACCCCCTGTCCTGGCTCCGACCAATCAGTGGAGACCACGACCCTGAAAGAGCAGAGCTGGAAAGCTAACAAACATTCTATTGAGACCCTCCCCAGACACCTCCCCTGACATTTCCACCTGCAAGAGAGAGAAAAATATGCTGAGGACAAAAGACCCAGGACACGCTCTCCCTCCAAGGAGCTCGCTATGCCATTCCTTCTCCCTCTCCTTCCCCCACAGGCGCGTATCCTCCAACTTCCAAGGAACCTCATGAGACTTGCAACCAGGAGACAATGGGCAGTGGCAGCTCATACTGGGCTTACCCCCTGAACCTGTCTCCAAGGCCCCCTTTTCTCTGATTTCCCAGTGAGCCTAAGAGAGGAGAGAGAGATGAGCTCCTCTCTCTGTCTCTCTCTCTTTCTCTGTCTCTGTCTCTGTCTCTCAACTGGCCTGCTCTGCTCCTCATTTGGAGTATATCTTCAATAAACCCTATTTTGCTTTACTTTCATTTTCATTGACTTTAAACTCTTTTCTGCATCAATGAGAAGAAGCAAGTTCCCAACCGGTAACCCCAATCGGTAAGAGTTGCTTCATATGTCTCTGTGTTCATACATATTCCCTCAGTGGAGTGCACTATCAGTGGTTGGGGGCCTGGTGAGTTTCTCCTACTCAGTCCTTTACGATCTAACACAGTTGACAACTCTCCTTCTCTTTCCTGATCTATGAGTTTCCTTCACTGTCTAATCACTGGTTGTTTTTAACCTCAGGAAGAAAATATCACTTGTGTTTAATTTTAAATTATTTGTTTATTCTCCTTTTCTACAAATTTTTTGAGTCCATTTATAATGTTACTAGAAGCCTGGTGCACAAAATTCATGCACGGGTAGGGTCCCTAGGCCTGGCCAGTGATCAGGGCTGACCGGGGCCTTTTGGCTGCTGGCCAGGGCCTTCCTTCCAGCTGCTGGTCGGGGCCTTCCTTCATTCCGTGCTGCTCCCTGGTGTCATAGCAAGCAATCAAACTCCCGGTCTTCCGGTTGAACTCCCGAGGGGACACTTTGCATATAACTATATATATATATATATATATATATATATATATATATATATGAAATATTCATTAAAAGGAAAACATGAGGATCAGATCAGGAATCCTTGAAGGATTATTATGAAGTTGAAATGTGACAGTGCAAGTAGGCACTTAGCATAGTGTCTGTTCAAGGTGAGGCTCAGTAAATGGGAGCTACTGTTAAGTGGATCAATCCCAGCTCTCCCTAAACATCACTTTTAAAAGTAGGCTTGGAGAAACATTGGGGGGCTGACTGATGGTGCATCCTCTAGAACACAGGTATTCTGTACTTACTGATTAATGGCACCTGAAAGAAGTAGAGAGTAGTTGGGGGAAAGGACTTTCCAAGAGAAGGGGAGATTTGGGGTAGAAGTTCCCAGGTTCTGACTTGGTGTGTCTGAGTGAGGAGAGTAACCTGAGAGGCAGTAGGAGCTGGGAAGAAAGGACAGATATAGAGACCTCCAAGGCTGAGCAGAGAGTGTAATTTGGTGTTAGAAAGGGAAGTGTTGGAGCTTTACTTGCTGACTTTATGGTATGGCCACTTCTCATATATTCACAAAACTCTCTATAAGATCATCTTGTACTTCCAAAGCAATTAAACAAAATTATTTTTATTGGTTTCAGAGAGAAAGGGAGAGGGAGAGACAGAGAGAAACATCAATGATGAGAATCATTGGTTGGCTGCCTCCTGCATGCCCCCTATTGGTGATTTAGCCCATAGCCTGGACAAGTGCCCTGACAGGGAATCAAACTCTGACCTCCTGGTTCATAGGTCGACACTCAACCACTGAGCACACTGGCCGGGCCCAAAGCGCATGCACAGGAGCTGGGAAATACTAGACACCAGGAGGTAGGCCCATCTTTATTTTCTTCTGGAAGAAAGAAAGTGTTTAGGATAATGTTCCTCTCTGACAGAGTGTGTACCTCTCAAGGGTATGATGCAAATTATTAGTCATACATTCCTTTTATGAATTCATATTGTTGACAAGCCCTTCTCTACCTTAAGCCTCCCCAGAATGACAGAAGCCCAAGGCTCTCTAAGGATCCAGGTGCTGCATGGAACAGAAACCACCTGAGCAATTGTTGGTTATTTTAAGCTAGCTTTTGGGAAGCATGTCCCTGCTCCACCTGGGAACCCACTGTGATTTGTGACAAACTTCACATTGGCCTGGTTGTCCTCATCTTGAAAATAAAATCCTTTGTTACCATTTGTACTGGTCCAACTCAAACTTTCAAATGAGTTGTAATCTGTATCCATACCCCAAGCACACCTTTAGGGTAGGGTCCACTAGGCTTTCCCCCTTCCTGGTTTGCCTCTTAGATTTCACACGGGCCTTTACGTCAAGGACTGAGCTTCACCCTGCTTCACCTGCCACCACACCTGCCACAATATTAGCTTACGCCTGGCCCAGACCGTGAATGTAAAACTGACAGGTGCTTCCACTGGGATTGTAGCAGGGGTTTACTAAGTGCAGACAACACGTACTGCCTTGCCATTTATAATGAGCACTGAGCTCTTTGTTCAGGGAAGGTGACTAAATCTGAATCAGCAGCCAAACTCCTACCTCTGCAGGGTGGTGATTATATATATTTTTTTATTTCAAGAGATTGCTCAGAGCAATGCTTCTGCAATCATTACAAATTCTACCCACATCGCTGTGTGGAAATCAGAACAGCAAAATGAAGGAGGGAATGTGTAAGTGTGTGTAGGTCATATGTGCACGTGTATGGCATTCTATGTTTCCTGGCTAAGATTTTGCGAACATGTTGGTATTTTGTGCGTGTGTTGGTCAGAGGGATGACCGAAACACTTAATTGAAACTACTCTCCTAGTCATATCTTATTCATTCCAAACCTGACTTAGAAATAGAAATTGGAGTGGTAGTAAATATTACAAATAATGTTGAGGGATTCTTTTTCTTCTAAAGCCAGGTTGATTGATTTCTGATATATTAGGGGTGATTCATCTTGATGAACAAACACACAGTGCATTCCTTTCCATGCTATCCTTGGGAGGCTTTTGTCATTTCTGGTATAGGAAGTCTCTACCTTTGTTCCCAACATGTTCTTAGAAGTGTGTTTCTAAGTTGAGTGCTTGAAAGTCCAGTACCAGCCCCACATGTTATAAAGAGTAATACATTCCCAGAGACCTAAGAAATATGTTTGTGGGGAGCCGATATAGGGTTAAGCCTCGAATTGACCTGGTGGCAAAGTCACAAGCAAGTCTTCTTCTGAGTCTTAAACAACCCAGTCCAAGAGGTGGCTGCTTATTTACATGCGCTGTCATTGAAAAAATAAAAATGGGGGAATTTGCCGGAAGCCGGTCCACCCTTGCTGCTTGACACAGTCCTGCAGGGAAGAAACATCTGCACAGCTTATGTTTCAAGGGACCTGGCGTATACATATGTTTGCTCCCCCTCTTAGTGCTATGTGTTTTAAACAGGACCACCTCCCCGAGAAAGGCTGTTTCCCCAGGTTAGGGATTAACAGGACTAAGGAAGGGAATAAATCCGTAAAACCCCTTAACTAAGTGCCAGGTGGGTAGTTAATCACTTTCACTAGGAACAATCACATTTAAGCTACATAATCTTTACCTGGGATAATCTCCTTCAGTTACTTTCTTGTAGCTTAACAGAACAATAGAGTAACCTTGGAATGGAGATAAGAAACGCCCTAACCTTTGGAACAGAATGGATAGGATTAAAATCAACTGGTATAAATACAGATGTAACAGGACAATAAAGACAGAACTTGGCTGGAGAACCTGGCTATACTGATCATCTGAACACTGCTGTCTCCGTGTCATTCATTCCTTCTTCGCCAACTCTGTCCACACCTTTGGGAACCCCTGGACCTGCTGGGGCAGTACCCCAACAGGCGGGGCCTGAAGGCAGGGTGGCCTAGAGCCCCCTAGGGTGGGACCGGTGGGTAGCGAGTGCCTACCAGGTATTTAAGGCGGCACTAACAGGGCTTGTGGCCAGAGCTTCAAGCGCAGAGGGCCCAGCAGCATCCGGGATGCAAGAGCCCGAGTTTCCCACTGGCCCCCGGCTGTCCCCAAGCGCCCGGAGGAAGAAGACGCGGCGGAAGCGCACGGTGTTCAACGCAGGACAGCTGCAGGTCCTGGAGGAATTCTTTGAGGGGAAACGCTACGGGATCTATGAGGAACGAGAGACCCTGGCGAACAGGCTGAATCTGCAGGAGTACCAAGTACGGGTATGGCTTAAGAACCGCAGGGCCAAAGACCGCAGGCTGGAGCGACTGCGCGGGCAGCAAGGCCAGGGAGCCCACGCTGCACCCCAGGAACCCGGAGTCTGTGCCCCTCAGCCTGCGCCTGCCCCTGCGCCTGCAGGCCCTTTGTCCCAGGAGTACCCTGTGCTCCCTGCCAGCCCTGTGCTGCCGGCCACACCTGAGCGCCCTGAGGACCCAGTGTTCCCAGCCGGTCCTGTGTTCGCTGCCGGCTCTGTGCTCCCCGCGGGCCCTGTGCTCCCGCAGGCCCTGTATTCCCTGCCGGCCCTATGCTCCCAGCCAGTACCCGCTCCCCGCCCGCTTTGTGCTCCTCGCTGGTCCTGTGCTCCCCACCGGCCCTGTGCTCCCCGCCACCCCCCCTGCACCACGGGGGCCCAGGTTTATGCAGCGTCCCTCCACACCGACCCTTGCAAGTCTTCTCAGCAGCAGACCCCAGCACCTCCAACTACAGCCAGGCCTGCTGGGACCCTGCACAAGGCGTCCAGGGCACGGTCCCTTTTGCTCCAGCTCCAGCTCCAGCTGCAGCTCCAGCTCCAGCTCCAGCTCCAGCTCCAGCTCCAGCTCCAGATACACATCTAGATACACATCCAGCTCCAGCTCAAGCTGTGTGCTCCCCCCTCAGTTCCAGTCAGCACCTGTGGGCCATGCGTTCCAGGAGGACCCTGTGTTCCCTGCCAGCCCTATGCTGCCAGCCACACCTGAGCGCCCTGAGGATCCAGTGTTCCCAGCCGGTCCTGTGTTCGCTGCCGGCTCTGTGCTCCCCGCGGGCCCTGTGCTCCCGCAGGCCCTGTATTCCCTGCCGGCCCTATGCTCCCAGCCAGTACCCCGCTCCCCGCCGGCTTTGGGCTCCTCGCTGGCCCTGTGCTCCCCACCGGCCCTGTGCTCCCCGCCACCCCCCTGCACCACGGGGGCCCAGGTTTATGCAGCGTCCCTCCACACCGACCCTTGCAAGTCTTCTCAGCAGCAGACCCCAGCGCCTCCAACTACAGCCAGGCCTGCTGGGACCCTGCACAAGGCGTCCAGGGCACGGTCCCTGTTGCACCTGCTCCTGCTTCTGCTCCAGCTCCAGCTCCAGCTCCACCTCCAGATCCAGCTCCAGCTCCAGCTCCAGCTGCAGCCCCAGCTCCAGCTCCAGCTCCAGCTCCAGCTCCAGCTCCAGCTCCAGCTCCAGATACACATCTAAATACACATCCAGCTCCAGCTCAAGCTGTGTGCTCCCCCCTCAGTTCCAGTCAGCACCTGTGGGCCATGCGTTCCAGGAGGACCCTGTGTTCCCTGCCAGCCCTATGCTGCCAGCCACACCTGAGCGCCCTGAGGACCCAGTGTTCCCAGCCGGTCCTGTGTTCGTTGCCGGCTCTGTGCTCCCCACCCGAACTGTGCTCCCCACCACCCCCCTGCACCATGGGGGCCCAGGTTTCTGCAGCCTCCCTCCACACAGACCCTTGCAAGTCTTCTCAGCAGCAGACCCCAGCGCCTCCAACTACAGCCAGGCCTGCTGGGACCCTGCGCAAGGTGTCCAGGGCACGGTCCCTGCTGCACCTGCTCCTGCTCCTGCTTCTGCTCCAGCTCCACCTCCACCTCCAGATCCAGCTCCAACTCCATCTCCAGCTCCAGCTCCAGCTCCAGCTCCAGATACACAGCCAGCTCCAGCTCCAGCTCCAGATACACAGCCAGCTCCAGCTCCAACTCCAGCTCCAGCTCCAGCTCCAGATACACAGCCAGCTCCAGCTCCAACTCCAGCTCCAGCTCCAGCTCCAGATACACATCCAGATACACAGCCAGCTCCAGCTCCAGATACACAGCCAGCTCCAGCTCCAGCTCCAGATACACAGCCAGCTCCAGCTCCAGCTCCAGCTCCAGATACACATCCAGATACACAGCCAGCTCCAGCTCCAGATACACCGCCAGCTCCAGCTCCAGCTCCAGATACACAGCCAGCTCCAGCTCCAACTCAAGCTCCAACTCCATCTCCAGCACCAGCTCCAGCTCCAGCTCCAGATACACAGCCAGCTCCAGCTCCAGATACACATCCAGATACACAGCCAGCTCCAGCTCCAGATACACAGCCAGCTCCAGCTCCAGCTCCAGATACACAGCCAGCTCCAGCTCCAACTCAAGCTCCAACTCCATCTCCAGCACCAGCTCCAGCTCCAGCTCCAGATACACAGCCAGCTCCAGCTCCAGCTCCAGCTCCAACTCCAGCTCCATCTGAGGCCACAGTCTCACCTCAGGGCCCCGACGACAACGACAAGGCCACCGGGAATTCCTCTCCAGACCCTGATTTCACAGACCTGCTCTCACCGCATTGCTCCTCAGAGGAGCCCTTCTCCTCCCCCAGGCCCTGGTACCACTTTGTGTGTGACAGCCACATGGACCTCTTCCAGTTACTGGATCTCCAAGAGAGTGTGTCCTCGCCAAGTCCTGCAGATGCCGCGGGATCAGAGGGGACCCGGGTGTGCACCCACGCGGGTGCGAGGAGCCCCGGTCATTGCGTCTCGGCCGCCAGTTGCTCTTCTGCAGAGTCAGTGCACCTCTAAGCATCCACCTTGGGGAGGTGGCCTGGGCTCTGCCCCCTTCGTGGCCAATGCGCAAAAAATAATCTTCAAATGCATTTTTGAAAAGTAGTTGTTTAGCTCCAGCTGGATGGTCCAGTTTGTTGGAGCAACATCCCATACAGCCCCACGTGGCGTCGGGCTGGGGCTGCTGCGTCCGGTCCAGGCTGAGCCCATTAGGGTGCATGTGACCTCGCTGTCTGTTCGCAGGGCTGGGAGCGCAATAGCTGTTGCTGGTGCGGGATCCACTGGAGAGCTGCTGCCTGGAACTTTCCCAAGGACCCAGCCCAGCCTCCTCGCTCTTCCGGGCGGCATGGTCTGGCGCCCGTAGGACTGGGCGAGCTTCTTTTTTTCCCCCCACAGGTAGAAGCAAGTTTTATTGTAAAATAAGAAACCAATATAAAAAAATGTGATATAAAAGGGGAAGAGGGGAAGGGGTGCGGGTGTGGAGTACAGATGTGCCTTTCCAACTGTAGAAGAAATTGATCCTGAGCATTTGGGGAAAGTAAAACAGATCTTGGAAGATACGGATCCTACACTGGAGGTGGGACCCTCCAGGGCAGGGGTGGGCAAACTTTTTGACTCGAGGGCCACAATGGGTTCTTAAACTGGACCGGAGGGCCGGAACAAAAGCATGGATGGAGTGTTTGTGTGAACTAATATAAATTCAAAGTAAACATCATTACATAAAAGGGTACGGCTGCTCCAGGGTGTGGGATGAGATGTGATCTCCTTTTAGGTGGTGAGGTTCCCCGACTTCAGACAGGAGTTGACCAGGCCAGCAGAGAAGGGATTTAGAAGTTCCCTCCTCTTAACTAGCTGTCCAGTCATACAGGGGCAGAAACCAGCACCTCTGAGGGAGCCTCGTCCCAAACATCCATCATTTCATTAACCCTCACAGTAAGCCCCCTAAGGCAGGTATGATTATCGACATTTTGTCAACGTGGACAATGAGGTTAGGAACATTTCCTACCTCCCCCAAATGGTCTTCAGAGTAAAGACCTTTAAAGTTAAGCTGAAACATCTCAGCTCCCTCCACCTTCCCTCAAAACGCAGCAGTGCAGGCCAGTTTCTGTAGTGGAGGCCTCAGCCAGAGCAAACGGAATTCTGGGGTGTTTCTGAGGCACACCTGTACCAAGCAGAGGTTTAAGCTCCCAAACCCAAAAATACACCAGGTAAAGGGGGACAAGGGTGGGGGTGTCAACATGATTGTTACGCACACTATTTTTCAGTCATTTCAGATAGATGGGTGAAATCTGAGACTTGTTATTCTGTCTTGCTGAGAAGCAGAAGTCATTGATTATTTTTGGAGTTGACATATATAAGGAAACTGTTCCATCTGAGCTGCAATGTTTATGTGTTTTTGTGTTAATTGATGAATGTGTGTTGTGCTACAAGGGTGAGGGTTGGGGAAGGTTACAGGATCAAGGTCACTTGTTTCTTTTAAAAAATAATCTTCAGCCGAAACTGGTTTGGCTCAGTGGATCGAGCGTCGGCCTGCGGATTGAAAGGTCCCGGGTTCGATTCCGGTCAAGGGCATGTACCTGGGTTGCGGGCACATCCCCAGTGGGATATGTGCGGGAGGCGGCTGGTCGATGTTTGTCTCTCATCGATGTTTCTGGCTCTCTATCTCTCTCCCTTCCTCTCTGTAAAAAATCAATAAAATGTATTTAAAAAAAAATAAAAAATAAAAAATAATCTTCAAATGCATTTTTGAAAAGTAGTTGTTTAGCTCCAGCCGGGTGGTTCAGTTTGTTGGAGCAACATCCCATACGCCAAAAGATTGAGGGTTTGATTCCTGGTTGTGGCACATGCCTGGGTTGTGCGTTTGATCCCAGGTGCGTACAGGAGGCAGCAGATCAATGTTTCTCTCTCACATCGATGTTTTTCTTTCTCTCATTCTTCCTCTCTCTCTCTTTACTTAGTAGACATATCCTTGGGTAAGGATTAAGGGGGGAAAAAAGAAAGAAAAGTAGCTTTGAAAAATATGTAAAAATAAGTGCTTAAATAAATAATATAAATATAGCACAGATAATATAGAGTGAACATTAAGTCTTTTGACTGAGCCACAGTTATATCTTTAAATATATATGTATGTATATATACACACACACACATATACATATATATGTATATTTCAGAGATGAAGGGAGAGGGAGAGAGTGGTAGAAACATCAATGATGACAGAGAATCATTGATCGGCTGCTTTCTGCATACCCCACACTGGGGATCAAGCCTGCAATCCAGGCATGTGCCCTGACCAGGAATCGACTGTGATCTCCTGGTTCTTAGGTCGATGCTCAACCACTGAGCCATGCCAGCGGGGCTCTGGATGTGATTTAATACTATAGCTTTGCAAAATGTTACCATTGAAGGAAACTGGGTAAAATGTACACAGAATCTCTGTAAAAAAAAAAGTGGATAGTGGGAACATTACTGGAAAGAGCCATGTCTGAGGCTATTGGTATCAGAATAAACTCCAAATTTTATATTATACGTTTTGTACTTTATGATATGGACCTGACTTATATTTTCAGCCTGTCTTCCATGACATGCCTAGGCAATCCCAGCATTGCAGCCCCTTTGAACTCGTTGCCATTTCCCAAACTGCCTTAGTGTATTCTGGTGTAATATGGGAGGGTGTATGGCTCAGGGTGTTGGTCCCCCAACTTGGCTGTGTGTCAGATGCCCTCCCCTGCTCACGCAGTACAGAGTAGGAATCATGATGCTTGCTTGGGCATGTAGTCATCCATGAACTTGAAGTTCTTACCCTTAATTCCAGTAGCTTACCAAAGTACTTCTCCAAACAAAGAATGTTATGTCCTATTCTGGTGTCAGTGATTAAGATTTTAAAAATCCACCTCTTTTTTGGTCTTCTCTTTCTCAGAGTTTCTCTGGCTGGCATTTCCTGACACCCCCCCCCCCTCCCCCCGCTCTGCCCCTCCCTCTTCTCCTTCTGTTAAAGCTACTTCCTTAGAAAAGGTTTCTTGTCCCTCAGCTGCATGAAATTGCTTCCTTCTTTGAAATCCTGAAATCCTTTTGTTTATACCCTCTGTGTTATGTTTTGGTTATTCATATACCAGCATGCCCCACACTGGGGATTATGCTTCCACTTGATGTGAAAAATTTGGGGTCAGAATCTGTCATCTGTTAGTCCCTCCCACTGCTGGGTGCTGTGGAGAGAGACATGCAGTTGAAGTCCTTGAATCCCTCACAACTTGGTGGAGGAGATGGTTTTTCAATATATCCCTTTATCCATCACAAACTGTGGAGCAGCCAAAAATCAGTGTCCCATTTCAATTTCTCCTGAGGCGCCCGTCACAGTAAGAGGCAGATTAAATCTGTAGGTGTTGAGCCCTAGCCTGTTTGGCTCAGTGGATAGGGTGTCAGCCTGCGGACTGAGGTGTCCCAGGTTTCATTCTGGGCAAGGCCTTATGCCAGGGTTACAGGCTCAGTACCCAGTGGGGGGCCTGCAGGAGGCAGCCCATCAATGATGATCCTCTCTCATCATTGATGTTTCTATCTCTCTCTCCCTTCCTTTTAAAAAAATATATTAAAAAATCTGCAGGCGTTGATTCTCTTCACACTGTACTTTGTGCTTTTTACAGTTTCACTCAAGTTGCTGAAGCCAGAAACTCTCCAGAGGAATGGCTAATTGGGAGAAGAAATGTGGAAGGTGAAATGGCTGTCCCGGGAGCTTCCTCCCATCTGGGAAGATAGAAAATCTCCAAGGATTTGATACATGAGGCAAAAAACAAAGAAAATATAAACATGCATATTCATGCATGCCCCCCCCCCCCCAACACACACACACACACACACACACACACACACAACCCAGCAATAGGAAAAAAAAGGAAACCATATATTGTTGAAAGGTGTTTTTCCTCTTAGAGTTCACATTTGGTAACATTTTGCTAATAGTGTAAAAGTAATCCAGAGTCACAAAGCTTTGACTAATTTTAGATGCCCATACATAGGGGCCTGATGGATAAGAGTAGTATATGGCTAAAAGCATACTATTTTGAACCTTACCAGGCACTCAGAAGGAAGATGGTCCTTTCATGGTAAGGCAAGCCTGGTAGATTTTTATCTTATCATTGGGACCTTTTCTAAAATTCCTTACTTGGTTACATATTTCTCCATAATTGCCCTATGGATTATATCAATGTCGATAGCACCTATTATGTACCCATCCTGTGCCCATTCAGTCTTCTTTTGGTAGCAGTACCTGATTTTCCCAGGGAGACTGCATGAGTCCCCCCAAATCTGGGCTCAGCACACGACTCAGAGCAGCCAATCAGAATATTGTATTCCTCTGGTCACTGTGGCTGGCTGTTTCTGTGCTAGGTATATGACTCCACTTGGTCCAATTAGAGTGAATGCCAGGACTTTTGCCAGAACCATTGGTAGAGAGTATCACTCTGCACTGAGGTCGCTAAGAGAAAGCAGTGTAATCCTGGAACTGCTGGCAGCCATCTATATATATAAAAGGCTAATATGCTAAGTGTCCCTCCTATCGTCCGACTGGTCACTATGACACGCAGTGACCACCAGGGGGAAGACGCTCAATATAGGACCTGCTGAGCTGCAGTGACTTGGCAGCAGCAGTTCTCAGGTAACACACCCTGAAACCAGAGAGGAGAGAGCCTGATTCCTTGTGAGGCCGCACCATTCCACCTTTGGCTGTGGGTTATATTATTGCTGGGGCACTGTCAGCCCTGAATCTGGTTTATTGCACACTTGCATTTGTGTTCCACACCCTGTACGACAGCAACTTTGCAGAGTGCCCTCTCGCATTCTGGGACCCTTTGGGGGATGTTGGAGAGCTGTTTCAGCCCAATCCCCGCAGACCAGGCCAAGGGACCCCACCTGCCAGAGGGACCCTGCTCACTCTGCAGATACCAGGGAAGGCCCGTGGGAGGTTGGCTCCAGAGCATGTCCGGCTCATCTCACCCAGTCCCACCCCATTGGCCACCTTCTAATGAATTTCCTTTCAATGTGCACGAATCTGTGCACCGGGTCACTAGTTTTTCCAACAAAAGAGCAGAGTTTGCCAGAAAGCATTGTTATTATACACACAATACACACAGAGAGAAACAAAAAAATAGAGCTGCTCTTTGGAAAGAGTGGCTGAGGTATTTTTTTTTAAAGGCTGAGTTCTTGATACCTAGTTGAAACCTCTGTATCTACATGCCCAGTGCTTGCTTCACCCTTGGAGTTTGAATTTATGTAGGTTAAAAAATTTCTTATTTTGCTTAAGCTGACCTATTCTGTTTAAGCCAAACAGACATTTCTTTATCCCCATGTAAGTAGAACTTGGAACTTTTGGTGTCTGCTGGTCCATCTATTTTAGGGACTCTTACATGTGTTAGGGCAAATCAGTAGGCGTGAGCCATGGGCTTATTTTCCAAAGGCCTCAGAGAACCAACTCAGAGACTTCACAACCAGAAATGATGCCCTTTGTCATGCCACAGCCCTGTCCCACTGACCACAGGCCCTGCAGCTGGGGTTGCTACAGCTGGTGAACTGTATGGACACTGACCACCATTGCTAGACTGTTGCTACAGCTGCTTCTGGAAATGGCTTGCAGCCTGCTGGTTCAGGGACAAGCTTTGAATCAGTTGGTGGAACCTAGGTCCTAGTTTGCGTTCTAGCTACAAAGGAGGCAGAGGAAGCAAGTCTGGGATTTTCAGCTTTTCGAGAGGAAGGTAAACTTTGCCTTATAGGTGGAGTTCTCTGAATACAGTTTTAGATCCTGGGTGGCTAAAATCAAAGGCAGATGTCCCCTCTGGTGGCTCATGCTTCCACTTGGTGATTTCCAAACAACAGAACTTCGTTACAGGACTGAGGATCCATCTTTGTATGCCCTGAAGTCTGTCATTCAGAGAAGTGGGTGATAGTGAGAAAAGGACATTTATTGAGCCCTTACTGCAGGCACTTAGCTAGCTGTCAGATGTCTAGTGGTGAAGGCTAAATCATCCCTGTCTTCTAGAGCTCAGGGGCCAATATCTGAGGCAAAATTTGCATAGTTGTTTTTTTAAAAAAGCTTTTGTGCTCTAGTTTCAAATGGTGAAAATAGCTATGCAGTCAATCCTCATTGTTATGGATTTGGTATTTTGAATTCACCCACTTGCTATAAGTTATCGTCACCCCCAAAATCAGTACTTGTGGCTTTTGAGGTCTCTCCTGTGCTCCTTGGAGCCAGCATCACGATTCTGCTGGTTCCCTTATTAATGAATTAAGTAGGTGTTTAGCATGTGTTCATATATTATATATATATTTCAAATATAATATACTTGTATCAGTCATGTTTTTAACTTTTTGACACTCTAAAATTACAATTTTAGAACTTTAATGTTATATGTTCTAAATCATAGTGTGCGACGCAGTGGAAAATTTGAGTCATCCGACACTTACATTCCCAGCTGAGGTCAAACCAGGCAATGCCTGCCTTCTCGTTTCACTTTTATGCTGTAAACCAGTGTCCTTTTTGTAGTCTATTTAGTGCCATGTGTTTCACATTTTTGTCAGTGAATTTACTGCCTAAAATGGCCCTCAAGGAAAGTGTAGAAGTGCTCTCTAGTTCGTAGGTACAGGAACGCTGTGATGTTCCTTACAGAAAAAAAATACGTGTGTGTGTAGATAAGCTTTGTTCGGGCTTGAGTTATAGTGCTGCTGTGAATTCAGTGTTGACGAGTCAACAATATATATTAAATAAAAATATGTCTTTAATGGAAACACACATAAGACAAGGTTATGTTTTGATCAGTTGACAAAAAAAATGTGACTAGGTCCTGGCCACTGTGGTTCAGTTGAAAATTCATTTTGAGTCATTGAAAGGGAAACTTTAATCATACGAAAGAGAAACTTATCTTTTAATCATTCACAGATCTAGAAAGCAAGATTGCTTATTCCCTATAGTGAGGGTTGCTTGTGTGTGTGTGTGTGCGCGCTTGCTTGCTTAGCAGTACTGGCATTCAGAATAAAAGACTAACTGCTATTTTAGGAGAGTTTGGTTAAATCGTGGTGGGGAAATGAATAGCTATCATTTTTATCATTTCACAGCATTCTTTAGGATCACTACGGAGCATTAAAGAAAACAGCTAACGAGTCTGTCTTTCCTTTTCTATCTTCTACAGTTATCTCAACTCGAACATCTCCACCCTCACCGTTGCTATTTCCAACACAAGCTATTCTCCCTCCAGCCCCATCGAGCTACTTTTCTCATCCAACAAGCAGATATCCTCCCCACCTGAATCCTCAGGATACTCTGAAGAACTATGTACCTTCTTATGACCCATCCAGTCCGCAAACTAGCCAGGTAAAAATGAGGGAGGTCCCCAGTTTGATTCCTGGTCAGGGTACATGCCAGGGTTGCCAGCTTGATCCCCAGTAGGGAGTGTGCAAGATGCAGCTGATGGATGTATCTCTCTAATCTCTCTCTGTCTCCCTCTCTCCCACTCCCTTCTCCTCTCTCTAAAATATCAATAAACGCTTATTTTTTTAAAAAATAAAATGTGAGCCCTAACCGGTTTGGCTCAGTGGATAGAGAGTCAGCCTGTGGACTGAAAGGTCCCAGGTTCGATTCTGGTCAAGGGCATGTGCCTTGGTTGTGGGCACATCCCCAGTAGGGGGTGTGCAGGAGGCAGCTGATCGATGTTTCTAACTCTCTATCCATCTCCCTTCCTCTCTGTAAAAAAGCAATAAAATATATTTAAAAATAAAAATAAAAATAAAATAAAATAAAATAAAATGTGACCAGAAGCTCACAGGAAACCCTTTATTTCCCCTCTTTGCTAATTCAGTGTTTGTGACAACTTTACAGAACATAACTACCGTGAACAACAAGAATAAACTGCATTATTATTTTTTCTAATTTTAAAAGCAATACAAGTTCATTGCAAAATAGTGTAAAGAACAGAGGACTGTATGAAGGAGAAAGTGGAAAAACACTCAAAATTCCACCACTCAGAAAACCATTAGGGTTACTGTTTTGGTAAAATTTTTTCCAACATCATGTTTTATCAAACTTTTGGATCTTTGCCTACTGGATACTTAATATGCAATTTAAAAAATTAAAAACAGTGCAACAATTTAAAAAGTTTTACATGTATCTTTGCACCTTGACTGCTTATCTTTAAAGATGAGATCCTAGAGAGGATCCTAGAATGATTGGATCAAAAGTTATGATGTTTTGTTGAGTTGTACACTTGAGACCTGTGTGTTTTTATTAACTAATGCACCTCAATAAATATAATAAAAAATTAAAATTCTTGTGATCCCTTTTGGGAAACTTTCCAAGAAAGATGAGCCAATTTTTCTCATTCCCACCTACAACGCTCAAAAAGAAGAGTGTAAAGAAATAAAATGCTAGGAAAAAAGGTTCGGAATCAGATATGCCAGAGTTTGAGTTAGATTCTTTTATATTTTCTGAAGAATATTGAATTATTATTGTTTTTTAAATCAGTTAACTGGGCTGAATGCAAGCAGCAAACACTCTTCCTCCTGTGCTGAATGGCTGCAGAAATTTCAGTTCTGCTCTTTCAGTGTTCGCTGGGCTGATTTGAGTCAGCCTCACATGTGCACCTTTCAGGGTCAGTCAGAGATTTGGGCAAGAGTTTATACCCATACAAGTTGAAGGCCCCCCTACTGCTTCCTGTCCTGGACATCTCTTCTTAATTTCTAGCTGCTTTGAACTTGAGTTCTTTCAGTCAATCAAACTGCACAGGCTATCCTCAGGGTCATGCCATCGAGAACAAGAAAGTCACAGAGTACTTCCCTCTCAGCATGAGACCCCGACCACCTTCAGCATCTACCTTCTTTGGGTCTCTCCCAGTGCCTTCAGATGGGTTTTTGTTTTGTTTTCGGTTGAGAGTTTTTACCCGCATTGGGTCTTCTCTGGACTTATTTTACATTCTTCACAGTTTGATATCTATAATTTTTATAGATCCCTTGTGTGTGAACGGTGCCAGAAAAATACATTTTTGAGTTCACCTGGGTCTATGTCTCTAAAGGCCTTGGAATTGCCTGATGAAGACAAAATAGCCAGCCAGTCGGGTGAGTGGTAAGGGAGCTCACAAGTTTCTGGGGTGTGTTTATTGTACTGAGGCAGATTTGGGGTATTTAAGCCTTTCCTAATCTCTCTAAAAAACATGGTCCAGGCCTCAGTTATACCCTTTATAAAATACCTTTCAGAAAAGGGCCTTAGCTTGTGGTTTATTCCCACTGACTAATGACTTTGGGCGAGCCGTTAAACATATTGGAAGCTTGGGTTTCTCATCTGTAAAATGTAAATCCTGCCTAGCTCACATGGCTGTTGTGAAAGTGCTTAGCAGATGATAAAATAGTTCAGATATACAGGAACCAAACTATGCTGCCTCCAACGTGGGCTTAACTGCTGAGTGGATCAGAGGTTCCCAGACTGCACCTGGAGGCCATTCCCTTGCAGCCTGCTTTTTTCAATCTATTATAATAATAGAGGAATATGCAAATTAGCTGGGATGCTGTAACGTCATGACCTACCTACAGGTGGCGGAGAGCTACAGGAGGGCAGGGCAGCAGGCAGAGAGCTACAAGAGGCGGGGTGGCCAGCTGAGGCAAGCGGCAGCAAGCCACACATGCACGGATTTGTGCGCAGGGCTACTAGTATTTAAATATGTTTCCAGAGAAAGCTTTCTGTTGAGAAATCAATGGGGAATTCCGAGTCAGCTGGAAACATCAGAAAGAGGTGACAGTGTAGAGATAGTATAAAGAGATAGAATATAGTAGATAGAATAGCATAAATTATTTCACTTTAAAAGCCCTCCCTCCCCCCCCCCCCCCCAACACACAGCAGTATGACGTTTGTTTTGGAAAACCCCTTGAGATACCTGGTGATTTGGGAACGTGTAAAGTCATCTACTTGGCTCCTTCCAGTCACCACACCCCACTCTCAGTCGTAACTACAAGTGAAGGAGAGTTTTCTTCAGTTCAACTCTTAGAATCCCAGGATTGTAGTCTTTTGGAAATGGGTAGTTATGTACACAAAACCCCCATTCTACATTAGACAAAAAGCTGAAAGCATTGAAGTGAGTTGTTCAAGGTCACAAGCCCAGGTCTCAAGAAGCTAGGAAAATGCCCTAACCAGTAGGGGGTGTGCAGGAGGTAGCTGATCAATGTTTCTCTCTCATCGATGTTTCTAACTCTCTCTCCCTCTTCCTTCCTCTCTGTAAAAAATCAATAAAATATATTTTTAAAAAAAGAAGCTAGGCAATGAGGCTGTCTTATTGGGAGCCCAGTGTCAGTGCGAGAGTCAGGCTCCCTTGGAGCAGTGAGGAATTACCTTTTTTTTTTTTTTTTTTTTTACAATAAAGAAACATTCTTGGAAATGAAATGCAAGTTATTTTATTGGGTCACATAGAAAACAAAGGTATATTCTAACCACTTAGATTGTTATTGGAAGAATGTCAGGGAGGAAACAGTCACAGGTTTTCATTGAGATGGAATGTTAATGTTAATGTCAGACTTTGTGTGCTAAGTTGTGCCTTTCTAGTGTTTTCTCCTGAAATCTTAGTGGGGCTCTGTCTGGCAGGTAGGCTGCTTGTGTCCCAGGGACTTGAGTTACTTACCATGATTTAGAGCAGTGGTTCGCCAGGCATGGCTCTTGAATTAGTAGCAGCAGCCACTGCACAAGCAGGCGCTACCCCAGATCTATCTAATCAGAAACTCTGGGGGTCAGGGCCAAGAATCTGTGTTTTTGCAGCCTTTGTAGGTGATTCTAATACCACTCAAGTTTGAGAACCATTGCTTTAGAGATCTTAGAACTAATCGCTGTAGCGCCAAGTCAAACCGATTTTAGAATATAGATGTTACTAGGGTTAAGTAAGTTTTAGGAAGAAGGTTTGTATCTGTATCTCCTTCTTTAGGTGAGTGAAGGAACTGCCTGGTAGAACCCCGAAGTGTCCAATCAAACGTGTTATAAATACTGTACTAGGTCCAAAAGAGGCTATGAGAATAGAATTGCTGAAGGTAGCCAAAGATAATTATCTATTTACTAAACTAGAGGCCCGGTGCATGAAATTCATGCATGGGCGGGGGGGGGGGGGGGTGGTCCCTATGCTTGGTCTGCACCCTCTCCAATCTGGGACCCCTCAGGGGATGTCTGACTGCCTCTCGCAATCCGGGACCACTCGCTCCTAACCGCTCGCCTGCCTGCCTGCCTGATTGCCCATAACCACCTCTGCCTGCTTGATTGCCCCTAACCACCTCTGCCTGCCTGCCTGATCGCCCGTAACTGCTCTCCTGCTGGCCTGATTGCCCCTAACTGCCTCTGCCTCACCCTGCACCCAGGACCCAGGATTCCCTCTCTCTGGCCGGCTCCAGACACCCAGGACCCAGGCTGGCTTCGCCTGGGCCAGTGCAGCTGCAGGAGGCCATGGGCGAGCAGCTTTCCCTGGGCTGCAGCCACAGATGCCCGGGACCATGGGGCAGGCGGCCTGTTCCTCTCCTGGGTCACAGCCACAGGCGTCGGTGCCTGGGACCACGGGGCAGGCAGCTTGTTCCTCTCCCAGACTGTGGGTGCAGGCACAGTGGCAGGCACAGGCATAGTCCATGGTGCCTGGGACTGCAGGGCAGGCAGCTTGTCCCTCTCCCGGGTTGCAGCTACAGACGCAGGCACAGGCACAGGCGTAGCCACTGGTGCCCAGGACTGCGGGGCGGGTGGCTTGTCCCTCTCCCAGGCCGCAGCCTGGCTGTTCCCCATTCCTCTCTCGTGAACTCATTTGTGCCTGGATGTTCCCCATTCCTCTCTGGCCAGCTCATTTGTGCCTGGCTTGTCCCCATTCCTCTCTCTTGAGCTCATTTGTGCCTGGCTGGTTCCTGTTCCTCTCTTCCCAGTGTCAAGTGTCTGAGCTGTAAGGTGTGAGGGTGTGATTACCATTTGCATATTAGCTCTTTATTATATAGGATGCCTTCATGCCCTGGTGGATGTGGCTCAATTGGTTGGAACCTCATCCTATACACTGAAAGGTCTCAGATTTGATTCCCTGTCAGGCACATGCCTAGGTTGTAGGTTCAGTCCCCACTTGGGAAACATAGGAGAGGCAACCAATCGATGTTTCTATCTCTCTCTCTCTCTCTCTTTCTCTCTCTCTCTCTTTCATCCTCTCTCTAAAAGTCAATAATCATGTTCTCGGTTGAGGGTTTAAAAAAAAAAGTATTCATGAAATACAATGAGAATGTCATTTAAAAAAAGATGCTTGTATTCCTTAGAATGTGGAGACTACTTGGACTTGTAGGACAATAAAAGACTCTAGCAGTGTGAGGGGAAACATGCCAGAAAAGAAGGTACAACAGAACCCAGAGAGAGAGAGGACTTGGGGGAAGTGCCCCCCGGAGAGAGGGTGTACGAAGGGTGGCAAAACTGCTCCAAGTCAGCTATGCCAATTCAACACTGACCAGAAGTTCTAAATGCTTTGACTGGAGTTGGCGGGAAGGTACATAGGAACCCAGAACATCTAAAAACACTGAATTACATATGTATACATTTAGATTTATATTTGCTTGCATATAATGAAATCTCAATAGAATGGTGACAAATAAAGATAGTAATTGACTTATCATTCATGCAATAGAAATCTGGAGGTTGGTAGTCAAGTATCTGTGGGGTAGTTCCACAGTTATCAAAAATCCAGATTCCTTCTGTCTTTTTGCTCCAGCATTTTAATTCATGGCTTCCATTCTCAAGGTATTACTTCATGGCCCAATAGGGTGGCAGGAGCTCCAACCATCATATCTGTTCCAGGCTGTGGGGAGGAGGAGAGGCAGAAGGGCAAAATGTTATAAGCCCTTTAAGTAGCCTCCTTGGGAGTAAAATATAATCTATTTTATTGGCCAGAATTTGGTTACATTGGTCATTCCTAGTTGTAAAGGAATCCTTGAAAATGTTATTTTTTAGGCAGGCACCATGCTGCTCAATATAAAATCAGGTTCTCTTACTAATGGAGCAAAGAGAGAATAAACAGCAGGTGGCAACGAGCAGGCTGTACCACAGATTGCTTTATTTATTCTTGTTTTTTAAATCCTCAGCATTCCGCTCCGAAGTCTCATATTGTCAAAATTAGTAGTTGTTTTGCTTTTCTCTTCTCTGGGTCTCACTTTCCTCATGTGAAAAAAAAAGTTAATTGAATTTAAAGTGTATAGTAAAAATAAATGGTAAGGTGATTGAAAATATTGTATGGATGTATGTATGTATGTATGTGAAAAAAGTGAACAAAGAACTGATAAACAGGGCAAAATAAATGTTTATCCAGCTCCAAATTCCTAGAACGAGGATCTTCTTAAGGAGGATTTCAGCCTCCAATAAATGATGAATTTGTCCTTCTTGCATTTAAATCTCTCCCAGGGATATGAATTAATCCCCTTTAGGTCATTGAGGGACCTCTAAGCGCTTAGCTCTTGTGTAATTCTGCAAAAATGAGTAGGCATTAAAGTTGTCATCCTGCCTGCCACATTACCCTAAAAAAATAGTATTTAATTTTTAGGCTTTATGTAATTTGTATTCTTTAATCTTCTTCATTATTACCAGTTTTCTCAATTAAAAAAGAATCATATGCTAAAGAATTTCCAAGGTCTGAACAAAATGCTCTGTATACTATGAACTTTTTAATACTTTCATTTATTCACTCAATATCCATTTATTAAGTATCCATTACACGTTGGGCACTGTGGTTTTGTTGTAAACACAAAACACAAGGTTACTTCCTTCAGAGAGTTTACCTTATAATGTGTGTGTGTGTTTGTTGTTATTGAGGGAGATAGACCATCAACAAGTAAATATATATTTTTAAAAAAGGGAAAAAAGTACTTGTGGATGTTTTGTGTAGTATCTTGATGTTTGCATTAATAATAGTTAAGCTCGCTTCTGAATAAAATTCCCATAATGCTAGATTTGATGTGTGCCCAATCTGAGCAAGGGTTGATTGACACCTGCAAAATTTGTTAAACTTTTCCTCTTGTAAGGAAATATAGTAATCTTAAATAAAACAAAACAAACAAAAAACAAGTAAATATATAAATGAACAAGATAATTCCAGATAGTGATAAGTGTAGGCTGCAGGATGACATGGTAGAATGGGATTGAGAGGGAGGGGCTATTTTATTTTATTATTTTTTTCTTAAATATATTTTATTGATTTTTTACAGAGAGGAAGGGAGAGGAAGAGGGATAGAGAGCTAGAAACATCGATTCAGCTGCCTCCTGCACGCGCCCCCCCCCCCCATCCCCCCCCCCCCCCCCCCACTGGGGATGCGCCCAGCAACCCAGGCACATGCCCCCGACCAGAATCAAACCCTGGACCCTTCAGTCCGCAGGCCGATGCTATATCCACTGAGCCAAACCGGCCAGGGCGAGGGAGGGGCTATTTTAGAAGGGGAAGTCCTTGAGGAGCTAAGAGTAAATGTGAGACAAAGCCATTGACGAATGCATGATTTTACAATGAGCAGTTACTTTATGAATATGAACATCTGAAACATTTTAATGCAAAACCATTCTCTCTCCACTACATAAATGATAAAAATGCAATTTTTATTTAAATCAAGTATCGACAAAAAAGTATCCTTGCATTCACTAAGGATAACAACTTCAGGAATACTAAAGATTAGATTTCTGCAATATTAGATTTATTTTGAAACCCAAACAGCTTCCAGCAGGTGTGCCTTCAATGACAAAAAAAATTCAGATACTTTGCTTGCTTAATCCCTATGCTAGTTACACAATATCTGAGTAATCTACAAAGTTTATTATCAGCAAACCGGCAAGGGAAATTTTGTAATAAAAATGAATTCATCCTAATTGTTCTTTGGAAAAAAAGCTGTTTTCTTTTTTGTGATTCATGATCTTGTAAAATCACACATGTGCAGGAAAAGAAAGTTGGCATTTGCCAGGAGCAAAGCAAATTTGATTAGATGTTCTAGTGGCTAGAACACATTTATTCATTCAGTGTTTATAATTAGCTTCCTCAGAAATATGAGGTGATATTGCATGTCTAGTGATGTGAATTTAAAACATACAGGGCTTCAGATTTGATTCCCAGTGTTAAAAGAAATAACACACCAACCTTCATCTACAAGAATAGATTTTTGGAAAATTAGATTTGATTCTCATTATAACACAATCATGACAGTAATTAGAGCCAAGTTTTTTTGCATCTCTTCAAAATTTGAGGAGTTGAAATTCAAAAGTAAAACAATAAGAAAGCATATGGGGGAGGAAGAAGCCAGCAAGGAGATGTCAAAAAGATGTGTGATATCAATTTAAGAACCAATGAATTTTATAAAACGGAATCGTGAATGAGTAATACAGAGTAGAATCTGGACTCAGACAGGAAATCTGGTCTCGGGAAGTAGAGTATAAACAGGAGGTTGTGGGGAGGAATGGAAACTTCCAGGGGTATTCGAATTAAATGATCTCTAGGTCCCCTTCAGCCCCCTATATCTGATTCTAAGAACACCCAACAGGTGTGCTAACCAGTTCTTAAAAAGACTTTAACTGAGATATAATGTGCAAAACTATAAAACTCACCTATTATAAGTATACAATTCATGGTTTGTAGTAAATTCATAGAGTTGTGCAACCATCACCACAATCTAACCTGTTTTTTCTTTTTAAATGGGATTTATAGGGTAGAAGCCATGTTATTTATTTTTCTAGTATAAAGTTACATACGGACTCATTAAAATTGAAGAGCAATTCAAGGATGCAAAGATGATTCACTGAAAATATGTGTAGTTGACGTGTTCAGGCATTGCTCTACTGAAACAAATAGGGAGACAGAGAGGGAGGGAGGCTGGAGGAAGTGCAGAGAAATGGTTACCAGCCACACCCCGAGTCAGACTGCTGGAACTCAGATTCTGGCAACCCTACTTGCTTCATAGCTGCCTGACCTCAAGCAAGTTACTTAAACTCTCTGAGCCTGGGTTTACTCATCTGTAAGTTGACAGCACCTACTTCATGGGGTTATGAAGGATGAATGAAATCATATATGCAAGGGGCTTAGCATACTCCTGGCATAGAAGAAATACTCAATAAATGTTAGCTACTTTTATAGTTATCACTTGATGACCATTAGTCTTTCATGAGCAGCCACAAAGGACTACGTGCTCTGATTCAATTTATATGAAACTAGTAGCCCTGCGCACAAATCCGTGCGCCAGTAGCTCACTGCCACCCTCCTGTAGCTCTCCACCGCCCTCTTATAGCTCGCTGCCCCACCCTCCTGCTGATCTGTGATCTGGTCATTACGTGGTTGGTCGTTACGTAATGACCATTTGCATATTACATCTTTATTATATAGGATTCTAGGAAAGGTAAATGACGGCGGTAGAAAGCAGATCAGTGGTTGCCAGAGGCCAGGGACTGGGGGTAGGAAATTAATAGCAAAGAGGCACAGGAAACTTTTGGGGGGCGGGGGTTCTGTATTATCTTCGGGATGGTGTTTTGTAAACATTTGTCATCCAATTATACACTTAAACTGGGTGAATTTAATGGTATGTAAAATAAAGCTGACACTCCCTCCCCCCGAAATATAGCTTTGAATTTACCAGTTGGATACTTCGATTATTTTACATGTTAGAAGCAAGAATCAATTTCTAAACTCAGGCAACAGATATTTGTTGAGCACCTACTACATACAGGAGACCGTATGTTCTAGGTGCTGGGATCCAGCCTTGAAGTAAACAGCGTCCCTCATCAAGCACATATTATACACCTATGTTTGGGGTGACAAAAGGGGTCAGTGTGGGATGCTGGGGACATAAAGGTGACAAGGCAGTGGGAGGAGGGGTAGAGGAGCACTAAGTAGTATAAATATGTGTCCATGATTTTTCTTTTAGTTTTCACACATACTTGGAAGCAGCCCTAGCAGGTTTGGCTCAGTGGTTAGATCACCGGCCTGCGGACCAAAGGGTCCCGGGTTCCATTCTGGTCAAGGGCACGTACTTGGGTTGCAGGCTCCTCCCTGGCCAGGGCCCTGGTTAGAGCTCCTGCAGGAGGCAACCAATTGATGTGTTTCTCTCACATGGATGTTCCTCTCTGTCTTTCCCTCTCTCTGCCATTCTCCCTAAAAATCAATGGAAAAATATCCTCGGGTTAGGATACAAAAAAAAAAAAAAATACACGGAAGCAAACACAGCATCCCTGTGTCTGAAGATGATGCCACTGACGGACCTACGACAGAGGCCTCTGGGTGACCGGTGACAGTGACACAAGGCACTCTGGCCACACCATCTTGTGAGGCCCGGTGTCCACCTGCGAGGGAAGAGGACTGGCCTCAGTCCAAGGACCATGTGGACGCTTCAGAGGACCCAGGGGTAGCGCGGCTTTGACCTTGGCCTCGTCCAGCCGGCCCTCTCTGGGCTCCAGGGAGCACCTGCCCTCTGCAGAGCGCTGGAAGCGGGGACCTCAGGTTCCTCACTGGAGGGTGGGCCAAACCGGGAAGCCGGGGTGTGCGAGGTGACTCCGCCCACTGAGTGACCCCGCCCACGTGGGGTCCAAGGCAGATGCGGACTGTGGGCAGAGACTCGTCGGGGGAACCTGGTTGGCTGAACCGTCTGAGCCGCGTGGGGGGGGCGGGGCGAGGCCTGTGGGGGCGGAGCCCCGGCGGGGAAGGCCGCCCTGCGCCCCTGGGGGAGATGGATGCTCCGCAGGTCTGCGGGCGCCGGGGGCGGGGAAAGCGCCTGTGTAGCTGCTCCCTGGCCCCGCCCGGGAGCCGGCGGGAGGCGGGGCTGTCCCCTTCCTCCCACACGGGCGCGGGGCTGAGCCCGGAGCGGAGAAGCGGAGTCGGCCCTGAGCTCCCTGCTGGGTTTTGGGTGGCGGCAGGCGGAGGAGGAATATGGCGCTCGTAGGCAACGGAGCCGAGCTGGAAGCGGACGAGGTACTGGCCGGTGGGGGTTCTGGGCACTGCGCCTGGACCCGGCCGGGATGGCCAAAGTCCCGCCCCCTCGGTCCCAGTTTGGGACCGGCAGCCTCCCGCCTGGAGGGATGGGCAGGAGCGCGGAAGGGAGGTCTGTCCCCGCGGGAGCGAGGGGGGTCCCCGCGGCGCTCGGAGCGGAGGCGGTGCCGAGGTTCGGGGCGCCGGCACCTTGGGGGTGTGTGGATGGGGGACACCACGTCCGGTCGTCGGGTGGGTGGGTGCGAGGGCGCGGAGCTGTTCGGGGCCTCTCCGGGACGCCAGGCTTTATGAGGTCTGGCCCCCAAGTCCCGACGCTGGCCATCGCCGGTTCGCGCCATGGTGTCTTGAGCTGGGATGGAGTCTCACCTTCCATGGAAGTTTCCTGGTGGGCAGAACCGAAAGGCTTCCGTAAAGTCGATGAGAGGAGGGGGACCGCCGGAGGAAGAAGAACCCCAGGGGTGTCTTCCTGGGTGCGAAGGGCAGGCAGGGGCTGCCGAAGGGCTGGGGCGCCAAGGGCCCGGAGCCGCCGCCCAGGAGCGGCGCTCTCCCTCCCCGCCGTCCCCGGGGCCCGGCCTTCCCCAAGCAGGTCCCCAGTGTCAGTGGTGTAGACAGAGAAGGCGCTGCGGAACCGACTCCGGCATCCTGTCGTCTCCACTGTATTGAAGTAATTAACCACTTCCTCCTGCGGCCGGCGCGCCCGGGTCTGGGCACCTTCGGGCACGCGCGCAGGACCTGTTGATGTTACAGACTCTTCCTCTGAGCGCTTGGCCGCTCCGGGCAGACGCGCTCTCTGGAGCTGGAAGTTGAGGCCGGCTGCTGCTGCTGCTGCTGCTGCTGCCATTTTACCTGACTCGAATCTTACAAGTCGCTGCCTGAGGAGGCTTAGTTTCAAATGATGCAATAGTGGAAGATCGGGAGGAGGCGGGTTAAGATTCCCATCCAGCTCCTCAAAGCCGGGAAACTCCTGACCGTGAACACGATGTTTTAGATGTAGCTCTTAAAATGAAAACCAAACCAAACCCGGCCTGTATACCTCCTTGACGGGACCTGCAGACAAGAGGGCAAGCCTGGCGCCCCAGAACCTTCGTCACAGCCTGTCCCTGGCCGCGAGGGCACCAAGCTCACACACCAAGGAGCTAGCTAGAGCTTGCTCAACTGCGTCTATTTTCTGTTGAGATTTTTAAACCACCTACAAAAGCAAAGGGTGCGAGATTGCATTTGTTGCTAATTTCACCTGTGACAACCTTTCTTTATAGCTTTAGGCTGTCTTTTTAGTATGTCGGGAACCAGCTGTTTTTCATTCCTTCGTTCTCTGCTGTAATCAAGGTGGTAACACTTTTGTAGGCGCTCCATTCCTCAAAAGTTGTTATGGCTCCCTGCTGCATATTGAATTTAGTATCCATGCACCTGGCACACAAGGCTCTGTACAGTGTGGTCTCCATCCGATGTTCCAGCCTTGTCCCCAGCTGCTTCTCTGGGTAACCATTTGGTTTAATTAGTGTTATGCCCATGTTATAAATGAGAAAACAAGACAAAGAGTAGCTGGTAAAGGTGGAGTGAAAATTTTGAATCCCTACTCTGCTCATGGGCGGCGGGGAGTGCTACACTTAGGGCTAATTGTCTAGCCTCTAGAGCAGGGTATTGTTGAGAGAGAAAGCGGCTGCTCTTAATAATTCACGCTTGGACAATAGGTGTAAACTGGGACACTCCTGGGCATATCGAGACATATGGCCACCCTGGCTATGCCCACTGCCTGCAAGATGAGCAGATGTGTGGAGATGCATTAGAAGGGCGGTAGCTCTGTGGGGGAAGTTAGGTTACAGAGCAGCAGAGATCCCGGCTCACACAGATACTCAGTGAATACGTATTTGTTGAATGAAGGAACAAATGAGTGACTGCAGAAAAAATGTTGCTCAATAATTTCTTATATTTTGCCATATATTTCATTCACTTTTTAAATGTAATAACTTAGGCACCTATTACATATTAGGTTCCGTACTGGTCCTAGGACAGCGGTTCTCAACCTGTGGGTCACGACCCCTTTGGGGGGATCGAATGACCCTTTCACAGGGGTCGCCTAAGACCATCAGAAAACACATGTATAATTACATATTGTTTTTGTGATTAATCACTATGCTTTAATTATATTCAGTTTGTAACAATGAAAATACATCCTGCATATCAGATTCATAACAGTAGCAAAATTACAGTTATGAAGTAGCAACGAAAATAATTTTATGGTTGGGGGTCACCACAACATGAGGAACTGTATTTAAGGGTCTCGGCATTAGGAAGGTTGAGAACCACTGTCCTAGGAGATGAGCAAGGTACAAGTAGTATTTTTTGTTCATGCCAAATCCACTTTTGTCCCTCATGGTGCACCTGTTCCATCGGTATAAGTTTACAAACATTTATCGAACATTTGCTCTGTGTTCAAACTTGGTAGGTGCTTTAGAAAGACAAGACACAGTTTTGACAGTCTAGGGTTCTCAGTCTGGGTCGGGGGATGTGACATGTGTACAGGATTCTAGAAAAGAGCTCAGGCCAGGTAAGCAAGTTAGGAATAGTGCATTGTAGACTGGGTATCCTCATTTGCAGAAAGTTCCTAACTTTCAGTGGGCTGAAATGCTCTGCACACGAGTGAACAAGACCCTGCTCTTCAACTTTACTGGTTGTGTGAACTAAAACAGCTTATTTCAGCTGGGAAGTTTTTCAAACACTAAACATTTAATAGTCTTTGTGGCCACTCTTTGATACTCCAGGGCAACAGAAGGTTGTGGTTGGAAAGGGTAGTACGAGTGCCAAGTGGTATAATTGGAAAAGTAACTGCCTCGGAATTAGGTGAACTGGGCTTGCAGTTCTGTCACTAATTTGCCCTGTAACCATTCATTCATTATGTGTGCAAACATCTGACTGTCTCATGTGTCAAACCCGGCGCTAGCGCAGAGACACAGCAGCGAACTAGACAGACAAGGACCTTGCCCATAACTGGTGACTTTGATTGACGTGTCTCTCAACTTCTTAGGGCTCTGTTGTTTCTTCATATGAAGAAGGAGGGGCTGGATGAGCCCTCAGTGTTCTTCCAGCTCTAAAAGTCAGCGGTTTTGGAGCGGGGGTGGGGTGGGGTGGGGTGGGGAGGGGCTCCTTTTTTGGGAGAAGGGTTAATAATATGGGGATCTCTTTTCTTTCAAAGAGATGATGGTAGTAGAAGAGCTCTCATGATAGCTGTGGGATACAGTGTAAATGGATTTTTTTTTTTTTCCCTAGGAGGATATATGTGAGAATACAGAGGTCAGGACTTGCAACCTCAAAGTTGTTAAAAATTGATTCTGGAGGGGAGACAAAAACATCTTAGATTTTACAATGGTGTGTGGTCCTTCAAAGCATGGTTAACAACATCTCATTTCTTAACATTAGGTTTTCTTGGGAATTACACAAGAAACATTGACATCAGGTTCATGAAAGGTAGACAGAAATTGTGCAAGGTCAATACCACAAATCTATGGCAAATAGATGGCTCTGACTGGAGGACCACCAGTTGCTTGATCTTGAAGTTGTATCTCTCTTGGTGAACTCCTCATTCTTATGGGCTTTTGGCTGCCCTTCTTGCTATGTTTGGCCCTCTGTGCTTTTGTGTGATTTTGGATTTGAGAATTAAATAAAAATAGTTTGTTTACATTTTATTATTTGCCCACCATCCCCCTGCACTGAAGGGTCCAGGGTTCGATTCCCTGTCAAGGGCAAGTATCTAGGTTACAGGTTCCATCACCAGTCCCATTGGGGGGTATGTAGGAGGCAACTCATTGATGTCTCTCTCTCACATTGAAGTTTTTTCCTCCGTCCCTCCCTCCCTCCCTTCCTTCTCTCTCCTTGGGTGAGGAGGATATATTGACAATAACTGAATGAATATCTAGTACCTAGTTAAATTAAAACAAGAGTTAATTTCATTAAAAATAACTTTTAAGAAGATAATTTTTCAATTGGTTTACCTTTGCTGGAAAAATAATAGTTTTGAATGTCTTTTAAAAATTTGGTGATATTTCTATTATGTAGAAATTGGTAATTTGCACCTGTAAATTGATACATTATGTTTTATATTAAAATTCTATTAAAAGTTACTCAGCAAATACAGTTACAAAGTTAAATGTTCATAGCTCTAAACGTTTAATAACTGAAATTTTTTACTAAGTCAATCTGAATCCATTATTGAACAAAAAAGTAAACTAATTTTGGTTGTTTTATGTATAAAGCACAGCTATAGCGGGGTGCTGTTAAAATTTCATGGGGGAGTGTAGTTAGAAAAAAAATGTCTAAAAAGGCTTCTTAGGGGGCAATAATGAAAAAAAGTTGAAAATCACTGAATTAGGTAAGGAAATGGCCCATGTGACATGTTTTATTGGCCTGCTTTTTGGGCCCAGAATTTTTTTAAGCCTCATTCTGATTTAGAAACTTTGTTCTTTGGAATTTTAGGTGAAGTTTAGATCAAATTGATTGCTGCAGTTTCTTAGAATCAGCTTCATCCTTTCATTCCATCAGTCACCAGTGTTTCTTGAGGACTTAGGTCAGTGGTTCTCAACCTTGGTTGCACATTAGAATCACCTGGGAATCTTTTTAAAATCCTGATTTCTGGGCCTCACAACATTAGTAACAAAGAAACCGAATTTCCGGAGGATGAGGCCCAGAAATCAGGATTTTAAAAAGATTTCCAGGTGATTCTAATGTGCAGCCAAGGTTGAGAACCACTGCTTTAGATGCCGGAAGCACACACTGAGGTCAGACAACACTATTGCCCTGCAGAACTCTCTTGCAAAGGACACAGGTACACAAGTAACTACTTCTGTCTTTGGACCAGGATAGGTTTTCAGTAGAAGGGCCATGTAATTTGTTGTCATAATAGGACACTATGAGAGTAAACGGGGTGCTTTTAGGAATTACCCTAGGACAGCAGGTGCAAAAAGTGATGGTTGACAACCTAGTTTAGTGGCTGGCAAAGACGTTAAAGAGGGAATGGTCTTTGGACTGGGGCTTGAGGGGTGAGCAAGATAATGCTGGGAGGAGCCATGGGATAAGCTCAGGCCTGGGTGGACCTTGAGACGAGTGCACCTGGGTTCAGCAGGGATTCAGCCACTGGAAGGAGAGCTGGTGAGGGCTGAGCCTGCACAGCTAGCTTGGTTCAGGGTCTGAATGTCAGGCTAAGGAGTTTGGGTTATTCTAGAAAATTCTAGAAAATTGGGAATCTGGACTTCTTTTTTCATGTAATCAAAGTTATATTTATTTTTATTTTTTTACATTCAGTATTATTTTGTATTAGTTTCAGATAGACAGCGTAGTGGTTAGACAATCATGTACTTTGCAAAGTATTTCCCTCTATATTTCCAGTACCCACCTGGCACCATACATAGTTATTACAATATTATTGACTATATTCTCTATTCTGTACTTTACATCCCTGTGATGGAAGGTTTCTTTTTTAATTTTTATTTTTAATTTATTTATTTTGTTAATCCTCACCCGAGGATATATTTTCCATTGATTTTAGAGAGAGTGGGAGGGGAGGGGGAGAGAGAGAAACATCTATGTGAGACACATCAATTGGTTGCCTCCCCTACACCCTAGACCAGTGGTCGGCAAACTCATTAGTCAACAGAGCCAAATATCAACAGTACAATGATTGAAATTTCTTTTGAGAGCCAAATTTTTTAAACTTAAACTGTATAGGTAGGTATATTGTTATTAACTTAATTAGGGTACTCCTAAGGCTTAGGAAGAGCCACACTCAAGGGGCCAAAGAGCCGCATGTGGCTTGTGAGCCTCAGTTTGCCGACCACTGCCCTAGACCGACCAGGACTGGGGATCGAACCCATGACCTTTCCATGCATAGGCTGATGATCTAACCATTGAGCTCCCCAACCCCTAGACACTAGGGTGATAGGTTATTATAGGAAGATAAATCTGGTAAAGTTGATGCAGCCAGATTGTGGAGGTGGCAGCAGGAAGAGCAAGAGGCTGCTGCTACTTTCTCAGTGAACACTGCCCTCGTTTTCTCCTTCCTTCCCCCGAACACCTGGATACTCCCTTCTTCCTTTCCAGTCCAGTAGTGCAGGTATGCTTCTCTGGGCAGGTATCAGTTTGTCCTTCAGTTAGCTGTTTACCTTCTTATCTTAGTTCCCTGCCCTCGGGGCTGTTACTAATGATCCACGTGTGAATCTGATTCTATGAATTCTTTGAGGCTCGTGGTTTTCATCTAAGCCAGTGGTTCTCAACCTGTGGGTCGCGACCCCTTTGGCGGTCGAGTGACCCTTTCACAGGGGTCGCCTAAGACCATCCTGCATATCAGATATTTACATTACGATTCATACCAGTAGCAACATTACAGTTATGAAGTAGCAACAAAAATAATTTTATGGTTGGGGTCACAACATGAGGAACTGTATTTAAAGGGCCAGAAGGTTGAGAACCACTGAATTCTAAGCCATCCGTTGACAGCTCCCCAGCCCCTAGGCTCAGGTGCCCAGTGGCCATCTCGGGTGGGTCTCCTGAAGCCACTGTGTGCTCACTGCACAGAGATTGAGTACCTGGGGACTCTCTGGGCACTTGTGAGGCTTCTGGGAGAGAGCTTTCGTTTGCAAACATTTGCTGGTCTCCAGTGCTCTCCTCTTCCTCTCCTGTGCTTAGTGGAAATTGGTCATGTACTCAGAGCCACTCTGGCTAGATGGCTGAATTGGTTAGGTCACCGCACCTCTTCACAGGGACTCAAGTGTTGAATGCCTGGGAGTTCATCATTCCAATATGCTTCTTAAGCTCTTTAAGACTGTGGGTGTGTAGTAAATGCTTTTCTGCTGAGATCTGAGGACATGTCCTCTTGAATGTATTGCTGATATTATGCTGATATGTACATAAGGCCTACATATTATAGAGTATTTTAGTAAAATTATATATGTACTAGAGGCCCGGTGCACACAATTCATGCACTTGGTGTGTGTGGGGGGTCCCTCAGCTTGGCCTGCGCCCTCTCACAGTTGGTACACTTTGGAGGATGTCTGCTGCTGGCAGTCAGACGTCCCTCTCACAGTCCGGGGCTCTTGCAGTCTGGGACCCCTCACTTCTTACTTCCTGCCTGTGGTGGAGGCAGGAGAGGCTCCCATCACTGCTGCTGTGCTTGCCAGCCATGAGCCCGGCTTCTGGCTGAGCAGCGCTCCCCCTGTGGGAGCTCCTGCATTGAGCATCTGCCCCCTGGTGGTCAGTGAGTGTCACAGTGACCAGTCGTTCTGCTGTTCGGTCAATTTGCATATTAGGGTTTTATTATATAGATATATATATAAATATATATATCCTACATATTTTAAAATATTTTAGTAAAATGATATATATCACATATATACATACACTGCCTTTATAATTATTCAGAGCATGTGTGTACATTTTTTGGGGACACCCTACATTTGTTGGGTCTCATTGTAACTAGCAAGTGAGAATTATTGAGTCTAATTTAATGTGTTGGATTTTGTGCTAGGTCCAGGAGAGGCAAACATAGCTGTCGCCCTAAGTTACGGTCTTGTCAGGAACTGGGGCAGGTGTGTAGACAAATACATGTACTGCTGCATGCTGGGAACCATGGAGAAGGGGTGCCAGGGTGCTTTGGGAGCACAGAGGAAGGCACCTCACCTCTAGGCAGGTATCAGTCCTTCCTTCAGTTAGCTGTTTCACTTCTTATCTTAGTTCCTTGCCCTCGGCTGCTGTTACTAATGATCCACAACGTGAATCTGATACTGTGAATTCTGGGGGGGATGGGTAGTCAGGGAAGGTTTCCTTGAAGAGGCCATATTTTTGGAATTCTGGATCTTGCAGGGTAAGTAGGGCTGAGCAGAGAGCTGGGCATGAGGGAACTCTTGAAGTTTGTCTCAGGGAGAGGACCTAGCAGGCATAAGGCATGGGGGTGAGGGAGAGCTTGTGGTGCTCTGGGTAGAAGGGACAATACTGGAAGGGCAGGAAGGGCCGTTCCACGTCTTTCATGCCAAATTGTGGCTATCATGGTGTGTATCTAGTGTTTTAAGCTGAAGAGAAGTGTAGGGATTGGCACTGTGGGCAGGTGGCTCTCTCTGGAGTGCGTGCAGGCTGATTGGAGGGAGGCACACCAGAGATGGAGAGGCACGTGGTTTTCTGGTGTTTTGTTTCATCTGTGAACAGCCCACTGAAGGCCCACTATATGCAAAGGTAGCTAAGTACTGGGGTAACGTGATGGGCAGGGTGTGGCTCCCCCTTGGAGCAGCCGGGCAGGAATGTGGACACAGCAAACAACTCTATCCTGATGTGTTAGGGGAGAGTCCAGAGAGAGAGTGAGCAGCCTGGTGCTCCTAGAAGAAGAGAGCAGAGAGCGGACACATGGCGAGGGCATGCCCCTACCCAGGTGGGTTGACTTGGTTTGCAGACCAAGTCTTTACTGCCCAGCTGTGTGACTTAATGCTTGTGGGCCTGCTGTGCTCAGAGCTGACACGAAGGAACTGGCACTGCTGATCTGTTTCTGAAGTTCCTCTCGCCGTTGACATCTGTGATCTAGAGGGTGATATTTGACCTGGCCCTTGAGGGTGGCATTTCAGCAGGCAGTGGCGGAGCACTTCATACCTTCATTCCTGAGGCGGAGGCAGAAGCACATCACATCTTCATTCCTTGAGGCGGAGGCAGCGGCAGGGGGAACATGCTCAGGCGTGGACGAAGCATGAGGAGGCCGTGGTGCGGTGAGGTGGTTGAGGCAGCAGAGCGGCGCTGTGTGTTCCAGCAGATTTAGATCCACCCTGAGCCCTCAGCTAAGGAGTTTTTTTTCTTCTTATTTTTGACAGTGGAGAGAGACACATGTTTTCTCCCATATTTATGGAATGTTTTCCCTTCTCTCTCTCTCTTTCTTTCTCTTTTTGAGTAAAGGAAGCAATGATGATAACATTTCTTGGTTTCACTTTCTCCTTCCCCAACCCCATTTCCAAAATGCAGTTTTAAACTGATAACTATACACTGCAATGCAGTGGTTAAGGAGACAGAGGCAGACACCTTTGCGTAACTCCATAGGCTTAAGTTTCATCACATAGACTTACCCTCGGCTGAGTTCTGAGACACAGAACCACCCCGTCCCCTCTGGTGTGGTCAGCAGGACCAGTCAGGCATTCTCTCAGGGGCTCCTCAGTCCTTCTTTTCTCCTTTCCTGCTTCCTTAGAGCACTTTCTCCTGGAGTCCTGGGGTTCCCGGTCTTTGTCTGCTTACGAATCCCAATTCTTTCATTCAGAACTAAAGGAAAAAAACCTCAGATTCTCGCCTCGTTTTTCAGGCCCAGTGGGGTCTGATCTTTTTGAGAGGAGGTGGGCAAGACAGATGACAGAGCGAGAGAGTCCTGAAGAGAGAATGAGGGAATGAGGCCTGACTCCATACCCTCTCCCAGAAGCACTCATAGTCATCACCTGTGCAGAATCATTGACCGAGCATCTGTTGGCCCAAAGCAGCCCCCACACAGAGCGGTACTGAGCTTGTGGGGAGCGGCTAGCTTTGGGTTCAGATCCTGGCTTCTCATTTGCTCTGTGACCTTTGGCATGTTATTGGATTAGTTGGATGCTCTTCATTTATAAAATCGGAATATATCTACCCTACAAGGTTGATGATGAAGATGAAATAAGATTCTGTTTTACAAAGCGCCTGGACGTAGAAGTACTCTTGAAAGCCAGTTCTCTTTTCCCTTAGGCTTTATCCTAAGGTATTGCTGGTACTGTTCATTACTTATGGGTTTGGTGAAAAATCTGCCATGGCTGTTTTAGTGTACTCAAATAGTTTCACCTTATATTTGCAGTCAATTGAGAAGAAAATTCCGCAGAAGTACCCACCCTAGACACAGTCAGGAAGTGACTGGCCCAAGGTCATTCAGCTTGCCTGGGCACAGAACCAGGGTTAGCAGCCACATGCTCTAACTCTATGTACTGTGCCCTTCCCACTAGGTTAGGGGACGTCCCAGGAAGGCCAAATGTAGCCTGCCTGCCTCCTGCCTGTTGTTGTAGATAAAGTTTTATTGGAACATAGCCATGCCCCCATTCATTCAGGTGTTGCCTGTGGATGCTTGTGCACTACAGTGGCAGCGTTGAGTAGTTGGGACACAGATCGTATGGCCTACGTGGCCTAAATAGTTACAGGTCCTTTATGGAAGAAGTTTGCTGACCTCCATACTAGGTGATTTCTAGAGCTGTATGTAAGTTTGTTTACAATGTGTTGTAAGCCTTATAAATTTGCTTATTTCCTAAATACTTGTATAGGCATTAAAAATTAGGAGAAAATATAAATCTAGTTGGCATATTCCATGAAGTGGTATCAGACAAGTTCTGGAGTCACATGGATGTCCCTTCTCCTCCATGTACAACTTTGAATAATCTCTCTGAGCTTCAGTTTCTTCATCTGTAATTGGAGATAATAGAACCTCCTTCTGAGGGTTATGGTGAGGATTAAAGCCCTATAATGCGTTTGGGTCATGGGGCGCAAATGTTGGCTCTGAGCATTACTATTAAGGATGTAGGATGTGGATGGTTGACACTGAGGGGAGAGGGGCAAACACCACAAAAGAGAGTCAACATGGACTCGGAGGGCCGCCTCTCTAAGCAGAATAGTGTTAGACTTGTGAGCAAGGGAAGTGGCAGTGTCACTCATATTTTGAAAATGGCTTTGCCCACCAACACATAAATAGTATGTGTGGTAACCTCTGGTTTCTCCACACATTTTGCTGTGTGGAAGGGTCCCCTCGCTAATACTCGTGAATGCCGTAATGGTTCTTCCGGTTTTTTTTTTTTTTTTTTCACATAGCACCTAGATGTTTTAGTTGGAGACTTGGACCTACCAAAGGCATGTTTGTGTTAGGTTACCTAGTGTAAGAGGTTAAAAGCTAAAGGAGATGACAATGTTTGTGGATTCCTGGGCCCTGGAGGGAGCTCTGGGATTTTTGTTCTGCCCCAAGGCAATGTGCTATGCCAGACTGCTCTTTCTAAAGTTCACATCCATTGCCACCTTGCTGCTGAAAAATCTGTCCCCAGCCTGTGAGGTACAATGCAAACACTTTAGCATGGCACATAAGGCCTTGCTTAGGATCCAGCTCACTGGTTCTCACACGTTGGTGAGCACAGAGCACCTGGTTAGGGGGATGGGTGGCTTGTTAAGATGGATGTTCCTAGGTCCCACCACCAGCCATTCCTATTCAGTAGGTCTGAGTGGCTCCTGGGAGTTTGTATTCCTAACATGATCTTTAACATCAACCATGCTGAAGTGCTTGCAGATCCCCATCTATACCTCACCTCCCAGAAGGTCAGTCCTGTCTCTCTTCCCAGCTTTTTCAGATGCTGTTCCTTCACTTGGCCACTGCTCTTTAGCATTTAAGACCTTCCTTAGGGATCACTCCTCCTCCAGCCTTTCCAAATACTCATTCCCTCCTCCTTTCCCTTGCAGACGCTCAACAACTATTTAACATGCTTGGCTGCCTGGAAGGAGAAATATTTCTCTTTTGGCATATGTGTTGTGACACCCGGTGGGATGGGATGTAGGCGCCCAGGTGTTCGAAAGAAACCAGCACAGAAAGCAGCAAAGGAACTCCCCTTAGTGCTTTCTGACAGTGTGAGATTTCTATCCTCTCAACCAGAAAGGAGAATTTGCCCCCCATCATCTGTTAGCATGACCTCCATATACTTAAAAGAGAGCTTTATTGAGGTATCATTTACATGCCATAAACTCACTCCCTTTAAATGTACAATTCAGTGGTGTTTAGTAAATTTACAGAGTTGTGCAGCCATCACTACAGTCAATTTAAGAGCATGTCCGTCACCCGATTAGGATTCCTTGTGCCCATTTGCTCTCACCTCAGTAAACTTTCACATTTAAATCAATTGAAACATTAAAATTCACCAGGATAAAATAGAACTTCCCAGGCAGAAATAAAAACGAACAGCCAATATATATGATGGGGATCAAGCAAAAGTGTTAGGTATTGAAAAGCAAGACTGGAGAGCAGGGTACATTTGGGCCAGTGCTGGACTGAGTTCCCACCCCGTGACATCATCAAGAAGAGAGGCCTGAGGGCTGTGTGAATTACCGTGTCCAAAATAGTCATGGTTTTCCAGGACTTTCTAGTTTATTCCCCCCAGGCAGTTGCTATTTATCTGACATGACTTGCTAGAAAGATGAACAAACATTTGCATTTCTGAGCCATTAACAGTTGGATGAAAGGGACCGTCACCATAACTACAGTCTCAAGTAGGACAAAGAGTTCAGCAAAAGCAGCCTCTTGTCAGGCACCCCCGAATTTCAGGTTTGTTGTGTCCGTGCCTAGGAAGGCATGTGGGAGAGAGGACAGAACACAGGTGGGCTTGCAGGTTAGCAGACCTGGGTTGGGCTCTGTCACCTGCTGGCAGTGTGACCGTGTGAACTTCAGTCTCTCATCCGTCAAATGGGGATCCTGATGCCCACCTTATAGAGTCCCTGTGTGTAGCCGGGTGTCACACTTGGTGCCTGCCATAGTGTAAATTCTTAGTTGCAACCATTAATTTGACAATATGTATATATTTTGCTTTTTTTTATCAGTACATTCAGATGGTTAGAATTTTATAGAGTGGGAAAGAGTCGTAGTAAGATTGTATCAAATACTGCAACTGGGCATATTGAACATCTTTTTTATATTTTTTTATTGTCTAAAGTTTTACATATGTCTCCTTTTCCCCCAATTGACCTCCGCGCCCCCCCCCTCCCCTCCTCAACCATTCCCACCCTGGGCAAGCCCCCACTGCCCCAGTGTCTGTGTGAACATCTTGACATTAAATATTTATTTGCTGATATTAATTTAAGAACTAGTTTGGGGAGGGAAGTTGTTTCGTTTTTATTTTAAAATACAAACAGTGGTAGGCGGCCTTTTGGAGAAGTGACTCCTGCAGTGGGGCTTAAGTGGAATGACTTATGCAGTCTAGCTGGGAGCATTCACAAAGTGAGGACGATTATAATTTATTCATATACCTAATGCTTTTAGGAGTCTGCAGTATTCACATTTCTAACAAGCTGCTTATTTAGTAATAATAACATTTGGTATTCCTCCCAACTTTTCAAAATAGAAAAATTGGGACTGATGGAGTTCTTTTTGCATCTGACATAAAGCAAACCTCTGATTTCATAAATTGTAGAGTCTAATCGCATTGCTAATTACGTTTGAAATTTAAAAAGTAAAGATATTGGCTTGGAAAGGATCCTTTTTTCTTCTGAAGATTTACCTTTTTATTTTCCTTTGTAGCTTATGGAGGAGGAAGTTACATTTTAACTTATATAAGGCTCTGTCCACATCAGAACTTTGCTGTTTGGGGAAGGAAGTTTCAGTTGACAACAGATTAGGCTCCTGCTGAGGGACATGTGACATGTGACATGCTTAAGTGAATTCCTGTCTTTTTTGTTAAAGACATAAAGCATTACATTTCACTTGTGGCAACTTGGAGACAATTGTCCTTCCCACAATTATTTCAGGAGCAAACACGAGCCTTTGGGGCAGGGGTCCTCAAACTTTTTAAACAGGGGGCCAGTTCACTGTCCCTCAGACCGTTGGAGGGCCGGACTATAGTTTTAAAAAAAACTATGAACAAATTCCTATGCAGACTGCACATATCTTATTTTGAAGTAAAAAAACAAAATGGGAACAAATACAATATTTGTATTTGCATGTGGCCCACGGGCCGTAGTTTGAGGACCCCTGCTTTGGGGGGACAATTTATAAAACAGCATTGCACAATCAATAAAGCCCTCCCCTTGCTTCATGTTTCATTTTCCCTTTTCCCCGCAACTGACCCTTCTTTTGTTCATTTCTCTGTCATCAGCTAGTCCTGTTGAATCTCCCCACAGAACATGGCTCCTTACTGCAAACCAATGCCTTCTGTCCATCTCCACCACCAGCTCCCCACACCACACCACTGCCTTCTCATGCCCGTGGTCCTGGGAGAGCATCCTATCTAATTGGTCTCCCAGCTCCCATTTGCCAAGTGCTCCTGCACAAATATTCATTCAGGGGACTTCCCTGCTTAAAACTGGCTAGTGGCTTTCTATAACATTTAGAATAAAACCCACACCACTTCCTGTGGGCTACGTGGTCTGGCTTTTGCGTTCCTCCTCCAGTGTACCTCCTGCCCTTCTCCCTCTCCTTCCCTCTGCTGTAGCCACCCTAGCTGCCGGCAGGTGTTTTGAACCTGCCCAGTTCATTCCCACCTTGGTGCTCCTGCACGGCGATTTCCCCCCGCCTGGCGGACTTCACCAGCCCGTCACATGACTGGCTCCTTCTCAACTTACTGTCCTCACCTTAGAGATCAGGTTCCAAGTGCCGCTGTCCTCGGGTTCCATCGTCAGAGCAGCCTCTCTCTTTTCTCTGTTACACATCCTGTTTATTTCCTCTTAGATGCGATCACACTCTATATTATCTTGTTTATTTTCTTTTCTGTCATCTGTCTCACTCCCTCGGGTTTCAGTGCAGGAAGCTGAAACTGCTGTAGGTAGTTTAAATCAGAGGAGTTTATGAAGGGAAATGGGTGTTTACAGAATGCATGGAAAGCTGAAGGAGGGGTTCTAGGCTGGGCCTCCAGGAATGACCCGCAGTCCCACCCAGAACTGACCCCCTAGGGCCGTGGTCGGCAAACTGCGGCTAGCGAGCCACATGCGGCTCTTTGGCCCCTTGATTGTGGCTCTTCCTAAGCCTTAGGAGTATCCTAATTAAGTTAATAACAATGTGCCTACCTATATAGTGTAAGTTTAAAAAGTGTGGCTCTCAAAAGAAATTTCAATCATTGTACTGTTGATATTTGGCTCTGTTGACTAATGAGTTTGCCGACCACTGCCCTAGGGGCGGTGCTCTGTTCTGCGGCTGATGAGCTCACAGCACTTTGCAGTAGCTGTGATTCAGGGATCTGGAGGCCGGAATGGAGAAGCTTCTGTGGCTGCTGTCTTTTGTAGGCAGGGAGCTGGGGAGTGGGTGCTGGGGTACTGCTGTTGAAACAACCCTGGTTTCCTCAGCATTTGAATCACAGCAAGGAAAGTCAGAAAGGGCCAGGGAAATGACCTCAGCCTCTTGGATCTTGCGCAAGGTACGTCTGGAAGGATGTAACCTAATTCTCACCCACAGTCGACTCACTTCCGCTACAGCCACAAATCTCAGGCTCACAGGAGCTCCCGGTCTTTGTGAATTATGCTGAAGTTCCTCACAGTTCTGTTGTGACTGAGCAAAACTCTAGTACAGTAGGCTTGTTTTGTTGTCCCTAGCTGTTTCTTTGCTTCTGAATGTCGGCAGTTCTTCTTTTCATTGTAGCCTCATTTGAATGAAGTCCATTTTGTAATGCACAGTGGTGGACCAAGTATGTAAGTCAGTGGCTACATACCTCAGTTTTCATTAGGGGACTCAGAAAAATAATTGAATCTTATTGCTCAAGTTTAGATATGCCTTAACCTTGTAAGATTCCTTGGCAAACAGAATCCTCATAATAAGCAAGTTCTATTATTAGAGTTTGCTCAGAGGGGTAAGTAGTGAGACACTAAAAGTTGCCCAGGCCAAATTTGTGGCAATTTGAACACGAAAATAATTAAAGACAGTAGTGTATTACAGACCATTTAGAAAAGTAGAAATCCTTGAAATCTATATTGGTGATAATTAGATAGATACATGGAGGAGACTGGAGGGCTTTTACTTTCAAGATAATGCCACAGGCCGACTGGTAAAGGTGGACGGAGTGTTGGAGTTGAAAATCAGTTTTCCGCTATCATAGTAAAGAGTGAGTCAGGCAGCCATCATCAGAGTGCTGATTCTAGGGGCAAATTTGGGTGAGGAGTATGATACATACCTAGTCTTACACTATCTCACTACAGATTCCTTGCAAGACAAAAATAGAAACTATGAAAGGGAGAAACTGGACAACACGTTGACCAGGTAATCAAAATTCACATCACCAGTGGGGGCAGCGAACCTCTCTGCCTCCAGGTATAAATGACCTGACAAGGACACTGTGTCCCTTCCGGAGTAGTCTAACCTGAATCTAATCACGAGGAAACAACAAAAACTTTAAATAAGGAAGGTTCTATTTTTAAGGAAAGGAGAAGAGGGTTGTCCTCTCAAAAAATGTCAGTGTCATAAAAGACAGAGAAAGGCTGTGAAAATGTTCCAGATTAAAGGAGGCCAAGGAGACCTGACTGCTAAATGCAATATCTGACCCGAGACTGGCTCCTGCACAGTAGGGAGAAAATACTGTAGGGGAAAATTATTGGCTTAATAGACAACATTGGAAGACAGACAAGTAGCTAAGAGCAGTCAAATGTACTGAACTGGTTATATGAGAGAGTATCCTTAGTTTTAGGAAATATACACTGAAATATTTAGAGATAAAGGGGCCCAGTACATGTAATTTACTTTTTAGTGGCTCAGGGGAAAAAAAAAAGATCTAGTTAGCTAAGCTAGAGAAGTTTGGAAAGGGAGGAGGGAAGGGAGAGGAAAGAGAAGATGATAAAGCAAACTAGAGGCTCGGTGCATGAAATTCATGCATGGGTAGGGTCCCTAGGCCTGGCCGGTGATCAGGACTGATCTGTGGGGCGACTGGTGGGGCAATCGGGGTGGAGAGAGCCCCTGCTGGCACCCACCTTGGCCAGCCTGGTGCCCCCGCTCACCAGCTCTGCCCCTCACCGCCGCTGCTGGTCACCTCCCTCTGCGAGCCGATTGGGGGGGGGGGGGGGGGGGAGGTTCCTGCTGGCACTTGCCTTGGCTGGCCTGGGGCCTGTGAGCTGGGGGCAGCTCCTATGTTGAGCATCTGCCCCCTGGTGGTCAGTGTGCATCATAGTGACTGGTCGTTCTGCTGTTCGGTCGATTTGCATATTAGGCTTTTATTATATAGGATGGGCCAAAATGCTAACAGTAGATGAATCTGGATAAAGAACACCTGGTGTTCTTTGAACTGTTCTTACTCTGGTAACTTCTCTGTAAGTTTGACATTATTTCTAAATAAAAATATTTTTTAAAAAAGTTTTACTACTAGAGACAGAAAGTGCTCTTCACTTATCCCAGGTGTGGAAGGATTTGGGTTATAAAATGAATTTAGTTGAAATGTCACCTTCCTTACTGTGCTTTCCAGGTGTGTCCTTTCAGGGTCAGGGTCACCACTGATAGATTGGTCAGCACCAGGGCAAGGGGTCATGATCCGATGCAGCTGATCCTGAGGTCAGCTGTGGTGTTGCTTATCTGGTTTTGCTGTTTTTCTGGGCCTGGAGCTGAAATACAACTGAGGCCTAGATGTTATGTCCAGGGCGGAAAGGTCACTCTGGGGATGAGGTTCCATCCTACAGCTGTTCTTTCCTCGGCACCTAGGGCTTTCCGCCCTGGTGACCTTCTTTCTGTACCTGAGCCATCGTCCTTGCTCTGCTCATGCCTGTCTCACTGCCTACCACAGATCCTTGTGCAAGTGTGTCAATATTTTATAGTATAGAATATTAGAAGTAGTGTTGCTGTGTAAATGTATATGCACATACATTTTTTTATAGATATTGCTAGACTGACTTCTAAATACTCTGGCAACAGTATATGTTCGCTTTCCAGCATCTCTGCAATGCAAACTGTGGATATTATCAGTCTTGCTAATTTTCCCGATTCCCATGGACAAAATAATACCACTTAAAAAAATAATACCACTTTTTAAGTGCACATTTCCAAGTTAACTGGCTGCTGGATTTCTTCTCTAGTGTATTGTCTTTACAACCTTTATCTGTTGTTTTTTTGGTTCTGCACTTAGGTGCTTTGTGATTTGGGGCAAGTTACTTAACCTCTCTGTGTCCCAGTTTCACTATTTGTAAATTGGGGATCATACTAAACCATTTCAGAGGATTGGTATGAAGAGCAAATGAAGGCATATATGTAAAAGTGTGTAGAACAGTACTTGGCACATAAGAGTGCTATAGAAGTGTTAGCCATTATTAGCATAACATCAGCATCCAAATTTTTAATACTTCATATGTAATTTTTTATGTTTATTTTTCTCAAATTCTCTTAAAAATCAACTTTATCGAGACTTAATTTGCATGTAGTGAAATGCACCCATATTAAGTGTTCAGATTGTTTAATAAATGAATACCCTCATTTAACTACCACTATTATCAAGATATTGTACATTTGCATCAGCCCCCAAAGTGCCCTGATTGCTCTTTGCTGTCACTTCAGATTCTTTTTAATGCATTTTTTCCACCAGAAGTTTTGTATTTGTCTTTAGCTGTTTAGAATTTTTAATTCATTTTTTTTGATTTTTAATTGTAGAATATCTATTAGGTTTAAGATACTGATTATATGATTTATTATACTAATCCCTCTGGCAGCCTCTTTTTTTTCTGCTGGTTTCCATATTTAATTTGCTTCTTGCTTGAAACCAAATGTCAGCATTTCTCTTGTGATGGGATTGATTCAGTTACTGTGTCTTAATAGTATAAGGTTTATTCCTCTACATAATACTAATATGTAGATAAATGTTTAGATTCTTGCCCAAAATTTCTTACTGTTGGAAGGGAATGTTGATGGGAGTGGAGGAAAATTAACGTTGACAGAAGTGGATTTATCAAAATCTTAGCTTTTTCTCTCTTAGACTGCTGCCAAAGAACGGATTACAGTTCTCAGCATCTCTGCTTTCCTAGCACCGGTAATTCTCATGAGGGGAGATGCTTGGAGAGGAAAAGTACTGTCTGAGCGGTCCAATGTTTGGACATGCAGCTTTTCCCGGAAGTAATAACAATGAAAGTAATAGTTTAGTGCAGTGATGGCGAACCTTTTGAGCTCGGCGTGTCAGCATTTTGAAAAACCCTAACTTAACTCTGGTGCCGTGTCACATATAGAAATTTTTTGATATTTGCAACCATAGTAAAACAAAGATGTATATTTTTGATATTTATTTTATATATTTAAATGCCATTTAACAAAGAAAAATCAACCAAAAAAATGAGTTCGCGTGTCACCTCTGACACGCGTGTCATAGGTTCGCCATCACTGGTTTAGTGAGTGCTGACATTATCGAGTACTTACTATGGACCAGGCACCAGGGCAAACCCTCTATACATCTCATGTAATTCTTTGAACCCCACATGTGTGGTTTTATTGTTGTCCTTATTTTACAGTAATACTAGTAAATATGAATCCTAGAGCAGCTAAGTGACTTGCCCAAGGCCACACATGAATAATGGAGCTCATGGTGGGACTCTACACTCATGTTCTTAGCATTATTTCACCCTTCATTTTAAAGATTGAAGGCCATTTTTTTTGTTGTTTTTAAAAAAATAATTTCTATTTGAGAAATTATTATTTTTTTTGTTGTTTTTAAAAAAATAATTTCTATTTTAGAAATTATTCACATCTGTTTCTCACTCTGTTCCCAAAATATCCAATTGGGTTAGGGAAGAAAATTCACTGTTTTATCTATTTGTGCAAAGGTAGGCAAACTTTTTCTGTAGAAGGCCAGTTGCAACTACTCAACTCTGCAGCTGTATCAGGAAAACAGCTATCGATAGTATTTAAGTGTGGAGTGTGACAGTGTTCCAGTAAGACTTCATTTACAAAGACAGGCAGCAGGCTGGATTTGACCCCGGGTTGTAGTTTGCTGGCCTGTGTGGTGGGAGACTAATCTGTTGGGGACACCAGGATGCGTCTGCCAGGGAGGCAGACTCTTTAGTGCCAAGTGTTGCACCCTGTCTACCACCCAGCCGTCTCCAGGCTGCAGCCTGAAGTACTCACCAGTGCCTTTAGGAGAGTTAAGTCCCAGCAATAATAGGGATATTTACAAACGTTTTATACTCAGTGCTTTGTTCTATGTGCTTTCCACATGTGTCATTTACTCTGTGGACATCCCTATAAGATGGGAAACTGAGGCATAAAAAAGGAAAATAGCCCATAAAGCTGGGGAGTCACCATGAAACTGGGATTTGAACCCAGGCTGGCTGATTCTCAGCATGTGCACTCACATCCTCTGGCCTTCTCTCTCCTGCATTATGGGCTTCCTCAGTTTGAGTCACCTTTGTATGTAGCCTTAGTTTTTGGGAACCGCCTCTTCCAAGCACTCATATTAAGAGACAAGATTCTGTATTCTCTCTCTTTTAAAAAAAATATATTTTTATTGATTTCAGAGAGGAAGGGAGAGAGAGAGAGAGAGATAGAAACACTAATGATGAGAAGAGAATCATTGATCGACTGCCTCCTGCACGCCCTACTGGGAGTCAAGCACGCAACCTGGGCATGTGCCCTTGACCGGAATTGAACATGGGACCCTTCAGTCCATAGGCCGACGCTCTATCCATTGAGCCAAACCAGCAGGGCTATATTCTCTTTTAAAGACATTTACTTTGGAGCAGAGCTATGAGTAAGGGAATGCTCACTGCCAGTTTTCTGTGGTAGCCGGAAAGTTTGAGCTTTTTGCTAGACTTCTTGCTAGTCTTGAGCAAGATGATGCAAGAAGTTTCTTTTTGCTCATCCTTAGGCTGCACTGGAGCCTTTTATCTATAGAACCACTTTAATGATAACAAAAGAAATCACTTATTAGTTGTGTCAACACTGTGCCATGGCATTGAATACATTATCTCATTTAAACCTCACAGCAATGATGTAAACTAACTGATATTATTCCAATTGTACAGATGGAAAAACTGAGGTTCATCATTCTATGGGATGGTGGATAAGTTAATTAAATGTTTATGAGTTTTAGTTTCTTTATTTGGACAGAATAGTAGTCTTATCTCCTAGGGTCATAATGAAAATTAAATGAGTTAATGAATGTAAGGATTTAGAGCAGTTTTTGGCATTCAATTGTGTTACCTGTTATTATTATTGTCAGGACACAGTGATAGTAGTAGTAGTAAAGGTGAAATGCTCACTTTTTTCCTGATTTTTTGTGAATTAGAAATAAGCATCTAAGTGTCCAACATAGTGCCTGGGTATTCATAAATGGAATTATGGTATTTATTCAGAGGAAGAAGCTATAAGCTCTGTTCATTTTAATTTTAAAACATCTTTACTAGTGATGATTTCAAAATTACACAGTTTTAAAAAAGTCTCTTGGTTCTGTTTTGCTGTTTGTTTTGTGTGAAATTATTCTCCTGAAGAAATGGCATGCCCTCAATATTCCCCATGTGAAGTACACATTGGGTGGGGTGGGCCCTAGAGGACAGAAGTGCTTGACATATTAAGTGATTGCCAAGGTTCATTTCACAGCCATAAAACTAGTAGCAGAGGCATATGTACAGGGGAGTAAGATAATTTGCTTATTTATGTTAAATAAATTCAATAATACACAATTGTAAAAATCTTGTTTGCATATGTACTCTTTATTACACACCATATTTCACTGTACACATTTTATGTTTGCATACCTTTGCATAAATAGATAAAATATTGAATTTTCTTCCCTAACCCAAATGGATATTTTGAGAATAGAGTGAGAAACAGATGTGAAAGCCATTCCTCTATGAGGTTATATTCAAAACCATTCACAATGACAGTTAGGATGACAATTTAAAGTATTTGTTCAATGTTAAGTTTGACTATATATTTTCCTTTTAAGTATTGACCTCAGGACTTACCCCTTGCCTTAAGCCAGACTCAACTCCATATTTATAACAAAATGTAGGAAGGGAAAGTGTTTCCTCCTTCATAAAGTTATCTCTTTCATTTTTCTCAACCCATGGATCTATGTGTCAGTGAAAACGAAAACCAAACTGTCTAATTTTGTTATTGTTTTTTGTGAGAGTGACATCTGGTGATTCCTTTTTCATTCTCATGGTTCCTCTGTGCTTGGCTAAAAGCTGTTGCAGATGCCAAAGACTCATTTTGTGAATATACTAACTATCTAGGATCAAGTTGGTACCACTGATATGGCTCAAAATCTGAAAGGTTCAGCAGTCCATTTAGATGCAGTCCCTCTGAACGCCAGGCTTTTCTGAGGGTGATGGACAAACAGCTTCCACATTGGGGGGGATTTCTGTTAAATTTAGGATTTTGAGGAAGGGATGGCATCTATGCCAACCTGTCTGCTTCACTCAGAAGGAGGCTGGAGCCCCTAGCCATTCATTGGGTGTGTTGGCCAAGCTCACATTGTGTTGGCCGAGGTCACTCTGCTCCCCATTGAGCTGAGGACCTGGGCTCTGTGCCCATAACTTATGTTTATCATGCTGGGTAACCCACTGAGTAAGAAGGGTCTGGGCATTAAAGAATAAGAGGGGAAGGCATTTTAAGATAGGAGAAGTAAAGGCAGTTAACCTTTTTGAGTACCTATTTGCTATAAATAGTCCCACATTTGGCCTCTTTTCTCTCTTGCAAAAGGAGGTGTAGAATCTTTGGTGTGAAAAAGAGTTGTTGAGGAAGTACAGTGGGGGATCTGGCTCCATGAGTCCACGGATTCACCCCATATCTGAGAATTTAGGACCCTCTGGAATGGTATTTATTGGGCCTGTTTTGAGTCAGACCTGCTATGCATGATCTCATTAGCATTCTTACAAAAATCAGGGAGGCTATTGAAATTCCCATTCTACACATCAGGAAGTGGAGGATGGAAAGGGTAAGACCTGCCCAGGTCTAAATAAAACTTTCAGGCCGAAATATATGTTTCCACTGTCCTATGTTGGAAATGTACTACATTACTACTGCAATGTTCGAGTGAATCATTGAATAAAACCTAACTCACCAACATGTAATAGTTGCTGAGTAAAAATGTGCTCAATTTATGTGCTCAAAGTAATCTAATGACTGTTCTTTTGTATGCCTAATTTTCAACTTATCAGATCTGATAGGAAATATGAAGCTTTGAGAAAAAAGACAGAATTTATGGGGTAATAATAGAGCACTCCTCCGGATGAGAGCAACTAGAGAACTATATTAAAGTTATACTTGGAGAATATGTCAAATTATTTTCAATCTCAAGTGATGATTGTTTACAATAAAATTTTCTAAGGCATAATTTTTTTTTCTTCTGACAGCTGATTTTATGGTGTATAGTATTAAAAATTAAAAAGCTCTACATTTGAATAATCTCTGAAAACCTCCAGTTTTTTACTAAGTGTATAAAAAAATCAGATTTTACAAATCTGGGCAGGTTCAGAAGATGGACTCTGTGTCATGTTATTTTTTCCTCTCTGCGATAGTGGAGAATTTATGCTCACAGCCTGATCGCTTTAAACCCTGGGAAAGTCACATTTTGTTCCCTGCAAGGGCCATGTGGGGACTTGGAGTGTGAATTGTCTCTACTGTATGGACCCCAGTTGCTTTTCTTCCCTTTGAGTAAGAGCTCTGTGCGTCAGTAAAGGTTTCACAGGGAACGTGCGTTGCTGGTAATCCTTTGAGGGGAGGAATGAGTGGTGTTTGCACTCTGCAGACCCAGTAACGAGGATGCTGAGGCTGAGTTTTACATTTGTCCACCAGGGAGACTCAGGGCATTGCCGCTCATCACACAGGCTGAAGTTAAAAAAGCAAGTAGCATTACATAGAAAATGCAACTGTGGAGCCCCCAGGAGGCAGTTGGGAGTTTAAATGAAGGCCATGGCTGCTTTTTACAAATAGGTAAGATGGCAGAGAAATGGGTGGCAGATATGAGCAGAATGAAAAATCATTGCTGACAGATCAGCTCAGGGCAAATACATCTTTTTTTTAAAAAGTCTTTTCCCAAACTTCTAAAAGTCACTTCATGGACATATAATAAAGATGTATTTTAAATTCATCCTGATTTAGAAAAATCAATACTTTATCGATGTTAGAGTGGGGAATGATGCCCCTTAAGTGTATAGGTTTTTCATATGATTCCTTTAACTAGCAGTGTGCCCTCTCCTTTATGTATGAAAAGATTTACAGCCAATATTTGAGGACCTTCCTGGTGTGTCACTATGGTATTACTGAAGTGTAACAATTGATGTCAGCCTGGTTTTCCACTTTGAATGTTTTGATTCACCAGGCATGAAGGCCATGCAGAGGAGTGTGTGCAGTCTTGGGACCTCAGTATTCATGGCTCTTAATCCCTGCCCTAGTCTGGAGGAAGCTGGGCACTCTTCATGCCTCATTTTCCTGAGAGCGGTCCAGATGTGCCCCGGAGCCAGGTGTAGGTAGAACCTGTGACGTGTCAGAGTTCTCAGCAGCTCTAGGATTCTTTGAGCCCACGGAACCAAACATATAGCATCATTGGTCAATAGAAGGGAATCTTGGGTGAAAGCTCCAGCGAGGAGGGTCTGGGACCATGTGGGGCTGGTTCTCCCTGCGGAGGAAAGGGTCGACAGAGTCCTATCACACTGTGCAATCCCTCTCTAAGGAACAGTTACATGAGAACTTGGTAACGTCCGCTCACAGACCTCATCAAGTCATCCATGAGAGAGAGGGAGAAGAGGAGGAGGAGGAGGAGGAAGAGGTAAGGGGAGACAGGAAGAGGCTCTAGAGAAGTGAGTCAACTTTTTGGATTTGTGGGACCCTTTGAAGGAGCATTTATTTTGTTCCTTCCTACTTCCTCTTTCCTTTTGAAGTAATATTTACCATATATTCCTTTTCATGCCACAAAGTGCATTAAAATTCACATGGGGATTCCTGAAGAGTTTGTAAATCTATTTGGTCTCTTTGGAAATTAATACAGACTATCTAAATTATTACTGGTAGTAGCATATTTGTCATCTTTATTCATTTTTGTGACTTTTATTTATTTTTAAATTTTTTATTACAGTTTACATTCAATATTATTTTTGATTAGTTCCTGGTGTAAATCATAGGGTTTAGACAGTCATATACTTTACAAAGTGTTCTCCCCAAATTTTTACTATCACCCCCCCGTCCCCATACATAGTTACTACAATATTATTGACTTTATTTCCTATGCTGTACTTTACGTCCAGTGATGTCATCTTTATTCTTTGCCTCTTCCCCTTCAGGATATAAACAATGTAAACATTTTTATCATTAGTATCTTCATTATTTAAGATTCTTAGTTTATTAAACATTTATTAAGAACCTGCTGTTATTTAGACACACGTTCATGCATTTTTAGACTCGGAATATAACCCAGTTAACCAATCAACATGAAAATTGCTCAGAAAAGCTTTAATAGTTGATACAGCACCCTCCTCCCCTGTCCTCTCTTCTCCGTCCATTTCCATGGCCAGGGCTCCCCTCAGCAGGGAGCAGGCCCTGGAGGGCCAGCCTTGCACCCGAAGGTCCTCCAGGGACGTTTTCACCTCACAGGGTGAAGCCATTGACTAAACTGCAAAATGAAACTGCTCAAGGTGAGGAGCTTCCGCCTCAGGACAAGGCTACTCAGCCAGCCAGTCGGCTGACAGTTACTTGCTAAGAATCTGTGAAGTGTAAAGTGTTGTGCTGGGTTATAAAGTGGATTCAAAAGGAGTGTGATATCCCTTGACTCTAGCCAGGAAGTCAAGACTAACTCCGGAAAAAGTCAGGTACCATTTTGGGGCAGTGTGTGATCAGGAGCCAGGGGTGGTCAGTTCAGCATTTGTTGGGAAGGGGCGAGGCAAAGACAGCTGCCTTCAAGGGAACAAGTAAACACTGAAGCGTTCCCATGAGCAAATCCTATTGGTCAGCGACATGAGCTTGCCTGTCTTATCTTCCTTGAACGGGAAGACGCTGGATGCTTCTCTGACTGTATGTTTCAACTGGAATCCGCATGGTGTGCCTGCCCAGTACTGGGAGGTTTAAGGAAAACCAGTTTATGGTAATCACTGGGGAAATGCCCAGTACTGGGAGGTTTAAGGAAAACCAGTTTATGGTAATCACCGGGGAAATGAAACCAACACTGAGAAGTACTGGAAGCTGATGGTGAGTCTGGAGAAGCAAAGAGATCAGAGGTAGAAAACCCTAGTTATGCTGTGTGATGACTATATGCGGGTATACTTAGTGCTGGGGAGAGGCTGTAGACCAGCAGTCCACTGCAGATCCAGTGCCAAACCGGGGGGTCCTGATGGGACCCCACAGAGGAAAGGAGGCCCCTGAGGCAGCAGCAGGAAGGGATCGAATTTGAGGAAAAGGAAGCCATTGGTCCCTGGGTATATGGTATGGGAGGTCTGAGCAGACAGTCTCTTTGATTTCTGGTATTCCATCCCCAAGGTGGACCCACATAACTTTCCCCAAGAACCTGGGAAACTATATTTGCATGTAACCAGGGAGAGAGTCTGTTGTCAAAGTATAATTTTCAAAACTTAGAAATACGATTCTCATAAAGATATAAAATGAACGCGTCAACATTTTATTTTGCCTATCGTGGCAGAAACGAGCAAGACGGCAAACTGATGCAATGGGTATTTGAGGAACTGGGTATTTATAGGTTTGAAAAAAAAAAAGGATGTTAGATTGCTAGGCTATACACAACACTGGGCAGTGTCCTATAGGGCAATATAACCACAACCTTTGAGGTTTTTATACCATTCAGAAATCTGCACGTTAGCATGTAACCTCAATGTGCGTGGGGTCTAATCAGACAGTAAATAGCAAAGTCAAACACAAGTCCGTCCTAGAGAAGGAAGCACTCCGCGGAGGGCTGGTTCCCACAGTGCTACAGTGTGGCGTGGAGGGTGTGCTGCCCTCTCCTCTCCCACACCCTGTCCACTCCTGCTCAACTGCCTCAGCTCCAAGATTTGGATAGTTTTATTCACATTTAAAAACGACGTTGGAGTTAAGGAAATCTGAGGTTGGGTTCTAATTCCTTCGCTTACCAGTTGTGCAATATTGGGCAGGTAGTTACCTGTGACTGGATTTACTTGCTATAAATTGGGAGGAGCAAATGAGATAGCTTTTGTAAAGTCCCTGGCACATGATCGGCAATCAGTAAATCTTAGTTCTGCTCTTCCCTCTTCATAAAATGAAATTTTTTTTTTTTTACCTTTTGTGTCTAGTTTCCTCCTTCCCTCCCATTTTTCCTTCCTCATCTCCAGTTTATTAGAATAATGTCCTAGAATTCCATGGATTTTCTGCATTGTTAATGGAGGTATCCTATTTTCATCTAGATGGAAAAAAAAAAGATTTTAACTTTTAAAAAAAATCCTCACCCCCGAGGTCATTTTCATTGACTTTTTTTTTTAGAGAGAGAGGTAGAAAAAGAGAGAGAGAGTAAGAAACATCCACGTGAGAGAGAAACATTGATCAGCTGCCTCTAGCATGGGGATGGAACCCACAACCTTGGTATGTGCCCTGACTGGGAATCTAACCTTCAACTCTTTGGTGTACAGGATGATGCTCCTACCAGCTGAGCCACGACTCCAGCCAGGGCGATTTTAACATTTTTTTTAATTAAAATAATCCCAGCTTTATTGAGATAATGAACATATAACAGGTGTACAACATCGTGATTTGAGATAGGTATTATTGCACAATGATTAGCATCGTAGGGTTAACCCATCCATCACCTCACATATTTACAGTGTTTTCTTTCTTTGTGTGGTGAGAACTTGTAGGATTTACTCTCAGAAGCTTTCCAATATCCACTGCAGTATTGGCAGCCATCGTCGTGGTACCACATTGGGTAGTATGCTTTATTTAGAGAACCCTCTGCATATGAAAAAATAGAGAGAGGTTACTTAATTAAAGATGATTTCTTTATATTCGGTTTTCTTTTTCTGAGGTTGGTAATGGGGTATTTCTTGTTGAAGTGTAAATATCAGCCTGGGTATTTCCGTGTTTGCTCGGTGCCTGCCCTGGGTTGAGCTTTGCCAGGAGGGGGGACGGACACATAGAAGCCTTCCAGGAGCCTGCTCGCCACCTCTCTTCTTACTCGTGAAGGTCAGCCCAGGGGGGTTAACAGTGATGCCGGAGGGATTGTGAGCTGGTGTCTGGTATAGGCAGCTGGTCCTCATGCCGGATGGGGTTTCTGTGGAGCAGATTCTCTTCCCTCCTCCACAGCCCCTCACTGGTTGTGTGCTGGCATGTGCTGGCCTGTAGGATATTGACCTGCGATTCAAAATGGCAGAAGCTGTGATATCAAGAGCCTCTCCAGACTTTTGACTTGGAGAAAGGAGTCCTTTTCTAGTCAGAAACTTTTATAGAGACCAGAGAAGCACCTTTTTACTTTTGGCTTACTTCTGCGCATGGGCCACGAAGTTTCAATCGCACTGTACGTGCGTGCCTGCACTTGGTATTTTGTGGAAGAGCCACACTCAAGGGGCCAAAGAGCTGCATGTGGCTAGCGAGCCACAGTTTGCTGACCACTGGCTTAGGATATTGTACTTAAGGACTGGCTCATTTTTCTGCCAGGGGCTCGTTGATGAGCTTCTGATGTGGCTTCGGAGGAGTGAGGATAAGATGGAATTGCCCTCGACTCTGCCTCCCTCCCTTGCAAGACACGGTATTAATGTAGGTTAATAGGTGAGGGATCCCAATTCTGAACTTAGTTCTGTCACCACTTATATTGCTGTTTCTTCTTCTTTTCGTGTTTATACCGTCTTTTCCTGTCCTGCCTCAAGACACAGTGCAGTATAGTTTAAACATTGCTCAATGTTAATGGTCACACAAGGGAACATTCTGTAACCCTGTTTCCTCATTTGTATGTCATAGTTCTCAATAAGGTGATACGATCAGTGCCTTGACAGTCCGTGCTCCATTCATTCATTCGTTAGGCAGCATGTGTTTACTGAGCAACAGCTCTGTGCCAAGCCCTGGAGAGTTTTCTGTACACATGATCAATAGGAACCTGCCCTGATGGAGACAGATTGTCGCCTCATAATCAAACAAGGTTTTGGAGATTATGATAAGATTATGAATGAAATAAATCAGATGATGCAAAACTATAAGTAAACTGCTATTTTTAGTCATTTTAATTAGGGATATCAGAGCCGGTCTCCTTGAAGAGGTGGCTTTCTGAGCTGAAAACAGAAGGATGAGAACGGTCAGTCACGGGAAGAGTTGAGTGAAGAGCATTCTATAAAAGAGCGAACAATTCGGAGAGGTGTGGGATGAGTTTGTCTTGTTAAAGGAGCAGAAACTCAGACCTGTGCCCTATGTGGAGTGAGGAAGGGGGCAGCGGGTTGGGGGAGGGGGAGAGGAAGGGGAGAGGTGGGTGGGCAGGGCCATTTAGTGGTTCCTTGATCATGGGGAGGAGTTTGGGTTTATTCTCAGTGCAGTGGAAAGTTCTTAGAGAGGTATAGACCAGTGGAATGGTCTGAGTTTATTAAAAGAAGAGAAAGAAAAGAAAAAGAATAACTGTGGCTGTTGTGTGAAGAATTAAATGAAGGGTGTCAAGTGTGGGAGTTGGGGGACCGGTGCAGTCCTTGAGTTTGGGTGAAGGTGGAAGGGATGTGAGAGAAAGATGCTTTGACGTTTCGACCAGGTTGTGGTGGGTCCTGGATTTGATTTTGCAGCTTTGAGGGAACTTTTTGTATGTTTGAATTTGTAAGTGAGTGTGTGTGTATGATTATGAGTTTATTTATGAGATTGTGAGTGTGTGAGTCTCAGTGTGGATTAATGTGGGGTGCATGTGTAGATTTGTGAATGGATATAAATATGTGCGTGTGTGTTTGTGTGTGTATGGATATGGGTTTTCTCCAGTTGTAGCTTTTGAACAGGCCATTGGCATATTCCTTAAGGCAGTGGTTCTCAACCTGTGGGTCGCAACCCCTTTGGGGGTCGAACGACCCTTTCACAGGGGTCGCCTAAGACCATCGGAAAACACATATATAATTACATATTGTTTTGTGATTAATCAGTATGCTTTAATTATGTTCAATTTGTAACAATGAAATTGGGGGTCACCATAACATGAGGAACTGTATTAAAGGGTCGCGGCATTAGGAAGGTTGAGAACCACTGCCTTAAGAGCTGTCCTATGTGGCACAGATTTACATCCTGACCTGGGAGAAAGGCTGGTAGCAGGAAGGCCAATTCAGAGGGTATTGAAATTAGATGTGAAAAAGGGGCGTACTTGGCTAGCCATGGAGAAATGGAAGACTAGATTGGGTAAATCCTGTTATTTATTTTATTCTCTCACTGGGATGAATGAGACTGAGGAGTAAAAGATGACTCTGTTAAAGAAGTCACACTCATTCAAATTACCCCAGTTTGATTGCTAGCCAAGTATTTTACCAGCCTTAATTATTTTTAAAAAATTAAACCTCATTTAAATTCATATGCTTGCTTTCTCTGACAGACATTTCGTTAGTGAGAGTTGAGTGATCCCACTGCATCCCACCCAAACTGCCCTGCCTCTGCACACACCCACATACTCGCCTTCTTGTTTACCGTTAGAGTTCTTGATTCTTCAGAAACTCATTGTATTTTCTGTTCCCCCTCAGGACATTTTTGAAGATGCCTTGGACACCATCTCTGCGTAAGTAGTAACATAATAAACAATGTGTAGTAAGTAAAAATTGATGGCTCTCATATATAAAATGTAAATTTCCTTTTTGTCTTTTGGGATTAGTGACCAGTGTCGGAAGGAAGTCACTTTTCTGTAATTCAAGAGTTAGGATATGGCTATGCTTAAGAAAGGATCTATCTGAAGTTACTTTCAAATATATTTTTGAGTATTATTTCTTATAACATGAATGAAACTAAGAGAAAAGTACGTTTTCCAACAGATTAAGGTTTAAAAATGTAAAACTAAGTAATGAGTATTTCCATGTGTATAGCTTTGTCATATTCTTGAATTATCACCAAAGATTAACTTCACAGACGTAGGATCATTGGGTTAAAAGGGATGCATATGTGCATTGTCCTATGTATGATATCTCAAATTGCCTTTTTGCATGTTACCTTGGGCTGCCGTAAAAAAATATCACAGACTGTGTGGTTTAAACAACAGAAATTTATTTTCTTGAAGACCTGGAGGCTGGAAGTCCGAGAGCAGGGTGCTGTCATGGTCAGGGTCTGGTCAGAGCACTGTTTCTGGCTTGCAACTGGCTGCCTTTGAGAAAAAGGGGGAGAGAGAGAGAGAGAGAGAGAGAGAGAGAGAGAGAGAGAGAAGGAGGGAAAAAAGGGAGAGAGAAAGCGAGAGAATGAGAAAACACACTACCTTTCTGACATCTCTTCTTAGGAAGGCACTAATCCCATCTAAGGGACTCATTCTCAGGATCCCCATCTAAACCTGATTATTTCCCGAAGGCCTCATCTCCCAATACCACGACATTGGGGGTTAGGGCTTCAACATGTGAATTGGGTGGTGTGTGTGTGTGTGTGTGTGTGTGGGGGGGGCGGGCACAATTCAGTTCATAGCACTTTCAAAAGAGTTTTTATCCGTTTACATGGCTACCAATACTGTGTAAGTGAAGTGTTTTAAAATGTATAATCACCTTAAATGATACTAATTATTTTAGATTTTATTTTATTTTATTTTATTTATTTATTTATTTTTTAGCTCACTTTAAGTGACTTTATTTTTTTTTCTAGTTCATTTTATTTTATTTTATTTTTTAATATTTTAATAATTTTTATTTCTTAAAGTATTACAAAGAGTATTACATATTGTTTGTCATTGTTTATAACATCGCATTTCCTTTTGTATGAATGCTAGTTTTCTATTCCTTGTTAACTATTTTTTCAATGTTTCTTATATACTTACTAGAGGCCCGGTGCAGGAATTTGTGCACAGGTGGGGTTCCTCGGCCTGGCTGGTGATCGGGGCCAATCAGGACTGTCTCGTCCATTCCCAATTGGGTCTGATAGCCGGGGGGGAGGGACTGTGGGAGGTTGGCCAGCTGTGGTGGCTATGGGAGCACACTGACCACCAGGAGGCAGCTCCTGTGTTGAGCAACTGCCCCCTGGTGATCAGTGCGCATCATAGCCACCAGTCGACAGGTTGTTCGATCGCTTAGGCTTTTATATATATAGATGAACTTTAAAACATATATACACTATTATCTTTTGTCATATTTGCTACAAATATTTCCCCTTCATTGCTGTTTTTCTATGTGTTAGAGTTACAAATTTATACATTGTCCAAAAGTTTTAATGTTTATGTTGTTGACTGTTTATGTGATTTAAAAACCTTAATCATGATTACTATTTTTATTTTGGAACAGTTTCAGACTTTCAGAATTATGGTGAAGACAGTAAAGAGTTTCTGTATACCCCTCACTGGTTCTCCTTCTTATTAACTTTACATTAGCACAGTATATTTGTCACAGTTAATAATCTTATGTGGATGCATTATTATAACTGAAGTCCGCACTTGATTCGAATTTCTTCCAGTTTTTACCTATTGTCCTTCACCATCAGCATCTCCTTCAGAATGCCCCATTAGATCTTGTCATCCTGTCTCCTTGGGCCCCTCTTGGTTATGACTGTTTCTCAGGCTTCCTTGCTTTCTATGGCTTTGACAGTTTTGAGCAATACTGGTCATTTTTTGCAAAATGCCCCTCAGTTGGGATGTATCTTTTTTCTTCTCATGATTACACTGAGATCATGTGTTTTGGGGAGGAAGACACCAGCCATCCTCATCACATCATATCAAGGCTCAGTGTTGTCAACCTGGCTGACTAGGATAGCACCTCTGATTACCTGGGTGGAGATGGTGTTTGTTAGATTCCTCCCCTATAAAGTTACCCCCTTTCCCCTTCTCTTTTCATGCTGTACTCTTTGGAAGATTATCTGTTTATGGGACACTAGAGACCCGGTACATGAATTTGTGCACCAGTGGGGTCCCTCAGCCTGGCCTGCGGGATTGAGCCGAAACCAGCTCTCCAATATCCTCTGAGGGGTCCCGGATTGCAAGAGGGCACAGGCCAGGCTGAGGGACCCCATTGGTGCACGATCAGGGCCCGGGAGGGACGTGGGAGGTTGGCCAGCTGGGGAGGGACTGTGGGAGGGCTCCAGGGCGTGTCCAGCCTGTCTCGCTCAGTCCTGATTGGCTGGACCCCAGCAGCAATTAACCTACTGATCTGAGCATCTGCCCCCTGGTAGTCAGTGCATGTCAGAGCGACTGGTTGACAGGTCAACTCTCTGCCCCCTGGTGGTCAGTGCACATCATAGCAACTGGTTGTCTGGTCGACTGTCTGCCCCCTGGTGGTCAGTGCATGTCATTGCGAGCAGTTGAGCGGCTTTAGCATATCATTAGCATATGACACTTTGATTGGTTGAACGACCAACCAGTCCACGAGACACTTAGCATATTAGGCTTTTCTTATATAGGATTATTTTTACAAAGTCACTTTTAAGGTGAGCGTGTCATCTGCCTTCCAGAAATCTTGTAATTATCCAAGTCTGCAGCTTCTGGGCCCTCTGGGTGTCTGGGACTGAGCTGGGCTGTAACAGGAGATTGCAGTCTAGGAGGTAGGAAGTGGTCAGGCTGCAGGCTGGTAATTGGAGTTCACCAGCAGAGGCTCTGCTGATCCCAACGGGAAGAGACACACACACACCAGAGAGGGGTCCGGCCTAAGGGATGAGAGCAGGTCAGACGTCCTTGCTATGACCAAGGGCAGCACGTTTTCGCTGTGTTTCCCTCAGCTTTTACTGGCTGCGTTACACTGGCAGAGACATGACCTTTGGGCCTGTAAGGCCTTGTCAGCTATTTTTAACATTTATTGGTTTTTTAGGAAATCAAATCTTAGAGGAACAAACAAACAAGCAAAACTCTGAACCTAACATCCAGTTTCCGGTTTCACATGTCAGGAGCTTGGAAGTTGCCACTCTGTTCTAAATGTGCCAATTAAAAGACAGAGATTGTCAGAATGGATTAAAAAAAAAACACGACCCAACTATATGTTGTCTCTAAGGAACTCACTCTAAATATACATATAGATCAGTGGTTCTCAACCTTCCTAATGCCGCGACCCTTTAATACAGTTCCTCATGTTGTGATGACCCCCCAACCATAAAATTATTTTCGTTGCTACTTCATAACTGTAATTTTGCTACTGTTATGAATCGTAATGTAAATATCTGATATGCAGGATGTATTTTCATTGTTACAAATTGAACATAATTAAAGCATAGTGATTAATCACAAAAACAATATGTAATTATATATGTGTTTTCCGATGGTCTTAGGCGACCCCTGTGAAAGGGTCGTTCCACCCCCAAAGGGGTCGCGACCCACAGGTTGAGAACCGCTGATATAGATGAACAGAAAATGGATGGAGAAACATAGACCATGCTAACACTAGTCAAAAGAGAGCAGGAGTAGCTATATTAACTTCAGAGAGCAGACTTCAAAGTAAGGAAAGTTATCAGGGATAAAGAAGAGCATTGCCTAGTGACAGAAGGATCAACTCTCCAAGAAGATTTAACAATTCTTAATGTATATGCGTCTAACAGCAGAGCGTCAAACTATGTGAGGCCCAAACTGATAGAACTGCCCAGAGAAATCAATGATACTATTATCACAGATGTGTGTGACTTCAATACACCTCTCAGAAATGGACAGACCCAGAAGGGAGAAAATCAATAAGGACATAGTTGAATTAAAAAACAACAACAAAAAAACCCCTTCGGAACTTAACTGAAGTTAATTTAGACCCCTCTCTCATGCAAACCCTAAATCCTCTAGCCCGCTGTTCCAACACCATTTGCTAAGTCTGTGAAGGAAAGAAAATGTATGTATGGTGTCTCCTTTATCAAATAATTTCATTAAAATAATAATGCTCTGTTTCTGGGCTTTTTGTTTTGTTCCTTTGATCTATATGTCTGTGTTTACACAAAAACTACACTTCGTTGAACTGTTTTAGATGTTTCAATACTATTATGACCGGTTCTCAGAACAGCGTTCAAAAATGACCCCTGTGATGGAGGCCTGTTTTATTCCTGTCAGAAACTACTTGAGCTTTAAAATGTTACAATTTTTTTCTCATCCTGAAACCAATAGTTTGTTAACGCTCCTTCACTCTCTGGGTTACTTAATGTTTTCTTTTCCATTCCTTGCCTCTTTCAGCCTCTCTTCCAGCTGTATTTATCTGCTGCTGCCAGCATTTTCTGTCTTGGAATTTTCAGTTCCTGTCCTGCTCAGTTTAGCAAATCCAGAGGTTTCAGAATTTTCTTGCTCTTCTGGGTTTCTCATGTGCATTATTTCTTGTGTCCTTTAAGAATGTCTCATAAATGTCTTTTTCAGTGTTGCCCAAGTGTCCCTGGCACATGCTCCCATCACTGTAGTTGTAGCAGCACATGGGGTAGCAACACTTCACCCAGTAGAGAACCTCACCTATCTGAAATAGAGCCCAAAGCCAGAAAGGGAGGCAAAGGACATATTAGTGTCCATGCTCTAAAACACTTGTCTTTTACTTGTATTAGAGGCCTCCAGCCAGAGACGACTTATAATTAATTCTGACCTGATTCTAATGAGCGTTGTTTGTGGCATAATTTTGTCAGAGTTCTGAGAGGTAGGGTGAGGGGGTGGTTTTAGAAGCCAGTTTGTGGACAGTGGCAAACAATGGCAGTGAAAGAAGGAAGAAAGCATGACATGCAGTCTTAGAACTCAAAAGCACAGCAGCTTGGTTTTATTTTGCTTCCGTGCACACAACTAGATGTACCTTCCTGGACTGTTAGAACAGATGCGGTTTAATGTGTTCTCAGCAGTGATCTCTCATATTCCTAGCACCTTATTAAATTTTTAAATAAGTGGTTTGTGCACCACTACCACAAGTCCTTGGACTTCACAGGTAGAATTGAGCTCTAGTCCCAGCTGCCATATAGTGGCTGGGAGGCCAGCGACCAGTTTCTCTTGAATCTCAGTTTCTTCATCCTCTCTTAGATGTATTGGGAAGGTAAAAATGAAATGTAAATGTGATTATGGGGGTAAGGCACTTATAGGTGCTCAGTAAATATTGGTACTTTATTGCTCCTCCTACCCCAGCTACTGTCAGTCTCCACTGACACATTGAGGAAGGTTTAAATGAAATTATATCCACTGTATTCCATTTATAAAGGTAGAGACTTGTATCACATATGCTAAAAAAATTTCAGAATGATGACAAATGTATTAAAGTGACATTTTGAAAGTTAGTAGGAGACCCTTCACTCACAGGGAAAGCTCACTTGGGTGGTTCCCTCTGTTTCCCCAACACAGAGCGTGATGTTTCTGCATGTATGTTTCCTGCATTACTAACCCATTTTTGAAATAAAAAATGTTGCAGAAGTAATCTCTTACTCAATATTTTTTTATATATATTTTTAATTGATTTCAGAGAGGAAGGGAGAGGGAGAGATAGATATAGAAACGTCAATGATGAGAGAGAATCATTGATCGGCTGCCTACTGCATGTCCCCTACTGGGGATCGAGCCCGAAACCCAGGCATGTGCCCTTGACCGGAATCGAATCCGGGACCCTTCAGTCTGCAGGCTGACGCTCTATCCACTGAGCCAAACCGGCTAGGGCTCAATATTTTTCTTTAAAAATTGTGTGTGTTTTCTCTGATTTGAAATACATGTTAATTATAAAAAATTTGTCTGTTGTTTTTGTGTGTGTGTGAACTGTTAGTTTGTCCTAATTTCAGGATTTGTGAATATTTTTCTTTCATTGCCTCCTAAATTTGTGATGCTGTGACATTCCCTTTGTGATCCCTTAGCTCAGTGGTTCTCAACCTGTGGGTCGCGAGCCCTTTGGGGGTCGAACGACCCTTTCACAGGGGTCGCCTAAGACCATCGGAAAACACATATATAATTACATATTGTTTTTGTGATTAATCACTATGCTTTAATTATGTTCAATTTGTAACAATGAAATTGGGGGTCACCACAACATGAGGAACTGTATTAAAGGGTCGTGGCATTAGGAAGGTTGGGAACCACTGCCTTAGCTGCTAACCTTAGTAGAGCTCTTTTTCATTATGCTGATTGAACCACACCTTTTGGTTTTGGGTTTCTAGTGCAAATAGCAGTGCTTCAACTCTCTGTAGCAAGACGCGGACCTCTTGCCAACCTGATGATTAATTTCTTCCTGGGATAATTTTCTCCTGAATTTCTAATGAGAGGATTTGAGCTAACAGACGAGAGAGGCCTTAAATTGTTTCCACAAAAGAAAACTATTTCCTATTCTCCCTTTCTGCTTAATGGATTGACCACCGCAGGCATAGATTTTCCTACTTCTGATCTTTGTGGTAACCACTGTGTTGTCTTAACTATTTTGGAAAATTGCTAGGTTTGCAAACTGCTAGATCATACAAACATCTTCACCATTTAGAACTGGAGATAAAATGAGATTAAAAAACCCCTCCACAAACAGTTGGTGATACATCCTTTTTTAAAATTAAAATTGTTTATGAAATTTCTGAATTGCTTGGCAGAGGAGGCGACCTATAAATTAGACCCATGTCAAGAACTATAGACATTTGCCAGAAGATTAGCTGTGCTGTCTTTTGCCTTTTAATTTATTATTATTTTTAAAATTTATTTATATTATATTTTTATTTCTATTGACTTCAGAGAGGAAGGGAGAGGGAGGGAGAGATAGAAACATCAGTGATGAGAATCATTGATCAGCTGCCTCCCACCTCCTACTTGGGATCAAGCCTGCAACATGGGCATGTGCCCTGACCAGGAATTGAACCATAACCTCCTGGTTCATACGTGGCTCAACCATTGAGCCACCCCAGCCCGGCTCTTTTTGATTTAACAGTTCCATGCTGACATGTGCTTCTGGTGCTCTGGTGACTGGGTAGCCTTCTCTCTCAGTGTTTGTGCACCACTACCATTTCTGACAATGTAGTGGGGAGTGTGAATAAAGCATGTTCATAAAGTAGCAGTGATAGACATGTGAAAAATAAATAAAATGCTCAGGTGTTCCAAAGAGCTCTTTCTGGTTGACAGGAGCACCTGGCATTGGTTTTGGGTTTTGAGGGGACACCAGGTTACCAGGGACATGCGGACAAAGTGAAGTTGGGTCACTGAGGATTCTTGGCCTCCATCGAGTGGAGAGAGTGGACGAACCACTTGGGATCACTGTGACTTGGTAGTGTTTTCAATTAATTGGTTTCTTATATAAAAACCACAGTAGAAAATGACACAGAAATCTAATTAACTCAGGGGCCTGTTGGGTACTACTTAATCAAGATTTTCTTTTTATGATAGATTAGAGAGTCAGAGGATAAATTAAATTTATGTTTAAAGACTCTTAGAACAGATGCAGTTTAATGTGTTCTCAGCAGTGATCTCTCATATTCCTAGCACCTTATTAAATTTTTAAATTTATTCTAACATTCAGAATTGTATGTGTATAATGGAGCCCTGAGGCAGTGTGAATGCAGTGGGGATGAATGTGGTTTTGAGTGGGAACTACTGATTTTGTCCTTACCTCTAGAAGTTGAAAAAGGTGGTATGGTGACATTTTTAGCCAGGTGATAAGAAGCTTACGATAAACAGAATGTTTTGTAGTATAGCATTTCTCATGGACTTTTTCCTTCTTCATACCTTTTCTTGTGAATCATAACTTGTAGATTATAATGAGATAAAGTTTTTAAGGCCAGTTTTCCCCCCTCATCAGCTTAGATCATTTACTTGTGATATAGTAGTTTGGTCTGTTTTAAGGTTATTTAGGGTGAAAATCGGTGAAAAACATGCAGTTAATATATTTTTTCATTAAATAATAAAGAATAACTATAGGCAGAGTTGGATTTACTTTCATTTTTCTCTGATCCCCCCCCCCCCCCCCCCCAACTTCCCTGTCTAAGTAAGGCAGATCTTTCTCAGGTCTAGAGAGGGACTCTTCACAATGCCAAACCCCTACTCCCAACCTAATATTTTAAAAAGATGCCATTGACATTGTTATCTTATATGCCACTAAGGAAGGAGAACACACCATGGAGAATGTGTGTTCTTCGGCGACCTTTCCTAAGGGAAGGGAAAAATAAATGTCACGCAGGAAGACACAGTAAGGAGACTTGTGTATTTCAATCTTGGTACTGGGTAGGAGGGAAGAAACCTCTCATGAGATTTTCTGCTCTGAGAATTGAATAAAAAATTCTATTGCTTTATTAATTTATATCCCATAAAATCCCTGTCTTAAGTTTAGTATATATTTAAAAATTTTTTCTTTATTGATTAAGGTATTACATATGTGCCCTTATCCCCCCATTACCCCCTTACCCCACACCCATTCGTGCCCTCACCCCCCTGGTGTCTGCGTCCATTGGTTATGCTTATATGCAGCATACAAGTCCTTTGGTTGATCTTAAGTTTAGTATATTTACACAATTACGCAACCATCACTAAAATCTAACTTGAAAACGTTTTATCACCTGAAAAAGAAATCTTGTGCCTTTTTTCCACCCCCAACCCTAGGCAACTACTAATCTAATTTCTGTCTCTATAGACATTTCATAAAAATAGAATCATAGGTGTTCCTTTGTGTCTGGTTTTCAAGGTTCATCCACGTTGTGCCGTGTATCAGAACTTCATTTCTTTGTATGGCTGAATAATAATCAAATGTGTGGATATACCACATTTTGCTTATCCATCCATAAGTTCATGGACATTGAGGTTGTTACCAGTTTTTGGCTACTGTGAATAATGCTGCTACAAATAGTTATGTACATGTATTTGCAATTCTCCAGCATACATACCTCGGAGTGGAGTTGAAGGGTCCTATACATGAAGCCCATGTTTAACTTCTTAACACTGTAATAAAAAATCTGAGTCAGAATTAGATTTGTGGTCTGAATCTCAGTTACCAGTGTGGCCCAAACAAGTGCAAGCAAGTAATTTAATTTTCAGTGGATCAGATTTGTGGTTCTCTCAGGTAATTGGCAGAAGCATATGCAGATCCTCTCCCCAAGAACTTCACTTTGATCTCGGTCAGTCGAAGTTGCTGGCAATTTTAAGGTGTATTCTGGTTTCAGGCATATTGCATAATGAAAAATCTTGTGTCATAGAGTCAGTGAAATATAGTAAAAACGTTCTCTAACAAGCCTAGTGTCCTCTCCTATATTGAATTGCTTTCTGTGTAGTCTATTTTGTCCTATTAGGTCTCTTTTGATGGCCTACTGTTGTATCAGAACTTCTAAAATGAGCCGTTCTTTACATAAGGCCACTGAAAGAATGGGGATGCACATTTTGTTAAACTATATGTATTCTATATATGCCCCCTTTCACTATGAGGAGGAGTGACAAGATTTCATAATTGGAAAGAAAGCTCTTAGTGACCTTTGGGTCCAATTTTCACATCTTACCAAGGAGGTGGAGGACTTGGCCTTCGTGGTGGCTGAATGAATGCTGTATCTGTGAACCCCTCTGGGCAGGGCCTTTGCCATTGTGGTTGCCTTTCCTGCAGACTCAAGATTTTCTCTGACGGTCACTCAACCCTGGGTAGCACTGCCCAGGTTGTGTCTGAGAGCCCGAGGAACCCTGCTTTCAGTGCTGCCTTTCTCACCTTCTCTATCTGTCACCTTCTGGACTTGGCAGCTGCTCTCTGCTGCTCTGTTTGGGATTATTTGGATAGCTGTAATGGGAAATAGGCCCAATCATTGCTTATCTGATCACCCATTTGGATGTTTCACAAACACTTTAATTAATATGTTCCAAACTGAACTCTTTCAAAAAAATATTTTTATTGATTTCAAAGAGGAAGGGATAGGGAGAGAGAGAAACATCAATGATGAGAGAGAATCATTGATTGGCTACCTCCTGAACCCCCCCCCCCCCCCCCCGCCCCACTGGGGGTCAAGCCCACAACCTGGGCATGTGCCCTTGACTGGAATCAAACCTGGGACTTTTCAGTCCTGAGGCTGACGCTCTATCCACTGAGCCAAACCAGCCAGGGCCCAAACTGAACTCTTGATATCTACCTCCCTCCTCCATCTGAAACCTTTTCCTCTCCCAGGCTTCTCCATCTCTGTCAATGTCTTCAAACCTCTTGCTCAAGCCAGATGCTTGGGATTCATCTTTGATTCCTTCCCTTTCCTTAAACATCCATGTTACTAAGTCTGATGATTTCTGCCTCCAAAATTTATTTCCTATCTGTCCACTTTTCTCTCTCCCCTCTCTATAACGTTAGCGCAAGGTACTTCAAGATTTTGCCTCAATTACTTTAAGAGCAGCCGAATGTGTTTTCTTGTTTCCTTTGTTCACTCTCCTTCTGCCCTCCCAACCGTACCCCATTCATTCTTCACACAGCACCAAAGTTATCTTATTTTAAAAAGAATTCTGGAATGGCCTGTGTGGCTCAGTGGTTGAGTGTCAACCTATGAACCAGGAGGTCACAGTTCAATTCCAGGTCAGGGCACATACCCAGGTTGGGGGTTCAGTCCCCAGTGGGGCATGCAGGAGGTAGCCAACCAATGATTCTCTGTCATCATTGATGTTTTAGTTCTCTCTCCCTTCCTCTCTGAAATCAATAAAAATATATTTTTTTAAAAAAGAATTCTAATATGAAACATTTCAAATATATACAAAAAGTAGCAAGGATAGTAAAATGAATTCCTGTGTATTCATTACTCATCTTTCACAGTTGTCAACTCAAGACCCATCTCATTTCATCTATAATTCACCCCTAGGTTATTTGGAATCATAGCTTAGACCAGTGATGGCGAACCTATGACGCGTGTCAGAGGTGACACTCGAACTCATTTTTTTGGTTGATTTTTCTTTGTTAAATGGCATTTAAATATATAAAATAAATATCAAAAATATAAATCTTTGTTTTACTATGGTTGCAGATATCAAAAAATTTCTATATGTGACACGGCACCAGAGTTAAGTTTGGGTTTTTCAAAATGCTGACACTCGGAGCTCAAAAGGTTCGCCATCATTGGCTTAGCCAGGGGTAGGCAAACTTTTTGACTCAAGGGCCACAATGGGTTCTTAAACTGGACCGGAGGGCCGGAACAAAAGCATGGATGGAGTGTTTGTGTGAACTAATATAAATTCAAAGTAAACATCATTACATAAAAGGGTACGGTCTTTTTTTTTTTTTTAGTTTGCCCACGGCTGGCTTAGACACAAACTATACTTTATTTCTACCTCTAAATATTTTAGTATGTACTTCTAGAAACAAAGACCTTCTCTTGACATTTGGATATCAAGGTCAGGAAAATAACATTCATATAGAACTATTACCTAATCTATACCTCAAATATGGCATTATTTTAATCTATATTTTAATATGCAAATATAAAAGATAGGTCTCTTTTAAAAAACATTATAAGACTGTAATCACACCTGAAAAAATTAACAATATTCATCAACTATCCTGTCAGTGTTCGAATTTCCCCAGTTGTCTCATATAATTTATTAACAGCATGTTTGTTTGAATCAGGATAGAGTGACCTTCTTGAAATCAAATTGGATGATGTCAATTTGCTTAAAATCTGCCCATGAGTTTGCATGTCTTTGAGATGAAGACCCCAATCTATCTCAGTCCACAAGGCTTGAGGTGGTCAGGCCCCCACACACTGCTTCCTCCTGGTCAGGGCCACTCTCACCCTCATTTACTGCCTTCTGGCCACAAGCCTCTTATAGTTTTTTGAGTGTACAAATCCTTTGCTGCCCTATTTTTGTGCATGTGGGTGTCTTTGACCACAGACTTCCTCCCACTTCTCCCAGGGCTTCTTCCTGTCTGTCACCCACCGTTCTCAGCTGGGATGTTCTCCCACCTCATTTAATGACTCCTCCTAAATAGATCACTCCTCTCCCATTTCTCTATCTTAACTCTCATTTCTTTCACACCATTTCTCATTTTGTAGTTAATTATTACTTGTTTTTTGACCATTTGTTCCTTTGGGCTCTAAGTTCCATGAGGATAGGACTGGTCTGCGCTGCTCATCACAGTTATGCACTCTGCATCCAAGCACCATGCTCAGCACATAGTAGGTCCTCAATGCATATTTTTTTCAAATTAATGAATTTGTTGAATGAATGTACTAATCAGAAAATATAGATGGGTAATCAAAGTTGACTGCAAGGATTTGCAATGCATTAAAACAAATCCAGTCATCATTTATTGAGATCTTACTAAGGATAGGGCAGAATAATTGCTGTTATTGTTCAAGGGAGAGTGAGTTAATGGATCTTTTGGGATGTGCATTTTTTAAAAATAATGATTACAGCTAGTTGTGCTAATCAACCCGAATACATACATAATTAGGTAATGCCCAATTGCTTGGGCCTAGTAAACACTATTCAGGATTGCGGGTGTCTCCTTTGCTATTTCTCAACTTTGGGCTGATTCACTTTTCATCTGAAGTTTATGTAAATAAGCTGTCAGACCAAGTCTCAGGGGATAGATGGAGCTTCACTGACTTTTGTTAACTTTCTACCATTCTTTTCTGCCTGATTTCTTCAGACCTTTATCCATCTTTTGATAAAAATAGCCCAAAGTGAATAATAAAACTTCCAAAGAGCAGATACTACTTGGGAGCTTTGCCTTTTGAAATGTATCAAACTGCTCCATTGCTTATGTTTTGAAAATTTATCAATCTCTCTAGTCCCTCCTCTCTCCCCTTCTTCCCTCTCTCCCCTATTTGTGTCATCATGTTTGTAAAACACCATGCGTAGAACTTTGCAAAGATGGAGTGATATTCGGGTTAGGTACACTTGTGAATAATGTGTAATTCAGTATCATGTATCATATACATTTAATAAATAGTCTGAAGACTTATTAATAGTCACTAACAAATCTAAAGGACTCTGAAATTGTTTAAAACTGAAGTATTTGGGGATTTATGTATGACTTTTATCTTTGTGTAAAATAATTTGTATGTTATTTATTTTATTTTTGTTGTCCAGAGTGAAAGTATTCAAGCCAGCAAGGAGTATTTTTTATTGCCTGTAAGCAGAATGTTATAACTAGAACTCGGAATGTTAAAGGTCCATGTTGTTCTGATTAATTAGCATTTTCAGAGGTATATGCATAGTTTTGGTCTTCCCTCTAGGCCATACAGTTATAAGCTATGGTTTCTATTTATTTTGGCATGTAAAAAAATTTTCTGCAAGACTGGTTTTACTTTATGCAATTAAAAGATTGTTTGTGTGTATATTTGTATAAAGTTCTGTGTCAAATCCCCCAATGATTTAAGAGATTCTTTGCCATTTAAAGAATTTGGTGCCAATTTAAAAGAAATTATACCAAAAATGTATTGTTTGCTTTAATTCACATAATTCTGTGTGGTTACCACAAGAAAATTAATTTCATGATCAACTATTAAAAGCATATATATATTTTAAAAGAACCTTCTCATTTTCTCAGTACAATTGTATTGTTGAAATACATATATTTTTACCTAATTGGCTGTGACAGTTTTTTGGGCTTGTTTTTTTCTGTTTGAATGTTTTGAGGAGTACTAGTCAGATATTTTGTAAGATACCCCTTATTGGAATTTGAATGATGTTTTTCTCCAGGTAAGACTGAAGTTCCAGGTTTTTGGGAGATAGAGCAGAGAGATAAAGTGCCACTTTCATTACATTATATCAGGGTCTATCCTATCAACATTATTTATCACTGTTGATGTTGGTCTGCATCACCTGGCAGACATTGTATTTGTCAGGTTTTTCCACAGTAAAGTTACTTTTTTGAGGCAGGAGGTGTTATGTTTCCCCTAAATGAGGATAGAGAATCTACATAAGTTATTTGGATTCTGGATGTTCAGTGTTTTTTTCTTTTAGATTGCATCAAGATGGTCATGTCAAATTTTCATATTTCAACATTCTCAAAGGAGTCTTTTAACCTGTATGAGATTCTGAGCATGGATAAGTTAATTTTAGGTCAAAGAGCTCTTGGAAATATGTGGTAACTCACCATTTTAGGGATGTCTGAACTTAACTGGGTGGTCTACCTTTTGTAATTTCTCAAAGGTTTTGTTCAAATACAAGTTAGATGAATTCTCTTACATATTGCACATTATTCACAACAAATATAGCTGGACTTAAAGTTTCTATTGATAAAGGAAAAAGAATATTAGATAAAAGCAACATGTTGATGGGAAAATATAGGTGTGAAACATACTGTACAAATAATTTTGCAGTTGGCCTTGTCATTTTCTTTTCCTTCCTTGAGAAATCCTGACCTTTGCAAGACCAGGTCTCTTACAGATTTCTAAAATGCCCTGTGGTTCTCCTTGGGAGTACAGTACCTGTCACATTTGCTATCATTTGCTGGATGGAGAGCTCCCTGGGAGCAGGGACCATGTGCGCTCTGCTCATTACTGTGTCTCCCATACCCACACATAGTAGGCATACAAATACATGTTAACCGACTGTCCTATGCTATTTTGGGCACTTCTAGAAATATAGGTGGTTAAATGTTGGGTCACAGTTATCATAACATGATGCTGTGTGAAAAGGTAATACACAATAACAGAATTACAGAAAAATGTATATATATATCTCCTAGCTAATAAAAGACAAAAAGGGTAATTAACCGTACCTCCACTACACTTCCCATTGGCTGATCAGGGTGATATGCAAATTAACTGCCAAGAAAGATGGTGGCCAGCAGCCATGCAGCTGAAGCAAACATAAGGCTTGCTTGCTCCAGTGATGGAGGAAGCCAAGGTTCTCTGCCTGCTGCGGCCCAGCTCTGAGCTCTGAAAGCAACAATGTTTCAATTATAGAAGCTAAACAAACCCCAGATACCTGCTTTCAGCCAGCCGCAGCCTCAGAGCTGGGAGCGCCAATGACGGCAACAATGTTTCAATTATAGAAGGTAAATAAATGCCAGAATAAAAGAAAAAAAAGAAAAAAAGGAGAGGCTGGGAGCTTCAGTCGCCGGCCAGCCTGAAAACAGCCATCAGCCCCTCATCCAGGCTGGCCAGGCACCCCAGTGGGGACCCCCACCCTGAAGGGGGTGTGACCAGCTGAAAACAGCCATCAGCCCCTCACCCAGGCTGGCCAGGCACCCAAGCGGGTCCCCCACCCTGGTCCGGGACACCCTTCAAGGCAAACCAGCCGGCCCCCACCCATGCACCAGGCCTCTATCCTATATAGTAAAAGGGTAATATGCAAACTGACCCTAACAGCAGAAAGACTGGGAATTACTGGTCACTATGACACACACTGACCACCAGGAGGCAGACGCTCAATGCAGGGGCTGCCCTCTGGTGGTCAGTGAGCTCCCACATGGGGGAGCTCTGCTCAGCCACAAGCCAGGCTGATGGCTGCCAGTACAGCGGTGGTGGTGGGAGCCTGTCTTGCCTCCTCAGCAGCGCTAAGGATGTCTGACTGCAGCTTAGGTCTGCTCCCCGCTGGCAAGTGGACATCCCCCGAGGACTGCTGGGCTGCCAGAGGGATGTCTGATTGCCATCTTAGGCCCAATCCCCCAGGGAGCAGGCCTAAGCCAGCAGGTGGTCATCCCCTGAGGGGTCCCAGACTGCTAAAGGGCACAGGCCGGACTGAGGGACGCCCCCACCCTCGAGTGCACAAATTTTTGTGCACCGGGCCTCTAATATATATATATATATATATATATATATATATATATATATATATGAGGAAGATGAAGTAAATGTTGCAAAATGTTAACAGTGGTTATCTCTGGGTTATGAGATTATGGCTGGCTTTAATTTTCTTCATTGTTTTCCAGTTCTCCTCGAGGAGTTTATTATTTTATAATCAGGAAATATCAAGAACACAGTACCCAAAACTTTTCTAATTAGATAAAATGGTAAGCCCCATTATAAAAAAACAACAACAAAACAAACAAAACAGTTCAGTTCTAGTATGCACAAGAGCCCTTGAGGCAAGACAAGAAAGTTGCCAAGTCACTGACCATCTCTAAGGCTACGTAAAAAGATCTCATCAAGACCAGTTCAAATATTGTTTATCTAATTATTTTCAAAGTGCTGTTTCTAATGGTATTAGTGTGACTATGTCCTGTTTATTTCATTCACTTCACTAATTTAACTTTTGTGCATTTAACAAACTACTAGAGTAAAAACTTCAGAGAATGTCATTTTCCCTTATTTTGTGTTTTTAAAAAGTCCATGGGGTATACAATCCAAGTCTAACCTGGGAGTATCAGCCTGCTCTTACATTTTCCTTGAAACAAAAGAAATTCACTGCATTCTGCTATTGGCCCTTTTTCGATGTAGGTAAATCCCCGGATTATTTGAAAAATCTTTAAAAGACCCTGTAGATTTTATAAATCCAGGCCATTTGTATTTTTATTTCCTGTCCCCCTAAGACAATTAAACAGGGATGGATTAGCATTAGGCTGCAGCAGCGATGGGGGTGTGGGGGTTGGGGGGGGGGGGGAGGGAAATCTCCCGGCATCCCTTCCTGCAGAAGCATCAGCCACGGGCAGAGCGGACCTGCCACTTTAACTGACAAGTCTTAAATTCTGCCCTGGGAAGCTCTGGGATGCTGTCAGCCGCCTCAGCAACTTCTTTTCTCATGCCTGGTAGTTTAGAGTCTCATTGGGGACCGAGAAATAAAACAGAAATTGAGGATTTTTGTTGACTGTTAAATTGAGGACTGCCTCTTCTTTTTGTTGGCTGTTTAAAAATCATTCATTCCTCCAGAGTCACAGCGGGTCTAAATCTGTGAGTATGTTGCATTTATTTAGCTGCTCCCGGGGGTATGATTGCAACCTTCTCTTTAGGTCTGTGAGGATTTAATTCGAGGAGAACAATGCCAGTTTTTAAAATCCGAGTTAAATTTCATTGGAGATTTGGAATTTTTTTTTTTTTAAGTTGACATTTTCTTTATTAAAGGCTTTATGTCAAACTTGCCAGGGGTTTCCTCCCGCCACCCCTCCCTGCTCTGTCCCCCTGAGGGTGAGTGCTGAAATCAGAGAAAACAGCAAATCTTGCTGCTGCGGAGGCTGTGGTTTCCCTGGATGCCATGGCTGGTTTATTGCTGCAAGGTGTGCATGGGGCTGCAGAACAATGGAAGGAGCACCCTGGCTCACTCTTTGTTCCCTGTGTTTGTCTTTGTGGGCTTCATCATAGGCTTTGTTTTGCTAGTGTGACTAAAACCTTAAGAAAGATTAAGTACAGGGTCACGCTCTCAGAATAGAGTGGGCTGGTATCACCCCTCGCCTTGCTGTGTCAGCTTCAGCCTGTCTCTTTGTGGCAAGATTACAGTAAATGGGAGTCACCAGAAAGGGAGCTTTGCACGATCACCCTTTCCTAATTGTGCGTTTGAATCCGTGCCATTTTTTTTTCCTGGTGACGCAGACTCTTTTAGTCTAAACATCTGTCCTGAGTCATCGTGTCCCAGTTTTCCCCATTGGAGTTGACTGGAAGCTAGAACTGTAACCTGGCTGAATTACCATTGAATCAATTGTGAAAATTTTGTAAAGATAGAGGTTAAATTATAGTTCCCACCATGGCCCCCATATGTGATTCTTGATTTGCCTTTGTTAAGTGGAGGTCTTATTATTTTAGTGAATTGATTCATATTGTTTGGTTACTGATCTCAGTTCTTTATCTTAAAATCACATTAGCTACAGCAGTTTCTAAAAGTTGATATGTTCGGAGACCAGTAGTCAGAATGCTTTGAAACACCAACTGGTAGCAGTCATCTTTGTAGCTGCAGAATATGGTTGGCTTAGGGTGACATATGAGCTTTGTGGGTGCCAGTATTTTGGTGGATTTCCTGCAGCGTAAAATAAATCAAGGATTTTAGAAAGAAACTCTCTGCCACTCAGAGATGAAACATTTGCTGTTTTTATTTTTAAACATGTTGTCCTACTTAAATGCAGCAACTTTGAATTGAATTAGGAAAAGATTCCTAAAAGTTAGAAATTCTGCCTTCTCGAGACCTGCAAAATTTATATTCGCTCATTAATTAATTTATTTCATTCATTCAACAAATGTTTACATTTGTTCCTCATGGTTTAGATATTTTTAGCAGGCGAGAGGCATTCAAAAACGACCTAATTATTTCATTACAATTGTGGTCATTTTTCAGCTGTAGAAGTGTAGGTACTTTGTGGCCAGACTATACAGGACATGCAAATACTTGCCACTAATTTTGACCCAGATTTTTTGAAGCCACAGTTCTTTAGGATGCTTGCGTTGGAAAGAGATTTTGGAAATCATGTAATTATTTCAACAAGCATGTGATAGGTACTATATACAGGGTGTCCCAAAAATGTATACCCACTTTGAATAATTATAAATACCAATGGGTTAAATCTGAAAAGAAAGAAACACCAATTGAACTATCAGCTGTAAAGTATGTATACGGGACACCCTGTGTATAGAGAGATCATACAATAGTTAAAATAGTTTCCTATAAAAATAAGAAATAAAAAGGAAAAAAAGAAAAGGCAAAAGAATGGTTTCCTGATTTTCTAGCCACTAGTTTATTCCAGTATCGTAGAAGATACCAAGACACCAAAAAAGCAGAATAGAAAGCAAACAACAGACCAAAATCAACCAACCAAAACAAACCAAAATAATAGCAACAAGAGTCTGAATCTGTAAAGGTGTTTGGCTGGTCTTGGTTCTGAAGAAGGAATCCCGGCAGACCTAACCCACTTGCCCTGACAGCCCCGACTCAGAGGGCTCGCTGTGCTAGCTGATGGTTAGTACTTGAGAGTGAATAATTAAGATTTTTTTTAATACAGCAAATATCTTGGCTTATTGATAGATATTCATTCAAGAACTCACAGTTTGTTGGGAGATACAGACAAGAAATTCTGTCTTTGGGACATACTAGGATGAACTGTGTGGAGAAGGTCAGGGTCTGTGAGCAATGATGAGGGGTGACCAGTCTAACCTTGGGTGATGGGCAGGAGTCTGGGCAGATGCTGACCTCCTAGGGGTGACCTCCTAGGGCTTTCGTCTGAATTTAGGCAGATATTGCTAGATACCTGGGCAGTCGGGTCTCGGAAGTGGTTTATTAGAACTACAGCTATGAGGCCCTTGTAGGAAAGGAAAAACTTTCTCCTCTACTCTTAGGTTCATTGCTTGGGGTTCTGCAAGTTCAATGGACAAAAGATAGATTAGCAAGAGAAAGAAAAAATGAGATCAGTTTACACACACACACACACACACACACACACACAATTCACAGAGTTCACAAGAACTGTGCCTCAAGGAGGTGATTAGAATTTGAGGCTTATATACCATCTTAACAAAGGATGATGCATCCTGGAGAGGAGGCTGGACTAAAGAAAAGGGTTTCTGGGCTTCTGGATGGGGTAAGTTATGGGGAAAGGATTAGGAAATGTATGGTAAATAAGGATTGTTTTGTAAGGTTTGTTATACAAATAAAAAATCCTTTTCAGGTGGTAAGAGTTACCTCTGGGGTCATGTCCTTCCTCGTATGGGAGAGGGGGATACCTTTACAAAGGGAAATTTAGGTCCTGCTTTTAGACAGAAAAGGGGAGGGCAGAGAGCTCATTGCCTTCAGCTCAAAACAGTCTTTCTGTCAAAATGGCAAATTCCAGGGTAACAGACTCTAGTCTCCTTCACCACCATCTCTTCAGTGTTTGCCAAGAAGTTTGGGAGGCCTGCAGTTCTAGTGAGGACAGGCTGGTCAGAGGAAGACAGATGCCAGGGAACGGTGGCAAGGGAAGTGACCAGCCACAGAAGTGTTTTCCTCATGAAGATCACATGGATTTGTATTTAGTGAGGACTCCCCACAGTGTGGGGATTGGTAGAGGGGAAGTGTGCCTCAATCCTAAAGTATGACACCTTGTGATACCGAATTTTTGGACTGGAACCGGGATTCTTTGTCCGCTGGAATCAAAGAATGAATCCACGGACAGAAAGTGATATAGCAAAGGGGGAGATTTATTGAAGAACAAGTACAGGCTCCCACATAGGGAGGAGGAAGAGTCCCTCAGAACTGACTCCCATGTAGGGAGGGGGAACAGTCCCCCTGAGTTCTTTTCCCCTGTGGCTTATAAAGGCTGCAGTTCTTGTGTCCTGATATCCCCTCTGATTGGTCAATATTCCCCTTCGAGTTGGTTACTATAGCAACCTCACATGGGACATGTGAGGTTCTCCCCCCCCTTCCTTATTTTGCTATTCCCTTTGGGCTTTCTTCTCCTTCTGATTGGAGGGCTTCCTTCCCTTTATTTTGTAAATATAGACCTTTCTTGGCTACTTCCAGTTCCCTTGTCTTATGTAAATGCAACTGCTGCTGCTTCCATGTCTTATGGAGATGTAACTGCACCTGGCTCCCTTGTGTTATGGAAATGTACCTTCTCCCAGTCTGCAGCCCCGTGCTTTTTCATGGACCCTAATTCTAAAAAATCCCTAAGCCTATCTATGTTCCCCCAAAATTCCTGCTTCACTTGCTCCTGGCTCTAAGACTCTGGTCAAAATTATTAATAATTTAGGGCTTAAATAGGCTTTTATGGCTTAGGTTGAGAATTTAACATATGTATGTGCATATCTATATGCATATATATATATGTATATATATACTGCAGTTATTGCTTTTATAGAAAATACTAGAGGCCCAGTGCATGAATGCATGCACTGGTGGGGTCCCTCAGCCTGGCTGGCAATTGGGGCTGATCATGGTCGATCAGGGCGGCAGGTGGTTGGCTGCGGGGAGGGGCCGCAGGAGGTTGGCTGTGGGAGTGCACTGACTGCCAGGTGGCAGCTCCAGCGTTGAGCATCATAGTAACTGGTCAACCAGTCGTTTGGTTTCTTAGGCTTATATATATACTAGAGGCCCGGTGCACAAAAATTTGTGCACTGGGGGGGGGGGGGTAGGGGGGGTCTCTCAGCCCGGCCTGTGCCCTCTCGCAGTCTGGGACCCCTCGGGAGATAACGACCTGCTGGCTTAGGCCTGCTCCCGGGTGGCAGAGGGCAGGCCCAATCCCTAGGTGCAGCCCCTGGTTGGGCTCAGAGCAGGGCTGATTGGGGAGTTGGGGTGCCGCCCCCTGTCATGCACAGAGCAGGGCGGATCGGGAGGTTGCGATGCCAACCCTAGTCACGCTCAGGGTAGGGCCGATTGGGGGGTTGGGGCACCGCCCCCTGTCACACTCAAGGCAGAGTCGATGGGGAGGTTGTGGCACCACCCCCTGTCACGCACAGAGCAGGGCCAATCAGGGGGTTGGGGCGCTGCCCCCTGTCACCCACAGAGCAGGGCAGATCAGGGGGTTGGGGCGCTGCACCCTGTCACACACAGAGCCGCAGGGTGATCAGGGGGTTGGGGAGCTCCCCCCTATCAGGCACAGAGCAGGGCTGATCAGGGGGTTGGGGCGCCTTCCCCTGTCTCAAACAGAGCAGGGCGGATAGGGAGGTTGTGGCCCCGCCCCCTGTCATGACAAATGCTCAGTATTTTTGGACTTCATACCCACAGGTCTTCCTAACATTTTGCACTTGCTTTCCACTTTTTAACACCATATTTACATGTTGCTTCATTTTAGAATGGGCGGGGCTGCATATATGGACAAAGGACATGAACATGAGTTTGATATGACTTTCATGCATGGGTTACTTTTCTTTCGATACTTCAGTCTGCAGTTTTGGACAGACTTTAGACCATTCACATGGTATGAATCTTTGGTGATTGTTATGGGTGAGTGTGTTATGGAATATCCCATTTCAAGTCATTACAGGTGACTGTGTTTGAGAAAGCAGGGAAGGATGGGACTAAGACTTGAATTTCTCTTGTGGGTTGGGACTATGGTCATTATCTTCCTAGTTAGTGGGTGAAGCAAATTTTGAGCCATTCCCAGATCCAGCAAACCAGGCCCTATATAGCATTTATGAGCCATCACCCCTCCTCAATATTAGTTTAGGTGTTTTTGTTGTTGTTTTGTTTTCTAAGCAATAGCATCCCTGTATAGCAAAACCATTTTGTGTGTCTCCTTGATATTATAGGCTGAATAAATACACACCAACTATGAAAATAGTCACACACTGAAGATCTAAAGAAAATGAAACTTGGGCACTTAATTACTTGAGTATTTATATGCTTTCCCTTCTCTTTTGTTTGTCTGACCTAATAGTAAGGAAAGTCCTTGTATTTACTGAAAGCTGCTTATTGTTGAATAAAGGACTCTGTGATATTGTATTCCTTGGTACTTTCCATGATCTACGTATGTGACATAAAATGCCAAGTATCATGACTGTACCTGGCACAGGGTGCTAGTATGGAATCAATAAAAATGTCGTTCATTCACTGAAAAATCGTTGAGCATCTCTCAGCTAAGCCAGAGAGTTCCTCTCCTTAAAAGGCTCATAATCGATTCACCATAACTAAAAAGTAACCCAATAATTATATTATGATGAGTTGTAAATTCTGACCAAGGAACCCAGAGGAGAGACACATTATGTAGACTGGGAGAAAAAACGTATTGAGTGGTCTTTATTTTGAGGGTCAAATGGAAGGAAAACTTATTTTTAGCATCGGTTTTTAAAAATTTCTTGTTTTGGTTTTCTTTGTCTTAGGTTGTGATGTTTTAAAACACACGATAATCACCCATTCAGTGTCACACTGAAAACCTGCATTTGCTCTGCATCCCTCCCTTGAGGACGGAATGAAAATGGCAAAGTGCTGCCTACGTGGCTTCTGCCCAGGGTGCAGGAAACACTGCCCTACTGAGCAGCAGGAATATAAACGTAGGTCTGATGGGAGGCTCTTGGCCTCAGTCCCTTAACTCTTCAACACCAGCACCGCATGTACGGGATGTTTCAGTCTAAAAAGCGATTTCATAAAATAGGACGCATTTCCTCTCATCACATCCCTTGAGGTAGACAGGGCAGGTATTGTTATCCCTCGTCTGGCGCGTGTGCATGCGCCTGTGTGTGTGTGTGTGTGCGCGCATGTGTGTGTGTGTGTGTGTATACATGCTTTCCCCCAAATTTGTTTTTGTGGTAAAATACACATACCATAAACTTAACCATTTTTAAATGTACCCTTTAGAAGTATTAAATACATTCATAGTGTTTTGCAACCATCGCCACCATCCATCTCCATAACTCTTCACCTTGGAAATATGAAACTCTATGCCCGTTAAACAATAGCTCCCCACTCCCCCTGTCCCCCAGCCCCTGACAACCACCATTATATCTGTTTCTATGATTTGTATCCTTTCTCTGTTTGAGCAGATGAGGATACTTAGGCTCATAGAAGTGAGTGAAGGGTGCAACGCCACACTGCTTGCCAGTGCTGGGCTCACCTTGGTGGGAACCCAGCACGCTTTCTCCTAAATCACACTACCGCAGGGTGATGAGAAAAGATAAAAAACTAGACAGAAGATTTCTGTTAGTAATAAGAGAGTCCTCTAGTAGGGAAGGTTTTATATATATACTAGGGGCCCAGTGCATCAATTTGTGCACCTTGAGAGGAACTGTGGGCCGCAAGGCTGTGGTGGGCACAGGGACGGGTCTTGGCCCATCCTCTATGCCCCCGCCCAGCCCCTTGGCCTTAGCCTCTGGTCCCCTGTCTGCTGGCAGCCCCGCTCCTGCTGCTGCCGCTCCATCATGCTGATGGTGCCGGACCCGTTCGCACCCGTTAACAGCATGGAGTGATTGTGGCCAGTGCCAGCAGCAGGTACAAGTGGCGGCTGCTGCCCTGATCGCCCCTCAGGAGCAGAGGGAAGATGGAGAAGTCCTTGGGGGTGATCGGGCCAGCAGCTGCCACTCGCACCCGCTGACGGCGCTGAGCGATCAGGGCCGGCAGCGGGTTCAAGCAGGCCCAGCACCGGCAGCAGGTGTGAGTGCCTGTGGGACCATGATGTGTAGGAGCAAAGAATTTTTAGTAACCACCAGAGGCTCGCTCCTGCTTATCTGCTCCACCATCCCGCTGCAGCTGATGCCCACCATGTTCAGTGCTCTGCTGCTTGTTTCCGATGCTCGCCATGTTCTGCATGTGCCCCCTGGTGGTCAGCGCACATCATAGAGACCGATTGTTCAGTTTGGTTGTTCGGTTCGGTTGTTCTGCTGTTTGGTCTATTTGCATATTAGGGATATATATATGCTTTTACTGACTTCAGAGAGAGGAAAGGGGAGGGAGAGAGAGATAGAAACATCAATGATGAGAGAGAATCATTGATCGGCTGCCTCCTGCATGCCCCCTACTGGGGATCAAGCCCGCAACCCTGGAACGTGCCCTTGACTGGAATCGCACCCAGAACCCTTCAGTCCACAGGCTGACGCTCTATCCATTGAGCAAAATCAGCTAGGGCTTTTTTTTTTTTAAATAAGAAAAAAACACAGTAAAGAAAAGCAGCCAAATGAAACAGGAGCTGTGCTTATCTCTTGCCAATCTAACATTCCATTGCTGTTTGTTTTGAATAAAGTGAAGAGTGCAGTTTGCTTTGCCGAAGGAAAGAATTTGAAGGGACAGAGGCTCTGGTTTAGTTTCCACTGTGTCAGGGATTTGCTGTGGCTGTGGGCAAGAGAAACAGCATCTGTTGGGATGGTTTCTCTTTTTCTGAAGAGACTTCAAGTTTACCCTCCATTTTCTGAGTGAGTGGGGTCTGAGACACACTATATTTTATACAAAACGAACTTTTATTCTTCCCAGTTGTTCTCAGTTGCCTCTGGAGCTCTCATCCCCATCGAGGATGGAAAAAAAAAACATTGCCAATTAAAGATGACATCATCTGCTTAAATTTCAAACAGTCTCGTTTGGAGTGATTCAGGTTGTCTTGAAGGAGTGGCAGAGGCAAGTGCCCAGTCATGTAAATCGTTAAACTCTGCATCAGGCCCACGCCTCCCTTCTCTGAGGTTCCCTCTCCCTCTCCTCCTTCCCAGGTGGTGGTAGGTGCAGGAGGAAGTGGAGTGTGATGGGGCAGGATCTGGGTCTTGCTCTCTGGTTGGTGGCTACATCCAGCTGTTTTTGCATTGCCCTCTGTCCTTGCTGCTGCTACATAGGACAAGAGTCTCAAGGTCTGGGCAGTTTTTACTAATGCTATTCCTGCTAAGTGTTCAAGTGTAGCACAGTACTTGGCAGACACAGCTGTAACTGGATGAGCTTGCCTGGAACCTAATCATTTAGCCAACTGCAAAGAAGAAATCAACATGTAATTAACCAAATCGTGGATATAAGCAATGGCTAAGCCTCCCTCGGGGCAGACAGAGAACTGGATGTGAATCCCCTTTAGTTGCTGCATAAAATACCTAATGATAACCATGTCTTGTTCTTGAATAAAACACCCAGAGCAGCAAATCCATTGTGTTTGGTTCCACTGCCTCTGCCGCCCAGGCGCCTGTGGTGGCTGGACTTGGAGTGTCCATGACCCTGAGGGCTTAGCATTCTCCACTGGCATTGGCGAGGCCAGTGACTGAGGTCCAGCGACCACTCATTTGATCCCTGTTGCTGCCCTTTGCTACAGGGCCATCTCAGGTGTCTTTTAAAAACATTTTCTTACTTTGCAATAATTCCAAACATATCAAAAAGGTGTGAGAATAACAGAGGATTTAATGTGTACCCTTAATCCATTTTCAACATTTTGCCACATTTGCTTTATTATTCTCTCTGTATACACATCACATGTATTTTTTAGCCTCACTTGGCAGTAGCAGCTCCAGGGAATGTGGTTTAGCAGGATGAATTAGAGAGGGAAATGTCTGGGAATAGCTTTCATGTTCTTTCCTTTTCTCTGCTTTCCTCTAACTGTTCTTTCAAGTTAAGCTTGCCCACTTCCTTGAACTCTTCCTTCTGTTGAATTGGCTTTAGTCTTTTCCTGGCTGTTGGCTTCTAGTTGCATTTCCAATTGTTGGTTGCTTTAGAACAGAGTGTCTAGAACAGGGGTCCTCAAACTTTTTAAACAGGGGCCAGTTCACTGTCCCTCAGACTGTTGGAGGGCCGGACTATAGTTTAAAAAAAAACTATGAACAAATTCCTATGCACACTGCACATATCTTATTTTGAAGTAAAAAAACAAAACGGGAACAAATACAATATTTATATTTGCATGTGGCCCGCGGGCCGTAGTTTGAGGACCCCTGGTCTAGAACATCAGATAGTTCAGGTGGTTGGATTGACCAGATGAGAGTGAGGGCCAGTTCCTTCCAGTAAAAAATAAACCAGTGCCATCTGCCAGTTGCTCCTCTGTTTGTCCATTTGTTCAGTCAGTCAGTCAGTCAATCAACACAGTCTTGTTGGGAGTTTCCACTTGCAGGAGTGGTGAGAAAACGTTGAATTCCTTTCCCTTGATTCTGATAGCACTGGTGACAGGCCTGGGTTGGAGCTGACAGTCAGAGGTCCGTGGGGAGTACCTGCTAGTTTCTGGGCTCTTCTTGCTCTCCCAGCGGCAGCTGCAGCAGTGCCCTCTGCCTCTGATCAGTGGCCCTGAGAATGGCTATTTGAAGGAATTGCCCATTGGGCAGAATTTGGTCTGGTGAGCAGTTTTCTTTAGTAAGAAAGACAAGCTAATCATATGGCCAATAATATTAAGCAATAAATTTCCTGGAAATCTGGTGGTGGTATCCACTGGAGTCCTATGTTCATAATGCCGGTGGACACTGTTCAGACTGTAGATTATATAAATGGTGCCTCTCATAGCATAACGGTTGGCCATCTCTGTTCATTCTTTTTCTCCCCTTAAAGAGAGATTTTAACTTTGATGAAAAGCTGGAAGGATATTGTCTTTTAATAATTTTTGAAATTTTTACTTCATTTTTTGCTTTTCAAAACGAGCTAGCTTTTTATTGTGCAGGAACATAGCACGTTGCGTTGAATTTATTAGGGAAATTAAATTTAATTGATTCTGCTAATTATGACTTGAATGAGAGAAAAAGTATAAACAAAGACAGCTGTATTTCATTTGAAAATAGTTCTACCTCATGATTAAAAATTAGAGTAGTATAAAACACAAAAATAAAAAGACAACCCAAGTAACAAATGGCCAAAGAACCTGCATAGGCATTTCTCCAAAGAAGATACACAAATGGCCAATAAGTACCTAAACAGAAGATCAATATCATTAGTCCTTAGGCAAATGAAAGGCAAAACCATAATGAGATAACATTACCCACACAAAGATGGACAATAACAAGTGTTGGCCAAGATATGGAGAGATTGGGAATCTCATACATTACTGGTAGGGATGCAGAATCACCATGTCAGGACTTTTTTTGGTAACTCAGATATCCACCAACAAATGAAACAATAAACAAAATGTATTATATTCATACAATGAAATATTATTTGGCCATTAAAAAGAATGAAGTACTGATACATGTAGTAACATGGATGAATCTTAAAAACATTATGCTAAGTGAAAAAAGCCAGTTATAGCAAATGTGTAGATACAAAGAACTATGGGGAATGACAGCTGATGGATGAATACAAGGTTTCTTTTGGGTGACAAAATACTTTAAAAATTAGATTGTGGTGATAGTTGTACATTGCTATCAGTATGAGTATACTAAAAACCATTGATTGTATGCTTTAAATGGGCAAATTGCGTGGTCTGTGAATTATATCTCAATGAAGCTTTTTTAGAAACTTAAATAAATTAGAGCAGTAAATACAGGGCAAAATGAGGATATATTTTCCAACACACTCATAACAGTAATTGAAATACGATGTTTTCTTTAGCACCTGTCAACCAAATAACATTTTTTACTGGCTAAAAATACGTTTCTTCTAACATCTCAGTATAACATCTTGGTTATGCTCAGGAGTGGAACAGACAAGTCTTTCTATTTAAATGTTTAATAACTGTGCTTACTTTGGCAGAACAGATCCTAAACCTGAAGCAATTTAAGGAACGTTTAGCATGGCTTTTTTTTTTTTTTTTTGCAAGGATGCATGTACTCCACTGCAGTGTTTCAGATATTAAAAACCTTTATTGAAGGAAATAAGACTTGAATAAATGTGTATAGATGTGAAAATATAATATTATGAAGATAGCAGTTCTCTGCAAAGTTTGCTAGAAATGTAATGAAGTCCCAGGAAACACCATGGCAGGACTTTTTTTGGTAACTCTATAATAACTTATTCTAAAATTTATAACTAAGATTGAAGGTAAAATAATAGCAGTCCCCTCTCCACCCCCCAGAAAAAGAACATTTAATAAAGTAGAGGGCTTGCTCCTTTGGCATATAAAGAAAGCCATGATGGTCGAAACCGGTTTGGCTCAGTGGATAGAGCATCAGCCTGCGGACTGAAGGGTCCCAGTTTCGATTCCGGTCAAGGGCATGTACCTTGGTTGTGGGCACATCCCCAGTAGGAGATGTGCAGGAGGAGGCAGCTGATCGATGTTTCTGACTCTCTATCTCTCTCCCTTCCTCTCTGTAAAAAATCAATAAAAATATATTAAAAAAAAAAAAAAAAAAAGAAGCCATGATAGTGAAAAGTGCAGAGAGAAGCAGATACATGGGTGGAGCAAGAATGCCTGGAAACAGACGTGTGTACATATGGAAACTTGCCCTGTGTTACAGAGTTGCAGTGTTATTCAGTATGTCATCGTGTAAAAATTACACAACAAACAAATGTCAAAGATTTATTTATCAGTCAGCAAGATGGTAAAACTGGTTCCAAAAATATTTGGGAAACGGAAGAAAGAATGTTGGAATAAGATTTGCTATATTTAAAACTAGTTAATATCTTACAAGGCAATAAAACCATAACCTTACCAGACTAACTATTTGGGTATTTACCAGAAAAAAATCTACAAGTTAACATATAATTTTACAGAGTATAGGCCTCAATCAATAGTCATTAGCAAATCAAACAAAGGTATATCTTTGGGTGGGCCTGTTAGTGCTCCAACATGACACTGAAAGGACATTGGTTTTTCTTTTGTCTTATTTCCAAGCTAAGGAGTAGCTGAAGGATGAGTTATTCATTGGTGTTGGGATAATTGCCTGTCCATGTGGGAAACAAATTAAGAAGCAGTAAAAGCTCTCCCTTTTCTGCATAAAGGCAGGAAATAAATTCTTTTACTAGAGACAGATACCTATCAGCCCATAGAATCTGCAGACAAACCTTATTAAAGCAATCCTTATATTCCTAGTTACTTCTTCACCGTTTACTACTCCTAGCCCAATTCCTTGTCTTGTCAGTTATTCACAAACATTGTTTCTTTGTCTAACAGGTATAAAAGCTTCCTATTGTTCACTTCTTTGAGGCTTCATTCTCTTGTGAAAGCTCGCATGTACATGTGAAAATTCAATAAAATTTATATGCTTTTCTCTTGTTAACCTGTCTTTGTAACTTTACTTTTCAGACCCAACCAGGGTCCCTAAGAGGGTCAAAGAAAACTTTTTTCTCCTCTACTATAATATTCCATTTTAATCTGTATATATAAAAGCCTAAGCGACTGTTACGACTGGTCGCTATGATGTGCACTGACCACCAGGGGGCAGATGCTCAACGCAGGAGCTGCTCCTGGTGGTCAGTGTGCTCCCACAGCCAACCTTCCCTGGCCAGCCAACCTCCCGCGGTCCCTCCCCCTGGGCAGCTGGCCCCGATCAGCCTCTATTGGCCCTGATTGTTGGCCAGGCCGAGGAACCCCACCCATGCATGAATTTGTGCACTGGACCTCTAGTAAAATATAAAAATATATGTGTAGATTTACTTGGGAAAAGATATGCAAGGATATATACAAGATACAATGCTGCGTTTGGATGGAGAGCTGTGGGGGATGATTTCAGTTCTTTGTGTGTGTGTGTGTGTGTGTGTGTGTGCACTAGAATAAAATAAGAATAAGTTTATTTTATTGGTGCTATATTTCAGGAATGTTCACCATGTAACTGAATAGTTTTTCTAAATTGCTAAGAAATGTAGATGCCCCAGCTGATGTTGCTCAGTTGGTTGGGCGTGGCCCTGAAAGGTTGCTGGTTGGATCCCCAGTAGGGGGTGTGCAGGAAGCAGCCGATCCATGTTTCTCTCTCACATGAATGTTTCTCTCTCCCTCTCCCTTCCTCTCTCTCCAAAAATCAATTTAAAAAATCTTAAAAAAAAAAAAAGAAATGGAGGTGAGATGCAGTAAATAATTGAAGGACTTGTGTGTGTACTTAAGTTTATGTGAACGTTTCCTGTAAGACACCTCACTCTGCCTTCTTTATTAACAGGCCTTTTCGCACAGATATGGCAACAAGCAGACCTCACTTGGCATCACTGGACGCAAAACAGGCCTCCGGACAGCACCGACCATCCAAAGCGAGCAGGTCAGAAAGGGTGTGAGCGTTCCTGGGGGGACCAGTCCTACCCTTTGGTGAACTGCAATGCTGATGTCAGAACAGGCTCTGTGTTTTATTGATCCGTGGGGAGAGGAGAGGCCCAGGCAGGTAGAGGGCCCATTTTACAAATTAGGGAAGGAGGCTAAGGGACTCAGTGACTAGGTGTCACTGTTACATAAAAGCAGGAACAAAACGAAATTAAAACTTCTGCGGCACAGCTCCCTTTGTGTCTTTGTTACCTCAAATTTTTTTAAACCATTAATTTTTAAAAATATATTTTTTATTAATTTCAGAGAGAAAGGGAGAGGGAGAAAGAGATGGAAACATCAATGATGAGAGAGAATCATTGATTGGCTGCCTCCTGCACACCCCCTACTGGGGATCGAGCCTGCAACCCAGGCATGTGCCCTTGACCAAATCGAACCTGGGACCCTTCAGTCTGCAGGCCGACGCTATATCCACTGAGGCAAACTGGCTAGGGCAAACCATTACTTTTTAAATAAAATAATATAACCACATTGCCAAGCATCAGGGAAAATGGAGGAAGGGGAAACATAATCTGTCATTATGACTTTAATACAGACTGTTAGAATTTTGGTGTCTTTCATTCCAGTCTTTTCCCTGGGCATGTGTTTCTTAAAATGGATATAACCAAAGAATTTTCAGTCAGTATTATATTATGATTATTTTTCTAATAATATTCTTTTTGTAGTCTTGGCTTAAAAGTGCATTTAAAAAATGTTCATTATAGAAAATTCAGGAAATATAGAAAAATCATAAAGAATAAAATATGTATTACTATCACCATAACTACCACAACAATTTTTTAGATGTATATTCTTTCTTTCCCCCCTTGTATATAAAGATACTAACTTTTGTTTTTGCTTAATTGGGATTATATTAAATATATTGTTTAGTATTCTGCTTTTTAAAACTTAGTTAATCATGACATTTTTTCTTTTCCTTAAGTATTTTATATAATATCAAATTTAATTGCTAAGTTCTGTTCCTTTCCTGCCTATTCTGGAATTAACTAGTTGTTTCTTTTTAACATGTAGGTTATTTCTTTATCAGTTATTAAGGCAACTCTGTTAAAGCTGGACCAGAAGGTCACAGTTTGATACCCGGTCAGGGCACATGCCCAAGTTGCGGGCTCAATCCCCAGTGTGGGATGTGCAGGAGGCAGCCAATTGATGATTCTCTCATCATTGATGTTTTTCTACCTCTCCCTTCCCCTCTGAAATCAATAAAAAATATATTTTTAAAAAATGCTTTTCATCTATCCTACAGGTTTATCAGACTTTAATTATACCACAGATCTTTAGCATTTTTGTATTTTGCATTTGAAATTTTTAGCTATTTGTGAATGTGTTCATAATACTCAGTTTGTCAATGTAAGAAAAAGGTGCAATAATATGAGGGTTGAGGAATGGAGATGAACTTGAAAATAACTTGTAAGTATCTTAAGGCATTTATTTTTCACAATACTATTTTGTTCCATATGTCTCTGTTCATGGAAATCTGAGCTTTCTTCAGAAATATATGCCCCTCTTTCAGAGTTATCCTCTAATTTATTTGATAGTTTCCTAGGTTCCTATTACATCAACATTTATAATGCTGAGTTTGAAAGCTGTAATAAAATACTAAAAAAATTACCAAAAGCAGTACTAAATAAAGGGTATGGTGTTAAGAGAGAAAACAAGAGTGAAGGAAAGTCACCTTTTTTTGCTTGGTTAACATTAAGTAGAAATAAGTAAGATTTGTGTGTGTTTCTGAGTTGAAAAGGGATCAGAAAAGAAGAGGTTAGAGATATATAAAGGAAGTTTGGACAGGATGGCGGAGTAGTTAAATGCTGTGCTTGTTTTCTCCTGCAAACACATCAAAATTACAAGTAAATTATAGAACAACACCCTTGAGAACCACCTGAAGAGTGGCCGAACAGAATTCATAAACAAGGACATAAAGAAGAAGCCAAGTTGAGGCTAGTAGGAGGGCTGGACACAAAACAAGTCTGGTTCCACACCCAGGTGTGGCAGTTAAGAATCAGCCGGGCTATGTCGGTTGTGGAGGTTCCCCCTGAGGAGCGAGGGGTTTCAGACCCACACTGGACTCTGCAGCCTGGGAAGAGGAGTCCCCACAACTTCTGGCTGTGAAAATCAGTAGGGATTTTGTGCATCCTGATAAGATGAAAAGTAGCTGGGATCCCAGGCTTTCCTCATAAAGGGTCTGTGCGGGGCCTTACTCACTGATGGACTCCTTTGCTCTGAGCTCCAGCAGCTCGAAAAGTGCCAAGAACTGGAGGGGCAGCTTTCTCCCAGACAGAAGTGCTGGTAAAGCCAAAGCCATCTGGAGAAAGAAGGACAAAGGTGGAGGTTTCATGCTGATATCAGAGTATCCTATAGTAATTAAAACAGCATGGTATTGGCATAAAAACAGACACATAGATTAATGGAACAGAATGGAGAATCCAGAAATAAACCCACGCCTATGTGGTCAATTAATCTATGAAAAAGAAGGGAAGAATATGCAATGGGGTAAAGACGGCCTCTTCAATAAATGATGTTGGGAAAACTGGATGGTTTCATGTAAAAAAAAAAAAGAAGTAAACGACTACTTTCTTACACGATATACTGCAAGAATAAACTCAAAGTGGATTAAAGACTTAAATTTAAATGTAAGACCCAAAATCATAAAACTCCTAGAAGAAAACATAGACAGTAAAATATCTGGCATGGCTCTTAGTAATATTTTTTTTGGATATGTCTCCTTAAGCAAAGGAAACAAAAGGAAATATAAACAAATGTGGGACTAAATCAAACTTAAAGGGTTTTTGCACAACAAAGGAAACAATCAACAAGCCGAAAGACTACCTACTGAATGGGAGAAGATATTCACCAACGATACATCTAATGGTGCTTAATATCCAAATATGTAAGAAACTGATATAACATAATACCCCAAAACAAACAATCCAATTAAAAAACAGGCAGAGGATCTAAATAGACATGTCTCCAAAGAGGACATACAGATGGTGAATAGACATATGAAAAGATGCTCTATGTCAGTAATCATCAGATAAATTCAAATTAAAGCCACAATGAAAGGAACTCCTACCATTTGTAACAGCATGGATGGTCCTGGAGAGCATTATGCTAAGCGAAATAAGTCAGAGAAAGATAAATATCACATGATCTCACTCATTTGTGGACTATAATGAACAACAAAAACTGATGAACAAAAATAGATCCAGAGACAGAGAAGCATCGATCAGATGCTCAAACCTCAGAGAGAAGGTAGGGGAGGGTGGGAGTAAGGGGGAGAGATCAACCAAAGGACTTGTATGCATGCATATAAACATAACCGATGGACACAGACACCAGGGGGGTGAGGGCATGAGCGGGGGTGGGTGGGCAATGGGGGGATAAGGACACATATGTAATACCTTAATCAATAAATAAAGAAAAAAAAAGCCACAATGAAATATCACTTCACACCTGGCAGAATGGTTATCATCAATAAATCAACAAACAAGTGTTGGGGAGGATGCTGAGAAAGTGAACCCTTATGCACTGCTGGTGGGAATGCAGACTGGTGCAGCCACAGTGGAAAGCAGTATGGAGTTACCTCAAAAAATTAAAAATAGGATTAACATATGACTCAGCATTCCCACTTCTAGGTATTTATCCAAAAAAATCCAAAACACTAATATGAAAAGATATATGCACCCCTATGTTCACTGCAGCATTATTTACAATAGCCAAGGTATAGAAGCAATCCATCGATGGACAACTGGATAAAGTGGATTGGATGATGCCCACCCACACTGGGGAGGGCCATCTGCTTTACTCAGTTCACCAATTCAACAGCTAGTCTCTTCTAGAAACACCCTTCACAGACACATCCAGAAATAGTGTCTTACCAGCTGTCTGGACATCCCTTTAGTCCAGTCAAGTTGACACATAAAATTAACCATCACAAATTTTCAGCTCTTCAGCTACCCCTCCACCAAGAACTTGTCTCATTTCAGCACCACCTTCAAGCTCTAGGCATGAGGAATTCTGTGTTCCTACCCAGATCAGCTTTACCTCACCACCCACCCAGCCACCAGCTCAACAATATTGAATGAGTATGTACTATGTTCTAGATCTCACTGAAGATGCTGGTGGCACAGCAGTGACTAGCATTTGTGTTCTAGAGTAGGAAGATAGACAAAGACAAACATGTCCAAAATGCTGCATGGGACATGGGGGATGGTAATGAGTGGTGTGGAGTGAAAAAACAGTGAGACAGTATGGGTGTGGCCACTGAGGCAGTTCTGAGTTGATGCTTCTTGAGCTAAGATCTGAATAACAGGAAGGAACCAGCCATGGGAAGTTTTAGAGGCAGAGGACCGTTTCCTGTAGAACCTTCAGAAACCATTTTTGGTAGATGAGTAACTGGTAAGATTTTGTTTTCATGCTTGAAAGAATGAATTTGGAGAGGTTGGAGGCATGGAAATTCAACATGAAGTACTTTGAAATAAATTGTACTACTCATTTGCTTACCGAAATATTTCTATCAATAATTAATTAACAGATAATTTTCAAATAATATATAATCATGACTCTCATAGAGATATAGAAATCACCACATTTGAAAGACTTTACTTAACTCATTAATCAATGAAGGAACTAGGCAGATATTATAGCAGATTCAAAGGAGAAATGAAGACAGCACAAATTTATATGGACTAAAAAGTGTTGAAATGAATGTGTAAATTCAAGAACAACTAGCTTCTTTCACGCTGGAGGGAAGTCAGTTGAACCTCTACTGGCTGGGACTAAATTGATAGGTCTATAGACAACAAATAGTTTACATTGCTATCAGTTACTTACAATTCACAGAGTTGTAAGAAAACTCGCATAAAATCAAAAGCAAGTAACTAGGAGGGGTCTCCCTTAGACAATTCAGTTTTCCACTGAAGCACATTTCTCCCCTTTATATAGCCAAATGAAAACAAATAACCTTGGCCTCTCCCATGAAAAAAGGCAGTTCCTCTACTTGTGGTGGAGTGATGGGCGGGGGAGGGCATAACTATCATTTATTCACTGCCCACAATGAGCCATATTTGTCATAAACTCCATCCTCACCATGGCCCCATGAAGTAGGGTGTGGTGTCCCATTTTACAGATGAGGAAGTCAGCTCCCAGAGGTTCAAGACACTGCTAGTAAGTGGCAGAGTTAGAATTTTAGCCTATCTGTATGCAAAGTATGTGTGCGCGCGTGCGCGCGCACACACACACACAGTCCCTGAGACAACTTGCTAATAGTAAAAAATAGAAATTACATATATATTTTTCTTGATCTTTAGGTCATCATCAACTAAGATGGATCTCAAGAATGGCCTGGAAGAATGTGAAATGGCACTGAAATTATTTCTGAATAACAAATTTAAAGATGCCTTAGAATTGCTTCAACCATGGTAATTAACTTTGTTTCTTTTAGGTAAAATATATTTTTTCACATGTTTTTGATGACATTCATGTCTTTTATGCCATACTTGTCAGTTAATTTATTTGTGTTTCCACCTAAATATTTGAGACCTCTTAATATCCAGTTAAGAAATCTGTCTTTTCAACTTTATTCAGTAGAAAATTTCTGATTTTTTCTCATCCTTTAATTTCTATATTTGTTTAAATAGTGTCATTTATGTAGTTTTATAGAGCTCCATTTTGCTTTCGTCAGTGAACTATTTTTACGGATGTTCCTCTTAACCTTAAATATAATTGAGAAGAGTTTCCTTTGAATTGGGAAAGGGAAGAACTAGAAATGCTTATCTCAAGTGCTAACATTTAAAATGACATAAATATTATCGGGACTCCCTGCTTATGTGATAAACTTAGGTTAAACAACTTAATTTCAGTTAATAGTAATTGTTAATTTTTCCCCTCTGTGCTCAGCCTTATTAGGCCTCACTTTGACCACAGTCCCCAGCCCCGTGGTGTAACTATAGCTTGACAGGAATGCTTACTCTCACATTGTTTCTTCAGACACAGTCACTTCCTTGGGTTAAGCTTAGACCTCATAATTTTCTAGAAGCTTAGCTGGGCACAAAAGTGGGAATCTTATTCTTTTGAGCCATCAGTAGGGTGATGTGATTCTTTTTTTTAAAATATATTTTATTGGTTTTTTTACAGAGAGGAAGGGAGAGGAACAGAGAATCAGAAACATCGATGAGAGAGAAACATCGATCAGCTGCCTCCTGCATGCCCCCCACTGGGGATGTGCCCGTAACCCAGGCACATGCCCCTGACCGGAATCGAACCTGGGACCCTTCAGTCTGCAGGCTGATGCTCTATCCACCGAGCCAGGGCGGTGATGTGATTCTTGTCCTTGACCTTGAATCTTAGAAATGGATTTACCTACTGAGAAACTGCGAAGGCAGTTCTATTCAGATTTAGATGATCTTGATCAATTAGCATTTCAGAGGTTAGGAATATATGTTAAAGCTAGAGGCCCGGTGCATGAAATTTGTGCAAGAGGCTTGGCCCTTGCAGCCCCGGCTTTATCCAGAAGGTCATCCAGAAGGACGTCTGGAAGGTCATTCAGCTTTCCGGTCTAATTAGCATATTACGCTTTTATTATTATAGATAGATGGTGAAGCCTGTAGCCTATAGAAATTGTCCAGTGCTGTCTCCATTGCTTGTCTCCCAACCTCTACCTTGCCTGTCTCCTACCTTTTCGCCCAATGGCTTCTCCGTCTCTCTGTCTTGTGTCTCTACCTTTCCCTGTCTTCTGTCTGTCTGTATTTTTTTCTTTGTCTCTCCTCTCTCAGCCTGCCTGACTCTTTTTCAGTCAAACACGTCTCCTTTTTTTTTTTCTATGCCACTGAAATCAGCTGGACATAATATGGAATGAGAAGAAATGATTTAGTATTGTATTTAATGGAGCTATAGATTCTCTGATCTTATTTTTCCTACTTGAATACTTTTTTTCCTCTTGGAGGACCTTCCGGTTTAAATATGAGGTCTAAAACCCCAGTTACTGATTAACTTTGGGCTGCTCTTATTCCTTGCGGTCCTTTTGAACAACCAGTGCCCTCACTGTTCAGGACAAGCTGCAAATTACCGAAGGATGTTTAGACTATGTCCGTGGGGGAAGAGAATAAAGTGGCTTGCACTTGTTTTGCACAGCAGCAGGCTGTTGTGATAATATTTGAATTAAAACCAGAATCGTGCATTGACATTTTACATCTTATAAGTAATTAACGTAATTTAAGAAGTTTTAAGAAAAGTGATGGTGAGGTTTTTTCACAGCCTGAGAATCTGGGGTGTCTGCCATGCATCAGGACTAGTTGACCTTCCTAAGAATCTAAGTGATTCTCACTGGAATGTGAATTATCAAGAACTTTAATCAGGAATCTCAGATAATGGGATTAGGTTAGAGATGGAGTTTAAAATGCGCTTTTGTCTGCCTACCTAACTTTATTGCAAAAATGTTGCCTCTGGCTGGGAGAGAAAAGGGGACAATTTTTTTTTGTTAATCTTCACTCGAGGATATTTTTCCATTGATTTTTTTAGGGAAGAAAGAGGGAAAGACAGAGAGAAACATTGGTGTAAGAGAAACACATCAATTGGCTGCTTTCTACACAAGCCCTGACCAGGGCCTGGGGCAGGGAGAAGCCTGAAACCAAGGTATATACCCTTGGCCAGAATCAAACCCAGGATCCTTTGATCCTCAGGCTGATGCTCTATCCACTGAGCAAAACCAGCTAGGGCAGAGAGGGGACAATTTTTTTTAAAATATGTTTTTTATTGATTTTTTTACAGAGAGGAAGGGAGAGGGATAGAGAGTTAGAAACATCGATGAGAGAGAAACATCGATCAGCTGCCTCCTGCACACGCCCTACTGGGTATGTGCCCGCAACCAAGGTACATGCCCTTGACCAGAATCGAACCTGGGACCCTTCAGTCCGCAGGCCAACGCTCTATCCACTGATCCAAACCGGTTAGGGCAGAGAGGGGACAATTTTTAATGAGTCTTTATCTTTCAAAAAATATCAGAATCCGTCACAAAATATATTTCTAGTGGCTTTTATTGTAGCACTGATATCAGAGCTAAAGGCAGCACACTGCCCTTGGTTCAGCTGCGGAAAAGCGGTTTGCTTTGAAATATTTTCTAGGAAATGCACTTGCAGGCTGCCCCCTTGTGCTGAAACAGGGAAAAGCATCTCGACTCCTTTTCTTTCAGCCTGCAGTGTTCTGTGCTGCCTGTGTGAGCTTAAATTGTTGTTTTAGGGCCTGTCTTTTATAGTTCCTATGCTTTCAGGGTTCTATGGCAAAGGAGTAAAGATTATCACTGTGAAAGTCAAGACATGCATGTATTAGGATTTCTCATGATGACTATCAGGCTAGGCCTCAATGCTTTCCAGTTTGAATTGAAATGTGCTATTTCCCTGTGTTGCCCCCAGGGCTAAGGACAGCATGTACCATGCCTTGGGCTACAGTACCATTGTGGTATTGCAGGCCATCATGACCTTCGAGCAACAGGACATCCAAAATGGCATTTCTGCCATGAGGGACGCCTTGCAAACCTGCCAAAAGTATGAACTCAGTAATTACATGCTTGAGATATGACTATAAACCTATATGTCTGTGTGATCAAATGAATGCGGTTTGCCTGACTGAGAGCTGTTGGAAGTTGGCCGCAGTTGTAGGAAAAGGACTTGAGCTTCAAAGCTTTCTTGGCCTCATGTAGTTTTATGCAATAGAGACCAAAATCCCTATTAGGAATTAGAGTACGCTTCTCATTTGTCCAAACGAGGGGCATCTGTGGTAACTTGAAGTGCCCAGCAGGGCTGAGATTTCAGTGGGGTTAGCAGCAAGCAGCTCCAGGGTCTCCCTGTGGTGAGTTTACGTACCGCAATCCAAACCAGGCCAAGCAAGGCACATTCTTCTCTTCGTAGGGGATGCTGCCAATTCAGAAAGGAATGTTTTATTTGCTTACAAAGAATGTAGTTGAACACTTTGGTTGGTGAAAATGAGATGGGTTTCCAATTTTATTTTAATCTTTGCTCTGTGTCCATAGGAAGACCCTGGCAAAAGCTGTTAGCTAGCATTGGTGAATTTTAACCCTGGTGGAATTACATACTCACCTAATTTTGTGGCCCCACACATGAAGAGAGAGCTTTCAGATATTACACTCTTAAGTTCATTCTTCATCTGTGGTGAGTCTTGCCACAGAAATGCTGAGTTCAGCCACAGATCTGGGGAGGGGGGGGGGGTGCTTGGCAGGTTGGGGTCACTGTTTTGTGCTGGTCTGTCCACGCACGTGTTCAGCGAGCAGGGGTTGAGCACCCCGCATGCCAGCCCGGTGCTGGGAGGTGGGGCTGCAGTGCTGCCCAGGGTGGTCTCTGCCCTGGGGATGGTAGTGTTGAGCTCTGCCTGCCTTCATGACTCTCTGGTGTGATTGTGACTGAAGTGAACGTCGAGTGAAAATGAGCTCTGGCTAATTTCTTGTTACTTCTTCTTCCTCTTTCCTTCCCTCCTGCTTACTCTATGCAGATATAGGAAAAAAAGCACGGTTGTAGAGTCTTTCTCAAGTCTTCTTTCTAGAGGATCATTGGAACAGATGACCGAAGGTAAGAGTCATTTAAAAGATTATATTTTTTCCTTCCTTTGAAAAATCAAAACAGGATCATGCTCCTCGTAAGAGCCAATACTTAAATATATCATATAAAATAGATGGAATGTCTTTTTCTCTTCCCTATCATACCTTCCAGAAGTAACTACTGGTAGGAGTTGGTTTTGAAGCCTTGCATACTTTTCTGTGTATATATATATATATATATACAGAATCTAATATATATATTAGAGGCCTTCCCTTCCCCTGGCTGCCTGCACTGGTTTTCCTTCGGCACCGGGGACCCAGGCCTTCGCTCTGGCCAGAGCCGCCTTCAGTCTTCACTCCGCCGCTTCCCGCCTACATATGCAAATTAACTGCCATCTTTGTTGGCGGTTAATTTGCATATCTCGCTGATTAGCCAATGGGAAGCGTAGCAAAGGTATGGTCAATTACCCTGTTTGTCTATTATTAGATATAATATATATATATATATATATATATATATATATACACACACACACACACACACACATATATATATAAATATACACAAGGTAGATGTGGGGTGTTTGTAGTTGTTCAAGTATTAATCATTTTTGCAAGCATAGAATTACATAATATACCAGTATATATTGTTCTATAATGTTATTCTTTGGGATATTGATGTTTTCCCATGTCAGTATATATAACTTATATTTCATTCTGTTTAATAGTTATGTAGTACTCCACTGGATGGGGTACTGTAAATTACTTGGTTTTATCTATTGAATTACAGTTAAATTGTTTTTATTTTTTCACTATTACAAATGATGCTGTCCTAAAATTCTTTTTTAAAAAAATCCTCACCCGAGCGTATGTTTTCATTTATTTTAAAGAGAGAGAGGAAGGGAGAGGGAGGGAGAGACAGAGAAACATTGATGTGAGAGAGAAACATCAATCAGTTGCCACAGGGATCAAACCCAAACCTGGGTATGTGCCCTGACTGGGAATCAAACCTGCTACATTTAGGTGTATGGGACAATGCTCCAGTCAACTGAGCCACCCAGCTGGAGCATGTCCTAAATTCTAGAACCTATGTCTTCATACATTTTTGTAAGTGTTTCAGAGGAAAAGTCCTAAAAGTGAAATGACTGGGACTTAGGATTTGAAAGTTGTTAATATTTATAGATGCTACCTGTGTTTTCTCCAAAGAGTTAGGTCAGTTTATATTTTTACCACCCATGTATGAGAGTTGCTATTTTTCTGCAAGCTATTGTTTTCAAGGTTAAAAGGAGTAATTCTGATATCTTAAAAAAACACATCGATTATGTTTCACAATATGGACGATGTTTGGTTTGTGGATATTTAGGAAATATTCGAGAATCCGGGAATGGCCATAGCACTTTGATTAGTTGGAGAGGGAAAGGAATGACTCTTTTTGTTGTCAATTCCTTTATGTTCCCACTGAGATGAGGGCAGAAGGTCCCTGATCAGCTCTGTTTTATAAGTGTGACACTCTAGTCAGAATTGTTTCTAAGAAAAGAACACCCAGATGTCCTGCAGAGGAGAAAATCATGTTCTTCAGACGTGGCCAGCCTAGAGCAAAGCTCTGCCATCCAAGGCGAATTTGTGCACCTGTCGTCATTGTCAGACTGACTCCCTGGAAGAGGTAACTCCAATAGTGGAGGTGGATGTGGCTGATTAAGGCCAGAACTATTCTGTCAGAGTCATGCCTGGTCTTCACATGTATGTCAGGCACAGTTTTTTATTTATTTTTATTATTTTTTGTTAATCCTTCTCATAGAGTATTTTTCCATTGATTTTTAGAGAGAGTGAGGGGGAGATAGAGAGAAACATCCATGTGAGAGAGGCACATCTATTGGTTGCCTCCCACACATGCCCTGACCAGGATCTGGAATTGAGCCTGCAACTGAGGTACATGCCCTTGACTGGAATCAAACTTGGGACCCTTTAGCCCATGGGCTGATGCTCTATCCACTGAGCCAAAATGGCCAGGGTCAGACACAGTTTTTTAATGTGTTGTATTGTGAGGTCTTATTTTGTTAGAAGAACATTATCACCAACCTGTTGTACACATTGAAGAACTTGGGAACATTTGTAAGATGTGAGGCTAGGCACTGATTACAGGAGAGGCCTCTGGGACTTGCTCCTAAAGGGTATGATATGATGTCGACCCTTAAACCATTACAGAGCAGAACGGCATTTCCTGTGTCACCCCAGGCAGCTGGAGCCCACTACCTTTTTCTCCAGAAAATAACCTGTAGGAACCAATAAGAATTTTCTTTATCCCCTTGGTTTTGGGTAGAATATGGCTTCATATTTTCCATCTTTGGGTCATTGATGTAAATTGGCCCCAGTAATCCTAAAGGCCACTAAAGTAGATCAGTGGGAATTTAAATGGTCTGGTTTCTCTCCAGTGCCTTGTGCCTTCAGCTTTCCTTTTTTTTTTTTTTTTTCAATATGAAGGCTGACATTTGAGGGTTTTTTTTTTTTTACACCTTAGTTTTGGGAAGAATAACAGTATTTTTAGTGTCAGTATAAGTAATAATCATCATTTAAAAGGTAATAGTGATAATGCCCAATTATGTCTTTGTGTCAGACTTTGTTCTTGATGCTTTCCTTAGCATTATTCAATCTAATCTGTGTAACTTCCTTTTATGGAGTAGGAATTAATGTTCAGAAGTTTAAGCACATGGCCCAGCAGAGCATAGTTCAAACCTGATCTACCTTTCTCTAAGCCATTGTTCTTTCCTCTGTAACCCAAACTTTCTCCTGTAGACGTGTAGAAAAGGTCATCGAATGTGTCATATATGGATAAGGGAAATGTTGAATTGTTCCTGCGTTAGAGATGTTGAAAATAGATGGTGCTGTGTTCTGATCTTATTATGTCTTTGGACATAGCACTTTAGAAAATCTAGAATACTTTTTTACTAAATATTAAAAAGTAAACAACAATGAGACACTGCTACACACCTGTTAGAATGTCCAAAATCTGGAACACTGACCACAGGAAATGCTGGCGAGGATGTGGAGCCTCGGGGACTCTCCTTCACGGCTGATGTGAATGCAGAATGGTTCAGCCACTTTGGGAGCTAGTTTGGCAGTCTCTTGTGAAACTAAACATACTTTTGCCATACAATCCAGGAGTTGCTCTCCTTAATATTTCCTCAAAGAGCTGAAACTTCATGGTTATACAAAAACCTGCAAATGAATGTTTATAGCAGCTTTATTCATAAATGCCCAAACTTGTAAGCAACCAAGATGTCTCCCTGTAGGTGAGTGGATAAACATCCAGACAATGGAATATTATTTAGCACTAAGAATAAGAAAGATCTTTGTAATATTTTAAGCAATAAAACAATAAAAAAAAAAGAATAAGAAAGAGCTATGAAATCATGGGAAGACATGGAAGAACCTTAAATGCATATTACTAAGCAGAAGACAGCAATCAGAAAAGGCTACATACTGTATGACTCCAAGTATATGACATTCTGTAAACGTCAAAACTACGGAGAGAGTGAAAAGATCCGTGGCTGCGGGGGGATCATGTGGAGGCGTAAATAGGTAGAACATGGAGGATTTTTAGGGCACTGAGGCACCCTGTAGGATACCATACCGGTGAATACATGTCATTGTACGTTTGTCCAAACATAGAGAATGTGCAACACCAAGAGTGAGACCTCGTGTAAACTATGGACTTTGGGTGATTATGATGCCAATGGAGATTCATCAATTGTAACAAATGTATCCCTGGGGAGGGGAGGATTGTTGATAGTGGGAGAGACTATGCATGTGTGGGGGTAGAGGCTATGTGGGGAATCTGTACCATGCACTCAGTTTTGCTGTGAAGTCTACTAGTAAAACTGCTCTAAAAAATAAAAATTAATTAATAATCATAAGTTAAAAAAATAAGTGAACTTATGACTATAGCCTATTCTGAAATATAGGCTTACTTAGACTTTTATACCCAAAGGCATGCTTAGCTAGCATTTCAATGCAAAATGAAGGTATTCCCTTCAGTGAACTAAGACATCGAAGAAATAAGACTTTCACAAATTAAGTTGCATTTATTCCTATTGAATTTGCAATCCAAACAGACTTTGTGTTCAAGGGAGCATGTCAAAACATTGTAGCTTTAGCGTGTGATTTGTTTTTCCTCTTGGTAATTTTCATTTACATCCTTGAGTGGCTGGTTGGGTGCAGGAGGAAATATAGTTAATTAAACTTTTCATGGGTTTAACATGGAACACACCCGTCCTTCTCTCGTGGCTGGCATATCGCCCTGAATGGCTTTTGAATTGCCTTGAGGAACACATAGTTACAGGCAGTGCTTAGGATGGGAGAGGGATTTAATGTGAAGAATATGTACATGGAGTTCAAACGTCCTTGCCTTTTATCTCTGCTTTCTGCTTACATCCTTCAGCTGCTGATAGATTTGTCTGTCTTTAACGTAACTCTGACCCTGCCACCCTTCTGCCCAGATCCTGTGCGAGGACTCGCCATTGCCTCCCGAATCGAGCCCCGACTCTGACATTCAGTGTTGTCCATAATTTAGCTCTGACTTAACATTTCCAGACTCAGTGGCCACACCTCCCTTTACACCTGGTGCTTCAGCCACAGGCACACCTGCAGGTGGTCCGCACTTTCCTCGCCCAACGGCAGCTTCCCCCGCGGCACCTGCCCCACGCCAACCGCCAACCGTCTGGGTTACTGAGCAGGCTTTCAAAGTGAATAGTTCCTAACCATGCCCGCTTCGTTACAAGTGTACCCGGGGGAGAGGATAGTCAGGTGGCTCTACAAATAGAAGTTGCCAGTTTTTATCGACTGAATACACCGGGAAAGTCCAAAAGCACACGTGGAGGTGGGGTGTTTCGAAGGACTGAGACCCTGTCGATGCTGCAGGGATGTGCACAGGCCACCACTCCTCAAGTGCAGCCCATCCTTATGGGTGCTCGTGGGGGATCTTAGAGGCAGAGTTGCTTTTTTTGTAAATTCAATCTGTGTAATATGAGCATGGCAGGACGTTGAACCCATTTGTGAAAACCAGTGGTGTGTAGTGTGTGTGTGTGTGTGACAGAGGTCGGGGTCTGGTGTGTAAATAAAAGCAGTAGTTCTTATCCAGTTTAATTCAACAGCTTTTCCGCTAGCACAGAAACACCCTATTTTTCAGTGCGGCACACAGAATGTCCTGCTTTATTTATGTATCAGGTGCTTCTTGGAGTGGTGAGCTCCACACCCAGCACCTCACCGGTTCCTGAGCTCTGCAGTAGAGACCTTGTAGCCAGGCCGTACAAACGAGGAGACCAGCAGGGAGAGGCTGGGGAGCTTTCTGGAGGTCCTACAGCTGAGTACTTGGCAGAGCCTCTCCTCCAACCCGGGCTGTTAAACACCCCAAGCTCATTTACTTAAATAAAATACCCATTTGCATCTCAGGGATAAAACAGGAATCAACTGATGTTTTTCATGCAAAAATGCAAAGATTCCCCGCTTCTCCCCAGTCTCTGCAAGTGTAATGTCTTGTGTGGGAAGATAGACCCAGTGTTTGAGGCGCTCCACGGGCCCCTGGGATATACATGCTGCACAGAGCCCCCGTTCCAGGCCTTTGTTCCCGTGCTCGGTGTCACAGCCATCAACATAGGCTCAAACCTGGCTCGTGCGCTTTTCACATGGCTTTTGTGTGTAGGGGCCATGACGTGTGCACACAGCACAGTTCTTTGTCACGGAGCTCTAGAGAATGGCTGTTTTCAGGTCACTATTGTGTCTGATCATTGCCATGATTATCGTACCTTCATATTTTAGAAGCTAGAATTCACAAATGTAAGTTAGTTTTTTCAATCTTTATAACTGTTAAGCTTAAATATTGCTATTAAAAATAAGTGGTTTTCTGTTTTGGTTTTAATGCTTTTGAATTTTGGTTTCCACTTACAAGCTGAGTTCGGGTCCCTGACACTAACGGCCCGACTCCTTGCCCTCACATTTGAGTGGAACCATAAGATGACTCTCCTGGGCCAGTTTGCACATTCTGGGAAAATCTTGGGGAGAGACTGAGAACGGAGGTCATCGTTCCACTTTTGCAGAAGCATCAGGGCAATCTAGGGTTTTGCATTTCTCTTGGGCTCATTGATCTACCAGTCTTTTCTGAACATCTCAGAACAATTACTGTGCACTGGGATTTTCCTTAATATAATTTTATTTGTTTCTTTTCATAGAGGAAATGCATGCCGAAATCTGTTATGCCGAGTGTCTCCTACAGAAAGCAGCACTCACCTTTGTGCAGGTAACGAACCTTTGCTTTGGAGTCCATGTTGCTGGGGTAGGGTAGCCTGCCAAAACTCCATAGAAAAAACATGGCTCCTTCCATGTCAGCGCTTCAGTTCTTTTGACTTAGAGCTGCAATGAAAGATACTTGTTATTCTCATAAACCAGGGAGCTTTATTCCTATTCACATGTACTTAGAGTCTTTTTCAAACTGCAGTCTACTGGAAACGACTACCTTTTAAAGAAACTGTCTTGCAAGTACCACACCTAATTTCAGGATGCTCCTCTGTATGAAAACCAAGCTTCTCTCTCCCTCTGTGCTTGCTCTTCTTGGTAGAGGGCTGCACACAGCAGTGGCCCGGGCATAAAAGGCTTCCCTAATCCTTGGCCGTTCCCTTCTTGCATCAGCTGCTTCAGCGGAGCTCAGTTATGCATGCACCGAGAGCCACACCTTTCATGCATACTTCAGTTTTTATTTTTCTCCTTCTCCCTCTTCTCATTCCCCTGTCTTGCTTTTAGTTCTTCCTCTGAATGAGCATTTTTAAAAAGTCACTAACAAAACCATGACTCATTTCCCTAGGAGGTATTTTAATTTCACCTCGAGGGACCGTTGCCACCAGTACCTATCATTGTATCTTCCAATGCTTCTAAAAAGCATGGGTGGCGGTGATGGGCACCGTGGGGCAGCCGTGGGGTGGAGATTGTAAGAGGTAGAAATTCAGCTGTAATATGAAAAGAATCTTCCTCAGTCTCAGCGTTTCACATTGTATTGAGAATTGCTTTTCTCTTTTGCTGGAGGTTGACTGCTTAGGTTGGATCCTGGTTTGGCAAAATTGAATCCATCGGGCCCATGACCCTGTTTCTTAAAATCCAACGTATTATGAAGGCTGATTAAAAACAAGTCTTCCCGGCGAAACCGGTTTGGCTCAGTGGATAGAGCGTCGGCCTGCGGACTGAAAGGTCCCAGGTTCGATTCCGGTCAGGGGCATGTACCTGGGTTGCGGGCACATCCCCAGTGGGAGATGTGCAGGAGGCAGCTGGTCGATGTTTCTCTCTCATCGATGTTTCTAACTCTCTATCCCTCTCCCTTCCTCTCTGTGAAAAATCAATAAAATATATTTAAAAAAACAACAACAAAAAAAAACAAGTCTTCCTGCCTTAGTAAATAAACATGATATTAGTCACGGAGGCCTTCGCTTTTTTCTGATGTGTTTCCCAAATGGGGATTTGACAACCACATCTGTGATTTGAAGGCTTATGTTATGCTTGGATACTTGTAATCAAACGTCCGGGAGATATCCATGGTTTTCCTCTTCCGCACGCCTCCGCATCCAGTCAGTCTCATGGTCATGCCTCTTTTACCTTGGGAAGAGTTAGCAGCTCCAACTCTTCCTCTTCCTTCTGATTATAATTGTCCAGTGGAGGTGCGCCTCAGCTCTTCCATGGGCTGGACAGCAACCCCGTAACTCTCTAATTTCTCTGACCTCCCGCTCATTCTCCATTGTGCAATTGAGCTCCCTCTCAAAGATGAGCACCTCACCTTGTCATTCCTCTGCTTCAGCCTTGAGTAGCACTCATGGACTACAGCAGTGGTTCTGTGTTAGAATACCAGAAATGGAGGAGGCTTTTTCAAACTAAACCGGTATCTCCCCTAGTTCCCCGCTCCCTCTTCCCGAAGGCCTCAGGTGGCAGGTATGTTGCATATTCGAGTGGCCTGGGTAGAGGTGGCTTTTTTACTCCTTCGTCATTCCCTTTGCTGTAGATTTCTGCAGCAGTGCTGAGGATGGCCAAGCACCCCGTGACCTGTAATGCTTTCTCACCTTCCCACTGAATTTTCCTTTGCTTGCAAACTTTACATCTGCTTTGCCTTTCTTCACCAGGCTACTTCCTAATCAGTGTGTGTGTGTGTGTGTGTGTGTGTACGTGTGTACACATGTGCTTTAAGCACCAATACTTCCCGTCCTCCAGCCCTCCCACCTTTATGCTGTTATGGCATCCCGCCGTGCATGTCTCCATCCGCATGCATTCCTTCATCCCTTAGCACAGTGGTCCTCAACCTTCCTAATGCTGCGACCCTTTCATACAGTTCCTCATGTTGTGGTGACCCCCCAATTTCATTGTTACAAATTGAACATAATTAAAGCATAGTGATTAATCACAAAAACAATATGTAATTATATATGTGTTTTCCGATGGTCTTAGGCGACCCCTGTGAAAGGGTTGTTCGGCCCCCAAAGGGGTCGCGACCCACAGCTTGAGAACCGCTGCTTAGCACATTGCATTGCTTTCGTCTAATTTTGCATCCGGGTGCCCTAGTGTAAAACAGGCATTCAGCCAATGTTTGGTGAATCATGAAATAAAATATTCTTATTTGAGGCAGATTTTAATCTAATTTAAGCACATATTTTTCTGGCCATTATTGCAATTTGTGTAATCTTAAAATACAATGATAAAAATTGTGTAGTGAATTTTGTATTTATTAATATTATAATAATTTAAATGTTAAATAGTTAAGTAATTAATGAAATTAGTAAACTAAAGTCAATTTTTCTTTTGCTTCAGATGATGTTCAAGTGCACAGGAGATAAATACCAGAGCATTTTTCCGATATTAGTAGCTTAGAAAAGTATTCTGAGAAATGGGAAACATGGGACCATCTCCATTTGCATCATCTATTATACAGGGTGGGGCAAAAATAGGTTTACAGTTGTGAGTACACAAAACAAAGTTTATTATTGTATTATTATTTATTGTATTATTTCCCATACAGACAACTGTAAACCTCCTTTTGCTACCCTGTAGTAACTTCCTTCAAGCAGTTAATTTGATATGCTTTTTAAAGAGACTTTTGGAACCTTAGAATGCTGAGTCTAAAAATGCCATTCATTTAGGCCAACTGCCTCAATTTGATGGTTGATGACCATTGGGCAAAGAGAAGTGCATTTCCCCCAAAAAACAAAACTTCACATTATTGACAAGAAATTTAGAATCCAGAACAGTTATTTTTAGTTTGGAAATATATATGAATGACACTCACAATGATAAATGGTCTTTGTCTATTAAAATACCCTGTGAAAAAAAGAACCGAATCCCATTGACTGGAGTATGGTGGACAGGGACGGCAAAGGCCTTAGATCATATTCCTAGGGCCAACCATTTTGGATTCTATTGAACCGAGAAGAAAGTTCATTAAAGTACGTTTGTATTCACCAATATGGCCCCTTATTGTGAGAGTTATTTCTTTAATTACTTTCTTAAAATAATTTGAGGATTTAAAAAATGTTTCCTTTCTGTTGTCCTCTAACTTGGAAGAAAAATGACGAAATGGTATTTCAAATATAAAACAATAAGAATGTTTTAATTTTAAAAATGATGTTCTCAAAAGATGGTATCTTGTTCAGATCACACAGCTACATAGCTGTGGGGAAGGTTTAAGAATCTCCTGCTAGATGATCTAATTATTTAATTGAATTGTTTTCAGGATGAAAATATGATCAACTTCATCAAAGGTGGACTCAAAATTAGGACGAGTTACCATATATATAAGTAAGTTAAAATTTAAGATGTGGGCTTTTTAAATCTTACCACTGGAAGTTTGTATTTTTGACCACGATGATGTAGTTTTTCCTGTACTATGGACCATTTTGGACTTCAAAATTTATGACTAGGGTTTTTTTTTAAATTTGATGTTGGAAAAAATGCACTTGATTTCTGGCTTACTGATTGATTGCTATAGGACAGTGATGGCGAACCTTTTGAGCTCGGCGTGTCAGCATTTTGAAAAACCCTAACTTAACTCTGGTGCCGTGTCACATATAGAAATTTTTTGATATTTGCAACCATAGTAAAACAAAGACTTATATTTTTGATATTTATTTTATATATTTAAATGCCATTTAACAAAGAAAAATCAACCGAAAAAATGAGTTTGCGTGTCACCTCTGACACGCGTGTCATACGTTCGCCATCACTGCTATAGGACAACAGCATATAAATTTCAATGTAATTTTAAGGGAAAACAACTGAACATTAGCTGATAATTTATGTTTAGGTAATCTTAGTATCTCTCTTCTACAAACAATTCATAAATTTAAAATGACAGGTATATCTTTGGCCCAGCCTCTAGAGCAGCATTGCCCAATAGAATTTCTGCAGTGATTCAAATGTTCAATTAAGGTGGACCATGGTGTTGTTCGTAGTTTCTGTATCCTTTTTGATTTTTATCTAGTGGTTTTATCATTTACTCACAATGTTAAAACTCCCTAACTTTGATTCTGGAGTCATTTATTTCTCCCTTTAGTTACATCAGTGTTTGCTTTGTATATTTAGAAACTCTGTTGTTAGGCTTATATATTTTTAATTGGTTTATTTTCCCAATAAATTAACCTTTTTATAAGTATGAATTGTCCCTACTTAACTCCTTATAATATTCCTTGTCTTGAAATCTTTTTTTCTTTCTGATATTAATATAGCTATTCATGCTATTTTATAATTAGTGTCTGCGTGGCAAATATTCTTTTACTTTTAAAAATATTTAAATTGCCTTTCTTGTAGCTGTGCATCATTGTGTCCTTCGTTTTTATCAGTATGACAATATGTTTGCACTTGTGACTACCATTTTGTTTTTTCACTTTGCCTCATTGGTTTTTTCCCTTCTTTTGCTTTAATAAATTAAAATAGTAAATAATCCTTTTATTTTCTCAGCTGTAGCCATCTTTAATTTTTTAATAGTTGCTCTAGTGAATGCAATATACTTCTTGTCACGGTCAACTTAGAGTTAATATTGTACCATTACACATAAAATATAAGAACTTTGCAAAAGTATAGTTTAATATTCTACCTATTGTCTTTTATACTATTCTGATGATAGTACACATATGCATATTATAAACCTCACAATGCAGTGCCAATCTTTTGTTGAAATAGTCTTATATTAGAGTCTTCTTTATGTATCCATATAGCTACCATTTTTGGTGTTCTTCATTTTTTCCTGTGTATTTTCAGACTGAAGCATTTAGTATTTTAAGAGATACTTTTACCCAAAATGATTTCATAAAATTATATTCCATTCAAAAACCCTGGAGGGGGATGGATTGTGGGATCCTGATAAACTGTTTTTAACTTTTCTCTCAAAATATTTTTAGAAGATATAAATGAATGTTAAAATTGATTGCTTCTAGTCATCAAAACTTAAAAAACTGAAGAAATTAAAATAGTCTTATAATGGCACAGACATATACGAGTGGAATGGAACATGGGGTTTTAAAACAGATGCGTCATGTGTGTGTATGCACGTGTACACACACTTGTGTGTATTAAAATATACGAAATTCCTATACATACACAAATCTCTTTCAGAACAGTGGAGGAAGACAGCGACTTTAACAAATGATTTTGGGAAAATTGGTCTTCATTTTGAAAAAATGACTTTGCAAAAATAAATTCCATATAGATTTAATATTAGAATATTTTAGAAAGAATACTAATAAAACATAGGAAAGTGTTTTTTTATAATCCTAAAGTACGAAGACCTTTAAACTTTTGTGTGTTTTTAAAATTTTTTCACTTTGAAATAATTTCAGAATTTTATAAGAACTTTCAGATATTCTTTACTCAGTTTCACAAAACTTAACATCTTATAGAACCACAGTACAGTTATTAAAATCAAGAAACTAACATTGATTTATGAACTAATGTATCATGAACTAATGTATTGACTTTACTCAATTTTCTCTGATTGTCACACCAGTGTACTGGGTGGTTATGAATTTGTGGGGGGTGAGACATAATTCAGTTCATAGCTCCTTATATTTCCTGTAATCTGCAAGTTTGAGCTACAGGATTATTAGATTCAGGTTAAATAAATTTGACTTAAACACATCATAATATAGGTGCATGCATTATAATTACATCATAACACATAATATCTGGTTATTTCTTAATGTCCTTAAAATATGTTTACCAATTTGGTAAGCAATTCCTGGTTATTATAAATTTTATATCTTTGTCATTGAGTTTAATTTGCATTTCTCTTTTGAAGATGTGAAGGGAACGGGAGAAATGCATAGAAAAGATATTAAAGTGAGAAATCAGTAAGATTTCCTTGGAGGAACAGGAAAAAATAAGAGGGCAAATGGAGCTATTGTGATGGAATTTGCTTTCTTCTTTCAGTGTTTCCTAGTCACAAGCTCTAATTCATTTGGTCTATTGGAGACTATGGTGATCACACTGAAATTCAGGGGTTTTTTGTCAGTAGCATCTCAGTTAGTTGATGGAAGATTGGGTGGCTGGGGAATGAACCGCACCCAGGAAGTCCCCTCTACCGCATTGTGGGAGGCTGGGAGACCGAGGTTCTGCAGTCCTACATCTCCTGGGTCATACTTGCTGATGTTTGAACCTCTCTTGCTTTAAGCCCAGAGGATTAGTCCTGGTAAACAGTGTAGAAAGGAGTGTGCCATTTTTCCTAACTGATAATTACGCAATAGCTTTAAAAGTAAAACTCAACACAGCAGCATCTACTTAGATATTTTCTAGAATTTTGGCCAATGACAATTATTTTATGGTGTGTAAGTGTGAAATTTGACTTAATCATTTTCAGAGTCATAATAAATTTATGCTCTAACTTTTGTCTTCAATCCAGAGAATGTCTTTCTATCCTGCATATACTTCAGAAGAACAAAGTTGAGCAACAGTTCTTCCATGAGTTTGAAGGGGGTGTCAAACTTGGAATAGGGGCCTTTAATTTGGTAAGTAAATAATTATATATCCACCAGAATCGTTTGTAAAAGATCGTAGGTTTTCAGTGCCTTCTGTACTGTATTTGAACCTCACCCTGACCCTCTGCCTGGGTCTGGTTGGTAAGTGGTAGAGTGGGATCAGTTTTCTTCTGTTGAGACCCAGTGAGGGCTTTGGCCAGTCTGTGTTGTAAAGTCCTGCACATGTTCAGAATAATTTTGGGTTGTACAATAAGGGAAGCATATAGCACTCTGATGGAGAAATAACGTTTTTCGGTAAGAAGGCCTAGGAATCCAGTTCCATTTCCACATCAGAAGTATTGTTGCTATAGCAATGACGGCTCTGAAATGAAAAATAGGTGATGGAGTGACATTCCCCAAGTTATGGTTAAAATTTATAATAACCAGGAATTGCTTACCAACTTGGGGAATGATTTTGATGTTCTGGGTGAGGTGAAACGTTGGGAGTAGATACCTGTCCAATTGTGATATATTAGAGATTTTGAATTTTATTAAGGTTTGACTGGAATTGTTGTGAAAATAAATTGGTAAAGGGAATCGTATGCACGAGTGTATATGTTACCTTGGCCACTTTGACAGAGGTGGCTGAGCAAGGAGACTGACCACTGTCCACAGGATAGGTCAACCCATCCACTTGGTTATTAAAATCCTCCTCTTCTGAGGTCAGCCTTTAGTGAACATGCACATGCGACACAACTGTCTTCATGGCTTTTGCCCATTCAGAGAGGTTCATCCACACACCTCTTCCGCAGACCTTGTTGTCTTCAATGTTCCCATCATGTTCTTTCCAAATCCCTGACCATCCAAACAAACCATGGGCTCCAGCCCCTGAATCGCATATAATCACACATGCGGGCATTTCTCCTTCTAAGCAAAGTGAACAGCCTGGTGCAGTGCTGGACGTTCGGCACTGGGAGGATTTCCCTTCACCACGGCTCCGCAGGGGTGTCCCAGGGAGGGGCTGCAGGTCCACTTTGGTGGTGCCTGCAGGTCATGCAGAATACAACACCCTTGTGCTTTCTGAAGAGGATGCTAAAAGAAACCTTGCTTGGAACGGTGGGCCCTGAGGAATTGCCGCCTCCTCATTGCATCACTACACATGACAGGAGCACGTCATCTTTAGAGCATGCTGAAAAGGCCAGGTTTTCCTTTTTTTAAACATTTTCTTTAGATTATTGTCTTAGCTAAATGAAATTAATTAACAAGTAATGATCGCAACCTGTGCAGTAAGTGATGATTGAGACACGTCTAGTGATTTCAACTCGGTTCTAATTTTTCATATTCCTGAATTACTAAAACTTGGAGTTGTTTGGAGTTTAACATTTACCTACGGTGAGGTACACTAACATGTGAGCACACTTGTATTATTTTTCTCTTACAGATGCTGTCCCTCTTACCAGCACGGATTATCAGACTACTAGAATTCATAGGATTTTCTGGAAATAGGGTACAAATTTAATTTAATCTCAATTTTGACAATGAAGAAAAATTGTTATTTACTGAATCGTAGAGCAATGCAACATGTCCTCATGACCAACATGACAATTGTTGGCAATTTGTTTGCAGGATAATAAAGAGCCATTGGCCCTTGATCATGTCTTTTAGGAATTAGAGATGCTTTTTCTACTCAATTTTTTACCTTTGTTACCTAAATTCTGAATTAAAACTTTTATTTTACCAATACGGGGTGGAGAAAAAGTAGGTTTACAGTTGTTCGGATGGAAAATAAGGCAGTAATTAATAATACAAGAATAAAGTCTGTGTTTTATGTACTCAACAAAATCTTACTTTTGCCCCACCCTGTGTTGTGCTTGCTTGGAGCTTCAGTACACTTGGTTCACATTTGCTTCCTTAACGTTTTTACAACCCCAGAGTCTTTTGTAAAACCAGGAAATTGGCTAGATTTCCAAGTCTAACATTTAATGATTCACATGATCAAGCAGAGCTGCAGTATTTTGGGTTTCCTTGTCTTTTTTACAAGCTTTGCTATAAAACTAAGCAAGGACATTTGTTTTCCATGAGTCTGTTTTTGTACTGTATAACATTTATTAATCATAGCATTCAATATGCTATTATCAGAGTTGCCTTATTGCAAAAGCCATCCCTGTTAATTAGGAGAGCAGGTTTCCAGAAATGTATGAGAATATATACAAGAACCTGTAATTTTTAAAATTCTCCCCCGAGGATGTTTTTAATGATTTTTTTTTAAGAGAGAAAGGAAGGGAAGGAGAGAAAAAGAGAGAGAGAACCATCAATTGGTTGCCTCCCGTACATGCCCCGACTCGGGATCGAATCTGCAACCTAGATATATGTCCTGTCCTGGAATCAAACCCATAACCTTTTGGGCTATGGGACAATGCTGTACCCAACTGAGCCACCCAGCCAGGGCAAAAACCTTTAATTTTTCCCCTCATTTATCCTATGTGCCGGAAGCTGGTCCATCCTTGATGCTTGACACAGTCGCTGCAGGGAAGAAACATCTGCACAGCATATGTTTCAAGGGACCTGGAGTATATGGCATGCTGTTCTTAATATGTTTGCTCCCCTTCTTAGCGCTATGTGTTTTAACCAGGGTCACCTCTCCGAGAAAGGTTGTTTCCCCAGGTGGGAATTTTTCCCTGGAGTTAGGGATTAACAGGACTAAGGAAGGGAATAAATCAGTAAAATCCCTTAACTAAGTGCCAGGTGAGTAGTTAATCACCTTAACTATGAACAATCACGCTTAAGCTACATAATCTTAGGATAATCTCCTTCAGTTACTTCCTTGTAGCTTAACAGAACAGTAGAGAAGTGACCTTGGAATGGAGATAACAAATGCCCTAACCTTTGGAATAGAATGGATAGGATTAAAATCAAATGGTATAAATACAGATGTAACAGGAGAATAGAGAAAGAACCTGGCTAGAGAACCTGGCTTTGCTGATCATCTGAACGCTGCCTCCGTGTCATTCCTTCTTCCCTGACTCCGTCCCCACCTTTGGGAACCCCTGGACCTGCTGGGGCTGGACCCCAACACTACTGTATCTGTCATTCATAAGGCATTATGTACTTATGGTGATCTCTTCATGATATGTTCTATCTATTCAGATTGTATTTAATCATTCCCCTTCCCCTTGACCATTCATCTTTCACGTGGCACTCACTATATTTTAATAAAATCATGTGCTTGTCTACTGTCTTCTCTATTTGATGGAAAGGTCTTTGGAGACATAGAACCATATTTATTTATACCCACCATAGTGCCTTCCACTTAGATCCTCAGTATGTTTTAACAAATTAATATTTATATCAGAGAAATAACAACATTTCTCTGAAATGAGCTCTGCTTTTCTCTCTCCCTAGAATCCACATGATATAAAAGAATTTGTGAGAGTGTCTTATGCTACTTTAAAATGTAAAGTTTGTTTCTAGTTAGGAATTATGACTATTCTAAGCTTTTGAAAAATGAACCCACCTTGGTGGTGGGTGGGGATACAGGAGCTAGCATTTTAAAGTTTCTGAATATGATTTTCCAGGCATGCTCTTCTCATTCTAAAATGCGTTTCATTGCAACAGGAACTGGGCCTCCTGCAGCTACAGGAAGGTGCATCCGGAAGAAGCATGAGGTCTCCACTCTGCTGCTTGACTATTCTGTCTTTCCATACTTACATCTCCCTAATACTTGGTAAGTGCTGGGCTGCATTTTATGTCATTGTCAGTTGATTATCTTTCACCTAAGTAACAATTTTGAAAAATCAGTAAGCGGTAATAGTCTAAATCTGTTTATTTATTTATGAATAAAGATGGAAAATAGTAACATTTGTCAGGGATGGTGGAGGGTTTCTTCCATTGAATTTTTAAAATCTGTTCATAGCTAAAAAAATTCTATAATACGTGTTGAAGGAGATCTATGTTAGCATCCTAGATTTCCTTTTAAATTAAAAAGTGGGGTAAAATAAGTTAATATTGCCATTAAAACTGGAAATTCCAATTAGGGAATCCAAGACAACCACCTCCGTTCTTAAGAATTAGTCCGTCCTAGAGCTTTCTTAAATGAAAGTCACAGGTGAGGCTTGTCTTATTATATTTTCCAAAGAAATGAACAGCTTTCATCTTTTCCATGAATAGGCCTTTGCTGCGTGTTAATGAACTGTGGAGAATTGATTATAAGGGTCTGCCGTGTTTCCTGGAGACTGAGGCTTTTCCTATTACATTTGCAGGGACAGGAGAGGTGAACCTTGTGGAAGCAGAGAACCTCCTGGCACCTTTCCTGAAGCAGTTTCCAAATGTACGCCAAGAACCGCAAGTGTATGTTTCAGCCGTGATCCCCTGGCCAGGCCGACCATTAAACAGTGTGTTCTTTTCCTTTCTCCACAGGGCTCATTTATGCTGTTCTATCATGCCCGAATAGAGCTGTTGAAAGGGAATGTAGAAGAGGTAATTTCTTTGGGAGGAATTACTTGGGAAGTTATCTGTGTGGTGGAGTTGCATCACATTCTCATTCAACATACGTCAATTTAGCTATATGCCCTAGACCAGTGGTCGGCAAACTCATTAGTCAACAGAGCCAAATATCAACAGTACAACGATTGAAATTTCTTTTGAGAGCCAAAGTTTTTAAACTTAAACTATATAGATAGGTACATTGTTATTAACTTAATTAGGCTACTCCTAAAGCTTAGGAAGAGCCACACTCAAGGGGCCAAAGAGCCGCATGTGGCTCGCGAGCCACAGTTTGCTGACCAGGGCCCTAGACAGAAGCAAAGGAAAAACTCTGTAATTAAAAAACCAACATTAAAATTTGTGTGTGTATGCTATTATATGTAGTAGATTACTGATTACAGTCTACATTTACACATAAAGTACATGAAACAGTTAATAGTAGAGTATACAAAATAGAGGTGGACAATTTAAGGGATTTAAAAAAAAAACTTGACTATTATCAATTTCTATCTATATATATAAAAGACTAATATGCAAAGTGTCCCCTCGGGAGTTCGACCAGGAGACCAGGAGTTCGATTGCTCGCTCGCTCGCTGTGACGTGCACTGATCATCAGGGGGCAGCGTGGAATGAAGGAAGGCCCCAATCGGCCTGGATTGCCAGCCAGGCCTAGGGAACCCTACCTGTGCACAAATTTTGTGTACTGGCTCTCTAGTATTACGTATTGACTTTGGAATTTAGCCCCTGCATGAGATGCAACCTCACTGTACTACATGTGTGCTCCTCATCAAAGTGAATTATTCACTAATTACCTTGAAGAAGATGAAGAGCCTTTATATAAATACTAGAGGCCTGGTACACAAAATTTGTGCACTGATAGAGTTCCTAGGCTTGGCCGGCAACCAGGGCTAATCTGTGGGGCGACCATCGGCGCGATCGGGAGGCTCCCGCTGGCACCCGCCTTGGCCAGCCTGGCACCACCTGCTCGCTGGCCCCACCTCCCACTGCCACTGCTGTTCGCCTCCCTCTGCAGGGCGACTGGTGGGGCGATCAGGGGGCCCCTGCTGGCACCCGCCTTGACTGGCCTGGGGCCTGCGGGCTGGGGACAGCTCCTGGTGGTTAGTGCGCGTCATAGGGACCGGTCGGTCTGCCATTTGGTCGATTTGCATATTAGGCTTTTATTATATAGGATTCTCACAAACAATTGTCTTCTCTACAAATGGGGTCAAACATATGTATTTTTCTTTGATTTGTTTTATTTTCTACTTACAATACATACTGGATTTCTGTCCAGGTCAGTGTATGTAACTCTCATTCATTCTTTTTGATGGCTGAGTTTCATTCATTTCTTAGGATGGATGTACTATACCTATTACAGCGGTCCACTATTGATAGACACCTGGCTACTATAAGCAATGCTGTTGTAAACATGATTATATGTATATTTCTGTGCATATGTGTGACATGCTGATCATTAGGATTTCCAGGTCAAAGATGTTTGCATTTTGATAAATGCTGCCAGATTGCCCTCCTGACTTAAGGCTATTCCATTTAAACTCTTGTAACGATAGAATACTTGTTTCCAGTGCTCTTTACCCAGTCTGGACAGGATCTGTTTTATTTTTGCCTCTTTCTTGGCTAACCAATGATAACCTAGTTTTATGTTTTTATTTTTATTGGTTTCAGAGAGGAAGGGAGAGGGAAAGAGAGATAAAAACATCAATGATGAGAGAAAATCAGTGATCGGCTACCTCCTGCATGCCCCCTCCTGGGGATTGTGCCTTGACCAGGAATTGAACCATGACCTCCTGGTTCATAGATTGATGCTCAACCACTGAGCCCTGCCAGCCAGACTAAGTTTTTTTTTTTTTTTTAAGAATAGCTCTTAGTTTTGTTTTTTTAAAAATATTTTTTAATTGATTTCAGAGAGGTAGGGAGAGGGAGAGAGAGAGAGAAACATCAATGATGAGAGAGAATCATTGATCAGCTGCCTCCTGCACGCCCCACACTGGGGCTCGAGCCCACAACCTAGGCATGTGCCCTTGACCAGAATCAAACTTGGGACCCTTCAGTCCATAGGTTGATGCTCCATCCATTGAGCTAACCCAGCTAGGGCAAGCAGAACTAATTTTTCAATTTATATTTTTTCGTTTCTTCATATGTATATTTGTTACTCATGTATCTTTCTAATTTGCCTATTCATCTTTGACAATTTTCCCATTGAGTTTTTTTCTAGAAGATTTGATAATCTTGTTGTATAAGATTAATCCTTTGCCACTTATGTGGCTGATGATATCTTCTCCCAGTCTGTCCATTGCCTTTAACTTTGCTTAAGGTATATTTCACTCTCTGAAAGTTCTGACTTTTATTGTCAGTCTTTTCTCAATGGTCCTCTACATTTTATATATTACTACATTTTATAACATCCCCATTCCCACATTATAAAGTTTCACAGCTGCCTCAGAAACTTAAACAGAGAGGCAGAAAAGAACTGTATCTTTACATGTGAGGAAAGGAACATAACATCATTTTGAGTGGTGTAGCGAGGGATGATGTTGTTATTTCTGTACAAAGTGTTTTATGTATTTTTCCATTAGGTTATTATCTCCTTGTGTAATATCTGGATGATCAGCTTTATGCAATTGACTTATAGGCACAAGAGATATTTCGAAAATGCATTTCAGTTCAAGAAGAATGGAAACAGTTTCACCATCTCTGTTATTGGGAGCTGATGTGGATTAATATATTCCAGCAAAACTGGATGAAGGCGTATTACTATTCAGACCTGCTTTGCAAAGAGAGTAAATGGTCCAAGGTAAAGAGCAATGCTTTTATTTTATTTTATTTTTTATATTTTTTTTTATTGATTTTTTACAGAGAGGAAGGGAGAGAAATAGAGAGTCAGAAACATCGATGAGAGAGAAACATCTATCAGCTGCCTCCTGCACACCTCCCACTGGGGATGTGCCCGCAACCCAGGCACACGCCCCTGACCGGAATCGAACCTGGGACCCTCTAGTCCACAGGCCAATGCTCTATCCACTGAGCCAAACCGGTTTCGGCAATGCTTTTATTAATGCCATCTATTTACTAATAAGTATACAGGACTTATTAGGACTATTTGTTCAGTAGTATGATGTCGACATGGTTTTCTCCACTGAGACCTGTCAAAGGAGGAAATGTGCATTCAGTGCCTAGTGGTTATGACCACTATTGGTCCTCAGCACTGCGTACTTTAAAAGCCATCCAAAGAGTCCTTTTCTACAGAGGCTTTTCCTCTCTGGAGAGGAACTGCACTTATATTTAAAAATTATTAAATACCAATAGTTTTGATAATTTTTTGTAGACTTTCCAATGCCCCGATGACAAAGCTTTTCATAATAACATTAATTCTGATCCATTTGTGAGAAGTTGGGAGGCATGAGATAATGATCTCTCGTTCATTTTGTCCATTTTCTCACCCAAGCGCGCAATAGTTGTATAGTAGGAAAATGGTCAGCAGTAAGTGAAAAGTGTTAATCTTATTTGGAACAGGCATCGCGAGTCATTTTCTTTTATTTCTTTGATACCTCTTAAATATTATCTCTGGAAGACCTCTAGGTCGTTCCTGATTGCAAGGTAGAAGTGCCATGTTCCTGCGGATCTTCTATAACCAGGTGCTTTTTTCTCTTCTTCCAGGCAACGTACGTGTACTTGAAAGCTGCGATTTTGAGTATGCTTCCTGAGGAGGAAGTAGAAGCAACTAAAGAGAATGTGGTAGCTTTATTCAGGTGAGCAATATACTACTTCCATAACCAAGGCCTCCTATGTATAGAGGAGCACACAAGTACATCTTCTTTTTTCCTTACTGCGCTCCCATGCTTCACCTTCCTATTTCTTTAATTGATCTACTTATTTAACACAGGAACTCTTTAGAAATATATTGAGCTAAGAGTCAACATGGCATCCTTTTAGCAGGAATTTTGAGAACACATTTTTTTTTTGTTTTGTTATTCGGACTTTGCTACTGCATTTTGAACAGTTTCCTAAGATGGTATTGTTGGCAAAAGACGTCAGCTTTTGCTGTGTATCAGAGGTATTCTGTGATCAGATAAACTTAAGAAACACAGTTTAACATATCCTTAGTTTTCATTAGTGTGTCAAAGGTTCCGAGAGGCTGTTCTGGGAAGTAGTTTGTTTAGCTTTGTTTACATTAGTATCCACCCATCGAGCCATCCAGCCATCCAGCCAGCCAGCCCTAGGAGTTGCTGATTCATTAGGTTTGGGGAGGAGCCTGAACATTGCCATTTGGTACAGGTTTCCACGTGATGCCGCTATTGGTCTAGACTAGGGAACGCTGCGTGAACACCATGGATGTAAATAGAGTCTGTGTCCTAATGACCTTTCACTGGGGCTGGGCTCTTCACAGACAGGTGGACAGCTTGAAGCAGAGAATTGCCGGGAAGTCCATCCCTACAGAGAAGTTTGCTGTGAGGAAGTCTCGCCGTTACTCCGCCTCGTTGCCTGCACCTGTGAAGCTCGTCTTGCCTGCCCTGGTATCTGCCTTTATTTTATTTACTGTTTGTGTTCTATAAGTTAATGGTCTATTCCTAGCAGCAGGGAGCACGCCCAGCTTTTGTTGTGAAGTTTAGCTTCATTGAAAACCATTGTAAGTGTTGTCTGTCAGGTGAACATTCATAATTAAATAATGAATATTACAGCTGATGTTTTTTTGACAAGTTGGTATGTTTGACCCATTATGATAAAAACTATTTAAAAATATATATCTTTTGATTCTTGATGACTCTGTGAGGATAGATTCTCTTTGTAGCCCATTTTATAGATAAGGAAATCCAGGCAGAGTGGGGTGAGTTGACTTAATTCAGTGGTTCTCAACCTTCCTAATGCCGCGACCCTTTAATACAGTTCCTCATATTGTGGTGACCCCCAATTTCATTGTTACAATTTGAACATAATTAAAGCATAGTGATTAATCACAAAAACAATATGTAACTACTAGAGGCCCGGTGCACAAAAATTTGTGCACTCTGGGGGGAGTGGGTCCCTCAGCCTGGCCTGTACCCTCTCGCAGTCTGGGACCCCTCAGGGGATGACCCCTGCTGGCTTAGGCCTGCTCCCTGGGGGATTGGGCCTAAGCTGGCAATCAGACATCCCTCTGGCAGCCCGGCAGCCCTCGGGGGATGTCCACTTGCCAGCGGGAGCAGACCTAAGCTGCAGTCGGACATCCTTAGCGCTGAAGAGGAGGCAGGAGAGGCTCCCACCACCACCGCTGTACTGGCAGCCATCAGCCTGGCTTGTGGCTGAGCAGAGCTCCCCCATGTGGGAGTGCACTGACCACCAGAGGGCAGCTCCTGCATTGAGCGTCTGCCCCCTGGTGGTCAGCGTGTGTCATAGTGACCAGTCATTCCCAGTCTTTCTGCTGTTTGGGTCAGTTTGCATATTATCTTTTTACTATATAGGATAGAGGCCTGGTGCACGGGTGGGGGCTGGATGGTTTGCCCTGAAGGGTGTCCAGGATCAGGGTGGGGGTCCCGCTGGGTTGCCTGGCCAGCCTAGGTGAGGGGCTGATGGCTGTTTGCAGCTGGTCACTCCCCCTTCAGGGTGGGGGTCCCCACTTGGGTGCCTGGCCAGCCTGGATGAGGGGCTGATGGCTGTTTTCAGGCTGGCCATACCCTCTTCAGGGTGGGGGTCCCCACTGGGGTTCCTGGCCAGTCTGGGTGAGGGGCTGAGGGCCGTTTTCAGGCTGGCCTGCGACTGAAGCTCCCAGCCTCTCCTTTTTTTATTTATTTTTTTTAATTCTGGGATTTATTTACCTTCTATAATTAAAACTTTGTTGCTGTCACTGGCACTCCCAGCTCTGAGGCCGCGGCTGGCTGAAAGCAGGTATCTGGGGTTTGTTTAGCTTCTATAATTGAAACATTGTTGCTTTCGGAGCTCAGAGCTGGGCCACGGCAGGCGGGGAACCTTGGCTTCTTCCATCACTGGAGCAAGCAAGCCTCCTTGCTCGCTTCAGCTGTGTGGCTGCCGGCCGCCATCTTTGTTGGCAGTTAATTTGCATATCTCGCTGATTAGCCAATGGGAAGCGTAGCGGAGGTATAGTTAATTACCCTTTTTGTCTTTTATTAGATAGGATATATGTGTTTTCCGATGGTCTTAGCACATTGTTTGCGGGTAGTTTTTATCCCACGCTCTATTACACTGGTAGAACGTATAAATACGTAAAACGTGTAAATACGTTTCCCGCATACAATGTGTTAGGCAACCCCTGTGAAAAGGTCGTTTGACCTCCAAAGGGGTCGAGACCCACAGGTTGAGTCCACTGACTTAACTTGTAATGCTAGCTACATAGGTCATTTTCTCTTTTCTGAGTGGCCACATTAAAAATGAATAGGTAAATGTTAAAAAGGAAGAGGAAGCATGAAAATGATTGAAAAGATGTAGTATTTTGTTTAATCCAGGATATACAGAAAGTTGTTGTTTGATCATGGAATCAACGAAATGTCATGAGTTGCTTCCCATCCCTCTGTAGAGCTCTGATTCTTTGGGATGTGCTGGTGTTTTCCTCTGGGAGCACATCTCCTGTGGACCAGCACATTTCCAGGACTCAGAGCCTGAGTGGCTGGTGGCTGCTGTACTGGGCAGTGCATGGCCCGAGCCATAGTCCTCATGGTTAGACCACCAAGGCTAGACTTCATAAAAACCGTAATTTCATCTTAAATGTTCTTTATGAAGACTTCTTGAAAAAGTACCGGGTATCTCAAATTCTTGTGGTTCGTTGGGGCATTAGATTTGCATAGGTAGTCAGCACAGGCAGCTGTTTATTGCCCTCTGACCTCTGCAGTCCTCTGCTTGGGTTTCCTGAAATTTAAAACATTTCATTTTTTATATTTCAGAGATTATTCAATTATTCCCCTTTGAAAGTTCTTCGTGTTTTTGTTTTTTTTTTCCCCCCAGTTTTTACTATTACAAACATGCTACAATTCATATTCTTCTACATTCTCCTTTCTGTCCTTGGGCATATAATTCTCTGGGAAAGCTTTCAAGAAATGGAGTACCTGGTTATAGGGTATATGCATTTAGTATTGTGACATTGCCAAACTGCCCTCCCAAAAAGGCTGAATCAATTTAAAATTCTACCAACAGTGTTTTACTGTTCGAATTTGTGTTTTTCTATTGGTACAGTTGAACATGTCTTTATGTGCCTACTTACTCTTATTTCTTTCTCCTTTTGTGAATTGTTCATATACCTCACTAGTTTTCCATTAGGCTGTTTATTGTTTGATCATTGAATTATGGGAGCTCTCTCTCTGTCTGCCTTGAGAAAGAAAACTGTAGCCCCTACCAGGTGATAGGAGCGACCTGCATCTAGTGCCCAAACCTGTGTGTTTCCTACTTCAGATAGACAATCTCAGGGAACACCACACCAGCACAGGTTATTCTGTGCCTGTGCTAGACGAAATATGAGCACTCTATATCTGAGCACAGATGAAGGTAAGAAAACCAGGAAGAGGACCAAATATTCCCTCGTTCCCAGCTAATGTGGGAGCCTGCTGCTGTATTCTCGGTGACAGCTTTTAGCTCCCTTCATAATTCATTTCTATCACTAATTTGTGCTTGGAAACGTTTTCTTCCTACATCACAGAACTTTCCTGAAAATCATCTGGATCACCATAGCCTTCTTGCTGCCCCAGAATTTCTATAAGCTAATTATATCCGACTTCATTAAGGGTCTTCAGGAAGGTCACCTCACTGCACTGATTTCTCTAGATCTAAGGCAGTAAAATTGGCTTGAATTGTGGTCACTTGCTTTCTTCTTGGAAATATTTCATCGGTAAAAACAACATCTTAAAAAGATCGTCATCATTAAATATCCCATTAGTTATTGAATTGAGTTGTGACACTGTTAGCAACAAGAAACTGTTAGACGTGAAATAAAAGGTAGAGTGTGGCAGTTTTAGTAGTTTAGTAGTTTTCAGTGGCATAAATTAAAGATTATCTTGTTGCCACTATACTCAATTGCATTTTCCTCATTTCCACTGTTTCCCTGTAAGAGATTGTTTAAATAATATCTTTACCATGTTTCATTTCTAAGAAATACTAATTGCCCTGCTTATTTCATACCTTTAAAAATATGAACTTCACTACCAGGAATATTATAAAAATATTTTCAAGCAAAAGCACATTTGCTTTTGGTCCAAAAAAAAATTCTCATCTGTTACCTTATTAAATGTAATTTGCAATAAAAAAATCATTCATTTACATTTTCAAGGCCTGTCATTCAGCCATATGGCCTTCAAATGAATACATTTTCTGCATTTTGGATTGCATTAGTGAACTGTCACATGTTTTAATGGTATAAAAGAACCTGAGTCCAGTGAAATATTTCCTATGTTCATTTCCAGTGACATCCTTGGAAACAATTTATGTAAATAATTGGCAGATATTTTAAAATGTTTTCCCTTTATTTAAATGTAACAGCAAAGATTTATATAAATAGAATTGTCCATTGTATCAGTTTAAAATGCTATATTTATTTGCCTGGCTGGTGTGGTTCAGTGCTTGAGCATTGACCCAGGAACCAGGAGATCACGGTGCTATTCTCAGGGCATATGCCCGGGTTTTGGGCTCAATCCCCAGTAAGGGATGTACAGGAGGCAGCTGATCAATGATTTTGATCATTGATGTTTCTATTCCTCTCTCCCTCTCACTGAAATCAATAAAAACATTTTTAAAAAATAAAATATTTACTTCGGTATCTATAATTGATTATCTTCCAAAATGTTTGAATACCAATAAGCGCTTAATAAATATTTGTTCGATGAATGAATAAGTTATTTTTTTCAGTAAAAACACACTATAGTATTTCTATTGAATTACTTCACAGTATAAAAGACAAACTCATATAATAAAATGAGAAAGGGGAAATGATATCACTCAACTCCATATGAGAGCCGTAGCAACCAAGGCAAACACACATTGGTAGTTTTGTTGTTGTAAAGGACATTGAATAACCGTCACATAATTGCAAATGGGTTTTCATTCCTCCCTGTTAGGAAATGATGTACATCTGGAATGGTTTTCCAATAGTGAGCAAAAGACAAGACCTCTCCGAAAATCTGTTGTTAACTATTGAAAAGGCTGAGACAACTTTACAAAATCAAAGTAAGTATGAACCTTGAAAGCCTGGAAATCCTTACCATTCCCTCTCCCCCGTCATGTCCCTGCTCACATCCGCTTGTGCTAATCTGTGTGCATCGCGAGGACAGAAGAGCTTGGTGACTGCAGTCCAGGTGAAAGGAGGAATGACACGCGCTGCACACGTGGACGAGCCTTAGGTGTACTCGGCTAAGTGCAAGAAGCCAGTAGTCTTTTTTATATGAATTATAAAATACTGACATTTATATGACATACTGACAATAGGTAAACCTGTAAAGACAGAAAGCAGACCAGTGGTTGCCCAGGATGGAGAACTGGGGTGGGCATGGTTGTTAAAGAGCCTGGCATTCCTTTTTGGGGTGATGAACATGTTCTAAGATTGATTGTGGTGATGGGTGTACAACTCTAATACACGCAGTGAGTTTTGTACTTTAAGTGGGTGAATTGTATGGTATGTGCATTATATCTGAATAAATCTGTTACCAAAAACGAGGAAGGGAAGAAGGCAGGCAAGTGTCCAAGCAGCCCAAGGAAAGCATGCACTTCTGATTTTATCTTGTGCCTCTTGCCACACCTGCTTTCACTCTCTAGTGACTATCATGCTTTTGTGGACACAGAGAAAACTGTTTTCGAGTTGAAATCTTATCACAAATTTATCCTTTTACTTATTACTTTTGGTGGCACTGGAGGCTCCTCTCCAGTTCCCCGGAGTGTCCTCTCCTGGGAGCAGCTGACTTGTTAGTAGAAGGCAGGCCAGGGTCTAGGGCTCATAGTCCTGGCTCTGCAGCTTGGAGACCGTGGAAAACCCACCTCCTCACCCCGACCCTCAGGTGTGGTCAGATAACACCCACGTTTTCTTTTTAAAGCAGGAGTGGTGTCGGACCAGATAATATCCCAGTTTTCGTGTTCTGACCTTTTCTAATTGTCTGTCTTCAATAGAGGATTTCTCTTTTGATAAACCGCCGTAATGCCAGCCTTTGTCCTTTGCCTTCCCCATCCCCCAAGATAATGTTCTTATCCTCTGGAGTAAAAATGAAAACGTCTGGTGCTAAGCATGGGGAAGGGCATACGAGTTCAGGAGGAGGCAGGGGGAGCAGAGCCGTGAGCTCATTTCTCTGAACCGGACCGGGACGGCCCTGGAGGAGCACTGGCCCCTCCTACCCAGTACACTCCCCGAGGGGCCTGCACGGTGACGCTGGCTCCAGGAAGGGGGACCTCGTTTGGGTTGTTTTTGTACTCGGAGCTGCAGCATGAGGCTGAAATGTTTAGTGAGATTTCTCTTTACAGTCTTTAAAAATGAAACACATTATTACAATTGATAGAAGCAGGTGAAAAAACTATCCATATTTTTGCTACAACACAGTTAATTTACAATTTTTGTATAGTCCATCCTAGCTGATTTTTATAGTTTCAATCATAATGTACCTGAACATATACTAGCCTAGTTTTTAAAATTTATTAATATGTCATAGACTATTTTTTGAAAATTGAGGTACAATTGACATAGTAATTTTAGGTGTATAGTAGGTTAGCATAATGATTCAATATGTGTATATATTGTAAGATGACCATCACAATAAGTCTAGTTAATATCTGTCACTATACATAGTTACACCTTTCTTTTCTTTTAAGATTATTCTCTTAGCAACTTTCAAATATCCACTGCAGCAATATTAGCTATAGTCGCCATGCTGTATGTTACATTCCTGTGACTTATTTATTTTATAAATAGAACTTTGTACCTTTGACCCTCTTCACCCACTTTGCTCGCCCACCTCCCAACTCCTGACCTCTGGCAACCACCAATCTGTTCTCTGTATCTAATCAGCATTGGTGGTGTGGTGGTGTTTTTTTTAAGGTTCTACATATAAGTAAGATCATATAGTATTTGTCTTTATCTGATTTATTTCACTTAGCATAATACCTTCAAGGTCCATCTATCTTGTTGCATGGCAAGATGTAATTCTTTTTTATGGCTGAATAATATTCCAGTGTGTGTGTGTGTGTGTGTGTGTGTGTGTGTGTGTGTGTGTGACATTTTCTTCATTGATTTATCCATCAATGGACACAGATTATTCCCATATCTTGGCTATTATAAATGATGCAATGAACATGGAGTCATATATCTCTTTGATTTAGTGTTTTCATTTTCACTTTTTTATTGAATTTATGGGGGTGACATTGGTTAATAACTTATATAAGTTTCAGGTGTACAATTCTGTAATAACGTCATCTGTATATTGTATTGTGTTCACCACCCTAAGCTAAGTCTCCTTCCATCACCATTTATCCCTCCATCCTCTCTTCCACCTTCCTCCACAGCCCTTTCCCTCTGGTAAGCACCATACTATTACCTGTGTCCATGAGGTTTTGTTTTGTTTTTCTTTTGCTTAATCCCTTCACCTTTTTCACTCAGCCTCCCAGCTCCCTCCACTCTGATAGCTGTCTGTCTGTTCTCTATCTATGAGTCTGTTTCTATTTTGTTTGTTAGTTTACTTGTTCATTAGATTCCACATGAGTGAAGTCACATGTACTTGTCTTTCTCTGACTGGCTTATTTCACTTAGCATAATGTTCTCCAGCCCATCCATGCTGTTGCAAAGGGTAAGATTTCCGTCTTTTTACATCCAAGTAGTAATCCATTGTGTAAATGTACCACAGCTTTTTTTATCCACTCAGGTACTGATGGGCACTTGGGCTGTTTCCAAATCTTGGCTATTGTAAATAACATTACAATGAACACAGGGGTGTATATATTCTTTTGAATTAGTGTTTCAGGTTTCTTCAGATATATTCCCAGAAGTAGAATCACTGGATCATACGGCAGTTCCATTTTTAACTCCATGCTGTTCTCCACAGTGGCTGCACCAGTCAGCATTCCCACCAACAGTGCAGGAGGGTTCCCTTTTCTCCACATCCTCTCCACCACTACTTGTTTGTGGATTTATTGATGATAGCCATTCTGACAGGTGTGAGGTGATATCTCATTGTGATTTTAATTTGCATTTCTCTGATGCTTAGTGACATTTAGCATCTTTTCGTATGTCTATTAGGCATCTGTATGTCCTCTTTGGAGAAGTGTCATTTCAGGTCCTTTGCCCATTTTTCAATTGTATTGTGGTTTTTTTTTTTTTTATGTTGAATTTTATAAGTTCTTTATAAATTTTGGATATTAGCCCCTTATCAGATGTATCATTGATGAATATATTCTCCCATTCAGTGGGTTGTCTTTTCATTTTGTTGATGGCTTCCTTTGCTGTGCAAAAACTTGATTATTTTTTCTCTTGTTTCCCTTGCACGAAGATATATATCAGAAAAAAACATTGCTATGAGAAATGTTTGAGATTTTACTGCCTATGTTTTCTTCTAGGATTTTTATGGTTTCGAGTCTAACTTTTAAGTCTTTTTTTTTTTTTTTTTAAATATATTTTATTGATTTTTTACAGAGAGGAAGGGAGAGAGATAGAGAGTTAGAAACATCGATGAGAGAGAAACAATTGATCAGCTGCCTCCTGCACATCTCCTACTGGGGATGTGCCCGCAACCCAGGTACATGCCCTTGACCGGAATCGAACCTGGGACCTTTCAGTCCGCAGGCCGACGCTCTATCCACTGAGCCAAACCGGTTTCGGCTAACTTTTAAGTCTTTAATCCATTTTGAGTTTATTCTTGTGTGTGGTATAAGAAGGTGGTGTAGTTTCATTGTTTTTGCATGTATCTGTCCCAGCACCATTTATTAAATAGATTATCTTTACCTCATTGTATGTTTTCCCCTTCTTCGTCAAATAGTAATTCACTATAAAGGCATGGGTTTATTTCTGGGCTCTCTGTATGTCGTTTTTATGCTAGTACCAGGCTGTTTTGATTGCTCTGGCCTACTAGTATAGTTTGATATCAGGTAGCGTGATTCCTCCCACTTTGTTCTTCTTTCTCAAGTTAGCTGTGGCTGTTTGGGGTCTTTTGTGGTTACATATAAATTTTTGGAATATTAGTTCTAGTTCTGAGAAATATGCCACTGGTTTCTTGATGGGAATTATATTGAATGTATAGATTGCTTTGGGTCATATGGACATTTTAATTATGTTAATTCTTCCTATCCATGAACACAGTATATGCTTCTACTTATTTGTATCTTTTTCCATTATTTTCTTCAGTGTCTTATAATTTTCTGAAGAAAGGTCTTTTACATTCTTGGCTAAATTTATCCTGTGTATTATTTTTAAAGCAATTGTGAATGGGTTTTTTTTCTTAGTTTTCCTTTCTGGTATAAAAATGCACTGATTTCTGGATATTTATTTTGTATCCTGTTACTTTACTGAATTCATTGATCAGTTCTGGTAGTTTTTTGGTGGAATCATTAGGATTCTCTATATACAATATCATGTTATCTGCACATAATGACAGTTTTGCTTTTTCCTTTCCTTTTTGGAAGCCTTTTATTTCTTCTTCTTGTCTGGTTGTTGTGGTAGAACTTTCAGTGCTATGTTGAATAAGAGTGGTGAAAATGGACATCCCTGTCGTATTCCCGATCCTAAGAGAAACACTTGTAGTTTTTGCCCATTGAATATAATGTTGGCTGTGGGTTTGTCATATATGGCCTTTATTACATTGAGGTATGTTCCCTCTATTACCCCTTTTCTGAGAGTTTTTATCATAAATGAGTGTTGATTTTGTCAAATGCTTTTTCTGCGTCTATTGATATGATCATGTGGTTTTTATCCTTCATTTTGTTTATGTGGTATATCATGTTTACTGATTTTCAGATAGTGTACCAACTTTGTATCCCACCATAAATCCTACTTGATCATGGTGTATGCTCTTTTTTAATGTATTGCTGGATCTGGTTTGCTAACATTTTGTTTAGGACTTTTGCATCTATACTCATCAGAGATATTGGTTTATCATTTTCTTTCTTTGTAGTGTCTTCATCTAGTTTTGGAATTTGGATAATCCTGGCCTTGTAAAATAAGTTTGGGAGTCTTCTCTCATCTTGAATTTTTTGGAATAATAGGTGTTAGTTTTTCTTTGAATGTTTGGTAAAATTCACCTGTGAAGCCATCTGGCCCAGGACTTTTGTTCGTTGGGAGGTTTTTTGTTTGTTTGTTTTATATTGCTTCATTTTGACTAGTTTTAATCTGTCTATGCAGATTCTCTGATTTTTCCTGATTCAGTTTTGGAAGATTGTATGTTTCTAGGAATTTATCTTTTCATCCAGAGTGTCCAATTTGTTGGCATATAGTTGTTCATAATATTTTCTTATAGTTCTTTGTATTTCTTTGGTGTTAATTGTTATTTCTCCTCTTTTATTTCTGATTTTATTTATTTGGGTCCTCTCTCTTTTTTTCTTGCTGAGTCTGGTTAAAGGTTTGTCAATCTTATTTATCCTTTTAAGAAACCAGCTCTTGGTTTCATTGGTCTTTTGTATCTTTCTTTTTAGACTCAATTTTATTTATTTCTGCTCTGATCTTTATTATTTTCTTCTACTCACTTTGGGCTTTGTTTGTTCTTTTTCTAGTTCCTTTAAGTGTAGTTAGGTTGTCTATTTAAGATTTTTCTTGTTTCTTTAGTTGAACCTTTAATGCTAAATGCTATGAATTTCCCTTCTTAGGACTGCTTTCACTGCGTCCCATAGATTTTGGGTTGTTGTGTTCTCATTTTCATTTGTTTCAAGGTATTTTTTGATTTCTTCCTTGATCTAATTGTTAATCCATTCATTGTTTAGTACCATGTTATTTAACTTCCGTGTCTTTGTGTGTTCTTCAGTTTTTTTTTCTTGTGATTGATTTCTAGTTTCATACCATATGGTCAGCGAAGATGCTTGGTATGATTTTAATCTCCTTAAATTTATTAAGACTTTTTTTGTGTCCTAACATGTGGTCTATCTTGGAAAATGTTCTAAGTGCGCTTGAAAAGAATGTTTATTCTGCTGCTTTGGGTGAAATGCTCTGAAGATGTCAATTAAATCCATCTGATCTAGTGTATCATTTAAGGCCACCATTTCCTTGTTAATTTTCTGTCTGGAAGATCTAGCCTCTGATGTCAATGGTAGTGTTTTACTGGTGATTTTCTTTGAATAGATACCTCAAATGGAATTGCCAGATCATATGGTAGTTCTCTTTTTGCCACAAACTTTTAAGTTATTGCTAAATAACCCTTATAATAATTTTAAAAGCTTCATAGCTCTTTATGGAGTGAATGCATTCTAATTTAACCAGTCTGCAGTATTTTTTAGCATTTAGGTTACTTTTCATATTTAAAATAATTTTAGCTTTAGATTCCCATTAACCAGGAGAAGAAATATATAAGAATGAAAGCTGAATCAGTTGGCTTATCATTTAACAAGGTCAAAGTTTCAGGCTGGATAGTTAAAGAATCCAATAGAAGAAAGAGCAGTGCTGTTCCGAGGCCACAGACTCCCCCACTCGCCCACTCCCCCCCTTAGTCATTTTGGAAATACAAACAAATGCTCACAAGGAGACCAGTGAGTGGAATATCCTACTCCACTATTGAAAAGTCACACGCAAAGCTCATCTGTTGATGGAGGGTGAGTACATTAGTCTCCCTTCATTTGTGGTTTTGATCTCTGCCATTTGTTGCTCATGACATGAATTATTCCTTTGTCCAATACATCCATCTCACTTCATCTTATCATGTAGACATCACAAGAAGAAGGGTAAGGGCAGTATAGTAAGATATTTTGAGAGAGAGAGAGAGAGAGAGAGAGAGAGAAAGAGAGACACACTACATTTGCATAACTTTTATTACAGTAATGTTGTAATAATAGTTCTATTTTGTTATTAGTTATTATTGTTAATCTCTTACTGTGCCTAATTTATAGATTAAATTATATCATGGCATATATGTATAGGAAAACAAATAGGATATCTAGGGTTTGGTATTATCTGCAATTTCAGGCATCCAGTGGTGTCTTGGACTATATCCCCCACAGATAAGGGGGGACTACTATAATGTCACCTTTCCGTATTAAAGATAGCATTTTTATAAAAGAACCATTGCTCTCTTTTCTTTTCTTTTTTTCCTTCCTCTTTTATAAAAAAGTTATAGCATTTAACCCCCATAATGATCTGGATCTTAGATAGAGAAGCTAAAATATTGAGGTATTCATCTTCACAAACTGATAATTCCCTCTGATTTCTGGGCAGCAGGGAAACCAGCGGATAAGAAGTCTCACAAAACTGGGATGAGAAAGAGGAGTCAAAACTTTTTACTATTTTACAGACAACCAAAGGAGCGTATGTATAAGCACAGACTATAGACTTGCTGTATGGACATTTCAGACTTTTTTTTGCGAAGTTCTATCACTAACATATTTTCAATATAGTTTTTATTGCATAAAGTTGTGATAAGCTTTCTTACTAATTTTTCATATATCTAGTTTTAATTTTTTTGTAGTAAAATTTACTGTTACCCATTTCTTTTCTTTTCTTTTCTTTTTTTTTTTTTACAGTTTAGAGGTGTTTACATTCACATTGTTGCACAACCAACCTCCAGAACTTTTTCATACCCATTAAATAATAACCCCCCATTTCCCCCTTCCCTAGCCCCTGGCAACCACTATTTTACTTTTTGTTACTAGACTAAATTTAACTACTCTAGAGGCTTCATAACAGTGGCTTATTTCACTTTGCATAATGTCCTCAAGGTATATCCATGTTGTACTGTGTCAGAATTTCCTTCTTTTTTAAGGCTGAATAATATACCATTATATGCATATGCCACTTTTTTTTTTTTTTATCGATTTATCCATGATGCATATTTAGGTTGCTTCCACCTTTTGGGTATTGTGAATAATACTTCTATGAACATCGGTAGGCAAATATTTTTCGGGACCATGCTTTAAATTCTTTTAGATATATGCCCAGAAGTGGAATGACTGGGTCATAATGTATTCAATTTTTAATTTTTTTGAGAAACTGCTACACAGTTTTCTTTTCTTTCCTTTTTTTTTTTTTTGACTGTATACTTTACTTTCAGTATTATTTTGTATTGATTTCAGGGTTACTGCTATACAGTTTTCTATAGTAGCTGTGTATCATTTTACATTCCCACTAACAGTGTACAAGTGTTCCAATATGTCTACATCCTGTCAACATTTGTTATTTTCCGTTTTGTTTTTTTTTGGTAGTAGTCGTCTTAATGGGTGGGAGGTGAACTTTACTATTTTCCATGTAAAATAATTTCAAAAAGGAAAAATATTTTGTTCTGAGTGGAAAATCAACATAAAGTTACATCATTTTGAATTTAAATAAAATGAAACTTTATGAAATTTCACCTTAAAAACGAGATTTCAGCGCTTGCTGGTGGCTGAGTTGGTTGGAGTGTCGACTAGTACACCAGAAACGTTGTGGGTTTGATCCCCAGTTAGGGCATGCACATACTGGAGCCGTCCTATATTTCTCTCTCACATTGATGTTTTTTTTCTATCTCTCCCTTTCTCTCTCTAAAACATATCTTTGGGTGAGGATTTAAAAAGTGAGATTTTTCCATTGATTTTTTTTTTTTTAGAGAGAGTGGGTGGGAGGGGGGGGAGAGAGAGAGAGAGAGAGAGAGAGAGAGAGAGAGAGAAACTTAAACATGAGAGAGACACATTGAGTAGTTGCCTCCCACTTGTGCCCGAGCAGCCTGGGGATCGAACCTGCGACCCTTTGGCCCAAGGGCTGACGCTCTAACCACTGAGAAAAACTGGCTAGGGCCCATTTGGACTTTTGAACAAATTTATTAGTATTCATTTTTGTTCAACTAATTTGACCATCTTTTATTAATTTGCTCATTTGAACACTCTTAGATTTCCTTGCCAGATATAGGATTATGATAGGCAGAGAAAGCATCTGTTTCTGCTGTTAAAGAAATTGTTTATAACTAAATCCCACATATCCACAAACTAAATGGAAAAGTGAAGAATTTGTATGCCTATATTCATAACCCATGGACACAGACAATAGGGTGGTGAAAGCTTGGGGTGGGGGCTGGGGGCAGGCTAGAAGAGGTCAATGGGGTAAAAAGGGGGGATATCTGTAATACTTTCAACAATAAAGATTAAAAAATAAACAAATAAAAAAGTGGATATGTGAAAACTGGGAAGTAAAGGAAAACCTCTTTTTATTAAGTGAAAACATTTTTAGCTTATTCTTTCGCCCAGAGAAGTAGGCCAGCTTGCTTCTGTTTTTCTACAAAGAAAAAGGCATGAGTTTAGTAGAATAAATTCTGATGTTTGAATGTCCATTCTTTTCATGTATACCAGTGGACGGCAAACTGCGGCTCGCGAGCCACATGCGGCTCTTTGGCCCCTTGAGTGTGGCCACGAAGTTTCAATCACACTGTACGTGCGCGCCCACACGTGGTATTTTGTGGAAGAGCCACACTCAAGGGGCCGCAGTTTGCCGACCACTGATGTAGACTAATGTGTACCAGCAGAGGGGGTCTTTGTCTAAAGAAGTCCTGGAGGACTATTAGGTTCTCTCTGTGTGGGCAGGCTCTTCACCCCCACCCCTAAGTTTATTTTGTCCTTTCTTTGGTTGGGAGAAAAAAATTAAAGGAGTAATATATGTATCAGACTGTGCATGTAAAATGCAATAGAGGTTTAGAAAACCAAGACACTGTCCCCATCCATTCCTTCCTCTTTTAATGACGTAATGAGATGATAGGCTTCAGAAATAGTCAAGCAGGGCCCCGGGGAAACTTAGACAGACACACTGTACTTTTAGTCAAGCTCTGTCTTTGTATGTCCTCCCCGGGGTAGAAGAATTGTTTCCTTTCCTGAAGATCCCCTTTGCCAAATGTTACACATGAAATTTATGGTGATGATCTCGTCCACGTCCATTGTTTATGCAGGAAGTATACCCAACACACACCCGCCTCTCCCCTGCCCCCCGAACTACTGTTATGACCTTTGAGTCATTAGGTTTCTGTCCTTCTGAGTAAGAGGAAAAACCCCAAATTGGAAAGTGGAGTGAAGCTGTAAACCTGAGGTCAGACTCCATCCCCACCCCTCCACCTCCATGACTAGGAATGAATGTGTTTTTGCTTCTACCTTTGGTGTCCTTAAAGTAAAGGATGGCAGAGGGTGCAGGTGACGGACGCTGGCAGTGCCATAGCCTGAGAGGCTGGTCACAGAGACCCAGGGGCAGCACTGTTCAAAGGGAGAAAAATACTCGGTGTGATTTGCTTGGAGTCAGTGTTTGCTATGAATTACCTGAGCGTTTCATTTGAAATCCAACTACATTCAGCATGGAGCCAGAAGTTAATAAATATACTAGCTCTTTGTTTGACTATTAGTTGTGGTTAACTTGAAATCACATAGCAAACATAATCAGAGTGACAGAAAAGGAAAAGTCTTCCTTACAACTTCTCACTTTCTGAATCTACTTTCAGTTTTTTTCTTTGGTGCATTTCAACTAGCTTCTAAGATGTTCAGTGTAGACATTTTTGGAGCCTGGGCCTCACACTTCTTTTTCCTCTGCCTACCCTCTGTTTTATAAAGTGCAGATCTTTTGTGATGATGTGCTTGGGCGGCATCATCCTTTCCTTGGAATGTAAAATAGAAACTGTTGAAATGTTCATCCGTGAACTCACCCATGAGCTGGAGAATCGTGATAGACATTGACATCTTAAGGGGAAATAATCAGCCGACAGATGTTGCTCTGTGGTCTGAAGAAATAATGGTTTTGCTTCCTAAGGTTTTTGGAGGAATGTTGGTATTTTTGAACCTATTTCCCATATTCCTAACTCATGACCTAAATAAAAGCAAAGTGTGGCTCTACTGATACTTAAGCGTTGCATGGTGTTAAGGCTGTTCCTCTCAGCAAAACCATTGTTTACAAAACACCGGAATTTTCTGATAACGCACACTATCTGAAAATCCTACAGAGAACCCGATAAAATGCACAAAAGCAATGCTAAAAACTAGCATCTAGCATGGAACCTAAGGGTTTGGTTGTAGGCCTGGAAAGATACTGTTTCTTGAATGCATATTTCAGTGAGCATCTATGATTGGAAGCATACATAGATTTCCCCCTCTTTGGTAGAAAAATGGTTCTTAAGTCATAGGAAAGGTAATGTGGTATTGATATCTGTGATTTTTCTTGGCGAATGAGCCATCAGAGCTTGGGAGTGAGAGATGAATATCAGCACCTGGAAGTAAAGGGATCCCCTTTTAGTTGGTTACACAGCATCGTGAACCTCCCATAGACAGCAGCTTACAAAGTAAAACATCAGCATGTGTGAAGGGTGGTTTCTGAGCTTTTTTCTGAAACCTGGAGGATTTCAATATGAGGGACTCCCAGGGCCTAATTAATTTGGTTTGCATTCCCCCTTCCATCCCCCGCCCCCCACACCCCACACACACAGTGTTGTCACAGCCTGAAATGTGTAAATTATCAGTCTGTCTTTGAATGACTTCTTAGTTGCATCTTACTTGCAAAAACCCCCAAACTCAAAAGTGGTTGCTGTGAAACAGCTACCTTTGTCATAGATGTCGCACATAATATTGCTCCTTCTGTTTACCCTTAGCCTTGGGCTGTGGGGGGGGCGAAGCCTCCTTCTCCAAAGGGGAAAAGTGGCGAAAGGAAAACCATTCCATTAGCCTCAAGCAGTTAGAAATGTGTGAGGGTCTGAGGTGCCTTGCATGTACTTCAGAACCATTTTATCTAATTTTATAATATAATTTCCCCCCAAAAGAACATAGCCTGGGAGAATTGATAAATTATAAACAATTCAGGATTTGCTTTCTGAATCGTTAATGGGTAGAAGGCCATCTGCTTCACCATATGGAAGTACTGTCCTCATCCATATGAAGCCAACACAGTTAGAAACCAGAACCACAGGAGGACGCAGCCTTCCTGCTCCTCGTGGCTTTAACTTTTTATGGAATTCATTCAGCCCCACCTTACTTAGGGTTCAGAGACTCTGCTCTTATTCTAAGGGCACATCACTCAGAATATGAGCCCCTGAGAAAAGGTTGAAGTGGACGGAGTGAACCCCTTCATAACATGGTGTATAAACTAATGTAGTGAATTCAATGTCCACTTAATTTAAAATAACTTCATTGCGTTTTATTTAGTGAGGCACAACACGTGCTAAAAACTTTATTTTTATTTTTAAATGATCCCTTTGTAGCCCAATAACTAGTGTCCGTTCTTTCCTCTGAATTGGGATTTTGAAAAAGCATTTTTGTGCTTGTGCGTGATGTTTGTGCGTTTGCTTTAAGACTGCAGCGACTACCTGGTGGACGACGAGTGCCTGCTGAAGCTGCTGAAGGGGTGCTGCCTGAAGAACTTACAGCGGCCCCTGCAGGCGGAACTGTGCTTCTCTCATGTCATCCAAAGGTAAACAAAGGAGGAAACCCACTGGCGGAGAGCAAACTGTGGCTCTGGGAGTTCCTGTGGGAAAGTGATTTCTCTTGCTGCCACCCTTTGACTCGGTGTTACCGGAAACAGAACCCAGGAGTGTTGTCTTTGTCCCCAGGCGGCTTTGCCAGCCCAGGGCCACATCCATGTTGATTTCATGGCATCGAGGTTCTTGGACCTTTGGGCAATGTAAACTTGAATTGCAAACTCATGTGAGGGCAGGCCTATTGGTTGTTAATTTCTCCAGGAATGTGCTTTTACTTTCCACCTAGAGCAGAGGCCTAGGAGCCAACTGCCCGTGTTTTCCTCCTGCGCCAGAGATTTTTTTTCTAATCTTCCCTTTCTCTGATGGAGCAGCCTTTCAAGGGCCCCAGCTTGTGTAGAGGTCTCAGTCCTGCTCCCTGTCCCGTGGGCCAAGGCCTCCTCTCCTCCATGGACATTGAAGCACTGAGCCCCGATTGTTCAGACTGGAGTGGACCCGGACTGCTTGGGCATCCACACACAAAGAGTTCTGGTTTTGTGTTGTTTTCAGTTCGAGAATTTTCCTTATGTTCGTGGGAGCTGAGTTATGCATTTGAAAGTGTATTACTCATATATTTTTAGTGCTTGCAGATGTTTTGTCGTCAGAGAATTCTTATAATATTGCTGAAAACAGAAGTTATTGTCTTTTTTTTTTTTAGCATAAGACGTAACAAGTCGAAGTGACCCTTCATAAAAAATAATACAGCATTCTTATTTTTAAATATTTATGTTCAGGAGTATGATCTTGTCCTTTCCAGGGTTAGGCTTTGAAGATTATAGCCCATATGTGTTCATATTCCTAAGGGGCAGTAAATAATCCAGTTCAGACTAAGGAGTAAAATAAGAGATTAATATAGTAAAAGCATACTATGTATTGCTGTAGTTTATTAGATCCTTTGAGTAAATTTTGTATAATGACAGCTTTTCTCTGAAAATCATGCTGCTAAACACCGGTTTTATGGGAAATGGGGAATGCTGAAATATGTATGTTGAAAAAGAATGACACCCTTCTTGTTCTGTTGAGACTGAATTGCTTTCCACTCGTTCTTTTAGTGAAAACCTGCTGAAGTTTGATCACTACCTGGTGCCATTTACTCTGTTTGAGTTGGCGTTTTTGTACAAAAGCCAAGGGGACATTGACAAGGCCTTTAAGGTCCTGGAAACTGCAAGGTGAGTGGTGATGGCAGCTCCTCTGGGGTGGCAGTGGAGTTAGGAATGTCCGTACCATTACAGCAGCAGTGATGGTACATGCACACTTAAAAGTTAAAACATGAACGAAAGGTAGTTACAACGCTACCTTTGCTAACTTATGCTTCATTTATGCTCATGGCTTTTGCTGCGATTGTGCTGTTTTCAACCTTCTGAGTGCCTGGCCCTGTGACCGTTTACAGAGGCTGTGGTTGTGGGCTTCTGTGTGACAGATATCTAGTCTAATCTATTCTATATCAGAGGTCGGCAAACTGTTCCTAAAGGGCCAGATAGAAAGTATTTTTGGCTTTACAGTGTGAGGTCACCACTGCAGCTACTCAATGGTATCAAAAGCAGCCACAGGAGATGGTATAGAAATAAGTGGGTGAGTCCAGATTTAGCCATAAACTTGATAATGATTTGCTGACCTTTTCTAATTTCCTTGAAGAAGCTCTTTGAATCTTCCCCTGGCTCTCTCTATTTTCTGTCTACTCTGGCCATTTCGAAGCACATATTATCATTTCTACTACATAATGGCTCACAGACATGTGATCATGGTCTGTTTGTCCTGAACACTTCTTACAGTGGGTAGAGAATGCCATGGGTAGATCTAGGCCATGAATAGCTTAGTGGTTTGCTGGTTTGGTCATTTACTCAAATTCAGCAAATATTCACTGAGCACCTCTTATGTGCCCAGCATAGTAAAGGCTCTAGAGCAGGGGTCCTCAAACTACGGCCCGCGGGCCACATGCAAATACAAATATTGTATTTGTTCCTGTTTTGTTTTTTTACTTCAAAATAAGATATGTGCAGTGTGCATAGGAATTTGTTCATAGTTTTTTTTTAAACTATAGTCCGGCCCTCCAACGGTCTGAGGGACAGTGAACTGGCCCCCTGTTTAAAAAGTTTGAGGACCCCTGCTCTAGAGAGACAACTGTACATAAACCGACAATGTTCCTGCTCTCTGAGTAGGAGGGAGATATTAAATAAGCAAGTAAAAAAATAGCAGTGGTATGTGTTTTGCTGAGACTCACATTCTGATACAAAGTACCCGGCTGTGGCTTTAGGTTGGGTTGATTCTGGAAGGTCTTCTTGAGGAGTTGATGTTGTAGTTGATATTTGCCAAAGCAGAGCCAGTCCTGAGATCAGTCAGCAGAAGACTGCGAGGGGCACATTCCTGTCTGGAACCACAGCTAAGTAACCTCCAGGCTAGGGAGCGGAGCCACTAGGTCAATAATGATGATGGGGAATCATCATTTTTATTGAGATGGGGAATCCTTAGAGGGTTTGGGGAGATAAAAAATACTTCTGTTTGGACCATGATGTTTTGAGGAACCTACAAGGTATCCACATGGAGATGGCGAGTTGGCAGTCAACTGTAGAAGCATGGAGTTCAGTGGAAAAGTAAATGCCACATGTGGAGATTTCAAAGTCACTAGCACAGACACAGAGGTATTTGAAGCCATGATACTTGATGAGGTCATTTTGGGAAAGAGAGAGAGAGAGAGAGAGATCCAGATCCAGCACACAGCCTTGGGATATGGTATCATTTTAATGAGAATAAACAATAAGAGAGAGAGAGAGAGAGAGAGAGAGAGATCCAGCACACAGACTTGGGATATGGTATCATTTTAATGAGAATAAACAATAAGAGAGAGAGAGATCCAGCACACAGACTTGGGATATGGTATCATTTTAATGAGAATAAACAATAAGAGAGAGAGAGATCCAGCACACAGCCTGGGGATATGGCATCACTTTAATGAGAATAAACAATAAGAGTAAGGAGAAATAGCCACTGAGTCAGGATGACATCCAGGAAAGCCAAGTGAACAAAGTGTTTAAAAGAAGACAGTGGTTAGTTGTAAAGCTAGCTGCTGAGAGGTCCACTAAAGTGAGACTAGAGAAGTGAACTTGAACTCTTTCAGGATGTTTTTCCTGAAAACACAATAATGGGGCAGAAGCTCCAGGGGCATGGTGGAGCCAAGGAAGCCGCCTTCTTCCTCCTCCTCCTCCCTTCTTCCTTCTTCCTTTTTTCTTCCTCCTCCTCCTTCTTCCTTCTTCCCCCTCTTTCTCCTCCTCCTCCTCCTCCTCCTCCTCCTCCTCCTCCTCCTCCTCCTCCTCATTTTTCTCCTTGTTAATGAGAGATATGAGAATAAATCACTTTTAAAAAATTAATTTCTTGGGAGTGATAATGACATATTTCAACTGACATATATGTGTCATGAGATGTAGCTCATGGAAAATTAGGGACTATAAATACTATCATTCCAAGTATTCATTATTTGTACATATTTAATGTTACCTAAGTAGCACATAATAAGGCAAATTTGTAATGATGAAAATGAAAGACTAATAATTCACTACTGAAAAATAAGACCAGCAGTGATCAAAAGTGACCACTAACTCAAGCCAGTGCTGATGATGCCAAATAAACAATCTTCCCAGTAATTCCAGGACAATTGTCTGTAGTTCCCCTTATGTAGTAGGAGCCTTGCAAAGGTGCTAAAATTTATGATCAGACATTTAGGAAAATACTCAATTATATCCTTTGGTAAACTCTAGTAAGATGTTGATTTAGCTTATGAATAATGACCCTTACTATGAATAATAACCCTTTTCAGGGTTACCAGTAAGTAGTAGTTAGATCTGCATAGAATGAAGGGCTGTGGAAAGAAAGAAATGCCACTGCAAAGAAAGAAGTTACAGCTCACCCATGGGCCAAAGCAGTGGGTGAAAGCAGGAGCCCAAAGTTGAAGCCATTCCACTTTGATCACTCTTAACAGTTCTAGCAAAGAGAAGTCATGAATGATCTCAGTAAAGTTTTTACATCATCTGTGGATTTTAATGGCCTGGCCCCTTCTGACATTGCTATACAGTAATTATTGGCCAAACCGTTGCTATTTGCCTGTGAGAATTGGAGTAAGTGATTTTGGTATCACAGGGTAATCCTGCTGTCTTTGCTGCGGTTGTTGTTTCATGGGAGTCTCAGGATAATTATTCGGAGGAAGTTGTGATCCATCAAGTTCGCCTCGTTTGTATGAGGCTGCCTTAGCATTTCCAGTTCAGAAAAGGAGGTCAGCTGTTTAAGAATAGTTCACGACATTGTTAAGCCCTCCTCATAATCTTCTTGCGGTGTTTGTGAACGGCTTGGTAGTGAAGTAGAAACTTGGTACTCAAAGTCTGACTTTTAAGTCCTCACCAGGAAACTTCTAGAAACAAAGAATATTGCCATCCCCCTCTCTTCACAGGACGCCATCTACATTTTAACAATATTGACTGTTAGGCATAGTCAAGTTTGAAAGCAAATGAGTGAATATGAGAGGAGGGGAGGATGGTGGTGGTGGTCGGGTATAGAAGAACTTTTGACATTTCGATTTTGTTGTTATTGTCTTTAGAAACAACTACAAAGATTACTCCATGGAGTCTAGACTGCACTTCAGAATTCAGGCAGCTCTTCAGCTCTGGAGAAAGCCTTCCTCACACTGATCAGAGCCTGGAGGATGGATGGATTGCCCCTCCGTTAACCCACATCTGCTATAGATTAGCCCTTGTATTAAAGTGGAAAAGTGATCTTGTGAATGAGAGAAAAAAATAATTTTATTGTCAATATTTTCTATCATGTGTGTGGTTTACTGTTGTTCTACGTGAATGTTTCCCCTCCCCCCCCCTCCATGGAATAATGTTCAGTACTATCTAGAAAATTCTTATATTTTGCCTCTTCAAAAAGAATTTCATATTAGGTTTCAATTGGAGAGGGGAAGTCTTTGAAAGGACTCACAGGTACAATAAAGTCTAATCAGATTATTTATTTTTTTAATATGGAAATTGATATTGTTTAAGTAGCAAATGGCTTACAAGTTGAGCCATTTTTAGATTTGTTGGTCAGTTAAACTTCAGAGTTATTTTGTTGCCTAGAATTTAAATTTCAGAGGGGAAATAAAATCACTTACAGTCGAAATAGCTTAATAACCTCCTGAAGAATCCTGAAAAAGATAGGCAGTGGTGTGAACAGGGATGGGATCATGTAGTTAAAAGGTTGAAAAGACCTGTATCTAGCAGAGATGGTGAAATATTGTTAGTGTTTTTTTTTTATTCATCATGTAAATTAAATGTGGTGGCATTTTTGAGAGACTATCCTGTTTTTGAATGTACTTAAGTCTATTATAATAACAAAAATTTAAAAAATGTGTATCTAAAGGGAAGAAAAAGTTATATTTTAGACAATATCCTTAGCAATGATAGCCTGAAATATATATATACATTGATTATTTTTCTTATATGAAGCAAAGTTCCTGCTGCTTTAAACGATATGTAAAATATTAATAATTTTTACATTCATGATGTTCGTGAGTAAGATCTAATTTTCTAATCTCTCTAGCACTGTGACGGTTCCTTGTAAATATCTGGACTGTGTTTAGTCCTTTCATTTTGGAAATGCAATCGGGACATTGAGTGGGAGAGAGTCCGACTCCATGCGGTCCTGGCTCTGCTACTGGTTAGCAGCTACCAGAGTGACCTTGATGGAGCCCCAGCTCTCTGTAAAATGGAAAAAGAACAGATGATTATCAAGGTCTCCTTCGGTTTTAGAACTGTCAGTATTTTAGGTATTTATTTTCAGCAAACAATGTTAAAATGTTTAATCCGAGTCACTCCCACGTAGAGTATGTTTTTATTTTTCAGTCATCAACCCCCAACCCCCAATTATGTATGTTTTGTGAATAAGGACCAGTTTGTATTCTGAGCGAGGAAAACAATTTGGGAATCCATGAGTCAGGGTTTTGTCCTATTTCTGTCTCTGTTTTGAAGACTAACTTGTCATGGAAGCCTATGCAGTTTAACAGAGACCGCCTAAGATTGGGAGCCAGGAGCTCATCTTTATTAGTTGGTAGTTCCTCACCCTGCAGCAAGCCATTCACCTCTTCTGGGACTCAGTTTCCCTAATGGGGATAGCCTCACAGAGCGTGGTGCTTGTGAGGGCTCAGTCAGATAATGCAGAGTCATATGCGTGGCTTTGTGTGAACTGTGAAAGGCCATATGAACATGAGTTGTAATGATCATGGTTTTTATGCACCCATTATAGTATCAGTACAGAGGTATTGGCTGAGTCTGTGTTCTCTGATGTAAAAGTAGAAAAGCATGGAAATTCTATCACCTTTCAATGTATTCATGTATTTGACACTGACAGTGGCCCAGATTGCAAATTTATTTCTTGCTACTTATTCCCTGTGACATGAGCCTGTCCTCGCAGGTGTTTACCTTGTTTTCTTTAAGGTATTTGTCCAATACTGAGAATGTATTTCCAAGGGAAGATGTTAATACAGTTCGAGTCAGATGGTATGGTGGAAGATCTGAATATGTGCTATTAAATGCATTATGTAACTTACTGCAGGTCCAGACAAAAGAGGAAATAAAAGAAACTGTCATTACAACTAGTAGTGGAAAACATGTTTAATAATTATTTTTTGTATAACTGTGGAAAATGTTTATAATTCCTTAGAAGAGCGTTGGTAGCATTATTGTTTTTAAAGTAAAAACATCCACATTATTTCTGTGAGAAGCTGTAAGTCAGTGAAAGTCAGTAATAAAAATTCCCCTTTTGGTATAAAAGGAAAACAAAAGCCAATAGTGGTTATTTTTATTTTATTTGAACTCTGCATTATAAAAAATATAAAAGTAATTCATATCTATTTAAAATTTCACTTAGTTATTTTTTAAATTTTATTTTTATTGTTACTTCCTATTGTTTTTATGGTTAATCTATCCAATGGATTTTTAAAAAAATATATTTTATTGATTTTTTACAGAGAGAAAGGGAGAGGGATAGAGAGTTAGAAACATCGATCAGCTGCCTCTTGCACACTACCTACTGGGGATGTGCCCGCAACCAAGGTACATGCCCTTGACTGGAATCAAACCTGGGACCCTTGAGTCCGCAGGCCGACGCTCTATCCACTGAGCCAAACCCGTTAGGGCTCCAATGGATTTTTAAGTGCTGTAATATCACTAACGGTACAAATATTAATCTGTTTCCTGCCATTTTTAAGATATTATGACACCAGTGTCTTGTGCCATCAGCTCATATTGCATTTTTTGGAGTTAGTTTGTGATTCAGGGTGTTCTCTATAGAATGAGTACTGAAGTGACAATGTTTTATCTAATGTTTTGAGGGGCATATGTGGGAGAATTGGGCTGCCAACGTGTCTGACAGTTTGTGCAATTTGTGGAGTTCTTGGTTTAATTGCCTTTCTTTAAAAAAAAAAAAAGGGAGAACCAGAGTTCTGATTGGTGCTGTGTAATTTTAAGACTCAAGTAGAGGTTATGCTTGGTAGGACGGTGACAATGTAGGCATGAAGTCCGCTTGACAACTAACAGAAGATTAACTGCATAAGCTCTTTTATGGACATTTTAATGTTTCTGTGCTTCTCCTGGATACAAGAAGGCCCAAGTTACATAGGAAAAGAGAGTCCATTGATTTTCTATCTCTTTGGCAAGTGGGTCCAAACTGTAACAAGGTAAATTCCAGATCAATCAGCGTCCAAGATTTTAAGTCACTGAAACAGTCCAACAGCAGAACCATCTCTTTGGCAAAGTTGTAGTCTAGCAGAGCTCTGTGATTAACATTCCAACCTGGCCTGGAAGCTAATGGTTTAACTTTGAGGTTAAAACACCCCATCAGTCTCTGAGTAGGGCTTCAAATCGGTGGGATGTGTGTAAAGATGAAAGTTGTCCCCTTTCAAAGAAAAGTGTTTCCTCTTTTGAAGCTATGTTTAAAGGTAGTTACATTTTGATATGCACCAATAGCCTCTGCTATTAATACTCATTATGGTTCCAGTTCTCACCCATTTCTTTAAATGAGTCTGTTGATGTTTTCAAATAGATGCTTTCCTGCTTTTGCACATTAGACAACTATTTAAAAAAAAGTCTTTGTGACCAACTGGAATTACTCAATTCTCCATTGACTTTAAAAAATATTTTTGTTTCTTCCTATTCTCTAAGTATTTATAAATCAAAAATTCAAATAAGTTTAGTGAAAACGAGTTAACGGAGACTCCAGTGATCATTTTGATGCCGAAGATCTGGGGATTCATCAGGCCTGGAGTGGATCTTGGAAAATTGTCTCATCCTCCCTGATCTCTGAACAGTGTTGTTTCTCCTTCAGTCCTGCTCTGCACAGTATGGTAGCTACTGGCCACATGTGGCGGTTGAGCACTTGAAACATGGCTGGTGACACATGTTGGAAGGATGCTGAGTGTGGGGAGCACTCAGACATGCTGCAGTTCTATTTAGGGGTCTCCTAATACTGGGCTGCCCGGAGCTCTGGCTTTTTAATATGATCATCCAGTCACCATGTTGTCAATTGTGGTTCAAATATATATTGGTGGGGTTTACCTTTTCTGCTTTAGTACCCATAAACTTTCATTTCATCCTGTTCTGCAGATGATCAAGGTCATTGGCACATTTGAACATGATTCCTTTCCTACCCACCAGACCTCCTTACATACTAAATTAAGAGAATTGATTTTTTTAAGATTACTATTTTAATCTGATTTTCCCTACTTTTCAGATGCAACATCACAAACTGTTAGAGTTGTAGAGAAAGTGACTCTCAACTTTGGGATTTAGTAGACTTTATGATTAAAATAATATTTTATAAGTTTAACATTATTCTGAAAATTTTCAATCCCTGAAACTTTCATTCCTCTATATTATCAATGTTTCAACATTACCTCAGCTAGGCCAATATTATTTAAAGATTTTAAGGTACTAGTTATCCACTTACAATTTTAGGTACTAGTTATCCACTTACGGAATAATTTGGCAGGTAGTTTATTTAAAGTTATATATTTTATGCCTTTGCTGCCTATTATTATTCCTAATATGTATGATACCTAAGTAAAATGCACACATATAATTGACATATCTTAATCTCGTTAGACATTTCTTGATCAAATGCACAGGTAGATAGATAAATAGACAGAAAACACCAAACAAATATTAAACAGACAAGCTTTACACTCTTCTCTCAGGGATGCGGGATTTCCTCCTGGTTGTTTCCCCTTCCCAGACCAATTATTTACATATTTTTTCTTTATTTGTCAAGCACTTATTGTGAAACCCTGTTCCTGCTTCTCCTTGTTGCTAGTTCTATCCTTTGTACACCTGTTAGCTTGAGTTACTTCAGAAAGTTGAACTTGAAATGTAATAAAAAGGACACATCAGCAGTTACCAGGAGAGACTCTTCTGTGTTGAGCAGTTGCTGTCTGACCTGGATGGTGCTGACACCCACACCAGTCTGTTCATAATGTCGGAACTACAGGAAGAAATGATGGAAGGACTGTTTAAGTGGATGGAGAAGACTGAGCAGGTACATGGCCTGATCCATCTGAAGGGAGTGGTAGACATAGCGTCAGAGGAAGTCCAACCCCATTATGTCCAGTTCATAAATGTGTAGCAATCTTGTAACTTGACATTGCATGGAAAAGTCAAAGCAGGCACCCCACTATAGTTCACTAACGAAGAAGTCACACAGACACCTAAAGATTGGACAGTTACTAGGAAAACTCAAGAGACTTGAATACCAAACTTCATTAAATAAGACTTGTTGCATATTAATATACCTTGTATGTTAACCCAGTAGTTCTTAGAAACACATAATTTAAAAGATGAATATAAGGGATGCTGACACATGCAGGCAGGGACTTTCATTTTATTGTTACTTGATATTTGCTAGCATATTGGTTTTAATTATTGGTAGTCTGGTACCATGTAGGGAGAAAAAGTTGGTCTCGGTGTAACAGAACCGATAGCCAGAGAAGTTGGATACAATGAACATGTTAAAGGTCACCGCTTATCATTTCAGTTTATAAGGAATTATGTTCATTTGAAAGGCTGGAAGGTCTTTTTCAATCAGAAGAGATGCCTCTCCCTGCTTTGGAAATCATTCAGACATTTTTAAAAATTGAATTTATTGGGATGACATTGGTTGGTAAAATTATATAGCTTGGAGATATGTAATTCTATAATACATCATCTGTACATTGAATTGTGTTCACCACCCCAAGTCAAGTCTCCTTCCATTACCATTTATTCCCTCTTTACCCTCTTCTACCTCCTCCCACCACCCTTTTCCTCACCATATTGTTGTCTGTGTCTATGAGGTTTTTTCATAATCCCTCACTTTTTTCACCCAGTTCCCCAACCCTTCTTCCCGTCTGACAGCTGTCAGTCTGTTCTCTGTATCTATAAGTCTGTTTCTATTTTGTTTGTTAGTTTATTTTGTTCATTAGATTCCACATATAAGTGAAATCGTATGGTACTTGTCTTTCTCTGACTGACTTATTTCCCTTAGCATAATATTCTCCAGGTCCATTCATACTGTCACAAAAGGTAAGATTTTTTTTTTATGGCTGAGTAGTATTCCATTGTGTAAATGTACCACAGCTTTTTTATCCCCTCATCTACTGATGAGTACTTGGGCTGCTTCCAAATCTTGGCTATTGTAAATAATGTTACAGTGAACATAGGGGTGCATATATTCTTTCTAATCTGTGTTTTGGGTTTCTTCAGATAGATTCCAAGATGTGGAATTGCTGGGTTATAAGGCAGTTCCATTTTTTAATTTTTTGAGGTAACTCCATACTGCTTTCCACAGTGGCTACGCCAATCTGCACTCCCACCAACAGTGCACGAGGGTTCCCTTTTCTCCACATCCTCTCCACCACTTGTTGTTTGTTGTTTTATTGATGATTGCCATTCTGACAGATGTGAGGTAATATCTCATTATGGTTTGAATTTGCATCTCTCTGATGATTAGTAAGATTTAGCATCTTTTCATATGTCTATTGGCCATCTGTATGTCCTCTTTGGAGAAGTGTCTATTCGGGTTCTTTGCCCATTTTATAATTGGATTGTTCTTTTGGTTTTGAGTTTTATGTTTTTTATAAGTTTTGGGTGTATCATTGGCAAATATCTTATTCCATTCAGTGGGTTGTCTTTTCATTTTGTTGATGGTTTCTTTTGCTGTGCAACAGACATTTTAATTTATTCTTATTGGAGCCAAGTATTCAGGTGGCAATTTTGGGCATAGTAAATGAGTTAAAGCAGTTTTCATTAGTTCACTTTTTTTCTGAAGTGATTTTATTATTCATAGTAAACATTGTTTTCTGTACAATGATTTGTTTTTTTACAAAAATGATTTACATGAAAAGAGAGATTATGGTAAACGCTAGAAATCTTGGGTTATTAATTTAATGTCTTAAAAAATAGTACTATTGGCTTCTATTTAACTAAGATTTGCAAAAGGATAACACATGTTTCATTGATATGTGCTGTTCAGAAAACTTCATGCTCAACAATGTTTTGCATTCTTATGATGTTAGAGGACAATTCTATAACTAAGTAGTTTATGATTTATTATTTGTTCCCTTTGCTAACTATTGATATCCAAACACCTAAATGAATACCAGCTGACTTACTTATGTACTAGTGTTTTAAAATATTTATTTGCAAATGTTCATAAGATATCTTGAATTTTTTTATGTAAGTTGCTAAATCATAGGTAAAAGCAAAATATATATTTTAATAAGTGAGAAGTATTATTTTATTACTGAAATTTACTTCCAAAGCAAATTTATTTTGTAGGTACTTCACTTGGGAAATTTTACTTTGCCTTAAAACACACAAACAAAGTAAACCTGTTGTGTGATCTAAAAATAAAAACCTAAAACACTTATGCTAACCTTGTTGTGTAGGGGGGATTCTGAGATTCTTTGATAATATTTATTTTTCATTTTGATTTGAATTAAACCAGAATAGTTAGAGGCCATAGTGTTTTGTGAATCAATGTATGGTTTTCTGTTGAATCATCAAAGCTACCTGTACGTGCTTCATAATTCAATGTTTTCTTAGTAAAAATCGTCGGCATTTTATCTCACTCTTTCTCATCACATTTGAACTTAGTTTCTCTCTTTCCCACTCCCGGCCATCACGGCTTTGCAGAGCAAGACACTTTTAGAAATGGAAGATGTTCGAGTTCTATGTAAGACGAATGAATGTGTTAGTAGCATCCATCTGCTGATCAAGTAGGCATTGGATCTGGTACCAGACAGTGAAAGAGTGTAGCTATTAAAGCATTTTGTCGATATAAGTTAAGAAGGAAGGAGAAAACTGTGAAGTTCTGATATTTTTACTATAAAACTGTGTTCCCAAATGAGAATTCGCTTGCTGGTTTTCTGTTAGTGTTGTCATCTATGATTTGTAGGCTAATGCTGATATGAGATATAAATTTTCATCATGAAGATAACAGTCCCTGTGGCCTATTTTTAACATTTTTGAAAACAGATGTCATCTTAGAAACTGTATTTTTTTTTTTTTTTTTTTAATATATTTTATTGATTTTTTACAGAGAGGAAGGGAGAGAGATAGAGAGTCAGAAACATCGATGAGAGAGAAACATCGATCAGCTGCCTCCTGCACATCTCCTACTGGGGATGTGCCCGCAACCCAGGCACATGCCCTTGACCGGAATCGAACCTGGGACCCTTCAGTCCGCAGGCCGACGCTCTATCCACTGAGCCAAACCGGTTTCGGCAGAAACTGTATTTTTAAGTGCAAATAAATCATCCCAACTTGAAAGTCGATGTTTTCTTTTCATTCCTTAGTATTACAGAATACCCTGCATAGTAGATGCATGCTTAAGTTGCCAGATAGTCTCAGAATTCTATATTTACTTATTGCTACAACTGGTTTACCTACAACATACAACTGAATTGTTATTTAAATACATTCCACTTGGTGGAATATCAGTCTTACTCTGGTTTGTCTACATGTGAAAAATATACATACATCTATTTTGCTTATTTTTAATTGCAGTGCAATGTATACCTGAATTTTTGTTTCTTGTTAAAGGCCCTTCTTTATGCCGTGTTCTTGGCTGAGCACTGGGCACGAAGAGATAAATGGGATGGTACAGTTTCTTGTGGAAGGAGTGCCTTCTTGTTCATGTTAAAAGACTCTAATAGTCCTGAGGTTTAGATTAGCTGCTGATAGATTTGGTTTAAGGAGGCATCTTTAGCATTCGTTGCCACACCGAGGTCTGCATTTGAGACTGAACTTGGCTGGGTAGTGGCATGTGATTTGCCCTTCCCAGCAACTTCTCTGAACTTTGACTAATTCCCCTGTAAAGTGGGGATAATTCCACAACCTTATTCAGCTCTAAGGAGGATCAAAGGAGGAGGCATGCAAGAACCACAAAGGGCTAATCCAGCATAAAATATTTCCCCCACTGCCCCCCCGACACGCATCAGGGTGAACTACCATCTATCTCTAACCTGGTGCTCCTGCCTGTGGGTGGCTTTTCATGTTGTGTTTCAGTAACCAAGGTTCTTTCAGTCTGTGGCTCTGCCATCTTGAGTGCATGGCTGCTATGGTCACTTCTTCTGCATCAAGTTGCCTAAGGGGAAAAAGCCTGGAGTGTTGTGTGAGGGAGGGGATGCATATCGTCTGTTCACATTCCATTGGTTCAAGTTTAGTCAACTTGCTTGGCCTCCTGTCAAAGAGGCAGGGAAATGGCCCTGGTTGATTTGGCTCAATGGATAGAGTGTCGGCCTGCAGACTGAAGGGCCCCGGGTTTGATTCCGGTGGGAGCACATCCCTGGGTTGCAGGCTCGATTCCCAGAAGGGAGCCTGCAGGAGGCAGCCTATCAATGATTCTCTCTCATCATTGATGTTTCTATCTCTCTTTCCCTCTCCCTTCCTCTCTGAAATCAATATATATATATATATATATATATATATATATATATATATATATGGCAAGGAATGTAGCCTAGCTGGAGAGCTGGGGAGGAGGAAATGGGTGTGGTGAACAGCTTGTCTGCCACATCCCCATTTGGGCCGGCCCACCATGGTTTTCCCAACGTGTCCCCTGCTTCCACGTTTGTCTTTTGTTTGTTGGCATGAGCAGGTCGGTGGATTTGGGAACATATTAGTTATGAGTCTTTGGGTTGGAAGTAAAGAAAACTTGAGCTGATGTAAAAACAAAACACCGAGGATGGTATTAAACGGATAAAAGATCAAGTGTGCCTTGTGGAACCCATGGGCAGGAGTGTGGAGTATAGTTGAGTAATATGAAGCATAAACGTGAAAATGAGCTCTTCCTATGAAACAGGGCCTTTATCTGGCTTTTTGCAGATTCCCATCTATCTAAAAGGTAGGGTGTCATTAGAGCTTTTTTGGGGGATGGGGGGAGGGAAGAAGCCAAGTATACAATCTGAAATTTTAATTAAGCAGATTTGACACTGTTACCAAGAAGCAGCTGTGAGGGGGAAGATCGGTGCATTTTTAGCCCAGCTTTGAAAGGCTCAGATAGTCTCTGAGCAGAATGCAGCAAAGTGCCACAAATCATGTTTTCTGGGAAACCAGTTGTATCAACACTACATGCCAGCCAGTGCCAAAAATAACACGAAAAGAACCGACTGCAAATCTATTTAGAACTGAGCCAGTAATTATTTTGTTTGTGATCATTTCCAAGAATCGTTCCTATCCAAATATTCAACGGAAAATAGTAAGGGCTCATTCTAGCCCTGAAAGTTCCCATTTTCTTTACTCAACGGTTTATGTTCGTAAACTATTAATAGTTTTAAACAGAGCACTTCTGTGTTGAGTTGAAAAGTAAAGTCATTTTAATAGTATTTTAGAGACTTTGTATTATTCTTTATTAAGAGAGGGAGTGTTTTCTTCATATTTTCCCCCTGTGCCTGAAGTTGGTTATAACACGAAAGCTTCTTAAAACCCACATTACAAGTATGTGATCTTTTAAAGTCCTGGGATACCAACTATTTCCTGACGTCCCTTCCGTTATTAAACAAATACATGTTATTTGGGAAAGTGTCTATTCGGCAAGCTCTGGGTGAACACTGAGATAAGAATGGAACCAGTGTAGGGATGGAGCTAATACTCTTCCTTTTGTCCATTAAGTGGCTTCTCTGGGGAGACATGGGACCCTTCATTCAGGGAAGTAGAGTTTTAAAAAATGATGATGACATAATTATTTACAAAATCTCCCTTTCCTTAGTATTTGTCCAGCTTCTCACACGTTTCTCATATTCCCCCTACAAGTTTGATCCATGAGCAGGCCATGTAAATATTGATGGTGCTCATTAATCTTGTACGAAATATGTACATTCTGACATCTGCCTTGGGGGATTCTGTTTTTCTAATCCTTGTCAGATTTATGCATAGCTTCTATCTAGTACGGACAGGATACATTCCTCCTTTACCCTTTGTCAACCAGGTGATCTTCCTAAAGCCACATCAGGCAAAGCTTGACCCCTAAAGGCGACTTCATGACTAGCTGGCAGAAAGATAAATGCTTCTTTTAAAAATAGATGCCTGGTGTATCTTGTCACTGAAACTGGGGCTCTGAAAGAAGTCTTAGGTTTGGAAACTTCTGAGAAGGCCCAGCTCATCTATAGAACAGAGACAGTTACAGGTGGGATGCTCTTTCAGACATCTAGTCTCATTCATTCTCAGGACCTGAATCTGTCCCTCAGACATTAGCAATCTACAGGGAGCACTGGCCACGGTGTGGTGTTGGAGCTAAGTCCGCTTTGTCACACCTTCCGTTGTGCTCCCGCCGGAGCCAAACACTGCAGCGCTCCCTTCCTCTTTCAAAGGCAACAGAGGTTTGATCTCCAGGACAACTTGATGGCTTCCTCTTGGTCCTCTGCATGATTCCCTTACTGCTGAGAATTGGCTGATGCACGGACTTTCAGAACTTTTGTAGGTTCTTAATGAGCAGCCCTGGCAAAGCATGAGCATTCAGTATGTGTTGACTGGTTACTGGTGTCAGGAGTCCTTTACCGGACTTACCTCTGCTTGGTGGGCCTCAGGTTGGGTTGCCTTATGGGAGGACCGTGTAGAATAGGCAGAAAAGCCTAGAAGGCTCCTTCAGACTTGACAGATGAGTCAGCCTGGGTGTGGAGAGGGGCAAATGGCGACAGAGGCAGTTCCCTCCAGGACAGTGGCCAGGCAAGATGGTTTTACCTGGCAAGGTGGCTAGCTCATGTGGGGATTGCTGAGGAGATAAGCCTATTCTAGTTCTCTTACGGTAGATCTTTTTGTTGTAGTTGCTGCTGCTATTTGAATATCAGTGGAGATCCAGCAGAAATCATTCCAAATACTTTAAGAAGAAAAGGCTTTCATACAAGAAATGAGGCGCTTACAAAATTATTAGAGGGATTGGACAAGGAGGATCTGGGCTGGGCCTCCAGGAATGACTCCAGAGCATGGACGAAGGGACCTGGCAGGGGACCTACTCAGGAAGGAGGAGGATTTTTTTAACCTTGAGTTAAAACAGCAACAACATGCCATGTCTCTGCGATCCTGGTGTCAGAATGTCATTTGCTCTCTAGATACGGCCCCCAGACCCCTGCTCAGTAACATTCCGCATTGCCCATGGCCTGGCTTGCTGATAGGAACCCCCTCAAGTGGCAGGAAGAGGGGGTCTGTCTCACTTCTGCCTTCAGACCTGGGCATCGGCCTGAATCTGTACCCAGATCTAAGGCAGCAGGGCATCTTAGAAATGTGGTGTTTAGATTCAAGTTTCAGCTCAGGAAGGTGCACTAGAAGGAGCTTAGTTTGGATCCCAGTAAGGTTGTCTGGAATTCAAAGCCTGTGGGACTGTGGGCCTGCCCCTCAGCCCACATCAGCTTCAGCTGCCCCAGCCAGGTGGGAGGTGAGAGCTCACGGGGCTGTTCCTGGCATCTGCGCCTGAAGTGTTTACCAGGGCAGCTTCCTTCAGGCGACCCCACGGCTGGGACAGGAGTGAGGATGCCAGTCCCGGCAATAGCTGCCGTGAAGATGGCAGTGTCCAGCTGGGTGAGTAGAAGCCACACAAAGCCCTTAATTAAGGTTGTGGGTAGTTTCAGTGACGTCTGCCCCCTTCCTTGGTATTGGAAGTCCCCATCTTGCAAAGCTGCTCTTTTTTGTTGTTGTTAATCCTCACTAAGGATATTTTTTCCATTGGTTTTTAGAGAGAGGTAGAAGGGAGGGGGGGAGGGGGGCAAAGAGAGAGAAACATTGATGTGAGAGAGACACATCCCCCACATGCCCTGACAGGACTGGGGATCCAACGGCAACCTGGGGATGTGGCCTGACCTTTTGGTGTATGAGATGATGCTCCAGCCAACTGAGCCACTCGACCAGGGCCAGGCTATTTTTTTTTAAATTCCAATGTGCATGTTTTCTATTTTTTAGATTTAATTATAAAATTTTAATTTGCTAGAAACTTGAGTTTTATTTTTTTACAGCCCTAATGTATTTTTCAAAAAATTTAACATATTAACAGGGGTTTAACAGAATTTAATTGATTATAATATTTATGTGTATATATTTTATAAAATCAGCAGAAACTATCACCTATAAGAAATGCTAGAACTTGACAGTGCACTCAATATTATTAGGGTTCCTATTGTTTTCTTTCTCATTTATGTTGGCCGTAGGCTATCCATACTGGACATGACTTTAACAGAGACAACCCAGAGGCATCCAACAAAGATCCCCTTTCCCCAGCCATCTTCAGGCTCAGCTGAAACGGAGGAGTGATGTAGGATTAAGAGATGGGGAATTAGCCCAGCCGGTGTGGCTCAATGGTTGAGCATCAACCTGTGAACCAGGAGGTCATGGTTCGATTCCTGGTCAGGGCACATGCCCGGGTTTCGGGCTCCAGCCTCAGTAGGGGGCGTGTAGGAGGCAGCCAATCGATGTTTCTCTCTCATCATTGATGTTTCTACCTCTCTTTCCCTCTCTGAAATCAATAAAAAAATACATATAAAAAAAGAAACGGGGAATTAGAAACTAATGAAGATGAGCCCTGCTCCCTCTCCACTCTCCTCTCTGTTAGTCACCCCAATACATGTCCATTGTGACTTAGACCAACTTGCCCGAGACCTGGGGGAATGTGGGGCTATTCCTATACTGTCTGAAGAGCAACTCAGGAAAGTACCATTCCTTTCCTTACATAGGGGACATTAGATTCTGCATAAACATTTTATTATTTGATGTGATTGCCTCATTGTGAATGGTCTGTGTGCTTCATTGTAAAAGCAGTTATTCTCTGCTCCGGACAATTCCAGAATGCTGCCCGACCTGCTGAATTCTGAGAAAGTGGTTCCAGGAAGATGTGAGCATGGCAGGTATGTACATCGACCACAAAGTTTGGGAAAAGCAAGAAGCAGCCTTTTGTCTATTCCTAGTCCTTGCTGTCTAGCTCAGGCTGCACCAGAATAATAATAAGGCTGTTCTATCAGAAAACTGCACTAATTAGCCACAATTTCTCAACATCTCTGGGCTGCTTCTGAAAACTAATTACTGGGAACCAGAGAGTGTAAGAGAATACATACCCTGCGGATATGTAGTTAACACACACCTCTCACAGGCGCTGATGGGACGGCTACTTAATTTCCCCAAAGAGGATGCGCTGGGTTCTCCCCTCCCCGTCTTTTAAGTTTTTCTTTTTTTAACAGCTTTGTTAATTTAGGTTAAGTGGTTTGGTTGTCATGGAAACCAATATTCCTCTCTGGCTGATTGTGTCAAAGGCATCATTAATCTGTTTTCTCAACTGCCTCTTCCTCATCTATCTAATTGCAGCCCCCCCCCTCCCCCCACCCGTTCCCCTCCTTTGGATGACATAATTTTGGACATTTTTAGGACACCATATGTGAGATTCAGCACAATTTATTTTCTATTCAAATTCCATATCACTATGTTAATTGCCATATTTCCACCCCAAAGGAGGAAAGTGGCTCTCCCATATGGGGCATAACATCTCCAAAGGAGAGGTTGAAAGTCCCTTAATTTAATACACCTCAGGTGCAAATTTGCATCCCAAATAAAGGAGGCTTTCCATGCCTTGGCTCTCCCTCTTTCTCATCTCTGGGTTCTCCTTTCAGACACAAAATGACTGTTTTTGATATTGTTCTGGGGACTGTGACCTCTGAAAGGGTGATGACTGGTGGGATAGAGAGGAGGAAGGGCGATTCGGGTAACAGGATGGCCACCGTCCTGCTGAGATGGCCTTGGTTCTGGTGAGAGAATGTGGAGCCCTGAATATTATTGTCTGTTCCTTTCAGAAAATGCTGTTGGTGCGCAATGGTGTGTCCTCTGGGTCCTCTTGGCTTGGTGGCAATTTTGAGACACACACCTGCCCAACAGGGCAAATGTAGAGTGACCATGGTCATTTGTCCCTTTTAGCTCTGGTCCATGGAAAAACTCTCAACTCATTTGTTCTCTCCTACCTCGGCTAGTGAGCAAGATTTTCCCACAGACCTCCCTCTCTCCATGGGTTTCCAGTTCCCCACCATTATTATGAGGGGTGGATGTGCACCGAGGATGCTGTGGCTGTGGGTGTGGCACAGGTCAGTGGGGGTGACCTTGAGGACAGTTCAGCCTATAATCCATCCACTCTGCTTCCGGGTCTTCTCGATGGAAGAATTTCAAGAATTGTTGGCCCCACCACCTTCCTCTTGGGAAAACCAAATCTCATCTTTGCCCTATTGTGCTACTGTTTTATGGGGTGGTGCTGAGAAGCTGGGAAATGGTGTTTATTTACATTTTACATGCAGTCACATCATTTATCCATAAATCATGTATTAGAATGGTTTTTTTTCCTTCTTATTTCATAACAGCAGACACAAATGATTCTCCTGACACTTTGTGTGTGTGATATCTATTTGATTCCAAAGGTTCACATCCTTTTCTCATCACTTAGGCAGCATTCATTGTGTCTTCCTCTATTTCCTGATATTTTTCATCAAGACATTTATTATAGTATGCATACTATTTAATTGTAATTAATTTGAAAGTATGTCTCTTTAAAACATGAGTTGTTTGAATCACATTTTTTTTATATTTATGTCCAACAGAGTGCCTGACATATTATCTGGTCGAGTTTTTTGTTGGATAAATAAATGTTGACTTAAGACTAAAACAATTTTGATGTATAGCTATATTAGTTGACAATAGGGAAAAAATGCTCATTGGTCTTCATTGTCAAGAATGGTGGTAGAATTGATTAGAGTTAGTGTGTTAGCCCTCTAAGAAGAATTTCTATTTTAGGCCAAAGGAATGAAGCAATTTGTAAGAAAACTGCACAAAGCCAGTTGATAGCTTTCTGAGTTCTTTTGGGCTGCGGTAACACAATAGCAGAGACTGGATGGCTTATGAACAACAGAAATTCATTTCTTATAGTTCTCGGCTGGGAAGTCCAAGATCAAGGTGCTGGAAGCTTCCGTGTGTAGTGAGGGCCCACTTCCTGGCCAATAGATGGAGTCCTTTGGCTGTGCCCTCACAGGATGGGAGGGTTGGGGAGCTCTTGGGACCTCTTCCACAAGGGCACTAATCCCATTGACGAGGACTCCACCCTCATGACCTAAGGAAGCACCTTTCAAATGTCCCACCTCCAAACACTATCACATTGGAGGTTAGGTTTCAACATCTGAATTCTAGGGACACCAGCATTTTGTGTGCAGCAGTGGCTAAGATCTATGCTTCTGGAATTCTAAGTTAAACCGATTTAATGACACCAGGTTGGATATGGGACATGAGAGAGGACCTAGCCTGACTCCTAAGTATTTGGCTTGGGTAACCAGGAGGAAATTGGCAATATAGGGGAGAGCAGGTTTGGCAGGGTGAGGCATGGATGGTGGGTAGCAGGCGTGGATGTGGTCAGTTTGACCCTAAACAAGCACCAGTAGAGAATGAACTGGGCCTTTCTGAGTAAAAACCAAAGGAATCCTTAGGTTATATTTTTCTCAGACGGCTGAGTCTTGAATGCAATGATATGAAGCAAAGTGTCCAGTATCTCATAGTTCCAGGCAAGAAGCCCTCTCTCAGGGCTGTTGAGCGTTAGCGAGAAATAGGGAAGACAGGCAACAAGAGAACTTACAATATAATGCAGGATGGAAGCAATTCAGATTTGTAAGAAAGAGGATATGTTAATTAAGAGAAATCAAGACATTTTTGTGCCCAGGAAATCACTCAAGTTATTTCTGTGACTTTTTTTTTTAATTCTCACCTGAGGATATGGACTTTTTTATTAATTAGAGAGAGAGAGGGAGGGAGAGAGAAAAAATTGATGTGAGAGAAAAACATCAATAGGTTTGCTCCTATATATGCCCTGATTAGTGATTAAACCCACAGCCTAGGTATGTGCCCTGATCAGACTCGAACCCGCAGCTTTTTGGTGTAAGGGACGATGCTCCAACTGACTGAACCAACCTGCCAGGACTCTGTGACTTTTTTTTTTAAATTAAAGAACAGTTAGGACCACCGAAGGGCAGAAAACAAGGGCAGTCACCCCTGCCCTCTTCCATCTCCACTGAGTTCCCTTTCTTTCCCTCATGCTTCGTGGCCTCTTTTTGGATATTGAGTCTGTTCTTTCCTCTCCTGCCAGCTTTGTCTGTATCTTCACTGGCCAATTCCTCAGAACTTGATTGTGTACAGGGCCCTTTTGCCTAGCCCTCTACCTCATGGGAAACTTCTACCTTCAACTCTCCAGCTACATGGCATTATTTTTTTTATTCCCCCAGTCCCAGGATTCTTGGGAGAGAATGCTTATTGTCTCTTTCATTTGGACACTGTACAGGGGGTATGGGCAGGGTTACCTGGCTGCCACATATTTGTTGGGTTTGTGGGTGAGGGGTACTGAAGAGCAGACCATGGAAAACACATCTCACCTAAGACATCACTTGGAGACATACTGCACCCCTCGCAATCAAAACAACATATTTCTCTAGCAACTTCTCCTGTAGAAGCAAGGATTTAAATCACAATAGTTCTTTTGTCATAATTTTTAATCTAGTGAGCAATATAAGATTTGAGTGTAGGCGGTTAAACCTTAACATTTCTGGGGGTCTTTTCCAGAACTCATGTAATAAATACCTTTATGTTGTCAACAAATATTTATTGCTTACAACCTAGGCCTTAGTTTCGGCCTGAAAGAGATGCAGTAGGTCATAGAAGCCACTAGATGTCACTATTGCAGGTAGTATCCCAAACTCCCCAGCTTGCATCTGATACTGTCAGTGCAAATATTTTAGTAACAGTTGGCAGTCTCCAAGAAGTTATTGTGACTGTCCCTTCTGATATAAAGCCACAGTGGATAGGTGAGTTAGTAGTCTGAGGTGTCACATTTAAAGCACATAGAATAATATGTAGGGGATATAACTTTTCTATGATGTCATTTACATTACTAAAAATAAATACTGAATTACAAAATTGCAGGACTTTCTTCTCTTTGGAGGACTTTTCACTGTTTGAAATAGCTTTAAATCATTTAGTTTAATATTTATTGGATGGTCACTCTATGCCCAGCATTGTCTTGAGGATGTAAAGATAAATAAGAAATTAGTTCTTGTTAAAAAGGAAATCTAGCCTTGGCTGGGTTGCTCAGTTGGTTGTGGGTTAAATTCCCAGTCAGGGCACATACCTATGTTGTGGGTTTGGTCCCTGATCGAGGTGCACACGGGAGGCAACTGATGTTTTTTTTCCCTTTCTTTCTTTCCCTCTCTCATCCTTCCCCTCTCTCTAAAATCAATAAGCATGTTCCCCAGTTAGGATTTAAAAAAAAAAAAGAAAGAAAATCTAGAGGTGAATCTTATAGTCTTATGCTACTTACCTCATATTCTGTTAGTTCTGGTATTTAGTGAATGAGATGTCACTTCTGATATGCTTACAACTGTGTTTAGGGTAAACCTTAAGTAAATAATGGTTAGCATTATTAACTATAGTTTGAAGAGAACATTATAAAAATTTTAGATGCTCCAAACTTTTTCTTGTCATTTAAGAAAACTAAAAACAAACCTCAAATAGGTGGCTTTTAATCTTGTGGTTAAGTTTTACTTTAATGGGTGCCCTAGAGCTATGTAGGAAGCACCCCTCCCCCCAACATCTTCCTCAGGCAACACACCTGCCTTTGGGGAGGGTCACTTCATTTGCCAGGTGCCAGGACTAAGTGATAGCCTGGTTTTATTGTTGAGATGTGGACGGTGGAGTGACCCAATCAGTCAGAGCCTTTCCCTCACTCTCTCACTTGGTCCCACCACCTCGCCAAGGTAATCAGTGCTATTTTCTCAGGTTTTGCTCAAGTTCAATATATACATAATGCCATTTCCCAAGTATACTGCCTTTTGCATGTACAATGGATATGGTGTTCCCCTCATTGGGACATACATAAGACATTAAAAATAATTTCGCCCCTTTGCTCCACTCATGGTGTCCCCTAGACTCTCAGATGCAATCGAGTGTGGGAGTGAGGGTCCTCAAAGTCCTCTCCAGGGGCTTGTACCAAGGCTCCCACACTGGTTCACTTTTATAATTAACCACAGCATACACCTGGCAGCTATGGCTCAGGATTCCTGATCTTTCCAGGATCGAGTCCTTGCAGGAACCAAAGACAATTATTACTTGCTCAATACTAGTAGGTCTGAAGTCAGAGAAAGCGTGATAAATGCTTCTTGAACTGACCTACTCATGTTGCCCCTTGAAATATCGAGTAACTGCTTAGAAAGGGTCTCTTTTTTGAGAAGGAGTTTTGTAGGATGTTGGTCACTTCTTTGTAGATAGATTTGGGATTCTGAAAAGGTATACCTGGTATCCCCACTTGGAACAAAAGCCAACCTTCATATCCATAAAAATTTGGCTCATGCACAGGTGAGCACACTCTAAATAGAATTTAAGAACAATCCTTTTCAAAGCTTCCCCTTGATTTATGGACCTTATAAACAGGACCCTGGGAAGATGGCACATAGGATTATGGGATTTATTTTGTTTGCCATGAGGATGAAATAGAGTTTTGGAATTATTGAGGCCAGATGCAAAGGGAAATTAAATAAGCTCAGTGGATGAAAAGAAATTTTTTAAAAAGTGCCCTACAAGACATATCAGGTAATAAAGCACCAGGGCCATATGGATACACAGCTGAATTGTACAGAACAGTCAGTCATAAATTACTTCCAATTTCAGAAGTGGTTTATAAACATGCCTCAGAAACCAGAGAAACTTCTCCTTGTTCCAATTTTGTTGGCAAGAAAAATGAAATGTATAGGCTACAAACTCAATTTTATTTCTTTAATTCTAACCTCAAAACCATAGCTGTTAGATTTATAAAGCTATTAAGCAATATATTTGCCACGATCAAGTGGACTTGTTGTATGGAAAATTTCTGGAAAACAATATTTACTGCCCAGTTAATATTATAAGTATAGTACTAGATAATTGAAAAATAGATATGGATAAGGCCTTTACCTAGTGAATTGAAGAGCTGAAAAAAGCGTTCACCTCAAATAAATAGTCATAGAGGGTTTTTGTGGTGATTACAAGACTAACCTCAATCCAGGCAGAATAAATATGATATTCTCATTTCTAGGAACATATTTTTGGAATGTCATCCAATGGTCATTGGTGCCAACTCAATGCCAACAGGAATCCCCAATGTGGGGTGGGGTGAAGAAAGAAACTTTATTCAGTGTGAACAGCTCAATTGTGACACAGCAGGGCTGTGAGGTGGCCCTGGGGCCATGCCCTTTAGCTAGGCAACTCAGTTCTGCTTCACTCTACTCTGGTCTGCCTCTCCACTCTGCTATGCTCCAGCAAGCCATCTTCAGTTTAAACACAGTGTCCAGTGGAAAGGGAAAGTGTGTTCTCAAAGCCAGAAGCTAGCTAGAGGGAAACTGGCTTATATAGACAAAAGTCCTTGCTCCTGGTCCTTGATTGGTCCATCCTCATGCAAATGAGGACTCCAAATCATTGCAGTTTGATTGGTCCAAAGGCAATGTCTTGATTACTCAGAATAAAGCCACTCTGATTGATCAGAGCTGTGCAGCTCTGATTGGATGGGGAAAGCCTCAGTCCTATTGGTTGAAATAGGATTCCAGGAATTCCTTTATAAGCGCTGGCTCAGATGGCAGAAACACAGTGCAGGCAGTTAGTTCAGTGCAGGATTCTCTCTGAAGTGCAGTTTTCGTGAGAGGCCCCTGTGTAGAAATGGCTATGGGAGGGTACATTTGGCCCAGCCTGCTGGGGAGGGTCAAGCAGGAGGCACAGCTCATTGGCAGGGTGGCACTCGGCATTTCTTTTCAGTGGGAGTCCTCACAGCAGTACAGCTGGGCGGAAGGACAGAAGAAACACCAGGCAGAGCCAGAGCTGCCACGGCATGGAAGCCTCATATCTCACAGTCACTCAATATTTCTCATAACAACTTGGTAGACTTCCAGGGTCTCCAGGGGACATTGGACCACACTCAGGGCCACCCACAGCTACATTGTCCAATCAGGTCTTCAGAGTTCATCTATAGTTTCTCTCAATTCCGATGCAATTTACCGACCAAGGGTCATCTTTATCACTGTCAATGTGGCTCTGTGCTAGAGAATGAATATTTGTGTCTCCCCCGGAATTCGTGTGTTATAATCCTAGCCCCCAGGTGATAGTATTAAGAGATGGGGACTTTGGATGGTGATTGGGTTGTGAAGGCACAGCCTCCCTTGCCCCAGGGGTTACAGCAGAAACATGGTAGCTTAGAAAGCAAGCCCTCACCAGACACCAAATCTGCCAGTGCCTTGATCTTGGACTTCCCAGCCTCCAGAACGGCGAGAATAAATTGCTATACATAAACTACCTATTCTATGGTATCTATGTTAGAGCGGTCTGAATGGCCAGAGACTCTTAGCGTCATAGTGAACTCACCTGTTGATTAATGGGATGTTTAGTTGGTCAATTTAAGACAAACTGAGAGTGACAATCCACCTGCTACTTACTGTGACAGGCCAATCAATAGGCCAAAACAGAGGCACTTGCTCGCCAGTGTTGTACTTCCCCCATGGAATCAGACACCTCACCAGCTTTAGCAGGTCTCCAGAAGACGTGAGAGTGTTGACTGAGAGTGTTGACGGATGGGCCAATTTTCATAGAGAAGGGCTTTTAACCCTTTACCGGTAGTGTTTGTTATATTAATCTTCTTTGTCCACACTTTCTAGTTCTTTTCTTTTGTCCCACTGAATTTAAGTTAGTTTCTTATGTATTTCACTTTTATTTGTTCAGTGACTTGGCTGGAAGTCCACCCCCACCCCCACCCCCACCCCCAGGGTGGAGGGTACAGCCACAGGCATGGTGACAGTCACCCTGGGATGACAGTGGCCGTGGCAGGTCTTTCTTTGACTGTCTCTTCCCCTTCTCTCTATTAGGCTGTTCATCTCTGTTGGTGTTACACCCAGCTATTAGTCCCTACTAATTTCCAGCTGGTTGCTCTGTTGTTTTTAACCAGTGGTTCTCAACCTTGGCTGCACATTAGAATCACCTGGGAATCTTTTAAAAATCCTGATTTCTGGGCCTCATCCGGGAATTCTGTTTCTTTGTTACGAATGTTGTGGCCCCACCTCATAACAAAGAAACAGAATTTCTGGAGGATGAGGCCCAGAAATCAGGATTTTAAAAAGATTCCCAGGTGATGCTAATGTGCAGCCAAGGTTGAGAACCACTGTTTTTAACTATGCCCTGGCACATAAATTGCTCTACAGTCTTTTCTAATTAAATTTGGGCCCTTTTGCAGGAGTAAAAGTCTTTGAGGCTAAACTTTGAGGCCTGTGTTGACCCCAGAAACTTGTTCTTCGCTCTTTTCACCTAGTTCTCTCTTGTTTAACTTCTACTCGTCAACAGTTTAGCTTATTACTCTTACAAAGCTACCAGCCTCCTTAATTGCTTACCATCCAAATTCCCACTGTTTTCAACAGTGCCCTCAGGCTTAAACTTTGCCACACCTGTGCTAAATAAAATCATCCCGTTGAGGAGTGATTCAGAGCTCTCGTTCCGGTTCGTATGGCTTGTCTCTCCGTGGGGCAAAAATCTCTGTGCTACAGCTCTAAAGCTTGGGGCAGGGACGCCAATCCACTTCTCTCAGAATGACACCCTTGCTTGCCAAGCAGTTGCCGAGGGAGGGTGTAGCCTGTGCTCTTCTCAGCCTGCCTCTCCTGGCATGAAATCTCTGCCCACAGGTAAGTTGGGATGAAGGGGATTTGGGTCCCAGTATTCTCTGCCTGTCAGGCCTGAGGCAGAGCTTCAGCCCTGTGAGATGAGAGTGTATGGAAGGAAGCTCCGGACCCCTCAGCTAGGCTTGCCTGGAATAGAGCTTCTGCAAACCGAAGCTGGGGGTGGGGTTGGGGTGAAAAATGCTGGTGGCCTCATCTTCCTGGAGGAGAATCCGTAGCCCCGGCTGAGAGCTGGGCGCATGAGAGGCCTGTGTTCTTGGCTGCCCAGCCTGGATTAGTGTTTGCATCATGCTGAGCTCCAGGCGAGGGGAAATGCCACCCATTTTTATTGTTCTTACTGAGATTTAGTAGGTTTTCTTAAATAAATTATTTCTCTAAAGGCTGTATGCCCTTAGGAGAATTTCTAGAGACTTTGTAGAAATTATTATTATTATTATTATTGTTTTTAGTTCCAGTTGTTTTGCTAGGGAGAAGGTTTGAGGAGCTCTCCAGGGGGCCATTCTAGATATCTATTGCCTTTCCTTGTTTCTAATTAATATAGCTGCAGTCGTTTCATTAATACTATGCATTTATTTTAAAATGGAAAAGTTATACAATGACCTATTCATGGTAAACTCTGGATGAACAATTATGTTGATGTAAATATTCTTATTTTGCTTATTTGTATTTTTTGCTTTGAGTATTCTCTGTAAAACGACTTATAAAAGCTTTTAATAAAAGAAGCAAATAAAAACAAATAACTTTTCCTTTGAGGGCTGGGAAGGAAGGAGATAGCACTAGGCCTGCAGTCCATTTTCTCCCTTCTACTGAGAGTCTTCCTGGAAAGAAAGATGACTTGGAAAATCTTATTATGAATGACAGACCCTGTAGCAAATGCACAATGGCCTTCGTGGTGGGGTATTTTTAGCATCGCAGAATGTACCTAGTCTGTCTAAGATTGCTCATGGTAGACACATCAGGAACCTGTGGATGGATGGAGCATAGTTCCCTGGATGAAAGTCACACAGGTATTGTTGGGGGAGGTCACAGAGAGGACATGACCTCCGGTTGACCTGGGAGCTGGATCTCCCTGCATGTCTTTGGGATGTGGTTTGCCCCCCCCCCCCCCCCTCCCCCGCTTCCTATAGCTGGAGCCGGTTCAACGACCCAGCCTCGGGAAAGCCAAGTGTTGTTGAGACCATCTGGAGTGTATTCATGACTGAATCCAGGTAAGGCTCTGTATAGACATTTGAGATTCTGGAGGACAGGTGCTTATCTCGCAGCCGCTGGAGGGAGGCCCTGTCTGTGTTTCCTTGCTTATTAAACCTGCCACTTACCTATGGGGGATGGGTTAGGGGTGGGGTCTGCTGCTTTCTTTCCACTCTTCCAATTCTCCGTGTCCTAGGGCCGGTTTGTGAACCAACAGCTACGTTACCATGGGGATATGAAGAGGAGATGTTGGATGACAGAAATAGCTTTCTTTTGTGAAAGTGATTCTTGCATATGTTAAATTTCGCTGCAAAATGAGGCAAGTGAGGCCTGGAAGCTGGCTGGAGGTCTGGAACGCTCCCGCCTTTTCCTTAAAGCCTGACATGGGGTGCACGCTCTGATACCCGTGAGTCTGATGTGAGAATCCAATCCTTGGTATTGTTTCAGTGTCAGAGTAAGAGGAAGAGCTACTTTCCTAGGAGCCCTTGTGCGTTTAACACTCCATTGTAATCGTATTAGAAATCGTTGAACTCTTCAGGTAAATAATAAGCAGTTAAATTCAGAGATGCAGAGACGGAAGTTGTGTGTACTCCCTGCCAGCACTGCCATTCATAACATACATTTCTCAAACAATTGGGCAATGCAGCTTTAGGTTCTTCCTTTTTTTTTTTCTTTTTTTTTCTGAAAACCAATTTGCCTTAAGTCAGGTTGGCAAATCACTGAAAGTTTTCTGGGAATTGATTTTTAGTGAATTGGCTTGTTTCTGGTCAATACAATTAAAAACTAAAAATGTTACCCCAGCTCCTGGCACTTCCACAGTGCCTGGATATACAGGCACTGAGCATCATGGGAAGTGAATACCCTCTTCCCCAACTCTAGGAAGTTTCATGTTGTTGTTCCATTATTTGCCTTTTTTTTTTTTTTGGCCCCAGGTAGATAAAGTTTTTCTCCTTACGTTAAGCTTATACATTAATCAATGTCACCTCAATACATTTAATTAAAAAATAAACTTATATACCCATTGAAGAAAATTTGAGAAATAGAAGAAGTATTAAATATAGGAAACCACTCAGCTGGCTTGGCTCAGTGGTTGAGCGTCAACCTATGAACCAGGAGATCACAGTTCGATTTCTGGTTAGGGCCCATGCCCAGGTTTTGGGCTCAATCCCCAGTGAGCGGAGTGCAGGAGGCAGCCAATCAATGATTCTCTCTCATCATTGTTGTTTCTATATCTCTCTCCTTCTCCCTTCCTCTCTCAAATCAATAAAAATATAAAAAAAATTTTTAAAAAGGAAACTAACCAGTTTTTATACATTTTCCTCCCATCGTTTCTTTAGATGCATAGTTTTTTTTCTCAGGTGTTTGTAAGCCATTCTGAGCAGTTAAAACATTTTAATATCCCAGACTTCAGTTTAGATAGGACATTCACTTAAGTTTATTTTAAAAAATCAAACTAGATATCTGCCTGAATTATCCAAATATTCCAACTGGCAGGGTCATCTGAAGCTCTCTAAACTGCTTGTTTTTTTTTTTTGTAACAGCATAGACTGGTCCTGTGTACATATCAAAAGGCATAGAGGAGAAAAAGGTCCCACTAAGTTGGGGGCAGCACTTTAATGGGATGTAGGAAAGGAAACTGATTAAAAGGCTTTCGCCCCCAGTGTTTTGAAATGTCACTGGGTGAGTCATGTGATTTCTGCAGCAGTTTCCACATGTGATGAGGGTGTGCACCATGGTGACCTTTCCCAGGTAGAGTAGCTAACAGCTACTGAGAGGCATTATCCATGTTTCAGCTGCTTTCCATCCTATATAATAAAAGTGTATATGCAAATTGTCCCCTTGGGAGTTATTCCAGGAGTTTGACCAGGGAGCTGGCCGGCCGGGGGAAGGGAGGGAGGCCCTGGCCAGCAGCCGCTAGGGGCCCCCGATTTTCATGCACTGGGCCTCTAATTATATATAAAAGCATTGCTCTTGCCCATAGAGTACTTCTGTGTGAAAGAATTGACAGTTACCAACTTATAGAGGCATTGTGTTTATAAGGATTTTTTAGTTAATTCGATTTGGATTAGAACACATTCTCCCAGATAAATATTAAACACTAGAGGCCTGGTGCATGAAATTTATGCATGGTTAGGGGTCCCTAGGCCTGGCTGGTGATCAGGGCTGATTGGGGTCTTCCAGCTGCCGGCCAGGGCCTCCCTTTCCCGGCTGCTGGCTGGGGCCTTCCTTCATTCTGTGCTACCCCCAGGTGTTCAGTGCACGTTATAGTGAGCAATAGAACTCCTGATCTTCTGGTCAAGCTCCTGTAGGGACACTTTGCATATTAGCCTTTTATATATACAGATAATGGTTCAATTTCCAGCTAGATAGCTAAGAGAGAGTTTTAATAGTATTATTAGTTCTTATTTGCTTCCATATCATAATGAATCGTATAATCTATCTGGAAACTAAGTTAATACCATGTTACATATATATTGCAGACAGCAATTCCAGTCTTTAAATGCAAATCTTTTTTCCTCTCCTTCCTCACTGTCCATATGCCAGCATAAAAGCAAGAGGATTTGTAATATCAAAAATATCTGCTAACAGTTACTGTAAGTATACTGTGTTCTAGTCATTGTGCTAAGCCCATCCTATGGAGTTTATCATTTAATTCCCACTATTTCCCCCATTTTATACCTGAGCAAACTGAGACTAAGAATTAAAGTGACTTGTCCAGAAAAATAGAGCTGTTAAAAGGTGGAATGTGGTCTGAGGTCTATAAACCTTGTGCTCCTGCCTGCCCCCTTGAAGCCACAAATCAGTCTATATTGGTCAAATATTGTTTCCTCAGTAAGAGTCTCCTTATGTACCTCCCTCCACCCTCAGGGTAATTCTTGGCCCTATTTAGGTTCTCACGGCCTTGAATTTAGAGTACTCGTCACTGTAATATGTACTAGCATTGTGTAGTTATTTTCGCTTCGCTAGACTGTAAGGACCACGAAAGAAGGGACCATATCTTTCTACCTTTGTTACCCTAATGCTAATGCCAGGAACATGGTTGGGGCTCAGTTAATGTATTTAGAACAAATGAGTAAAGTAGAAATGTGGGTGAATTGCTCTTAGGGTGGCACAGGTGTATGCTAGGCAGAATGGGGGCTACAGTGTGTTGGGGGCAGGTTTTGGCTTTGATATTGACAGATGTCGGGGGGGGGGAGGGGGAGTAGCCACAGGTGCTGGGGCTCTTTGTGCTTGGTGGAGGGTGGTGGTCCAGGATGGTGTTGGGATCATTATTTTACCTGTCATATTATTGTGTCCATGTTTAATCTAAACAGTTTCCTTTGAGGCAATTTCCAAAAAGTGATTTCTAATTGAACTATTTCCACAATCCATTGGTTCTTTAAAATAAAGTTTGATATATATATATATATAGTTTTCCAGTTTTATCGAGGTATAATTGACAAATAAGATTTTGCAAACTTATGTTGTACAACGTGATGATTCATATTATTAAGTGGTTACCACAGTGTTCTTAATTGAGGGTCATTTGCTGAGTTATTGATAAAATCTTCAAGGGTTTCTTTTTGGTTTTGGGGAAAAATCCTACCCCACCAACCCAAGGCCCTCAGTATCTATTCTCATTTCCTCCGAGTTCCCAGGGCAAACACTCTTCTGCAGCCAGTCTCATCTGCTCACGGGGCCCTGTTTCTATTCATGATTTCTCTCATCTGTGTCTGTCTCCAAAGTACTCTGTCACTCCACATACTCCCCTCACTCCTTTTGTTTTTAATATTTTTTAAAATATATTTTATTGATTTTTTATGAGAGGAAGGGAGAGGGATAGAGAGTTAGAAACATCGATGAGAGAGAAACACTCCTTACTGGGGATGTGCCCGCAACCCAGGTACATGCCCTTGACCGGAATCGAACCTGGGACCCTTGAGTCCACAGGCCAACACTCTATCCACTGAGCCAAACCAGTCAGGGCTCCCCTCACTCCTTTGCTAAACCTGAATGAAACCTTAAGGCCCAGAGCCTTCCAGCCTGACCCTTGCTGTACCCACAGCAGCGCCTGCCAAGTCAGTGCAGGATTCCTCTGCCCTCCCTTCTTTGGGCACAGAAATCTCACCCTGTCCCAGGAGTATCAACTGCTTTTTCCTTACTTCCCCATCATCTCCCCCTCTTGAAGCTGGCTGCAGCACTGCATGTTCTTCGATAGGTGGCGACCGTCACAAACAGAATTCAGGCAATTTGGTTGCTTTGCTCAACAGGACAGTATCCCTAATGGGAGGCACAGATGCCCCAAGCAGCTACCTCAGCTGATCTTGTCACTAATTAGAAACATTTGCTTCGTTGGAGTCAAAAAATGCTCCCACTATTATTCTGTTTTGTGAAACAATCTGAGTTGTTATTCAGTGATTCCATTTGCCGCCCTCACATGCTTAAGGGATCAGAAGATATCAAAACAAAGCTCTTTATTATTATTATTATTATTATTATTATTATTATTTGTTTTTCAAAGAGTGAGGCAGATGAGGGAGAAATCATGGTTCTGCTTTCAATGTTGTATAGAAGTTTTCTCTTTGTAAGATAATGATGTTAAAATTTTGAATAGTGATCTTTATCATGAAAAACATTGAGAAGGAGAATGTTTTTAAAAACAGAGTAGGTTGCTAATTGAAAAACAAAGACATAAAAAAAACCTGAGCGTATTGTTCAGTATTCATTCTCTTTGACAAGAATATGAGAGTTGGTTGCTTTATTTGGTCCTGCACTTCTCTGGAATAATGGCACAGGTTTTGTACTTACTGAAGACCACTCTTTCCCTGAGGTCATACCTTGACTATCTGTTGCCACTTACCAAGGCCTCTTGCTTAGAAAATAAATGCACTCCCTTTTCTTGTTGAGTCCTTCCAGAACTTTGGCCCACCAGTGTGAATTTTACTTCCCATGGGAAGTTTTCTTTGGATCATCCAACCCCTAATGTCACTTTTTCCTTAAACTATCTTTGCTCATGTGTACAAAACAAACATAGTATAAGGAAATGAGATTGAATTTCAGCGCCGAATCCAAATGCATACTTCTACACATCACTGTGCTCTTCAGAGAAGCCACTGTGGAGAGCCATGCATTTAATGATGATTTGGTGACTTCAAACATTTAAAAACTCCTCTTTTGGTCTTATTTCAGAGCCTGTTATAATGGGATAGGACTGTTTTGAGGTCCTTCCCATGACCTCAGTCCTTAGTTCTTCTTCTGCCACGCCTTTTGCATTTGGCTGTTCAGAAGGCATTTATCTCATGAACTCTGTATTGCCCCAGGAGTAACAAAATCACTATTAGCCCCTTCCCTCATCTCTCAGGACAGGTCTCTAGTCTTCTCTCATTTGTATCTTCCATACAGAAGACTGTACTCCTTAGAGTTTTGGTGTATGACCTGAAAAATGACTAATTCCCATAGTCTCTACCCCACTAGTGTGTGGAGTAGATGGTTCTTCAATTTCTGTTGGTCTCATTCATCTCTGAGGCCAGACATCTTCAGGACTGGAAACACATTTACTAATTTACATAAGAATATATTGAATCCTTATAATCTCTGCCCATTTTTAATTTTATCATTTATATTGGCCTGTTACATTTTATTAGAGAGTATTTTGACTCTAATATCATTTATCATATCATTTATCGTATAGTTTTCAGGTTAATTCCAATATTTTCATAACTTACCATATCCTGAAACTATTGTAGTTATTTTAGTCACTCATATATATATATATTTAGAAAAAAATTTTTTGAATTGATTTCAGAGAGGAAGGGAGAGAGAGAGATAAAAACATCAATGATGAGAGAGAATCATTGATCGGCTGTCTCCTGCATGGCCCCCACTGGAGATCGAGCCTGCAGCCGGGCATGTGCCCCTGACTGGAATCAAACCCAGGACCTTTCAGTCGCAGGTGGATACTCTAACCACTGAGACAAACCAACTAGGGCTCACTCTTATATTAATTAAACTTCATCTATACCTATTGCTTAAGGCAGATGAATTCAAGCAACTGTTCGAATATCAGTTTGTAAGAAATGGTGTAACCTCTCAGAAACATATAATTTGCAAATACATCTGCTCTCTTATTAATTAATACTTGGTTAACAGATTCATTCATTCATTCATTCACTCATTCATACAACCACTGTTGATGGGTGCATACTTAGTGCAGCCATTTATTTACTGTTCTGGTGAAAACAACAGGAAACAAGAGACGCAGTCTGATTTAGTTCCAGTGGAGCTGATTGTCCAGGAAGTTTCCACTTTCTAAGGGAATCAAAAGTAAAATACTGTCCAGGGAACACCTGCTATTGTCAGTTACTTTCGCTGATGGAAGTTTGTTTAATCCTCACAACAATTTTTCAGAAGGTTGATGTAATAAAGTAATTTCTATTATGTTCCAAGTGCAAAGATGGGGAAGTTGGGACTTGAACTAGGTGTGCAGCCTACCTGGTCACCCCAATGTTCATGTGACTGTCTTGGCCTCAGAGTTTGGCCACCAGATTCAGTTCCTGCTGATAACAAATTCTTTACCATAGCAAATATGTAAACTGAGAACAGTAACAATAACCACCCTTTATGTAGCACTGGTTCTGTGTCAGGTAATGTTCTAAGGGCTATCTAGTTATTTATTCACTAGAGGCCCGGTGCATGAAATTCATGCATGGGTGGGGTCCCTAGGCCTGGCTGGCAATCAGGGCCAATCAGGTTCCCCACCTCCCCGCCCCCTCCTTCCCTCACTGCCTGTGTCCGCCACCACCCACCCCCAGTTCCCCATCCCAGCCCAGGGCCCGGCCTGATAGGGACCTGCTGGCTGGGGGGAGAGGCCAGCCACCACCGCAGCAGGCAGGCAGTGGGCTGATCGGGGCCTGCTGGGCTAGGGGCAGCTCCTGCACTGAGCATCTGCCCCCTGGTGGTCAGTGTGCATCATAGCAACAGGTTGTTCCAGTCATTCTGTCATAATGGTTGCTTAGGCTTTTATATATATAGATTTGATCTTCACAAAATCCCACGAAGGAGGTATCATTCCATTCTTGTTTTGTAGGTGAGGAAACAGAAGCACAGAATGGTCACGTAGGTAGCTGAACTGGGCTATGAACCCAGGTAGACAGAGCTCCAGGGCGTGGATCAGTGTCCTGCTGACACTAAGGAATGGGACTCATACAATGTAACCCACCACATAATAGCGACCTCACTGCACAACACTTAACCAGACACAGGCTAAGCAAGTCATGTCAATGTGTCCATATACACGTGTGCGCCCGTGAGGAGCTGCACACAAGCTACAGGCTTCCTTAGGGTTGCTCTGGAGTTAATCGCCGGGACCTCTGTGAAAGCTACGGACCAGCAGTCACTGAATGGCTTAGCCAGGCCACAGCCATATCGACATCTCAGGCTCTGCTTCATGGTGCCTTGTTACAGCCTCTTGCCAAATGCTCTTTCTTTGTAACTATGGGAGGAAGGGCTTAGCAGCCTCCTTGGTTTTAGAATAGAAAATGTTTACAAGTCCCTGATTTTTCTTAGCAATACCCCCGTCGGTGTCTACAAGCTTATCACATATTTTCTTTCTCTCTAGGGTTTGCTGGAGGCTTAGTGTGAGCCCCTATGCTGGGTTTGCCATTTAATTCTTTAATTCCCACTGCCTCTGGGTTACACAAGCAATATCGTTGAACATAATTTGCTCTTTAAAAAAGTACTTGTGTGTTATTTTGAAACAAAGTGTTATTTTTAAAGTCAAACCTTGTAGGACTGTTTCAACAGTGAATATGTGATCATGAAGCGGTAGCTATGTAGCAATAACATATTCAGCCTTAGCATTAAGAAGTCTCTTCAATGCAGCAAGATCCTGTTAAATTAGAGCAATTTTGGGGTGCAGTTAACTGCTTTTATAGTCAGTTTAGGCAGCATCATAATTTGCTGCTCCAAGTCATGCTATGGGCTAGAGTATTCTGTGCCTTTTGCTCAGCTCACACAATGTAATTTACACTTCATTATTCTAGGTGAGATGAAAGTGGAAGTTCAGTTAGACAGGGAGGGAGAGAGGAACAGTAAATGCTGAGTAAATGAAGCCAGAAGACAATGGTTAAAGAGAAAATCCCTCCCAAGTACACACTGTGGGGTGTGTGTGTAGGAGGTGGTTGGTTGTGGTGATGGTGTTTGCATGGTTAAAACGAAAAGTCAATTTAGATTAGCATTCTGTCATAGAAACTCTTTCCTTGGACTTACCTCTTGGTTCTGGCCAGTGCAGATTTCTATCTATGACAGACCTGTAGGCCTCTTAACTGTAGGGTTATGAGCAGTTATTGAGTATGAGTGTACTTACACCATGGAAGAGAACCGTACACACATTTCTACCTGGTAAAAAACTGATATGCAAAAAGCTAAAATCAATTTATGATTTTGTTACGTTCCAATTTCCTTCTCACAAAAGGGCTGATAAAAACTCTGAGCCAGGTGTGTCTAAAAAGTGGTCTCTCTTCTGTCATATCTATGTTCTCTTGCTCTCCTTATTCTCCTGGTTCTACACTGCTCCAGGTGACTGAGGGAGGGAGAGAGAGAGGAACATTGATGTGAGAGTGAAACATCAATTGGCTGCCTCTGGTTATGCCCCCTACCAGGGATAGAACTAACAACCTGGGCATGTGACCCATCTGGGAATCACACAAGCAACCTTTCTGTGCATAGGATGACACTCAACCAACTGAGCCACACTGGCCAGGGCTCTTTCTCTTTTTCAATTAGAGTTGACATTTAATATTATACTAGGGGCCCAGTGCACGAATTCGTGCACCTTGAAAGGAACTGTGGGCTGCGAGGCTGTGGTGGGCATAGGGGGCAGGTCTTGGCCCATCCTCCATGCCCCTGTCTGGCCCCTCCTGCTGCAATCCCCAGTCCTCTGTCTGCTGGAAGCCACGCTCCTGCCTCCCCCACTCCCACAAGCTGAAGGCACTGGCCCCGCTCTCACCCGCTGATGGCGCAGAGCAATTGGGGCCGTCAGCAGGTGAGAGTGGTGGCTGCTGCCCTGATCGCCCCTCAGGAGCAGGGGGAGGAGGAGAAGCCCTCAGGGGCGATGGGGCCAGCAGCTGCTGCTCACACCCGCTGATGGTGCTGAGTGATCGGGACTGGTGCCAGGTGCTGGCAATGGATGCGAGTGCTGGCTCCAGCACTGGCTGGCGCCAGCAGTGGATGCAAGTGGTGGCTCCAGTGTATGTGGCGGCGCTGGCAGCAGGTGCAAGCAACTGGCAGGACTGTGGCGCAGGGGAGCAAAGAATTTTCAGTAACCACCAGAGGCTCACCCTGATGACAGCAACCGGCGCCCCGCCTTGGTCTGGCACTCCTGCTCACCTGCTCCACCATCCCACTGCGGCCAATGCCCTCCATGTTCTGTGCTCTGCCGCCTGCTGCCAATGCCTGTCATGTTCTGTGCGCGCCCCTGGTGGTCAGTGCACGTCATAGCGACCGGTTGTTCAGTTGTTCCACTGTTCGGACTATTTGCATATTAGTGATATATATATATATATATATATATATTCATTATATATATATATTGATTAGTTCTAGGTGTACAGCATAGTGGTTAGACAATCATATACTTTACAAAGTGTCCCCCCTGTATTTCCAATACCCAACTGGCACCATATATAATTATTACAAAATTAGGTTGTACTTTACATCCCCATGACTATTTTGTTCCTATCAATTTGTACTGAATTATTCACCTTTTCCACCCAGACCTCCAACCACACCCCCATCTGGTAACCTTCAGTTTGTTCTCTGTATCTATGAGTCTGTTTCTGTTTTTTTTTTTTTTTTAATTTACAATTATAAGTGAAACCATACGGCATTGTCTTTCTCTCTCTGACTTATTTCACTTGGCATACCCTATAGGACCATCCATGTTGTTGCAAAAGGTAAGATTTACTCTTTTTTATGGCCTAGTAATATTCCACTGTATGCTATACATATCACATCTCTATCCAATTGTCTATTGATGGACACTTAGGTAGCTTCCATATCTTGGATATTGTAAATAGTGTTGCATTGAACATAGGGGTGCATATATCTTTTTGAATTAGTGTTTTGAATTTCTTTGGATAAATACCCAGAATGCTGGGTCATATGATAGTTCTATTTTTAACTTTTTGAGGAGCCTCCATACTGTTTTCCACAGTGGCTGCACCAATCAACATTCCCACAACAGTGCATGAGGGTTCCCTTTTCTGCACATCCTCGCCAACACTTGTTGTTTGTTGATTTATTGATGCTAGCCATTCTGACAGGTGTGAGGTCAGTGGTTTTAATTTGCATCTCTCTCATGATTAGTGACACTGAGCATCTCTTCATGTGTCTATTGGCCATCTGTGTGTCTTCTTTGGAGATGTGTCTATTCAGTTTCACTGCCTAATTTTTCCTTGGATTCTTTGCTTTTTGGTGTTAAGTTGTATGAGTTCTTTATAAAATTTGGATATTAATTCTCTGTGGAAAGTATTATTGGCAAATATAGTCTCCCATTCGGTAGGTTGCCTTTTCATTTTGTTGATGGCTTCCTTTGCTGTGCAAAAACTTTTTAGTTTGATGTAGTCCCTTTTGTTTATTTTTCTTGCCCAAGGAGACATATTAAAAATACTAGTAAGGGCAATAATCAAAGAATTTACTGCCTGCCTTCTTCTAGGAGTTTTATGGTTGCAGGCCTTACATTTAAGTCTTGAATCCATTTTGAGTTTATTCTTGTGTATGGTGTAAGAGGTGGTCATAACAGCATAAACTGGTCCTAGAAGGCCCCCATCGGCCCTGATCACTGGCCAGGCCTAGGGGCCCTACCCGTGCATGAATTTTGTGCACTGGGCCTCTAGTTTACATTAAAATAACCATATAAGTTGCTCATTGTAGAATCAAGTCATGTTTGACAATTGCATTTCCTTTCTTATTTACCTGTTTAATCTTGATGTTAAAATTGCCTTATTTTTTTTCATTTGTTTAGTTTTCTATGTACACATTAATAATTTGTTTTCTAATTGTCCCAACAGATTTGTCAAACATTTGTCAATATTTTTTTAAACACTCAAACCAGTTTTACAAAAAGGCTGTGGGTTCCGTTTCCCCCCTCTGACTCCTCCCCCATCTCAGAGTACTTGCTCCGTGGCCTGCAGCACGGGGATCATTGTGGGCTTTGTCCTGTTTCTTAGATCCCTGCCCTTTCCATCCCTCGATTTTCTGAAGCACAGCCTGGTTTGAGAACCATGCGTTTTGAGTTTTGGGGCAGTCTGAAAATGTCTTTGTGCTAATCACACCTTGATTAGTTAATAGTGTTACCTGGAATAGAGTTCTGTTCCCATCCACCAGGATTCTGAAGGCTTTGTTCACTGTCTTTGATAATCTAGGTTTTTCTTTTCCCCAGCTTTACGGAGGTATAATTGACCCAATTGCGGGATATTTTAAATGTACAATGTAGCAATTTAATATTTGTATACATTGTGAATAAAGTCTCTCCACGGAGTTAATTAATACGTTTTCACCTCACATATTTACCTTTTCATTTTTATGAGAAAAATCCTACTCTTTTATCAAGCTAATCTAGTTTTGTTAAGAAAACACCTATGATTCCAATTCCCACTTTCTTTGTAAGTAGATTGTTATTATTGTTGTTGTTGTTAAACCTGTACAACCCTTTAGAATTTTCTGTTTATTCTAAAATTTCATGGTAACGCTCCTTTAGAATCCAGTTTTATGTGCACATGAAGACCCATGTCCTTTGGTTTTGGAAAATTCGTAGTCAGTTTTTTCCCCTCTCTTTTCTCTGCTCTCTCTGTCTAGAACTTCTGTTAATTGTGGACCATGGATCTCAATATTAATTTTGGATTAGAATTAGGCATCTATCCTAATTTTCTTATTTTCTACCATCCCCTGTTTTTCCCTTCTTTTCTTCCAACCTTTATATTGAATTTTAAAAATATTTCAGCCAAGACATTTTTTATTTCAAAGCCTTTTTTGTGTGATTACAAAATTTCAATTTTGATTTTTGATATTTAATACTATATTTATTCATTAATTTTCATGAATGCAATATCTACCTTTAACCTTAGGATATTAAGAATAGTTTTGCCGAAACCGGTTTGGCTCAGTGGATAGAGCGTCGGCCTGCGGACTGAAAGGTCCCTGGTTCGATTCCGGTCAAGGGTATGTATCTGGGTTGCGGGCACATCCTCAGTGGGAGATGTGCAGGAGGCAGATGATCAATGTTTCTCTCTCATTGATGTTTCTAACTCTCTATCTCTCTTCCTTCCTCTCTGTAAAAAATCAATAAAATATATTTTTAAAAAAAGAATAGTTTTATATTGATATTACTAGAGGCCTGGTGCACAAATTCATGCACAGGTGGGGTCCCTCTGTTGGCCTGCGGGGATCAGGCCAAAACCCACAGTCCAACACCACCTGTAGCTCCTACCTGCCACTCCCACTCATTCCGGTCTCACTGCGCCTGCCATAGGCTTGTGCCCAAGCAGTCCCTATTGGGAGAGGCTTGTGCTGCCATAGCAGCGCTCGCCAGCCGTGAGCCCTGTGTCTGGTGCCCTCCCGAGAGGAGTGGCCTGTAGGATCAGGCCAAAACCAGATCTCGGATATCCCCTGAGGGGTCCTGGATTGTGAGAGGGTGCAGGCGAGGCTGAGGGACCCCATTGGTGCATGATCGAGGCTGGGGAGGGACCATGGGAGGACTCCGGGGTGTGTCTGGCCCATCTTGCTCAGTCCCAATCGGCTGGACCCCAGCAGCAAGCTAACCTACCGGTTGGAGCGTCTGCCCCCTGGTGGTCAGTGCACGTCATAGCAACTGGTCAACTGGTTGACTGTCTGCCCCCTGGTGGTCAGTGTACATCATAATGAGTGGTTGAGCGACCTTAGCATATTATTAGCATATTACGCTTTGATTGGTTGAAAGGTTGACTGGTCACCGGACGACCAGACACTTAGCATATTAGGCTTTTATTATATAAGATAATCTGTATTTATTCAACAGGTGGTTTTCATTTTTTTTTTTGACAGCTGGTTTTTAAATACCTACTAGGTGTCTGGCATTATTTTATGCTTAGAGATACACTAGTGCATAACATTGTTCCTGTCTTGAGTATATATCCAAGATTTTTTAGGTCTGAGGCATCTCCTGAGAATGAGAATGAGGTGGGGGTTTGGAGGAGAGAGTCCAGGAGTTCACTTAAGGACATTGTATTAGTTCCTATTGCTGCTAGAACACAGTACCACACACTTTATTGTCAGGGCCAGCCTGACAGGTTGAACCGGGCTGAGGTAGGGAGTGGGAATTGAGAAAAGAAAGAAAGACAGGAGAGTGGGATCGGGAGGACTGCAGCTCAATTGAGGGACTGCAGCAAATTTATTAAGCACGCAATGCTTTTTATACACAAAACACTGAATAAGAGGTCTGTCAAGAGGAATGTATTCTTTGTTCCTCCTAATCTCTAAGGGAGAGACAGAGCAGAAGGACAAATTCTCGGTACAGCAAATCTCAGTAAATAGTTACAGACTTCTTGGTAAGCCATGAAAGGCTGTTCTCATTCTACAAAGGTTGCTCTCATTCTACTGATAACCGCCATCCAAACAAGTCTGGGAAAACTGTGTAGATAAGGGTCCCAGCCTTGCTAGCCCCTTCAGGTTCAAGGACCATGTCAGCTTACACCCGGTCTCCAACACTTTATGACTTAAAACAACAGGAATTTATTCTCTTTCAGTTCTGGAGGTCAGATGTCCGAAACCGCTTTTATTGGGCTGAAATCGAGGTGGGTACAGAGGAGCATATACTTCTTCCAGAGGCTCTCAGGGAGAACTTGTTCCCACGACTCTACCAGTTTCTAGAACTGCATCCCTTACAATCTGTGGCTTGTGGCCCTTCCCTCCATCTTCAAAGTCAGCAGCCTTGCATCTTCCTTTGGTCATCGTTAGTCTACATGTCATTGCCTTCTTCTTTCGTAACTAAGTCTCCTTATAGTTTCCTCTTAAAAGGACCTTTGTGATTACATTTAGGGCCAATTTGGAGAATCCATGTTACTCTCCCCATGTGAAGATCCTTAACATCTCTGCCAAATTCCTTTTGTCATACAAACATTTACTGGTGCCAGGAATTAGAACCTGGGTTGTCCTTGCTGGCCATTATTCATCCTACTACAGGTGTTGTGAGTTGGAGATATCTCTAAGACATCCAGGTAGAGTGTCAATGGCAGTTGGCCTGTGAGTCTGGGCTCAGGAAGAGGTCTGGGATAAAGATACAGCTTTGGAATCATTAGTTTATACGTAATATTTAAAGCAAGGGGCTGAATGAGATCACCGAGCAAAGGAGTGCAGAGAGAAAACAGGTTTACTAAGTGTGGGAAAATTCCAAGTAGAGGTTGGCAAGATGCGAAGAAACCAGTAAAGAAGACTGAGGAATACCTAGTGAGGTGGGAGAAACAAAAAAGAAAGAAGGGTGTCTCCAAGTATATCAAGAAGATGGAAGTGAGAAATTTTAGGAAATTGATACTCAAGTTAGGAATTTGAGGTCACTGGTGATCTAACAACAGCTTTGGTGCTGTGGTATGGTCATAACCCTGCTGTGAAAATGACTCAAAAAATCGAGGAGAGGAAATAGTTAACAATTATAGACAATCCTCTCTGAGAGGGGCTGTAAAGGAGCAGAGAATGGAATAGAAGGTGGTGTCAAGAGATCTAAAAAAATCAACTTCATTAGGTATAATTTCCATACAGTTAAATGTACCTCGTGTGAAATGTACAGTTTGATGAGTTTTGACAAATATATACACCTCAGTAACCATCACTACAGCCCAGGTTTATAACACTTCCTCAGCCCCCAATTCCTTCTTGCTCCTTTGCAGTCAATCTGCCCCTCCCATGTCAGGCAGCCACTGGTTTTCTTTGTCACTATGGATTAGCTTTGCCTTTTCTAAAATTTCCTATAAATGGAATCATGAACATAAGGTTTTTGAGATTCATCCATGTTGTGCTTATTTCTATACCTTCTGATTGCTGAGTAGTAGATAAACATAGCACCTGTGCTCATCCATTTATTGATGGACATTTGAGTAATTAGGACAGTCTAGCTTGGAGCTATTAGGCACAGAGCTGGAACAGAATTCACATACAAGGTTTTGTATGGATGTATGTTTTTTATCTTGAAAAAACACTTAGGAGAACACTTGCTGGGTTCTCTGGTAAGCGTATGGATCGCCTTTGAGAAGTGTATGGCTAACTGACATGTGGTTGTGTCACTTTACAAACCCTGCAGCAATCTAGGAAAGTCTCAGTTTCTTGACATCCTGGTCAGCCTTTGGCATTGTTACTTTTTGAAATTCCAGCCACTCTCAAGGGTATGTAACAGTATAAAAATTGAGATTTTAATTGGAAATTTCCTGATAACCTATGATATTCGAAGCATTTTCATGGCTTATTTGTCATTTGTATATCTTCCTTTTAGAATCCCCTATTATAATATTTTGCTACTTAAAAAAAATTGTACCCTTTTATATGGCTTAACTGAGGCATTAGTTTTTCTGTTACCTGCCTATTACATGGCATTTTATACCTCTTGGCACTGACATCCTTACACATCTGTGGTTTATCAGTTACCATCTAGCTCACACTTTTGCCGATTAACCACACTCTCTGGCATGTCTCTTGAATAATGGAATTTTTCAAGCATGTGTCTTTTTCCTTCAGTAAGACTACAGGCTCTTCTTTGTTCCCCAGAACCCCAACTCAGAGTCACATCCAGGGTGGGTAGGTTGTTTTTTTTATTTATTTTATTTTAGGACTTCTTACCATTTTGTCAAATTTTATCTAGTAACAGTGGTGCAAAGGAATTCGATTTTTTATTGTTATTATTTTTTATTTAATATATTTTTATTGATTTCAGAGAGGAAGAGAGAGAGAGAGAGAGAGAGAGAGAGAGAGAGAGAGAGAGAAATAGAAACATCAATGATGAGAGAGGATCATTGATCGGCTGCCTCCTGCATGCCCCCCACTGGGGATCGAACCTGCAACCCAAGCACATGCCCTGACCTGGAATCGAACTGTGACCTCCTGGTTCATAGGTGGATGTTCAACAACTGAGCCACACCGTCCTGGCACAGGAGAAAAACTTTGCACATCCTCCACAGCAGCCGTGTGGTGTACATCAAGTGTCCAGCTTACCAACTCTAATATAGAACATGCTTGAAAAAACGCCCCACTAATCCACACTGGGAATATCTGGGTGCTTTTGGGGGGTCTGGCATGAGTGTTTCTTTTCCGGAACAGGTGGTGAAGCTACATTTGTTTGGTGAGCTTGACAGACTTGGAGCCTGATATTGAAAGACCTCAGTGGCTGTAATAAACAGTTCTTCCCTCTGTGTTTACAGGGAATTGAGACATTCCCTGGGCCGTTGGATTTCTGTTTTGCCTGAGGGCAGGCTGGAAACCATCCTCGCTCTCCCTTGTCTGCAGGGACGAACAGCTGGGCTGATTTAGTTTAAAAGCCTTGTTGCTTGGCTGTGACTTGTGGCCCTACGTTCTGACATTTGGGTCACAGCTGATTTTAGTGATTCCTTCAGGTCCACAGAATAAAAAAAACAACACCATACAATTTCTTCAAACTCCTCATATTGAGGCGCTTCCTCAGTAGACTGTGACCAGGTGGTGGGTTGGAGGGGGAAGGCTTGGGGAGGAGGAGGAAGGTGTGGGCAGGGCAGAGATATAGGAACATGGGAAGAGCGTCTAGTTGCTGGATCTGAAAATCTTTCGGCTCTAAAGCAGATTGTTCCATTTGTTTGTTGTTTTGGCTAAACCAGCCTGTAATGGAAAGGGAGGCTTTCCTGCAGAGGAGGGGTGTTGCTGGCTTAGGCCCTTGAAGTGGGCCAGCCCCGATCTTTCCAAGTGTAGATTCTGGATTGGTGATGCTCCAATGTCAGGCCCCGGTGCTACTGGGAAAGGGGCTTGAGGAATGTCTTTGGTGAGCAAGGTGGAAGGCGGCCACAACCAAAGGACCGTGGTGCTGCCACACGAGACTTCAGCTGGGAAATGTCACTGACGTGGTGTTACCACTATAGGCTGCTCACAGTGGTTGCTTCTCACTGCAGCCTGGATCCAGCCCCCATCTGCAACGGCCAGGCCGTGCTCGCAGGGCCGAGGTTTGTGGAATGCCCCTTATTCCTTCAGGCTGTTTATCGGTATTTTCATTCAAGATCGGGAGGCCTGTGCTTCCAGTGCGTGTGGCACAGGCTGTTTCAGGCATCGGAAAGGTGGCTTTCATCAGTACCTTCTCTGGGTGCCAGCCTGCCCTCTTTCGGGCATACCTTCTCCTTTTGGATTTTGCAGGCAGCACTAGATGGTCTGTAAGAAACTGGGCTTTAGATTCACACAGTCTTGGGTTTAAATATTTATTGGTGAGGTGACCCGGGTAATGAATTAGTTACGATACAGATTCAGCTATTGTAGCAAAGGACAAAGTAGCCTCAGTAGGACAGAAGCATGTATCCCTCACACATAACAGAGTTCATGCTTTAGAGCTGAGGTGACAATTCATGGTATCTAATGTCTGGTTGCTCTACCGTCTTCAACATATAGCTTCTATTTTGTGGTCTCAGATGGTTGCCCCAGCTCCCGCTGCCAAATATACATCCCAGCAGGTGGAAAGGGAAGAAGAGAACTGGGGGTATATCCCTTGAAGGGAACAACCTAGAAGTCACACAGGTCACTTTAACTCACAGTCCATCGCCCAGGACTTCATTGCATGGCTGATGTGGACTGAATGCTTGTATCTCCTGCCTCTGTCAATTCATATGTTGAGGCCCAACTCCCAAAGTGATGGTATCAGGAGGTGGGCCTTTGGGAGTTAATTAGGTTTAGATGAGGTTATGAGGGTGCAGCCCTCATGATTGAATTAGTGCCTTTATGAGAAGAGGCCAGAGAGCTTACTCTCTCTCTGCACCCTGTGAGGATATAATAAAAAGACAACCATCTATAAACCAGGAGAGTTTTTACCAGGAACTGAGTTGGTGATTACCTTGATCTCGGACTTCCCAGTCTCTAAAACTGTGAGAAATAAATTTCTGTTATTTAAGCCACCCAGTCCATGGTGTGTTGTTATAGCAACCTGAGGTAAGACAGTAGCCAAACAAAGAAGTTGGAAAGTGTGTTTTTAAAGTCAAGTGGCTATGTGTCCAGCTGAACTCAGATGTTTGTTACTGAAAGAAGAGGATAATGGGTACAAGGGCACAGTTGCCCTCTTCCACAGATGAATTATTTATAACTAGAGGCCCAGTGCATGAAATTTGAGGACTTGGCGGGGGTGGGAGGGTCCCCTCAGCCTGGCCTGTGCCCTCTTGCAGTCCAGGAGCCCTTGGGGGATGTCTGACTGATGGCTTAGGCCTGCTCCCCCTGGGCCTAAGCCAGCAGTGGGACATCCTTAGCGCTGCCTCGGAGGCGAGAGAGGCTCCCACCACTGCCATTGCATTTGCCAGTCATGAGCCAGGCTTCTGGCTGAGCGGTGCTCCCCCTGTGGGAGTGTACTGACCACCAGTGGGCATCTCCTGCATTGAGCATCTACCCCCTGGTGGTCAGTGCTCATCATAGCGACCAGTCATTCCGCCATTTGGTTGATTTGCATATTAGCCTTTTATTATATAGGATTATTCTGTCTCATTTCTTTCATCTGGAAAATGAGATTGATCTCATAAAATTATGAGACTTAAATGAGATAATGCTTTAAAGCTTTTTAAAAAAAATATTTTTTATTGATTTCAGAGAGAGAGAGAGAGAGAGAGAGAGAGAAAGAGAGAAACATCAATGAGAGAGAAACATTGATTAGCTGCCTCCTGCACACCTCTTATTGGGATCAAGCCCGCAACCCAGGCATGTGCCCTGACAAGGAATAAAACCATTGACCTCTTGGTGCATGGGTCGATGCTCAACCACTGAGCAACACCAGCTGGGCCCTTAGAAAGCTTTTAATATGGCATCTGGGATATACCTATTCAACTAGCTGTGAATAACAGAAAACATGTAGGTTTACTTAGATCCTTGCCTTTTATTGAGTAGTTTTACGAAACAGCTTGTATATTTATTTTAAAGCTTTGTCCCCAGGAGATTTACTGTTTCACAATGGCCAAGTGATGTCTTCACCTTTTGCATCAATTTGGCGCTTTACCTGGTGGCACGAAGAGTTAGACTTGACATGTTTGTGAAGGATGTTGGATGCCTTGCATCCTTATGCATCTTGGCCATTTCCCCCTTCATCCCATTGAGAATTGCCTCCTTGCAGTCTTTATCAGAAATGTCACACTTGGGAACTCTGGTTTCTGAAAATGAAAGTGGGGTTAACCTGACTGCTTATGAATCTCAGAATCAGAAAATGGTTGCCAGAGCTTCTACGAGATTCCGGAACCTGTGAGGAGCAGTGTGACTTTCAACAATCTGCAGTGGAAGCTGGCATTGGGATCTGACAGAGCTGGAGTCTCAGACTTCTGAGGTGCACTGATTTCCACAGCAAACTGATTAGTTGGATCTGAGGGCTTGATGGGAAATCTATGCCTCTTTCCTAAGGGTTTTCAACTTTTCCATTCATTCTAAGTTGTCATCCATTCTCATTCCACAAGTTTTACAGTTAATCATTAAAGAATTGTCCTCTTGACTGTCTTGAATTAGCTGCCAGACTGTTGAGGTAGTACAGGTTACCTACTGCAGCCTGGATCTGTGGTCCAGAGAAACAGGGCACACCAGGAGACCGCACGGGCGGAGGTGGTCTCCAGACTCGCTCCTGGGTGAAGGGGCAGTGGGGAGTCCAGGAAGGTCTCCCCAACCCCAGAAAAGCATGGAGCTGACGGCCTCTGAGGCTGCCATGCAAACGGTGGCTAATTCTGATCTTGCTCTACCGAATTGTTTTCTGAACCATATATTGTGAAATAATTTGCTGAGGTGTGATTAACATTCTGTAAAAATTGTGATGAAATAGAAAATGGCAGAGTGCATCACAGGTAGTAAAAATGGAGTGGAATATTCATTTTAATCATCTCTCTATGTCTGATGTAAATGTTTTTCTTAATTTGGGCCACTGACAAAAAAAAAAAATTAAAAGCTATTGTTCCAGCATAACATGTGCCAGTGTTGTTGCTATAGAGCTGTTTTTAATTTTAATTTTTTTCTATCACCATTTATACCCTCCATGTCCTCTCCCACCTCCACCACCACTCCCTGAACTGTTTCTCTGTGGTTTGCTTTTACTTTCCTCTGATCCAAATAAGATTATGGTGATGAGCAAGTAGGCATTTCTGGGTTTTGTAATCTGTGTCTCCCTCTTTCCCAATATGGACTGAAATCATCATAAAGGCTCAGTAGCACAATCAGTTCCATTCCACAAAGAATTTTTGAGCATGGAGTGCACACAGACACTATTAGGTGGTGTGGGAGGTCCACAAACCCCTTGCTGCCCTGCAGAAGTCCATAAACTGGTGTCTGTGGCAACAGGTAAGAGAATACACAAGTAACTCAACCTCAAGACTGATCATGACAGAGAATATAATTAAGTTAGATCCAACTGTCATGAATTAACTTCCTAGTTTTAATTTAGATAATCAAAGTTTTATTTTAGATAAAGTATTCTTATTGCCAAGATATCAATTATTTTGTATCAAATACTCTTTCAGGTTTAGAAGTTTTGACATTTGGTGTGGGCGAAGTGTTGGTAAGGTGGGCACTTACATTTTCATTGCTGATGAAAATGTAAGTTGGTATCTTTTTGGAAAGCAATTGATGGGCAATAATTGGCTTAAAATACAATCTTTGCAGCAATTCTAGGTATCCTTTAAAAAACCAGAGATTTGGACAAAGATTAATGCAAAGATGCTTATTGCAACTTCATTTTTAGAGTCAAAAGTTAGAAACAACTAATGACTCATAGAATGAATCTATGTAAATGGATAGTCCATATTGTTAAAAATCACATTTTCAAAAAAATAGGTAAAGACACTGGAAAGTGTTTATAGGAATTATTAAATGAAAAAAGCAGGGTCAAATACTAACTAGACAGTATGATCACCATTCGGGGAAAAAAAACAACACCCCAAAAAACAATGCTACTTTTGCATACAAAAAACTAGAAGGAAACTCATTCATATATTAAGTGTTTAAATTGTGAGTGGTTTTTGTTATTGCCTTCAAAAGTTTAATGTATTTTCTGCAATAGGCAATTTTTGTGTTATCATCATAAATAACAAATACACTATTATAAAAACTATGAAAATTCAATGCTAGCATGCCAAATTGAGTATTATTTTTAGAAGAGCCTTTCAAAGGCTCTGATAACATCTTTTTGGATTTAGTGGGGAGTCCTAAATATTTGCCTCATTCCTTCACTTTGCCAGTGGGGGAGACGCTATGGCAACAGAAATGATTGGAACAGTTACGTATTTCCGTTTCTAAATTTAACTTTTAAGAAGACAAGAGTGTGAAATGTCTCCCGAGCAGCTGGCCCCATCTGTATCCCATTTACATTTCCTGGGGAAGCATGCACTTACCATGATAGATCAGGGCTAACCAGAGCCCTTCACACTCTGTCTTGGGACGAAAACGAGCACATGGACTGGCTATGGATGTATTTAATTCATTCGTGTTATCCTCAGTTATCCTCTACCAAGGGCAGCTTTGACCCAAGAGGGGCTACATTGGAAGAAGAATTTTTATTTTTGTAAATACTCAAAAGATAAGAGATAATAATTACTAATGATCTTTGAGTGCTTCTTTAGTGTTGTGCCCTAATAATTCAATGTACTTTACTTGCATTATCTCATTTAATTCTCACAATAACCCTATTATGTCATTCCCATTATCGTCCTTACACTATATAATAAAAGGGTAATATGCAAATTGACTGAACAGCTGAACGACCGGTCGCTATGACATGCACGGACCACCAGGGGGCAGACATTCAATGCAGGAGCTGCCCCCTGGTTGTCAGTGTGCTCCCACAGGGGGAGTGCCACTCAGCCACAAGCTGAGCTGACGGCTGGCAAGCGCAGTGGTGGAAGTCTCTGTGGCAGTGCTAAGGATGTCCAACTGCAGCTTGGGAGCAGGCCTAAGCCATCAGTTGGACATCCCCTGAGGGCTCCCAGACTGCTAAAGGGTGCAGGCTGGGCTGAGGGACCCTCACCCCCGAGTGCACGAATGTTGTGCACCAGGCCTCTATTTTTATATACAAACACCTGATATCTAAAGAGGTTAACTAACTTGCCCAGAGTCATAACTATAGTAAGTATCAGAGGTAGACTCAGGCCCACGGGAGGCCAGAGTACAATTTCTTACACGCTGTACTATTCAGCATTCCTGTGTTCCCTCTTATGCCCATGGAGACCTACTGTGAGATTTGTGTATAGACCAGGTAATTTAAGTATTCCAGTGTTAGAAGAGACTTTCTATCCTGAGACTATTGCTATAATGACTAAATGATTCTGAATTGATTAGGAATGCCAGATGCCTTCAGGTTCATTCCATTAAAATGAGCTTTGCATATTTCTGCCTATACTCGGTGAAACTCATGTTTTAATCTCTTTGCAAATCCAGAAAGAAAAGAAAAAAAAAAAAGCAAAATCATTTCATTGCCAGTAAAAGTCTTCTAGGTTTAGTCAAAGCAAGTTATAATTTCTGGTGCTCCTTGGCTCATTAGTTCTTCCAGATGGTGCATGTAAACACGGCAAGAGCTGCCAATTGTGTGAAGGCCGAAATGTAAATCAAGAAATAAGTATTCATTATGATTTGTATGACAAATGCAAGGGCTATAAAGCGAAACAGTGCACTGCTCGATCAATTTCATCCCATTACTTTTGGGATGCCCCAGAGACTATTTCCAGAAATGGACTTCCCTGATTTTGTCAAGGTCAATTGTCTTGGCAATGTTTGGAGGAGCCCTCAGGCTAGCTCGGCTATGTTTGGGGCATCGTAGCTGCATTTCTCTGCTCTCGAGGATCCGTGGGCAGCTTTCAGTTCTTGAAGAGAGGGAAACGTTACCTTAGAATTTTGAAGGTTATTTGAAAAGGAATAGGAGGCTGATTACAAGTGCTCCTATAGCCACTGTGGTGGATGCTACGGTGCCCTGCCCGGATTCCCCTCTCTGTAGGCCAGAGGCCTCACTCCACTGGACTGGTACTGCTGGAGTACTGATGTTGCTGACTCTGAGCTGAGGTCTGGAAGAGATCTTCCTGGCATGTGTCTTCTGAGCAGCCCACATCTATGGACTGGTTGATGTGGGAATGTGTGGGCCCAGGCTTTTCATGTCACCCTCCACCCCTCCTCAACTCAGAACAGCCTCACCTCCACAATTCCTCAGAGGGTTGGCTGAGGCCTTTGTTGCCACTGAATTGCAATTCCGAATTCTGCCCAATTAAAAAAGCAACTTAGCCTCCAACATATAAAGCAGCAATGTGAGATGGTAGAATGGGCACCGAACCAGGAATCAGGAGACCCAGCAGGCTTTGCCACTATGAAGCTCTAAGATCTTAGACAAGTGCTTTGTCTCCTCTGTTCCTTATTTTTCTTATATTTTAAGTGTAAAGCTTGGCCTGCACTAGCAGTTTTTACCTGTGGTTTTGCCCCAGTGGCTCTCCTTTGACTATCTAAAATTACATGCAAGGTCTATACATTATTTTTAAACTTTAAAAAATTGATTTCAGAGAGAGGAAGGGAGAGGGAGAGAGAGAGAGAGAAACAGAAACATCAATGATGAGAAAGAATCATTGATCAGCTGCCTCCTGTACACTCCCTACTGGGGATTGAGCCTGCACCCAGGCATGTGCCCTGACTGGGAATTGAACCGTGACCTCCTGGTTCATGGGTTGACACTCAATCACTGAACCACAGAGGCCAGGAAGGTCTTTGCATTTTTCTGGCAAGAAGGGCCATAACTTTCCCCAGGTTCTCAAAGGGCTCCACCGAAGTTTAAGAACCAAAGCATCAGGTGATTATCAAGTCATCCCCGACTCTAGCTAAAGCCACTGCCCCATGAATACCAAGAGAATGAAGATGAGAAGAATTGAGGGTCAGTATTTCTGTGTAGAATTTATAGTGAAGAGGCACCTCAACTGACTCTGGGTTCTAGAATGCGGGGCTAAGCAGGCAGAAAGTAAATTTCAGTCTAGGGAGAGTGGGAGAAGATACAGAAATGGGCAGTTTTTCTAGCAGTTCAGGGGGAATTTCTAGAGAAAACTGCAAGGAACAGTGGTTCCTTTGGTAAGTGGGGACTCTGAGGGGTCTGCTTTAGCAGTTTGAGGGTATCTGGCTACATATTTCAAATTATACCTGTGACAAGAGCAAGCCGGCCTCTGTGTTGGGGGGAATTTGAAGAGCACCTCTTTACTTGGCAGCCTATTGGAGAGGATGAATGTTTTCTACAAAGTATCTAAGGGGACAGAGGTTGTTCTACAAAAGGCAAAATGTCAAGGTAAGCATCAGAATATAGTGTAAGAAGGAAAGTGTCCCCTCTTTGGATGTGTTTAAGCTGAGGCGGAGAAATCACTTGATAGAGACATGGGTGGGATTCCTACCCTAGGAGAAAGGTTGGACTCGGCTGTCTTATGATTGTCTGGGTTGAGGTTTCTATAAACCTGGTAAAGAATTCTGTTCCTGATCATTGCATGTGGAAACTAAAAATTAATTGAAGGACTACAACATTTAGAATGCCATGCAATGATAAAAAAAAAAGAGATAATAAAAGCAATAAAAAAAATAATATCCGACTTCCCCAGCTGGAATTACCTGTCTGCATAACACAAAACTGATGGGATGGATCTAGCTAAAACTCAGGGTTTTGTTTGTTTGTTTGTTTTGTGATACATTAATACGTTGTGAACATATTTTCATCTTATGAGACTATTGTTCATATTCAGAAAGTGGCTGAATTACAATATGTTACTGAATTACAGAGGATACATGGAACAAAATAGATGAGAAGAGTAGCTTCTCTTGGATTTTCCCCCCATCAATCACATTGAGTGCTCTACACTGATGATCAAGTACCATGGTGGAGATCGCTTGGCTTATGTTGAAGAAACATTTCCTGCCAATCGGAACCATTTTGCAGTGTTTTATTATTCCTGTCAGCCTCAGGGTGACTTCTTCCTTCTTGAACAATACAGTGAGCCCATGAGGTCCTAGGAACTTATTTAAAATTAGAAAGTTGGTTGTTAGGGCTCTAATACTGATGTTACCTCCTTGGTGCATGGTTTTAGATCTCTCGGGACCTCTCTGAGCCATTGTATTAGGCTTTCTAATTGTGTCAAGCAAGATTGCTGTGTTTCACTGAAATAGACTTCTCTGAACACCTCTAACATTTAAATAGCCTATTCCTATATCAAGCTGGCATTTTTATTTTTACAAATTTCTAATACTGCTGTCATTTAGTTTTCTATTAGTAAATATATCTAAGGATAGGCGTGAATAGTCTTTCCCTTCATATTTTTGAAATGAGATCTACAGGCATCTTGATTCTGTTATTTTTGGGCATTACTATTATAGTAGCTTAAGTTAATAAAACGCCCCTCTCACCCCCATCCTCCTCCTTCTCTCTCTCCACCTCCTCACCATCCCTGCCTAGGTCAGCTCCTCATTATGTCTCACCTGGGTTGCTATAGTAACCTTTGTAATAGTATGGAATTCTCCACCTTGCAGCTAGTTTGGTTTTTCTAAAATACAATAGTGCTCCTGTATTGGTTAGGTTTTTTTTTGTTTTGTTTTTGTTTGCAAGTGAGTGAAACCCAACTCAAACTATATTAAGCAAATCTGGGAATTTATTGGCCCACATCACTTGGAAATCCAAGAGATGGGTCTGATTAAAGGCCCAGATTGACCAAGAGTTTCAAATATACCCACCGATGGGTATGCTGGTCACTGGCAGCCCAGGATTCAGACTCCAGGTGTAGAAGCCAGCAAAATAAGAACATCTTCCCACATGGTTTTGGCAGAATGGTCTCAAGGAGGGCACTAGATCTATTGGTGACTCAATCACTGATGCTTGAGTCACAGAGCCTCTGTTTGGGCAGACCTGCCTTATCCATCCATCCCCTATGACCTGGAGGACAGTCAACCCCACCTAAACCCCATGCATGGGGGAAAGGGAGCATTGGCCGGCAAATACAACAGATGCACGTGGCATTCCATTTTTAAAGTCTTGCAATCTTTCCCAAATGTGTTTGGATAATTGCCAGATTCCTTAGCAAGCTACATATGCCTTGCCGACCTGTACAGTTGTATTTTTGCCTCTTTTCTTTGACTGACAACTTATCTAAGATTCAATTTAAGCAGCATGCCACGAACTAATTCTAGCCTGTCAAATTGGGTTAGAGATTTCTTGCCTGTGTTTCCATAGCACCGTAAACCTCTGGTATCCTAGCTCTGAACACATTGTGTGTGTGTGTGTGTGTGTGTGTGTGTGTGTGTGTGTGTAATAAGTGTTTATCAGCCCTGACACAACTAGGGCATCCTCTGCTGGAGAACTGAAAATATATCCATGTCCTCCTAGCTCTGCCCGAGCTCAAGTCTCAAGTTCCTCAGAGACTTGGGGAATGAGTTCTGTCTCTCTCTCTCATTTATTATCTGTCTGTCTATCTATCTGTCTGTCTATCTATCTATCTATCTATCTATCAATCATCTATCTACCTATTGTTGTTGTTGTTATTATTATTATTATCTATCTATCTATCTATCTATCTATCTATCTAATTTATCATCTTAAGCTCCCTAGGTGATTTTGACGTGAAACTGGGCTTTAGAACCACTGGGTTACATCATTTATCTTCCATCCAGAACTAAAATTCTGTGATTCTAACCCAGCCGTGGGCAAACTACGGCCCGCGAGCCGGATTCGGCCCGTTTGAAATGAATAAAACTAAAAAAAAAAAACCGTACCCTTTTATGTAATGATGTTTACTTTGAATTTATATTAGTTCACACAAACACTCCATCCATGCTTTTGTTCCGGCCCTCTGGTCCAGTTTAAGAACCCATTGTCGCCCTCGAGTCAAAAGTTTGCCCACCCCTGTTCTAACTCAAGATTTGGTAGAATTTCCTCCTCTTCTTTACCTCTCTCCTCCTCTTTCCTCTATTCCCCCTTCTCCCTTTTATTTTCAGCTATTGCATTGGAGATGTCAAAGCCATGGTTCTACTAAAAATACATATAAAGTAGTATATTCTCTCCGTTTCTATTTTATTTGCTCTTAGGCGCTTTGAAACTATCACGGTGACACTGAGAGGATCTTGGCTCTTTACACCAGCTCAGCCCAGTCTCTCCTGCTAGGGGTTCCGGCGCTGGAGCTGTGCCTGTGGGTCCTTTATGATTACATGTATCTCAACAGCACGGCCAGTTAGGCCTACAGTGAACAGAGTCGTTTGAGGAACTTCCTGTAATGTTTCAAACTGTTGTGCAGTTGACATGCAGTGCATGTGTTTGTCATTGACACACAGGCTTCCATTCCAGCTGGAAAGCCTTGCCTTTCGTGTAGAAGCTGTTTAAAGGAAATACTCCTACTTATCTTAAAGCCAGACAAAGTGGATGGGAGGGAGGAGTTTGCTTGCCCTTGTCTTCAGGCGCACCCAGAGCATGCTAGGGACACCAAGGGGACTGTTTTATTTTGCTCCACTCAGAGACAGACTTCTGCTGCTTTTCCTGAGATCCTGGCAGAAGAGTGTTTGTCATTAATGTCAGGAGATGAGATAGTGCAGCTGTGTTTATGGTGGGAGTTACCTGTAATTTATGTTTTCACTTAAATATTTAGGAAGATTAGCTGTTTCCTCTCATTTAAAGACCTGAATTCACTCTCCTTTCCTCTCCTCTCCTCTCCTCTCCTCTCCTCACCCGAGGATATTTTTCCATTGATTTTTTTTAGGGAGAGTGGAAGAGAGAGGGACAGATAGAGAGAAACATTGAAGTAAGAGAAACACATCAATTGCTTGCTTCTTGCTCACCCCCCAACCAGGGCACAGACCTAGGCCAGGGAAGAGCCTGCAAACAAGGTACATGCCATTGACCAGAATCGAACCCAGGACCCTTTGGTCCATAGGCCAATGCTCTATCCACTGAGCCAAACTGGCTAGGCCTCCTATAAAAGTTTTAAACAGCAGGAAGGCAGTTGGAAAATCAGGACGCCTGTGTTCTGGTACAGAGTTGAAATTATTGAAATGAAAACATTTCAGAAGGTGAACATATACTTAATTTCATTCCAGAAAAGAATAAGCAAATGAGGAAAAACTAATCAAGCTGTTATTCACATGAGGGCAAGACATTTCTTAAGGTTTAATATTAATGCTAGGTAAAATCCAAGCGGAGCATATCATGTGCCTTCCTTCTCACTGTTCAGCTCTCTTACTAATTGTTACAGTTCAGATCATGCTAGATTTTATTATCCTGAAATGTTGACTTCCAAGCACATCAGGGAAAGTGGGCTGAGTCAGCACCACTCAGATTTTAGGATTTGGGATAGGAGTACTGGGGTAGGAACTGTGGACTGATTGAATCTAACAACCATGACTGTTTGTTTTATAAGCACCAAAAGATGGATTCACCTCACCTGACCCAGTGAAATATGGTTTACTCTCATCTAGGAATTTGAGAAGAAAAATTTATTTGCCTTTTTTCTGCTAAAGGAAATTAAGCCTCTGTTTACATTTATCTTTAGAACCTTTTTACTAAAAACTAATTTTCCATGGAAAAGTTTACTGGGATCTGCAAAGAAAATGTATCATCATTTATTCATCAATTCAGCAAATACTTATTTAGTACCTGCAATATGCAGGCATTATGGACGTGATTTGTATCAGATCTTTAATGTAGTTCCAATTCTTGTTCTTATGATAGATTCTCTCTCAGCTGACAACTTAGGAGATTTTTGTGCCTAATTTAAGAGAGTATGAAAATTGTATTTGTTTTTTTAAAAATAAACATCTGCTCTTCAAGAATTGGAAGAATAACAATATATGAGCAGTGACATCCAAGTATCATTTAAAACTGACTTTCTCCACTGGTAATCAGACTTCATCCTTAGATGTAGCTGAAGCCCTCCAGCTTTCTGTTCATTGTTAGGACTTAGTGAAAGGGCCACCTATAAGCATGATGAGAAGTGATTTGATTGCCAGGGGAATGCACAGCTGTGATGCTAGTAAGTTTTAAGTCCCTTATAAACGGAAGTGTGACTTATAGCTCACAATGTATGCAGCTGATTTCATTGCTTCTGACATTCCTATCATGTTGTGGTAAGTCCTTAATTAGCATTGTTGACAGGTTCTGCAACCTTAAGTGAAACGACTCGTAAGGAAACCAATTCTACCACAGGCTAATTGATATAAACAAGAGTTAAGTTCCTACAGCATCTCATCAGTGTTCTAATGAAACAACACAGTTATAATTGACTTCCTCCTCCGAGAAGTTGGAAGACAGTTTCCTGATCCCAGAGCGCTCATGCTCTCATCCCCGTCAGTGTGAAGCTTTCTCTTCCTTCTTGGGCTCCTCTTGCTTCCCAGTCTCTACTGGGCTTATATAATATTGTGCATGTGTCTTTAAAACTATTCCCTTATCTCTACAGCTCTCCAATTTTTTTTTTGGCCCACTATACTGTAAGCTCTGTCAGAGCTTGCTCCATGTCTTATTCATTTTCATGTTTTCTTCACCCAAAATGGTATCTGATATATAGAATGTGCTTGATAAAAGTTTAGCATTTTTAGTCACCTCTCTATAGAAATTATTATATTTGTAGCATGCAACAATTGAGAAATGTAAATTTTATTTTATATCTAATAGTTTGTTAATCACACAATACATATATATTTTAGAAAAAGTGGAAAATACTGTTAAATAAAAACAACAAAAGTCTTCTGTAGTGATATTAACTCCAAACTGTGACCCGAGCTCTAATGAGGATAAAATGAAATAACTTATATGAAGTACTTAAAACAGTGCCAACCTATAGTAAAATCTGAGTAATTATTAGCTCTTACATTACTATATATATTACATAAAAATTTTCACACTGTAATCCTCTTTGTTACTTGTCTTCTTTACTTACTATACTGTGAACATCATTTTAGTTAACGAATATGCTTGTACAACATCATTTTTAGGACCAAACAGTATTCCTCTCTTTAAATACACCATAATTTGCACAACACAATTTCTGGTTCTCAAGGATATGAACATCATGAGATGGGGACTGTTCCATGTACTGTGGTTTTCTTGTGCCTAGAACAAGGCTAGCATAGGGTGGGTGCTCAATAAATCCTTGTTGACTGAATAAGTGAATGAATAATATTGAAGTTATTCCCAATATTTCACTATTAATCATATTTTTTAAAAATTCCTTTACAACTAAGAGGTTTGAAGTTTTAAAATTTCCCTGTGTGGTAATAGTAAACCTTCTAGTCATTGCTTAAGAAACAAGATGAATTCCTACAGTGATGTAAAAACATGTTGTGTCTAAGGATACCCAGTTCGTCCAAGAGAAGACATACCACAGCTAAAGTAAGGATGCATGGTTATGCTTAAAATAATAACTTTAAAGCTCCCTTTCATGACATTCTTTTCAAAGAGTGTTTCACCATGTGGGTAAATTTTAACAAAAATTGCTCAAATTAACTCCAAGTACAGTGCTTTGATTACACATATGAAATTCATTTAGCCAAAGGAGACTTTGAGCAGGAAAAATGCAACTTTGTAAGAAAAAAAAATCCCTATTATTATAATGATAGAGTAGTTCCCCAGATTTAATCACTTGCACGTTTAGAAGAAAGCATTTTATATTCTCTGTAACAGCCACATCTGGAGACCGACTACTCCCGAGCAGCTTCGTTCTGCTTTCGAAGTCCCATTTTGTGTTATACAAATCTGTAGGTTGCCTGCAGGGACTTAGGGAACTGGAACATTTTCAACTTTGCTTGAAAAATGTGCTACTATTCCTCACTCCCTGGAGCTGGGGTGGGAGAGAGTAATGATGGAAAGCCAAGATGAGTGAGGCTAGGAGAGCCCCTTCACGTATTGTGGTGATGCAGTGAACACCTCAGAGAATTTCTTTAAGGGTGTGAGGAGCCTGGCCAGCAGAGCTTATTGTCTAGAAGGAAGATAAATAGACTATGACTAGCTGGAGAAACAGATGTAGCAAAGGATGGCTCGAGAGGGAGGACATCTAGAGTCCGGCCAAGGATATACTTTTTCACTTGAGAATGCTTTTAGTGAGATATTATTTAATTTAATTTTGGGGGGCATGGAACTGAAGTACAGTGGGGCCTTGACTTACGAGTTTAATTCATTCCGTGATGGAGCTCGTAACTCAAATTACTCGTATGTCAAATCAAAAAGTGAACGAGTGAGACACGTGATGCTGGGCTGATGTTGTGGCGTTCACTGTGACGTTCGCTGCGCCAACTAGCGGTGGGGTATCTGAAGCTGGCTCATAACCCGAATTTCAGCTCGCAACTCAAAGCAAAAAATCAGCCGAGAGATGGCTCGTATCTCGAAAATCTCGTTAGTCGGGACACTCGTAAGTCAAGGCCCCACTGTATAAATTGTGTAATCCAGTCTGCTTCCTCAGGTCATATTAAAATTGCTTTGGACTTGACGGTCAATTTGTATTTTATTTCGATTTTGTTCAGTGTTGAAGCAATAGTCTCTGGATACCTGCAGAGTGGCCTGAATAATACTTTTGCCAGATAGGTACTGCAGTTAACATCATTTGCAGCCAAGACTCAGAAAACTTAATGTTGGAGATCTGTGAACAGTGGTTAAACAGTTAACTAGACATTGCAAAAGAAAATAATTCATTGATATCTAGGCCTACATGCACTCATAACCTAACTGAATAGCAGAGTGTGAAGTAAGAATAATCTTACTAGGGTTTTGTTTCCTTTATCTTCTCTTTTTATTTGCTTCTCAGTTTTTTCTTCTATTCTTTCCTTCTGATTCTCTTATTTTCTCCCCTTCCCCCACATTTAAATATTTATCTTTTCCCCTATATTCTCTTTACTCCCCCCCTCCACTGCTGCCCCCTTTGCCTCTGTTGCTTACTATTTCCACCTTTTTCTCCACCTATTCCACCAATTTTTAAACTGTTGATTGAGCTGAAGTATTATGTTGGTTATTGTGATATAGAGTTTTATTATTTGTAATTTTAAAAATAGTTTGAGGAGAAGGCCTATTTTTCCAAGAAAAAAATTGTTTTCTATAATATTAAAAATATAATATGCAAATTAGACCAGACTTCCTTCCGGATGACCTTCCAGACGAAGCCAGGGCTGCTAGGGAAGCCCGGGTCCCAGGTGCTGGAGGGAAGCTGGAGCCGGCAGCTGGGGGAAAGAAGGCCTACTCTTGCACGAATTTCATGCATTGGGCCTCTAGTCTAATATGAAGCACTTGAACAAAGTCTGGCACAGAAAAATCACTACATTAAACCTTAGCGATTAGTATTCCCTGATTCAGTTTTTCCCTTTACATAGATTGACCATGAAAGAAGAAAGACTTCTTTAAAAAAATTTTTTTTATTGATTTTTTATGAGAGGAAGGGAGAGGGATAGAGAGTTAGAAACATTGATGAGAGAGAAACATCGAACAGCCGCCTCCTGCACACTCCCTACTGGGAATGTGCCCGCAACCAAGGTACATGCCCTTGACCGGAATCGAACCTGGGACCCTTCAGTCCGCAGGCCAATGCTCTATCCACTGAGCCAAACCGGTTAGGGCAAAGAAAGACTTCTTATGTCTTCCCTAAACAACCCAAGATGGGATTGCCATGGCTCTTTTAGGCACGCTTGAGGATGGAGCGTCTATGCTTCTCCTAGCCTCCTGCTTCAGTGGGTTATTATCCACTTGTCTACCAAACTTTCTATGTAATTTAAGCTCATATTTTGTTTGTTTGAGCTTTAGCAGAAAGAACAGATGGAAAATTACCTCTTTGAGGTTGAAGCTCTGGAAAATAGCTCTTAGGACACCATTGACCCTTTTATAGCATAGCCATGGCCAGAGCGTGGGTTCTGGAGGTTGACACTCAGGTCCATGGGCAAGCATTCAGAGGACTGCTGTTAAAGGAACAGTTAAAGGAATCCAGTCCGTCAGAACACTTGGCATAGTGTCCACGTGTGGTGAGATCCTGATAGACGGCAGCATAAACTCCTGGAGCCCTCACTGGAGGAGATTCTTCTCATGCGTGGGAATGCTACTAATTCTGCCTCCTCCTGCTACATGGCCCATAAAGAATGAGTGTGATCTGGGAATATTAAAATCAGAGATCAAAGAACATTAGCTATTGAGAGAGAGGGAGAAACAGAGACAGTCAGTTGGTTGTATGCCTTGTGCCCCTGGGCACAGAGATCACCTTTTTGGTGGCTGAGTGACTAAACTTTGGAGCTTTCCAATATAGAGCAAGGAAAAATAGTGGTCCTATTATTTGCTGAATTAACTTATTTCAAAAACATTGTGTAAGAGGGCCTGCTCCTCTTCTGCCTCCCACAGGCATTGCACAAGCATCTGGTTGTTAGAGAAGCCAACCAAATGTGATCAACTCTTTCAGTTGTAAGGGTTACACAAGACAATATTGTGTGTGTGTGTGTGTGTGTGTAAGTGTGTAATAAACTAATAGAATCAAACCTTTCTCTTAGAAAGGATCCCAAAATTTCAAAACTATCAGTTAGTTCCTAGGTACTTTCTCCAAATTAACTTAAAAATGCACTGTTGGAGGGCAAGTGGAACAGATGCAAACATGCTACTGCTCAGACTGCTCACTGGGCCATGAGTGAAGTCCTTTGTCTCTAACCCAGAGATCTCATTTCTCCTGCCAGCATCCAAGAAACAGCAATAGGCTAAGCGCTTAGTTTGTAGATAAGTTCAAATCCAACCTCAGACCTAAAGGAATACCAGAGTTTAAGAAATGTTTGGAAAGAACTTGAATCTTCACTGAAGCGCTTTCTTTTCCTTTCCTCTGCCCTCTATCCTTAAACACTATTAATAAAAATCCAAGGTTCTTGGCAATGCTGTAGACTTCTTAGACTTCTTAACTTTGACCTCTGAAATTATTAACCTTCCTGAATTCTTCCTGGGCACGTGAAAGACACTGTAAAATACCAGACTGCCGGAGTTTTGCAGAAGCCATGAAAACCAACGGTTGGTTTGCATCCAGCCATTCCTGCCTTCAGGCTATACTTAAGTCAGTCCAGTTTTTAAACATCCCCAGAATGATGGAGTTTGGCCACATTCCCTCTGTAGCCTGTTTCACCTTTTCTCTTTTAGGACAGTTCTCTGCTTTATGATTTAAATAGAACAACAACAACAAAAAAGAATGCAACGGCTTATGAGTTGAAATTTTTCCTTTTGTGGTCTTCCCTGAGGATTTAGAAACTGATCCTACCCTGAGGTGGGTGGGGGAAATCTTGAAGTTCACTGTGATTGTCTTTTTTTCAAGGCTGAATGCTGTTCCATTTTTCTTTAAAAAATCTTTCACTGTGAATCTCATTTCTCTAACTATCCTCTGCTGGTTTCCCCAGAGCCCGACTTTCTCTATCTTGAGATCGTTTCACTCAGGAGAACTTTACATAGCTTTTCTTTCTGCCACAGACTTCTGTGAGTATCATTTTCTAAGGGTTGTATTAAGTGGAGTCCTCACCTGGGCCATTGGAACGATTAAGTTCTTTTTTTTTAAAAAAAATATATATTTTATTGATTTTTTACAGAGAGGACGGGAGAGAGATAGAGAGTTAGAAACATCGATGAGAGAGAAACATCCATCAGCTGCCTCCTGCACATCTCCTACTGGGGATGTGCCCGCAACCCAGGTACATGCCCTTGACTGGAATCGAACCTGGGACCTTTCAGTCCGCAGGCCGATGCTCTATCCACTGAGCCAAACCGGTTTCAGCGACGATTAAGTTCTAAGACTACTTCTAACATAAGGTTTTTGAGTTTATGTTACTTGGGGATCATGGAGGCCCAATTCATGTACACCTGTGGATCATGTACAATTGAGGATCATCCCCCTCTATCCACTCTACCCTGAATTTCTAGAGCATGAACAGTTTATTAGGATTCATTCAACAGAATATGTGTTTCGTCAGTGAAGACACCACTATTTCTATAATCCTCCCTTATAGATTCACCTTGCCTTGTGCTTCAATTTTTAGTAGACTAATTACTATTGATAGTAATAGGTTATCTTGCAATTAAGAAGAATCAACCTTTATTTTGAAGGTCAAAATAGAATCCATACATATAGTCTCCCATGTATTAACTTCCCACCATACTCTGACAGAGAAATACTGAAACTGTATTCTTTAATTTCCTTTTCCCTTGATTATTTCAAGCTGTGCAGCCACAGCAGGTCATGGTTCTCTTGACTTCCTTAGCTATTGGCTTATCAGTCACCAAATGTTTATTTAGGGGTTTAGCTTGTACAAGCAGCTGAGATTTAATGATCTGATTGAGTATAGAACTGAGCATGTTGCAATTTGCTATAAATTCTTTAAAAATTTTAATTCTTTAGTGACACTTCTCTGGTACAGGAGTTCCTGGGTTAGGATGGAATAAATGTAAATAAGGGAAATTGAGAAGGCCCCGAGAGCTCACTAAAACTCCTTAATTAGGTCCTTAGCAGTAAAGGTTTTTTAAAATTTATTTTTACTGTTGAGGGTATTACAGATGTACCCCATTTTCCATTCCTTGGCCCCACTCTGCTTGGCTCCCACCCCACCCCAGGCCTTCACTATACTATTATCTGTGTTCATGGGCTATGCATATATGCATATACATTATTGGTTAATATCTTCCTGCCTGCACCCGCTCCCATCCCTTCCTTCTGAGATCTGGCAGTCTCTTCCATGCTTCCATGTCTCTGGACCTATTTATTTGTCAGTTTATTTTCTTCATTAGATTCCACATGTAAGTGAGATCATTTGATATTTGTCTCTCTCTGACTGACTGATTTCACTTTGCATAATAATCTCCAGGTCCCTCCATGCTGTCTCAAAGGGTAAGAGATCCTTCTTTTTTTACAGCTGTATAGTCTTCCATGGTGTAAATGTACCACAGCTTTTTTTATCCACTCATCTGCTGACGGGCACTTGAGCTGTTTCCAGATCTTAGCCATTGTCAAGTGTGCTGCTGTGAACATAGGGGCACATACGTTCTTTCTGATTGACGTTTTAGGATTTTTAGGATATATTCCCAGAAGTGGGATTGCTGGCTGAAATGGCAGCTGCATTTTTTATTTTTTGAGGGATCTCCATACTGTTCTCCACAGTGGCTGCACCAGTCTGCATTCCCACCGGCAGTGCACGAGGGCTCCCTTTTCTCCACATCCTCACCAGCACTTGTTTGTTGATTTATTGGTGGTAGCCATTCTGACAGGTGTGAAGTGATACCTCAGTGTGTTTTTAATTTGCATCTCTCTGATGATTAGTGACTTTGAGCATTTTTTCTTATGTCTCTTGGCCATCTGTATGTCCTCTTTGGAGAAGTGTCTATTCAGGTCTTTTGCCCATTTTTTTAATTGGATTGTTTGCCTTCCTTTGGATGATTTGTATGTGTTATTTCTGTATTTTGGAAATTAACCCTTATCAGATGTATCAGTAGTGAATGTGCTCTCCCACACAGTTGGTTCCCTTTTCATTTGTGGATGGTTCCTTTTGCTGTGCAGAAGCTTTTTAGTTTGATGTAGTCTCATTTGTTTATTTTTCCTTTTGTTTCTCTTGCCCTAGATGTATTGGCTAGTGAAGATTTTTCCCCTATAAATTTTATTTCTGCATTTAGAAGCATTACTTTGGCTGTTACTGTAATCAACAAATTTAAATATTGTAGCCATCAATCCACTGACCATTACAACATTATATTCTGCCTGTGAATCACATTTAGCCAAACTTTAATCACTTAAATGGAGAGAGAAAACGATGTTGTAGAATGACTTTTATTAATATTAAAAAGATATCCCAGTGATAATTTTCATTTTCTTCCTTTTGTTCATATCCATTTTCTAAGTTTTCTATTATTGGAGTATATGAAAAAACTTACCATTTAGAATTTGAGGAATAATAAATTCATGACTTTTTCTTATTGTATGGATATACTTATGCTTTGAAGAAATATTTAAATATTTTTACACTGGAGGCCTGGTGCACAAAATTCATGCATGGGGTAAGGGGGAGTCCCTTAGCCCGGCCTGTACCCTCTTCAATCCAGGACATCCCTCTCGCAATCCGGGACCGCTGGCTCCTAACCACTTGCCTGCCTACCAGCTTTATCGCCACCTAACAGCTCCCCTGCCAGCCTGATGGCTCCCAACTGCCCTCCCCTGCCAGCCTGATGGCCTCCAACTGCCCTCCCTGGCTGGCCTCATGGCCCACAACTATCCTCCCCGGCTGGCCTCATGGCCCCCAACTGCCCTCTTCTGCCAGCCTCATGGCCCCCAACTGCTCTCCCTTTCTCCCTTGCTGGCCTGACCGCCCCTAACTCCCTCTGCCTCAGCCCCCCCCCCCCCCCCCCACACACACCGTGGCTTTGTCTGGAAGGAAGTCAGATGGTAGGAAGATGTCTGGTCTCTCGGTCTAATTAGCATATTACCCTTTTATTAGTATAGATGGCCTTTGAAACAGCCCCCAATATTTCTGCTCAGTGGCATAGAGACTGTATGGCCATCATAATCTCAAACCTGTCCCCTGATTTGAACATCTTATATAATCATGATGTAGTTATAGAAACTAGGAAACTAACTTCGGATAATGCTACTAGCCAAATTACAGACGTTATTTGGACGTCCCCAGTCATTCCATAGCTAATATTCTTTTGCTCTTCCAGGATACTACATTGCATTTAGTGGTCCTGTCTTCGTAGTTTCCTCCAAGCTATGTGAATTTCTTAGTTTTTCTTCGTTTTTTTTTTAAATTTATGATCTTGACTGTTTTGAATATTATTGATCAGGTATTTTGTAGAATGTTCCTCAATTTGAGCTTATTTGGTGATTAGACTGAAGTTCTGGATTTTTTGAAAAGATACCACAGAGGTGAAGTACTTTCCTCATTGCATTATGTCAGAGTCCATGACATCAACATGGCTTGTTTCCTGTTGATGTTAACTTTGGTCACTTGGTTAAGGTGATGTCTTCCAGGTTTCTCCACTCTAAGGTTGTTATATTACCCTTTCCGTTCTCTGTTCTTTAGAAGTCACTTAAGTGCAGCTTCTTCTCAAACGGCACTTACCCATCTTCCCTGGAGGGCAGATTCTCAGAGAATTTCTGGGCATAAGTTAGAATCATCACAGAAATTAACAAATATTTGGGCAAGATATTTTGAGGCTATGTAAATATTCCATTCCCCTATAGGCTGTTCCTATAATTTTCTCATTCATCAGTGAATCTTACTGTAACAATTATTCCTGTGGTGTTCTAGATGATTTACTTTGTCCTTCATTCCTATACTTATTACTTGGCATTCTCTGTAAGGAAGAGCCTTCTCCTTCATTTATTTATTTATGCAATCATTTATTTGCATCACCATGGGCTCACAGATATTTATTTCATCCTTTGAGTTTCTAGCTAAAATTTCTTGCTGACTTATATGTCTTCCAGTGACATCTGCCCCAAGCAAGCAAATCCTGGAGCCCTATTTCTCCTGCCTGGCGCCTATCACTCCCACATTTCACATACCTGGTTTGCTTTGTTATCTCAGTGGTCCAATGAGGTCAAGAAAAGTCAATAATTTGCAGTTCCGCTTTTTTCTTGTTCTAAGGGTGTGAGTGATGCCTTTTCCACCTCTCTATATCTCTTAGCTAGATCCAGAAGTTTATATAATGTATTTTAATATAAGATGTAATATATTTCAATATAGTATAATACAATATAGTAAACCATAGTGAAAAAGTATTTGGGACATATGTAAAGGAAATTTTAAGATGAATTAGGTATTAGATGATATTAAGAAATTATTGCTGGGCCACTGTGGCTCAATGGTTGAGCATTGACCTATGAACCAGGAGGTTACAGTTCAGTTCCCAGTTGCAGACTCGATCCTCAGTAGGGGGTGTGCAGGAAACAGCCGATCAATGATTCTCTCTCATCATGATGTTTCTATCTCTCTCCCTTTCTCTCTCTCTCAAATAAAATCAATTAAAAAAACCATATTTTTTTTAAAAAGAATTTATTGTTAATTTTTTTAGATGTGATAATGAATGGTATTGTAAGATAATGTCCTTTGTTTTTAGAATGGCTCGAGGAAGTGTTTATGGATAAAGATATCATGATCTTTTTTCTTATTTTGTTTGATTTTCACAGGGGTCTTTTAATGTGGCTATTTGATCACAGAGTCCTAAACATTTCAATTTAAAGTTAGTCCATGAAGATCTGCTTGCTATAATTGAAAAAATTTGGACCTGGTTTACTCCAGAACTTTGCCTGACTTGAGCCAGTGATATAGTAGACCGTGACTGTCCCTTTAATCATTAGAATGAGTCACTTCATAGTCTCAGAGCTCTTTGAAAAGGAGGTTGGGACACTTGAGGAAGAAACTTTCAATAACATCTCAAACACAGGGTTTGGCAGAAGTAGACTTACAGTTGTGAGTACATGAAATAGTTATTCTTGTATTGTTATTTATTAATTGTATTATTTTCCATATGAACAACTGTAAACCTACTTTTGCCCCACTCTGTATATATGGGGGCTACTGCTCTTAACCTTCCCCAGAGGGACCTGCAGCATTTCCCATAGGCTTTGCACACTGAGAAGAGGCAAATACCTCAAACTTGTAAAAATGATTGAACACTGACTTTGAAACAAGACTGGTGCCTGGGACACAGAATGCCAGTGGGGGTTTGTGAAACCCAAACTCGGGAGATGAATGCGTTTTAAACCATGCTATCTCCCACTGCACTCAGCGGAATCCGGAATATATCTCCTCATTAATTTTCTAGTTTCCCTGTAGTAGTTTAAGTAGTAAATAGCGGAATCCTCACTTTGGCTCCCAGATTCTTATGATAAAGTCTATTATGGTCTAAAAGACCAGAAGGAGGAAGCATGTGGTATTTCACTTCCCTAAAAAATAAATGAAAAGCAATACTATATCTCTTGGGGAACCACAGGTATCAACCACCACCAAGGATGTGAAAGAGGTGGGGTGGTGTTACCACATCCCCAATTTGAATCTCCTGGTTGGACATTGCAGAAGATGGAAGGATGTGAGAGACTAGGAATGGATTTTCATATATATACTAGAGGCCCGGTGCACAAAAATTTGTGCACTTGGAGGGTGGGGAGGGGGGTCCCCCAGCCCGGGCCTGTGCCCTCTCGAAGTCTGGGACCCCTCGGGAGATAACGACCTGCTGGCTTAGGCCTGCTCCCGGGTGGCAGAGGGCAGGCCCAATCCCTAGGTGCAGCCCCTGGTCAGGCTCAGAGCAGGGCTCATTGGGGAGTTGGGGCGCCACCCCCGTCATGCACAGAGCAGGGCGGATCGGGAGGTTGCGATGTCACCCCTAGTCACACTCAGGGTAGGGCCGATTGGGGGGTTGGGGCACCGCCCCCTGTCACACTCAAGGCAGGGTCGATGGGGAGGTTGCGGTGCCACCCCCTGTCACGCACAGAGCAGGGCCAATCAGGGGGTTGGGGCGCTGCCCCCTGTCACTCACAGAGCAGGGCCCATCAGGGGGGTTGGGGCTCCGTTCCCTGTCACACACAGAGCAGGGTCGATCAGGTGGTTGGGGAGCTCCCCCCTGTCACGCACAGAGCAGGGCCGATCAGGGGGTTGAGGAGCTCCCCCTGTCACTCACAGAGTAGGGCTGATAGGGGAGCTGGGACACCGCCCCCTGTCACACACAGAGCAGGGCGGATCAGGGGGTTGGGGCGCTGCCACTGTCACACTCAGGGCAGGGCCAATGGGGAGGTTATGGCTCTACCCTGTCACACACAGAGCAGGGCCGATCAGGGGGTTGGTGTGCCGCACCCTGTCAAACACAGAGCCGCAGGGCAATCAGGGGATTGGGGAGCTCCCCCCCTATCAGGCACAGAGCAGGGCTGATTAGGGGGTTGGGGCGCCTTCCCCTGTCACGAACAGAGCAGGGCGGATAGGGAGGTTGTGGCCCCGCCCCCTGTCACACACAGAACCACAGGGTGATCAGGGGATTGGGGAGCTCCCCCCTATCAGGCACAGAGCAGGGCTGATCAGGGGGTTGGGGTGCCTTCCCCTGTCACGAACAGAGCAGGGCAGATAGGGAGGTTGTGGCCCCGCCCCTTGTCACAAAGCCACAGGGCAATCAGGGGGTTTGGGCGCTGCCCCCTGTCACGCTGATCCCGGTGCTGGGAGGCATATTACCCTTTTACTATATAGGATAGAGGCCTGGTGCATGGGTAGGGGCTGGCTGGTTTGCCCTGAAGGGTGTCCTGGATCAGGGTGGGGGTCCCCACTGGGGTGCCTGGCCAGTCTGGGTGAGGGGCTGAGGGCTGTTTTCAGGCTGGCGAGTAACTGAAGCTCCCAACCACTCCTTGTTTTCTTTTTTTAAAAATTTTTTATTCTGGGCCAGCTTTAGCTCTGAGGCCTCGCTGCTGAAAACATCGATACAATGTTGCGGTCCGGCTGGGTGAACCTGGCTGAATGAAAGCCAGTTTCTGGGGTTTTGTTTAGCTTCTTATTTGCAACATAGTACATAGTTGCTTAGAGTTGCAGCTGAGAGGCCGGCAAGTGAGGCGGGGAACGTTGGAGTCCGCAGTCACTGAAGCAAGCAAGTCTCCCTGCTTGCTTCCAGCTGCCTGGCTGCCAGCCGCCATCTTGGCTGACAGTTAATTTGCATAAGGATATGCTGATTAGCCAATGGGAAGGGTAGGGGTTGTATGCTAATTACCATGTTTCTCTTTTATTAGTGTGTGTGTGTATATATATATATATATATATATATATATATATATATAATTGGTTTCAGAGAGGAAGTGGGAGAGAGAGATAGAAACATCAATGATGAGGAAGAGTCATTGATTGGCTGCTTCCTGCACACCCTACACTGAGGATCGAGCCCACAACCTGGGCATGAGCTCTGATTGGGATTCAAATGGTGATCTCCTGGTTCATAGGTTGATGCTCAACCACTGAGCCACATGGGCTGGGCAAGAATGGATTTTCTTAATCTTGATTAGAAGGTGACTTCAACTGTATCTGAAATTCTAAATATAGTGTCCTTACCTGAAACAAATTGAATTCCACCTTGGCCCCTGGATTTAACAATTGAACTGGCATTTCTCCCCAATATTCCATTAGCAGAAAATATTTGCTTTCACCTGGAAAGAATAGGAATAAACTTTTGCTAAGTTGCCTCAGGTGATAGCAACATCATGACTTTATGCCACTTTACAGTGAATGGCCATTGGAACCTTGGCCATTTTCACTCTTCAGTGGCACATTATATTGGTCCATTACATTGATGACATCATCCTGTAAGACCCAAGGAGGCGGGTAGTGGGTGCCCTAGATGTTCTGGTAAGACACTTATGTGCCAGTAGTGAGACACGTGTGTCAAAAGGGAAACAAATACAGGGTCTTTGTGCTCATACTTTAAATCCTCTTGGCCTCATGGGCCGCTGTTAGAATAAGATGACCAGAGATATGTGAGCTTTGACCAGCTTCATGCAGGTGCAACCTGTATCACATGCCTCTTGCTTCCCATCCTGAAGACTCTCTGACCCCTGCAGGGACACCCCTAGTCATTCATGCACATGTAACCTGTCAGGGTGAGGAGTTATTGCTTTATAGAAATGTGACCAAGATTGATCCAGTTGGGCACTCCTGCCTGGGACTTTGACTCTTGAAGGCATGGTGCAGAGATGCAGGAAAAGCCAGTGATTCTTCATGCGGTAGTGGAGGTCAGGGTCAGGGTATAATGATGAGTGTCCAGTGTTGGGGCCCCAGTGGTAAAATCCAAAACAGTTCCTGTGGAATGATGTTGGTGGTGTCTCAATTTGGCTACCTCCCTTGGTTCCTGCCTATTTTTCATCTTTGCTTTTCAATCTTCACAGTGATTCCAGGGGCTATCCAATAGCTTCCCTACAAATACCTTTTCTGCTTAAGTTGCTTTTACTGCTTGCAGCCTTGAACTCCAACTTTGTAAAATGAGAACATCAGGCTAAATGACCGCTCCATGATTACTTCATCTTTTCTTCATTCTATTACTATGCTGCTTCCATTTCATCAATGTGTGTGTTTTGTGAAATTTTTTCTCCTTTAAAAAATAAAAGCTTAAAACCTGAGCAAGAGACTTCCATGTCCTCAGTTTTCAGTTTAGTAAAGTATTTGACTTAATTTCTGTATCTCTTACTACATTTAATGAAATTTGACATTAAAATGTAATGTCAAATATACAGTTACAGGGTAATATTAGAAAGAATTCATAGGTCAAATGGGCCTGACTTAAGAGAATGACATTTTATTACACAGTTTATCTGCATCAGACCAGTGACTTTTCTGAGAAACAGCATGGTGGATAAAAGTAAGGGAAAGGGGGTGGGAGTGACCTGGGTGCTAACCTCAGTTCTGCCATTTCCAAGTGGGAAGCTGGGCGGGGCCAGCCACCTAACCTGGAGTGAGTTCATTTTCTCATCTGTAAAATGGGGAGGGAAGACTTATCCGATTAATTCACAGTGTTTGTGAAACTAAAATAAATGCACATGAACACAAATGACAGAGAGGGGGAGAAGATAGATAGATGATAGATAGATAGATGATAGATAGATAGATAGATAGATAGCGAGAGAAGACAAGGGGGTTGAGAGGGGGAGGGGCAGGGGAGGGGCTTGAGTGTGTAGAGAGCCTCTAGCTCACCCTTCAGATGAGCAGAGGGAGCTCGGGGTCAAGGCCCTGCTCAGTTATGTGTAAAGGGAAATGCCTCGTATGTATCAGGGTGTTTGCATTTACCTCAGAAGGCAGGGTTCACACTCAAGGCTGCAAGTAAAGCTCCATGAGTTTGAGTGTTGAAACAGGAACGAGAACAGCGTGTGAGGCCCTCACGCTCCCGCAGTCCTGGCCCCTGTGGCTGTAGTGGCGGCTTGGCCCCTCCGTGCAGCCTGCTGCCTGCCTCCCGCCTGCTGTAGAATTAGCTCTGTCTCTCCACCCACCACACACCATCCTTCCCGTTCGGCAGGAGGAGATGTTAGTGAAGTTCCCTGAGCCCAGTTCTGGTCCTAGCTCTGTCTCAGAACCAGCGACGTGACCTTAGGCTTGTCACCTCCGTTCACTGTGTAAAATTGGGTGATAATACTTGTCCTGCTGGTCTGTCACGCTTGTCTCAAGGATCAAGCGATACCATGTATGAGAAACATGCTGAAATGCACCAGATACCCTACAGGTGCTCCTCCTCGGCCCGGCGGGTTTCCTGCCGGGATGTGGAGAAGTTGTGAACCGTGAAGTGCCATTTTGGGGAGCTGCTCTTGACTAGTGGGAATCTAATTAGATTACTGGGAGTCCCGGGGTGAGGGTGGGGTATAAAAAATGAAATAAATTGCATCTGAAAGAAATATTTTATTTCCACTAATAAAAAAAAAAAAAAAAAAAATAAAAGCAATGATTTATTAGGCTTATGTTTTTGGGTTTCTAGGGGTTGTCTTTTGAGAAGACAGGGAATTGAGTAAATATCAATATGCTGTTTAACAGATGTGAGGCTTTTAAAAAATTAATACTTTTATTGATTGGTTTTTTGAGAAAGGAAGAGAGAGAGAGAGAGACAGAGAGAGAGAGCGAGAGCTTTGTTGTTCCACTTATTTATGCATTCATTGGTTGTTGTATATGTGCTGACTGGAGATTGAACCTACAACCTTGGTGTATCAGGGATTGTTCTAATCAACTGAGCCACCCAGCCAGGGCCCTGTGAGGCTATTTTAATTTGATGTTTTGAAATTAATATTATTAAGTAAAACCCAACTGGTTGATTTGTTCTAAAATTGATGGTGTGACTTTTTTATGTCCTTTTCTGTTGGGTAGATTAGTTCGGGGTGTCAGAATGTAAACAATTTCGCATGTGAAAGAAAAAAAATAGGTATTATTTTTATTGTTATACACTATTAACTCAATTGGACACATGGTGACGGAAGGATCTGATGTTTGCTGGTCTTTTTCATCCTTGAAGCTGGCTGTCATGGACCTAAATTTCTCTGGTTAAAACAGGAAAAAGACAGAGGCTCAGAGGGAGGTCCATGCACCAGTGCTTCAGCTTAAGAGATTTGATGTCTCCACGGGAAGGGTAGCAAGAGGTGACTCTTTGGATGGTGGCTGGGAGAACTTTGGGAGAAATGGAGATGTATTATGGCAATTTTTGGAGAGAAATACTTCATGTGTGATATAAATTATGTCCATCTCCACTGAGAAATCATAAGTGGAAGTCTCTTCATTGTAGAAGGGGTGAAGTGTAGGGTGAAAATAGAGACAACATGTAGAGTCAGTCAACACTTGGATTACAGAAAGCAGTTTTGTAACATCCCATAAATGTCGCTTGTCCTATGGTAGGATCCATGCTCCAAGACTCTTTTCTTATGTTAGAACTATTTTTCACACAGATTTGCCTCATTTTCACCTAAAACAAAACTAGCATTTCCTGAGGACCTACTGTGCACCAGTCACTAAGCCAACTGCATACCAAGGTATAGCGGGAATTGCCTGCTCCGGTGGGAGAAGTATCTAATGACTAAGCTTGTTAAAAAATGTTCATGTATTGTAATAGTAAAAAGCATGTCAACTTTTATCCAGTTTTATTATTGTTTTAAAATTCTCTGCAGATGATGCACCCTCTTTTTACCTGCACATAGGTGTAAGTCTCATCTCAGTACCTTCCTTGGTAGGTACTATTCTAATCTTTACATATATTATCTGTTGTATCATTTAGAATAACTTTATAAGCTGTTGTCATCCTCATAGGTGAACCTGAGATAGATTAAGAATTTCACTCAAGGACACCAGTAGACAGGAGTAAAGATTTCAATCTAGCACCTCAGTTCTACAAACCTATGTTGTCCCCGCTACATCGCCCTGCCTCTCTATGGCAGCCTGGAAAATATAACAGGATGCAGGGTTTCTCCTCTTCTAGGACTCGGCAGATTAGTGCTGCTCTCTCTTTAGCTTCTAAAATCTCATGGACACTAGAGTGCCACTTAGGACAGTGGGCCAGTACCCATTTTCTCCCTAGTGATAGAAATACTTCGGTTGTCTTTGGACTGTTAAGCTCTTATGATATCATCCTTGACTGTGAAAATAACTATATAAAAGCAATGACTAAATTCAGACCTACAGGACAGTACAGCTGGTCTCACTTCCTAACGTATTTGGCTTATTCTCAAGAAATAAACATAAATAGCCTTGTGGCTTGTTTGTGGTTAGAGGCAAGTCTCTTGCATAAAAAAGTTTATTTTAAAAAAATAGCTGAAAGCAATGCAGCTATTATGATGAGATATCAAAACTAATTCACTCTTGGTTAAATGTGCCCTTTTTATGTATCTGTAGTGGAAATATGGATGTGAGAGAGCAGTAAATTAAGAGTTCAAAGCAGTTGAGCATGTTTGCTTTGAACTGAATTAAACATTAAGCAGCAATAGAAAAAAATCTTTCTTACTTGCTTTTGAATTGCTACTTCTTCTTTCTTCTCTCTCCCATTTTTAATCCCCATTCTTCAATTCTGAATATTGTCAAAATATACTTACCAAAGGTAGATTAATTCCTCTTTGTTGTTTTCATGGATAAGGGTTTGTTTTGTTTATAAATTAAAACTAAAAACATTGTGGACTCTAAGGAAAAAAACAACAAAAAATATTTTGGACTCAAGTCTAAACAAGACAAACATATGGATTAGATTTATTTTGAAATAAACATGGCTTTAAGACTGGTGTGTGGTAGTGGTTGCACAGGGAGAGGGAGAGAAAAATGCATTTGGAGCTTTTTAAACATCAAAACATACAGAAATGATTTTAGGTCAAGTCATAGCCCCAGCAGCACAGATGTCTTTATTCTTGGAGCAATCTTAACATTTGACTAGAATCCTGTGAGATGGGGGGCTGGTGCAAAGTTACCTGCTTGCTTTCCAGCTACCTCTCATACTCTGCCCTCCTTATTTTAGGGTGGAAGTTGACTATGGAGTGATCAACCTCTTCATCTAATTTTTTGCAGATTAAATTATGCTGCTGTCTTTAGTTTCATTTTTTTTTGTTCAAGTGTGGTCCATAGATCACCTGCATCAAAATGGCCAAAGTACCTGTTAGAAATGCAGAATCCCAGGTTCCATGCCAGTCCTGATGAATTTGCTTCTTCATGGTGAGCTCAGAGATCTGCATTGAAGAAGATGCTCAAGCACACTGAAGTTTGAGATCTTTTGTCAGTTAGTATTTTATTTTTTATTTTTTTAGAGAGAGTGGAAGGGAAGGGGAGAGACAGAGAGAGAAAACCATTGATGTGAGAGAGACACATTGATTGATTGCCTCCTGCATGCACCCTGACTAGGACCAGGGATCAAGCCTGCAACTGAGGTACGTGCCCTTGACTGGAATTGAACCCGGGACCCTTCAGTGCACAAGCAGATGCTCTATCCATTGAACCAAACTGGCCAGGACTTGTCAGTTAGGATTAACTAGCCTTTTAGTCATGGTAAATTGTTAGGGTACCACACCCTGGGGCTGTATTTAAGTAATAGTAATGTTAGCACTGCTTAAGGTTTCAGTTCCACTAGTGTTTATTGATCTCCTACAGGCATTTTCTGTACATAATTTCACATAACAATAAATAATCCAGGGATGTATTTTTTTCCCACAGTCAAGATGAAGAAACAGAGGCTCCCAGATATTATTTGCTCACCCAAGTTTACATAACTAGTTCATGTTGGCATTAGGATTTGGATCAGGTTTCTGACTCCATAGCCCAACCTCTTATATGTCTACCACAGCTGTTCTTTAGCTGAATTACAGGTGCTTATTAAGCTTTCACTACGGTCCAAGCACTGTTCTAAGTGCTGAGAGAGAGTGACAGGAGACAAGACCCCCGCCCCCCCCCCCCCCCCCCCCCGCCCCAGACCACATTCCATTGCGAGAAGATAGACAATAAACAGTTCAAATGCATGTTAAGTACCCATGATAAAGAAAAGGCAATAAATGAAGATTCTAATTCTGAATAAACAATATTCTTATGGTCTTTATTGTCACATGAAACTAAATAAGACATTATTAGTGCTAAGGGTTAACACATTCCTTAGTTATTATATCTAGCAGATGATGTGAGAATTGTCCATAAATATTCATTAATGAGGATTGTATGTAACCACGGAAATATATCATTGTAAAAATTATGTCTATCTCATAAATAATCTTAGCTCTGATCAGCTAGTCAGATTGGAAAGAATTTTTTTAAGCACTCAACCGTGTGACACATTAGCAAACATTCTTCACCTATCACCCTGAGCATCTCAGCCCCCAGATAAATGGAAATGGTTTTGAAAAAGAACAGAAGAAACTCTCTCTGCTCTTGCCTTAGGTCATGGGGCCACATGAGCCTAATGATCTTGATATTTTGAAACAAACTGGAACAAATGCCTTTCTGGCACTCACCAGAGAGCACTTTTATTTATTTGTTTGAACTTGATTGTGGTTCTTCTTCTGAAAGCTGAGTTAAGATGAGTGATTAAAGGGAAAGAGAGAGTGGCCAGGGCTTGGAGCTTCCCCATGATGTTTCTTGAATTGGGTGAGGTTACCTGAAACCGATGCACTTAAATTGCCTTCCCCGTCTGCTCTGCGGTGGTACTTTCTTTGAGTGTCATTTTTCTAGGATTTTGAGTGAGTGGATAAGAGATATCTGGCCAGTGTGGCCCAGTGGTGGAGCATTGTCCGTGCACCAGGAAGGAGGTCACCTGTTCGATTCCCGGTCAGGGTACATGCCCAGGTTGCAGGCCTGATTCTCAGTGGCGGACGTGCAGGGGCCAGTCAATTGATATTTCTCTCTCATTGCTGTTTCTCTCTCATTGATGTTTCTTTCTCTTCCCTTCCTCTCTCTGAATCAATAAAAAAATTTAAAAAGAAAAATAACACATGAGGACTATTCCTGCATTCCCTGGAAATGGCTTCTGACACATTGCTCCTTCTATCCTTCTGAGCTGTTCTGAGGCTCCGTGTGAAGAGTTATTTGGACTTAATGCTCTGAGTGGTTTTGTTCTCCTGACCCACTCTGCCTGGAATGTCTTTCTCTGTGTGAATGCCTGGCTGACCTCTGCACACTCAGCACAGATGTTACAGCTTCCAGAGCTGGTCCTCTGACCCCTTTTGCCCTTTTAAGAAGCTAATCATTCCACCTTCCCTACCCAAGCTCTGCATGTTGAACAGTTTCTATGCCTGAATCCTTCACTGTTTCCTGTCTGTCTTCTTCAGCTACCCCAGGTTATGAGAATGATAATCGTGACTTAGCCATCTCGGAGTCCTCAGCATTCGTCACAGTGGGAGCCACATATAAACATTTTAAAATTAAGTCCAAACTGGTGTAAGGTTGAGACTAGGAATTGGAGTAAAGTGGATAGGACTAAGCCTTAAAGACTGAAAAGATATTCTAATAAGTGAAGGTGATTAAGAGGTAGGGAATCTGTCCTAGATGTCACTAAGGGATCCACAACTCAGTGGGGAAGGGGGCGCCACACAATCAGGGGGCATCTACTGAAAGAAATGAATTTCTTTCCTGTTTACACTGCCAACAAATTGGGTACAGTTGGGTTGAGTATAAGACCATCTATGCAACTGTAATCCAGCATCCATTTCCCCTTCTCTGGTAGTGGACTCCTGATTTTGCTTTGGAAAATTATCTCTATTCATATCCTCTTGTGGGACTGTCAGGTAACGTGCTGACACTCTATTAGCCAACATGGGTCATGTGATATGAGTAAGGCTGGTATTTTGATCTCTCACGGGAAACTGAATTGTGAGAAGAGGGACCAAAACCTGAAAGAGACAGTTCTTAGTTTCTGTTCCAGATCCTGAGCAGTGTTTGTTTCTATCTCCCCTGGAGCCTCATTCATTCATTCATTCATTCATTCAATAGTTATTGGATATTATTTGCTGTCCCAGGGATTTTGTGTTAAACAAGACAGGTCAGTTCCTGCTGTCTTGGAGCTGACATTCTGTGGTGGTTCTCCAGCTCTTTCTCAGCCTTGGAGCTACCACATATCCATATCCTTTAACAAATTCCTTTTTTGCTTATGCTAGCCAAGCTGGTTTCTGTTGCTTGCAACCACGCCCTAGCTGATCACCGATCATGCTCACTCTCTTTACCATGGCACACAGGCAGTTCCTGATCTCATCCAGTCCATGCTCATCGCTCCATACTGACAGGTGCATTCTACAGCCCACTTATCCCAAACTGTGGTAGAACCTTGGCATTTGCTAATTGTTTTCAGATTTGACATTACGACATAGGACTCCAAGTCACAGGTATTTGCCCAGAGCACACCTCAGGGTACTTTCTCTTCTGTTTGTAAATACTGTTTCTTCATATTAGAATGCTCTTCCCTTTCTACCATTGTATACCCAGTAACATTCCACCCTGTAAGATTTAGTTCAAATATCACTTTCTCCGCCTCTGCCCTAGAAGTATGTTTGGAAATAGAGGCAAGAGCCTGGGCTTTAGAACCAGTGAGATTCATTCACACATTCTTGGGCAAGTTACTGAAACTCATTGAGCCTCAGTTTGCTCATATATAAAATGGAATAATAACATCTGCCTCACTGGTTTGTTAGGAAGATGGAATGAAATGATACCTGTAAAACGCCTAGCTTAATGCTTCATACAGAGGTACGACTTAAAATAGTTTTGTTCCCTTTTGTAGTAATTGAGGCCCCAGCAAGAAACAGATGATCTGCTAAAATATGGATAATTTACAAAGTTGGGCAGAGTATAAGAGAACCACAAGGGGCAGTACAGCAGCTAATAAAAGTAGAGGGAGAACTTATACCAAGCCTGAAGGGATAAGAGGAGAAAATCTTGTAGGAAATGTGGCCTTGAGGAAACCAGTGACCTTGTGAAGGGACAGAGAGCTAAGTGACCTTGCAGAAAGGGAGATGGGAATAAATACTGTTGCCTCATTCTCCTATTTCCTGTCAGTGTTTTCAACAGGAAGCTGGAGGACAGGCGCCTGGTGACATAGCCCATACAGGTGAGTTTTCCAGGCTATGGAACAGATAAAGGTTAATGAAAGTGGATTGGGAGAAGTGGACCAAAGACATCCTCTGTACCTTTCTTTCATATAGCAATTTTAATCATTTAATCTCACTATACACCTGTGCAAAGAAATGAAATGTAGTTTAACTAACCTCATCTTCATTATGAACCCCCACTTCGTTGTGTTTTTTTTTCCCCCCAGTAGAACCATGCAAGATAGCTATAGGTCAAAAGTGATGATTCTTGATACTTTCTTATGGCCAACTCACCAGTAAATCCAGCCTGCTATAATAATTTAAAGAGTCTTTTTATGCCCGGGTCAACAAGTTCCTACTGATACATCAACCAAGCCTCCCCCTTTTCCTACACTGTTAAATATTATGCTTAGCTCTCAAGGATATGGTTCATTTCTGGGCCCATGGTCTCCCCAACACAATGCTTGAGTAGGATGGGCCACCAGCCCCAGTGTCCTGGATGCTTCTCAAGTAAGCTCATCTTTGATGTAGCTGGCAGAAGAGGAAAAAGCATCTGGAGCCTAACTTTCTCACTTTACCTTAGTTTTCCTCCGTGTTCCCACCAGGCCTCGGTGTAGAAAGGACAGATGTTTTTGTGCCTCTCCTCTCTGGCTGGCTGGGACTTTTCTTCCCTGCCTCTTGGCTTATTTGGTTTCATGGTGAAAGGGGACCAGGAAGAAAAACTAGCTTCTCCATAAAGGAACAAAATTAGGAGGCAATTAAAAATACATAACTAATGTATTTTGTCTCTGGTTGTGAGGCAGAAACCCCTAGAACTGATAGCATATAGAGCCATATCATTAATTTTCACTTAATGGAAATGAATAGACAGCTATTCTTTCTTTGAGAGTTCATTTTGATAGAAGGAGTAGAAAAGAAATCTTGAAGTTCAAAGTATCTATGACCAGAAAAACTGCAAATGAGAGGTTAGGGAGATAAATGTTGCCCCCTTCGTGTTGAAGATATCAAATGAGCCTGACTCTGCCGGTAAATTCTTGTCTTTCTCCTTAAATCTAGACAGAGCATGGGGCCAGCCTTATGCAAGTATTTATTTATGACAGTGCTCCATCCTGAACTGTTTCAGGATTCTATTTTGTTGTTGTTGTTGTTAAATATATTTTTATTGGTTTCAGAGAGGAAGCAAAAGGGAAAGAGAGATAGAAACATCAATGATCAGAGAATCATTGATTGGCTGCCTCCTGCATGCCCTCTACTGGGGATTGAGCCCACAAGCCAGGCATGTGCCCTTGACCGGATTCGAACCTGGGACCCTTCCGTCGGCTGGCCAACGCTTTATCCACTGAGCCAAACCAGCTAGGTTTCAGAATTCTATTGTGTTTTGTTTTCTGGTATTTTGAGCTAAGTCAGATTTTTTAAAGCCCTTATCGCTTCAGTGATAAGAACACTTCATTTTTCTGACACAGGTTTTTACAGACATTTCCATTCTGTGCATTGCCTGGTCTGGCTTTTGTCTGGAAAAGACAGTCCCCTCCAGCCCTTGCCAAATGTAAGATAACCATGGCTGACGTTCTTTTTGCCCCTCGGGAGTAGCAATCTGAGAACTCATAAGGAGGCATGATATACGTGTGTGTATGCGAGGTCTTTGATTTCTCCATACTTGAAATCTCAGTTGAATATTTTAGTTGGGGCCAAAAATGGGAATTTCTGCTTCATCCATAAAAAGGATGAGAAGCTGGGAATAAATAAAGTCCCAGCAGATCTTCATGGAATTATGATGGGTTGTTTTTGTGTGTGACAGAGAACAGATAATTCCATTACTGGTGCAAATAAGACTGTAGGTAGAAGTCTGGCCTCCAGTGGGAATCCCTGCTACACTCTAGTGCAGTGGTTCTCAACCTTCCTAATGCCGTGACCCTTTAATACAGTTCCTCATGTTGTGGTGACCCCCAATTTCATTGTTACAAATTGAACAATGAAATAATTAAAGCATAGTGATTAATCACAAAAACAATATGTAATTATATATGTGTTTTCCGATGGTCTTAGGCGACCCCTGTGAAAGGGTCATTCCACCCCCAAAGGGGTCGCGACCCACAGGTTGAGAACCGCTGCTCTAGTGGGTAAAAGTAAAGGGAATAATAAGTTGGTTTGAGAAATGTGGGGTCATGGCCATTACTTGGTGGGTAAGAAAGGCATGGTTTTTTGGTTTCAGACCTACGTCTCAATCCAGGCTCCATTACACATTTGCTGAATGATGTTGGGCAAATTACTTACCTCCTCTGAACTTCAGTTTTTTCATGAATACAAAGGCAAAAATAGTACCTACTTCCTAGGATTGTAAAAAAAAAAAAAAAGAGCTCATTACAGAGCTATGGGTCAGCAAACCCCCTTTATACTGTGAATATTGGTTTTCTTTTCAAAGGAAATTAGGCAAGACAAACTCACAAGAGCTGATTTTCTCTTAACAATCACCCGCAGTAAATGGCAAGCACCCATTTTCTTAAAGCCTGGAGCTTGTTATCTCTTCTGTTGCTAACTAGCTGTGTGACCTCAGAATGATTGCCTAACTTTGATTGCCTAACTTTTCCGAGTCTCTGGTTTTCATCTGTGAAATGGAGATCATTATAGTACCTACTTCACCTGGCGATGATAAAGATCCAAGAGTTAATTTTTCCAAAATCTAGCACTGTGCTTGGCAAAGGGTAAGTGTTAAATAAATATTGCCTATATTATTTCAAGACATATTAGCTGTTTTTCCAGAATAGCAGCTGTTATTTTTAAGATGAAGACATGATATTCTGAAGCAATACTGCAGAGATTCAATTAATAATAAACTTGGTTTCTTGTCACTTACAGTTTGGCCCCACATTCACTGCTTTTAGTGCCTTCACCATATCTGAGCAATCTTCCTACTGCAATAAAGATCTTTTCACTTTTCAGTGCGAAAACACAATGGCCAGGGACCTCCGTGAAAGGGTCAGTCAAGACAGGAGACTTGCTGTTGTGGGGCAGATGGAGCTCTGAATCCCAGCCATTGTGTTCAGCTGAGCTGCAAACAGGAAATGATGTGGCCATTCTCATAGGATTAAAACCAGGGACCCTTATTCATCTAGATAAGGATGTTGAAGTCATAGCCTGAGGAAGAAACCGGGAACCCTTATAACCCCTTTGAAAAGGATTGGTTCTATGCAGTTTACCCTGGTTATAGCAGATAGCATCTAGGGGATGCTGAAAACATAAACCTCAGGTCTCACCCCTGTCACCCGGCCTCCTAATTATTACCATCTGTCCGCCTCACTTCACCGAGTTCCCTGTGACAGGGTCATACCTGCTCTATGAGGGCCTAACCAGGCCGGCCTGAACAACAGCAAGAACCATGACTGTTGTTTGTGGCACCCTGCCTAACAGTCTGCTCATCAGAGAGTTGATTTCTTTCCAGAAATGGGACACAGGTCTGTTTGGTTTTCCTGGCCTAAGGTTTAAAAAGTTCTGAGTATGGAGCCAGGAGCTTTTGGCTCTGATTTGAATCATCTGTCTCGCAGAGTTTTTCCTGAAATACGTCAGTTTCTTGAAGCCCTTTGGACTTCCTGTCCATGGCTTTTTATTTTGGGGGGGGGGGGGAGGGTATTACTAATCCATTGGTAAATAAAACCTGTGTCCAAAGAACTCTAGAAAAAGGAGGCTCTAGTCTCTTCAAAGAGATATAATCTGGTTGCATCCAATTAACTCCTATTCATTCTTACTTTCTGCCCCCATTTAATTATGCCTCCCCTCTTGGTTTTATCTCATAATGGCATTTTTCCTTTTTAAAGGGCTAATACAAAACTGCAACTATATGTGTATTTTTCCATGTTTGTGTATTTAATTCTGATCTCTCCCCATGGATGTATGAACTCCATGAAGGCAGACGTGGTGACTGCATGCGCCCCATCATGCAGCCAGCACCCAGCAGTCTGCTTGACACACGAACCAGCTCTGTCAACGTTTCCCAAACGAAGGACCCAATCATCTCATGGCAAATGCAATGAAATTGTTGAACATGTGAAGCACTCTGTCACCAATGAGTTCTAATACGTGGAATCCAGGCCTGCTTTGGCATAAAACACCCCAAAAATGAGTTTGGAAATTTATTTGAAGGCTTTCTTTATAATATTAAGTTATATATTGATAGCATTCTACCACTTTCTGAGCCCCTTCAGATGTATTAATTTTTATGTCCTTACAATAATTCATTAATATTTTTAGCCCATTTTACAGAGAAAGGAGACCCTGTCTCCAAGGTGTGTGCAACATGCCCAAGATCACACAGATGGGAAGCAGTACATCTCACGAACCACTGATTGGAAAACATGAATCCCAACCCTGGTTTTGCCACTTTCTTGCTGTGCGATGCTGGGTAAATTATTCAGTCGCTCTGAGATGGTTTCCTCATCTGTGAAAAGGAAACAGTGCATGTGTTGTTGGGAAGATGATATGTGTATCTGCAGTGTACCCTGGGTAAATAGCAGGTCATTCTAATGTTACCGTTATCATCATCATCTTCAGCATTATTAAATCACTCCGTTTTATTCAGCAAAGGGTGAATGGGGCTTTGATTCTAGACTGCTGACACCTGAAAGTGCATGTTAATCAAAGCTGCAGCATGAATTCCATCCTCCACTTTAAGAGTGAGCTGTAATGTCCTAGGTGTTAGGTGCAGACACACAAGTCCAGCTATATGTGAACTTGCTCCATCTCTGCAACCAGATTGTGTCTCTTTGAAGAGACTAGAGCCTCCTTTTTCTAGAGTTCTTTGGAATAGGTTTTGATTATTTATCAGTGGATTAGTGAAATCCCGCCCCCCCCAAGATAAAAAGCTATGGACAGGAAGTCCAAAGAGCTTCAAGAAACCGACCTATTTCAAAAAAAGTTCTGCAAGGCAGAGGATTGTCTGATTTATTAGTCAGTCTTTCTTAGAAACTGCTTCTGCTATTTTGTTAGCAGTTGGCTTGTTAATTTAGCAATTATGGTGGGGAGACAGCTCACCTACTGCTACCTTCTCTGGATAGTTTCATGGTTTTTTTCCTCTCTCCGCTCCCTCACAACATTTGGCATCAACTGCTCTGCCCCTTTTCAGAAGATTTGCCATTACTTTCTAGGTGTATTAAAAAAACATTACTATATTTTTCTTTAGTGTTTTCTTCCTTCAGTCTCTTTCTCTAATTGTTGTCAGAAAACGGTATTGCTCACAGATCAACCCTAACAGAACAAGGAGGCTTGGCCCGGAGATACCTGAGGTGGGAAGATGGCTGATGAGCAATGCTGAGGACCTATTCACTTTGAATTCTCCTAATAAGCCATTCTCTGGTCCTCTGATTCCCATTCTCTCGTTTGCCCTGTCCTAATCTTTCCCTGAGGTTTCATTCCTGATGTCTGTCTGTTTTAATGATCTTTTTTAATGTGAAGAAAGAAAAAAAAAATCAAAAGTCAGTCTCTTCTGTGAGCTGGACCTAGAGATTCCCTACCTGATTGGCAGCACAGTCTTTTTTAAATGTTGAATTCTACTGAATGCAATCACAGGACAAAAAGAAGACCCCAACCCCACACAAAAAATAAAGATGGAACCAAATTCCCAAGGCTCACTGAGAAACAGAAGAAATCTGCCAACATTCTCCATCACCCGAGGCACTGCTGTCTCAGAAGACGGGGCAGAGAATGCATGCTCCAGTCTATGGCTCCAGGCCCACACCCAGGATGAAGGGGCAGTCACGAAGGGCTCAAGAGAAGATGAGGGGACTAAAAGAGGACTGTGAACCCACGGCCCCTCTCCTCCCATCCAGTGGGCAGATCCTACCACCAGCTCATGGCCACTAGATCTCTCCACCCTTCCCTGGTCCTTCCCATTTCCCTCAGTAGATCATATATATGTACACTCCTTAGTGTATGTAATTTTCTCTATATTCCATTATAACCCAGATATTTGCTCGTTGTCCTTTACTCTTTAAAGATATAGGCTTGGACACTACCACTTCCATAGTCTTTGGAGGTCTGAAGATCTCCTGGGAATTTTTACTAATTCTCAGGGATTATTTTCTTTAAACCACCTCCCCGCCCTCCCCCTCCCCCTTTTAGGAAGCATATGTAGACTCTACAATGTATTTAATTTGGAAATAGATTCTACATATTAAATTTGTAAGGGTCCTATATCCATCTGATAATGGCTCTTATTAATTTCCCAAGTTCTTCAAAGATTTTTCTTCTCACAATAGTAGCCAACATCTCCAACACTCCCCACCTCTTCAAAGTTTTCCATTCTTTGGCTTTCTTTATTTAGAAAGACAAAACATTTTCTTCCAAGAGAGTAAACTTCCAGAAGATTTGGATACTGCCACATTTCCCTTGGTTGTGGATAGAAGTAAATATTTGCAGTTTGTGGAAAGAACTTAGAATGAATTGCTTTGTACAGATGGAGAAATGTCAAGGATACATTAAATTCTTTCTGGAAGAAGGTGGACATGCATATGTACATACATAAATACATTTTGAGTGAAGAAGTGGGGATTTCTGGCAAGTCTGCATTTCATTTTGCATATGTTTTCTAACTCAGTTTGTTCACAGACTGTTTTGTAATGAAAAGTAGCCACAGTATTCCATCCATGCTAGCAGTTCTGAGTGTCCCGTAACTACAATTATTACATGAAATTCTGCAGGCTGGGAAAGAGTCTGGCTGTCCCTCATTCAGGTGTTCAGTTGATCTACCTTCATTAATTTTTTTTATAATAGATTGTACCATTTTTCACTGAATGACAAAACAATGAGGAGAATACCAGCACCTAGAAGCAAGGAAACCCTGAGTTTCACCAAAGAGACTGCGAGCCAAGGTCACATCCGTCATCGTGTCTAAAAGGTCTTTGATACTGTCTATGTAACTACACACGTGATGCAAGTTTATGATCTGTAGAAATCAAAGTATAATCCTTGGCTAGATGCTTAAGGGTTTTTGTTGTCTCCATCTGAGAGAGATTTTAAAGCCTGCGCCTCAAGGACTACATATTTCATAAATTTTAGTGATTCTTTCCATTTGTGTGCAGAACCGACCCTGACGGAGCAGGTTATTTTTGCTCTTTTTTTCTTTGTATTTGTTGAAATAGGCAGTTGTTCCTAACTTAACTACAACAAAGATAGTTTTACATGTATAGCAGAAGAAATATTTACTGGTACCTAGTTTTATTGTAGTATGTTTTCCCATAAAAATAATTAAATCAGGTACATAAAACTTGCCAGAACTACTAGTAATTCAGTAAGTAGAAAATGATTGTTATGCTTATCAGTTAGCTAGGCATCTCTTAGTTTATTCAGCGTATCTGGAGGCTGCACTTCCAAACCTTCTCTACCACCTCTATTATTCATATATTTTTATGGCCGAGTAATATTTTGTAGGATGGGTATGCCACATTTTGTTTATCCATCGGTTCTTAGATTCATCTTTTGTTATCTTACTACAGGTATTCTGTTTGGCTGAGCAGACTCTTTATTCTTTTTGTTTGTTTGTCTTGTTAATGCTCTTCTGAGGATATTTTCCCATTGATTTTTAGAGAGAATAAAAGGGAGGGGGAGAGACAGAGAGAGAGACACACATTGACTGGTTGCCTCCCACACATGCACCGACCAGGGCCAGGAGGAGCCTGCAACCAAAGTATGTGCCCTTGACTGAAATTGAGCTCGGGACCCTTCAGTCCTCAGGCCATCGCTCTATCCACTGAGCAAAACTGGCTAGGGCTCTTTTTATTCTCTTATTGACATTTTGTATGATTTGGGAAAGAAGCAGAGCAAAATGTGTTCAATCTGCCATGTTTGAACAAGGATACACCATTGTTTTAAATCAATAATACAGATATACTATGCTTCTCTTGACTAAAACATAAACCCCAAAAATTGAACTTGTATTAAACAAATTAGAATTGACCTTGTCCTCTAACTGTCCACAAATACAAGCAATAAATAATAACTCATACTGCTTATTAAAAATGTATATTCATATATAACATACTGGAACTGGCTCTTTGAATGGCGCCTTTAAAATATTTGATTCTTATTTCTTTTTTTTACTTTTTTTTTTTACATATTAATTGCATATTCTGTCATCATTAACTTTTACATTAGAGGTAATTTTCTCCAAAATTGGTCCCATTCGAAAAACTTCAGGTACTGGCACTCATCCTCCAGCATAATTCTGGATAGTATAGTAGGGTGGTATCTTTTTTATACAGGAGCCATTTTATTTCATTGGAAATATGATATAATGATTTTATAGAGTCCTTTATAATTCATTGTCAAGACAGTCTTGTAACAATGATGGAAATGGAACTTTAAAAAATCACCCACAATTCCTTGGTTGTAACAAATTAGGAGTTTTTACAGTTTTTTAAAAAAAAATTGATTTCATAGAGAAGAAGGAAGAGGGAGGGAGAGATAGAAACATCAATGATGAGAGAGAATCATTGATTGGCTGCCTCCTGAATGCACCCCACGGGATTGAGCCTACAACCTGGGCATGTACCTTGACTGGCTATCAAACTGTGACCTCCTGGTTCATAGGTTGAAGTTCAACCATGGAGCCACACCGGCTGGGCCAATTTGTGGCTGAATTATATTTTATTATGTGGGCATATCATGCTACTCATTCTCTTGTTTAAGCATTTGGGTTGTTTTTAGTTCTGTTGAGTAACTGTGATATTTGAATAGGAACAACTAATACATACTTAGGGGAATAATATGCCCAATTAATAGATCATAGGCTTTGTCTCAGACAAGCCTAAGTTCTGATTTTGGCTCAGCCGCTAGCTTTGTGGCCTTGGGTAAGCTTCTAAAAATTTTAAAAAATTACTGTGCTTGATGGAGTTCTCCTTTACATATAGTAAAATGCACAAATCTCAAATGTGTAACTCATTAATTTTTATATATGTATGTACCTATGTGACCATATACCTGCCCCTCCCTGCCAAGTGTAACCACTATTCTAATTTAGCACTATGGATTAATTTTTTCTTTCAAAATTTATATAAATGGAATCATATAGTAGGTGCTCTTTCATGTCTGCTTTCTTTTGTTCAACGAAATGTTTTTGAAATCCATCCATGTTGCTGTGTTTGGGAGTTTGTTCTTTTTAATAGCTAAGTAGTATTGCTTGGTGTAGATATCCCACAATTTGTTTGTCCTTTCTTTTGCTAATGAACATTTGTGTTGTTTCTACTTTGGGGCTATTATAAATGGAGGTGTCATCGTTACTAGGAATATTCTTTTTTTTTTTTTTAAATATATTTTATTGATTTTTTACAGAGAGGAAGGGAGAGAGATAGAGAATTAGAAACATCGATGAGAGAGAAACATCGATCAGCTGCCTCCTGCACATCTCCCACTGGGGATGTGCCTGCAACCCAGGTACATGCCCTTGACCAGAATCGAACCTGGGACCTTTCAGTCCGCAGGCCGACGCTCTATCCACTGAGCCAAACCGGTTTCGGCACTAGGAATATTCTTGTAGAAATCTGTTTTTTAAATACAGATGCTCAGTGCTCTTGGGTGTGTATCTAGAAATGGAGTCGCTGTATTACATAATAATGTAATTGGTGATGTTGATAAATGTGAACAATGTGGTACAATCACAAAACTGACTGGGATGGGAAGTATGCCAAGAGTAAACTTAGGTATATCTTGTAATCTTTCTATACATAAAAACAGTAATGTCTACCCTGAAGAGTTGCTGTGAAGATGAGGATATGTAAAGAGTATAAAGTACCTGGCATAGGACCTGGGACATAGTACGGTATTTCCTAGTTAGGATCCATGATGATGGTGATGATGATGATGATGGTAATATAGTTTTTTTTATATGTACTGATGGGTAGGCCTGTTGAGTTAAATTACAGAGCTGATCTCTTACTCTTATCCTCAGAAGAAAATCTAAAAACTTCCAAAAAGGTACCTCTGTACAGTGACTACACCTGTGGTTCTTAACAAGATTCCAGCATCCTGCCTCTGAGATTCTGATTTCATTTCCTAAAGTTGGGCCCAGGCATCCACTTGGTTTAAACGGTCCCCTGGTGATGTTAATCTTTCTGCACTTCTGTCAGGGCTGAGAATCACTGCTTAGCAGAAAGCCAATTTATAACTCACCTCCACAGACTTTGCCGTTCTTCCATTCTCTGAGGTATCAGATTGGTTGCATTATTTCTATATTCTTCTCTCTGTGCTGAAAACCTCACACTCGTAGTCACATCCGAGAGCCTGAAACAGTCTCTGAGATTTGTCTTACGGGTGAACTTTCTCTCCTCCTCTCATTTCTCTTACGAATCTCAAGTCACTGATGTTAGGAGGTGTTCCTATGGTTCCCTGTTTGATCCTTGGTTTCAGTGTGCAATCTGAGTCTTCTGAAATGTCACCTTATCAATATTTTCTTCTTATTTCTCATTGTTTCCCCTTTTTCATTTAAAGTAAAAACAAATATGGTGAATTCCTACAGCCTCTGGCAGCTGGCAGCCTGCCCGCTTGACTGTGCCCACCTCAAGGTACAGATTATGCCGGCAGACTTGAAAGTTGTGACTTAAGGAGCTGCTGGTTTTTCTTCTGCTTTCTTCCATTTTTTTTTTTAAACTTACTTCATTTTCTCTCTTAATTATCAAAGTAATATATGTTTATTATGACAGAAAATTTGGAGAGTTAAGTCCAAAGATCCAAAACAACAACAAAAATATACTTGAGTTATCTTAAATATTTTTTAAGTATCTGTTAACATTTATTCTCTTGAACTGAAAAAGGCTTGCATCAGCACACATTGTACAGCTTTTCAAATTATACAGAATTGAAAAAAAGGTTCCTTGTAATTAGTACAATGAATCTTTGATGTCCAGTGATCTGCTGCAAACAATGAAAATGAACTTTAAATTGCTTAAGAAGTTCCCAGCGCCCATCAAATGCATTTCCTTAGCTGACAAAAAATTCCCGAGGAGGGGAATGCAAATTAGTGGCATTTAGTTATTGGAAGGACATTTTTTAAAAAGTGTAAGTATTTTCCAGCCCAGAATGATTCCTATTCCCCTTTGAGTGGTTTGATTGAGAGGCCTTAAGAACACAATTTACTTCACACTTAATGGTCATACTACCTAAAAGAACAAGGAAACAACCCAAGGAGGGAATTCTGTGTTTTCCGGAAATTGTTTCTGTGTTTAGAGGTACAGGGGAAGAGTCATCTATTTGATAGCTCTCCTTAGTCACCCTTCAGCCCCTCAAAAAGACAGCAGATGGTTCTGACTTGGTTATTCCACTCCTATATTCTTTTCCCCCAACTTCTATGGTGGATCACACTGTGCTGGCTGCGAAAAAGAAATACAGGCTGCAACTAATTGTAATAATTTTGAAGAATAATTTGCTGTATAATAGAGCTTTGGATCAGAAATATAAAACAACTCTAAAAGTCAGGAGACATTTGAACAGCACTTCCTCAGAAAAAGCTGCTAACTCTGTATGGCTCCGATGTGGATTCCTAGTCATTGGGGTACAGTGTGGATTTTCCCCCTTTGCATCTTCAAAAAGCTGTTTTGCCATGACCACTCATCCTGGGAGAGTTATCTTAAAGTGTGTGTGTGTGTGTGTGTGTGTGTGTGTGTGTGTGTGTGTGTATGAAGCTTTCTCCCTTATAGTCAATATCCAATTTCAGCTCCAGCAGTTCCCCATATATGATGCTGGGTTAGTTCTCTTCCCTGAGTCTGTTATCTCATATGCTAAAGAGAAATGATAACAAAAACTTGATAGAAAAATGAGTGAAAGATAAAAAAATATAAAAGTGACCATTAAACACATGAAAAAATATTCATTAGGCAGGAAAAATTCTCCTTACTTGGGGGTAGGGTCACCATTTTTGTTCTATTTAAGCCTTCAAGTGATTAGATGTGGCCTACCCACATTATGGAGGGCAATCTTCTCTACTCAGTCTATTGATGTAAATGCTAATCTCATTCAAAACACCCTTAGAGAAACTCCCAGAATAATGCTTGCCCAAATATCTGGGCAGCGCCTGGCCCAGTCAGCTTAATACCAAATTAACCATCACAGGACCTATGAAAAAAAGAAAATAATGATTTATATAACTCATTGAATAAAGTAGAAATTGTGAATTCATAATAATAATAAACAGAGAAACAATTAAGTAAATTTTAAAAAATGTTTCCTTCATGGAGAAAGGAATGATAGAGGTAGAACACCATTTTGTGACCATTATAATAGTAACTATTTCATAATGCTCTCTAGGTCCATCCATACTGAAGTAAATAGTACGATTTATCCTTTTTTTGTGGCTGAGTAAGATTTCATTGTATATTTGTATCACCACTTTTTTATCCATTAATCCATTGGTGGCCACTTGGGCTGTTTTCATATCTATTGTAAATAACACTGCAATGAACATGGGGTGCATTAATTCTTTCAAATTAGTGCTTTGATTTTCTCTGGATAAATCCCCCGATGTGGAATTGCTGGGTCATAAGGCAGTATTATTTTTAATTTTTTTGAGGAAACTCCATACTGCTTTCTATACTGACTGTAGCAGTCTGCATTTCCACCAGCAGTGAGCTAGGGTTCCCTTTTCTCCACATCCTCGCTAGCCCTTGTCATTTGTACATGTACTGATGGTAGCCATTCTGACAGGTGTGAGGTGATGGCTCATTGTGGTTTTAATTTGTGTTTCTTGTGCTCTGTGAAATAAGTCAGTCAGAGAAAGATAAATACCATATGCTTTTACTTATATGTAGAATCTAAAGAACAAAATAAATGAATCAACAAAATTGAAATAAACTCAGACACAGGGAGCGAACTGGTGGTTGCCAGAGAGTAGGTAAGTTGGGGACTGGAGAAAGAGCTGGAGGGATTAAAAAGTACAAATGGCTAGTTAAAAAATAGTCATGGTGCCCTGGGCTGGTGTGGCTTAGTTGGTTGGGCTGTCATCGAGTATACTGAAAGGTCATGGGTTTGATTTCTGGTCAGGGCACATACCCAGGTTGTGGGTTCGAACCTTGTCAGGGTACATGCGGGAGGCAACGGATCAATGTTTCTTTCTCACATTGATGTTTCTCTTGCTCTCCTCCTCTCCCTTCCTCTCTCTATAAAATCAATTTAAAAAAATAGCCACAGGAATGTAAAGTACAGCATAGTAAATACAGTTAGTAATATTGCATTAAGTAGGTATGGTGCCAGTTGGGTACTGGAAATATCAGGGGAACACTTTGTAAATTATATGATTGTCTAACCACCGTGATGTACAACTGAAACTAAAACAAAATAATATTGAAAGTAAACTGTAATTGAAAAAAACTGATTCAGACAAATATTTATAAGTATTACTACAGTAAGGTTTGATGAGGTGATGCATATATATATACTCTCCAGAAATAAAAAAGAGAGAGATATCTTTGCAGTAGAAAAACTTGGCGAACACTACCTAATGGCTTCATACATATTTAACATCACCACTAATGTGATAAGTGAACTTCCGGTACCTCCTGATGCAATGCACTGAGAAGGACACACTATCACATATATAGTGCTTTTGCCAAAAATAACGATAAACACAAAATGAGGGGAAGTCTAAAAAATGCATGGTCCACACACTTAAAAAATGTCAGTGTTATGAAGAGCAAAAGTTGACGAACTGTTTCAGATGAAAGGAAACTAAAGAGACATAACATCTGAATAGAATGAGTGATCCTGGATTGGATCTTGGATCTGAAAAAAATTGTTATGAAGAACACTATTGGGGCAATGGAGTATATTAAATATTATTGAATAAGCATGAAGTTTCCTGATTTGATTATACTGTGCTTATAAAACAAAATGCTCTTGTTCTAAGGAAATATAATGAAGTACGTAGGAGTAAAGGGGCACAATGTATGCGATTTACCCAAGTTGTTCAGAAAATGTATGTGTGTGTTTGGAGAGAGAGACAGAGACACAAGAGAGAAGATAAAGCAATGTGATAAACTGTTATTTGATAAATCCAAGTGAAGGGTATAAAAGAGTACTCGTAGTATTCTTGAAAATTCTCTGGGAGAAATTATTTTGAAATAGTTTTTAAAGTAAAAAAAAAAAAGAGAAACAATAAGAGTACTTATTGTTATAAAGACTAAATGGAATAAATCACAAAAAAAGGCTTTAGCACGTGGCTTGGCATAGAAGGAAAAACTCAATTTGTTAAATATTATGAAACCAATATAAATATATCAACATGTTAATATTTGATCAATATATAATAGCAACAGAAATATATTAATATCAACATATGCCTATAACATTTAACATATGTATTAATTGATCAATATATTTACTATGTTGATAATGTAATTGCTATGTTAATATTTATTACTAATATTAGTAGCAATATCAATATACTAATATTCATTGTTATAGTAAATAACTTTATTAAAAATAATACAATTGCATAATAATTATATTGTGGCTTGTATTATTCACTTAAATTATATCATAAGTAATTTGATTTTTTTTTAAGTTGCCATTTTCACTGTTGTTGTTTTTTTAATTAAATCTTTATTGTTCAGATTATTACATTTGTTCCTCTTTTTTCCCCCCATAACTCCACTCCTCTCAGTTCCTGCCCCACCCTCCGCCCTCACTCCCCACCCACTGTCCTCATCCATAGGTGAACGATTTTTGTCCAGTCTCTTCCCACATCTCCCACACCCCTTTCCCCCCCAAGAATAGTCAGTCCATTCCCTTTCTATGTCCCTGATTCTATTATAATCACCAGTTCATTCTGTATATCATATTATTTATTCACTTGATTCTTAGATTCACTTGTTGATAGATGCATGTTTGTTGTTCATAATTTGTGTCTTTACCTTTTTCTTCTTCTTCCTCTTCTTAAAGGATACCTTTCAGCATTTCATATAATACTGGGTTGGTGGTGATGAACTCCTTTAGCTTTTCCTTATCTGTGAAGCTCTTTATCTGACCTTCACTTCTGAATGATAGCTTTGCTGAGTAAAGTAATCTTGGTTGTAGGTTCTTGGTATTCATCACTTCGAATATTTCTTGCCATTCCCTTCTGGCCTGCAAAGTTTCTGTTGAGAAATCAGCTGACAGTCATATGGGTATTCCCTTGTAGGTAATTGAGTCTCTTTCTCTTGCTGCTTTTAAGATTCTCTCTTTGTCTTTTGCTCTTGGCATTTTAATGATGATGTGTCTTGGTGTGGTCCTCTTTGGATTCCTTTTGTTTGGGGTTCTCTGTGCTTCTTGGACCTGTAAGTCCATTTCTTTCACCAGGGGGAAGTTTTCTGTCATTATTTCTTCAAATAGGTTTTCAATATCTTGCTGTCTCTCATCTTCTGGCACCCTTATAATTCTGATGTTTGTACACTTGAAGCTGTCCCAGAGGCTCCTTACACTATCTTCGTATTTTCGGATTCTTTTTTCATTTTGGTTTTTCGGTTGGGTGTTTTTTGCTTCTTCGCATTTCAAATCTTTGACTTGATTCTTGCGCTCCTCTGGTCTGCTGTTGGGTGTCTGTATAATATTCTTTATTTCAGTCCGTGTATGCTTAATTTCTAGTTGGTTCTTTATTACAACATCGAGGGTCTCATTAGTTTTCTTGAGGCTCTCATCAAGTTTCTCGGCAGTTTCTAGAAAATTATTGAAAGCCCTTAAAAGTGCGTTTTTTTTAGCTCTATATCCTCTATTTCTGTCATGTTTTTTTGTCTCCATATTTTTTATGCTTTCTTGGTGCACCCCCTTGTGGTCTTTGTGCGCAGTCTTATTGTAGTTAAGCCTTGATTGTTGACGGCAATACGGGGGTGAATTGACCTTCAGGCTAACTGGCTATGAGAGTCAGTTGTGTCTGCAGTGGGAGAGCTACTGTGCTGAATCTCTAGGGCGGTGCTAATCTAGCCTTTGCCTGAGGCTCTCCGGCAAATGCCTCTGTGCAGGGCTTGGGCGGGGCGGGTCCCAGGGAATCTACAGGGCGGGTGGAGCGAGGAGTTATGGCTGCTCTCAGTTCCGTCCCCAGTGGCTCTGCAACCGCTGCAGACCTCGGAGAGAAAGCTGCCTTCCCGCTTCTCCCGTTTGAGTCTGGGTCCCTAGAGACTCGCCCGGATCTGGAGCTCAGAGTCTGAAACTCCCTCCCAATTGAAAACAACAACCACGCCCTCCGCTGCTGGCCCGCTCCACATGCACTCCGCACCTTAGTATTTCACCTCCGCACCGCGCCTCCTCTGAGTCTCGTATGGTTTCCTCTTTCCTCCTAGTTGTAGAACTTCCACTCAGCCACCCTTCCTGTGGTTCTGGATGATGTCCGTTCCGTCTTTTAGTTGTATTTTTGAAGTGGTTGTTCGAGGCAGCAAACTCTGGCGTTAACCTATGCCGCCATCTTCGCCTTCTTCCAGTAATTTGATTTTTAATGAAGTGTGATTTTTATTGTTATATCTCATAATTTAAATTTTTGTCTACTTTTGGGTGTTTTTTGTTTTAACTTGTATTCTTTATAAATAATATTTATAAATTTATAAAATAATTTATGAACAATAAAATTTTTGCCCCTTTCTCTGATTGTGTAGGACAGGGTCCTTGAAGAGCTATTGCTAAGTCAAAGGATGGACATTTAAAAACTCTTTAGTTCGCTGCTACATGGCTTCCCAGGAAGATTCCCCTATTTGCTGTTGCACTAGCATGATGTGAATGAACTGTCTGGCCTCTCCCTTACCAACATTGCATGGTATCAGATATTTTACTTTTTAGAAGGAGCAGATTTTCAAGAATTAAATTGTTTCTGGGTATTAGAACTTTGTTAGTTTTTAAAACTTTGCATTTTGTATTTTTCTCTAATAGCTTGACATTTTCCTAAGGAGACTTAGAAAGGAAAACAATGAAATAGCTTGTTTTTAAAACAAAGATGCGCTTAGTAGTGGTCAAATTAATAAGGGAACCAATGTAGATTGTTTGGTTTCCTTATTCACAAGGAAAATCATGCTGTTGACCAGAAAAATTAGTTTCCTTAAGTACCTAGGCCTAAGACAAAATTCCCAAGAGGGTCTCATGTACTGCACAGCTGGCTTTTGGCATCAGGTAGACCTGGGTTCAAGTCTTGATTCTCTTATTTCCTAGCTCCTGAACTTGAGCAAGTCGTTGGGTCTTTCTAAGCCGTTGTTTTCTACAGGCAAAATGAGACTAAATGTGTTTTCCTCACGGCATCGCTGGAATGTTTAAATGAGGTAATGTGGGAAAAGTGCTTGGTATCATACTGTTTGCTTTCTAAATATTAGTTTAAGGAGTTCATCATGCAATTAACGATGTTTTCAGCTACAATCTCAAATAAATAAAATAGTGAGTGTTGTATGTCTATACATAGTGTCCCTTACTGTACTCAGGAGAGTAATATTGCCCAAGCGCAACCCACAAAAATAAATTATTCTTGGGAGGTTAAAAGTTACCCTAGGACTAGAATCCGTGATTCTAGTGACTGTAGGTTAGCAATAAACTGAACCACAGGTCTGCATACCAGATGACCGTGTCCTAAATGCTTGATTATATTCCTGTACTTGCCCAGGAGACCACCAAAGAACAGCTTCCTGCTAATTAGATGCTGAGCTAAGACCTTTTTAGGTCGGAGAATCTTGATTTGGTTAAATTCTGGAAGTAATAAAACCAACAGCTTTTTATGGTCCATAACAATGTGTAAAAAACAGTATTTAGATTTAGACTGAGGCATCAGACATGTTAGAAAAGACGTGACCATTTCAAGTTTCCTTAAATAAATTTTACCTTGGGAGTAGACTGAAAAGCTGTCCCACCACCAAAGATATTGGACCAGGGTGATTGTCTACTTTTAAGTGGTTGAGAAGAAAATACATTTTCCCCAGCTCTAAGTTATCATTGTAAAACCAGACCATTAGTTGTAAATGTGCAGCTAATATAAAATTTAAAGGAACGGATGTTGAAAAATTAAGTTTTTTTCCCTATGTATCCCCCCAGGAAACAGTCATCGTAAAAGGCTTTCCCTAGCCTCTTGATAGTTAGCAGATGCTATGCTCCCACGAAACAGAGCTCAAGAAGATTTTGCCTATGCAGCAGAATTGGCCATAAATGTCTGAAGATATCTACTTGACCAAGATTTATGTTACATTGAAATTAAGTCTAATCTTAAAAGCAGTTGTCTATTTAATTAAAATGTACATGCACTAGTGAACAATTTCCAGACAGATGCTAAAAATCTCTCATATAGAGTGCTGAGACAAGGTGCCCCAAACATGTACATGCATAGAAATAGAACTTGGCTGGAAGAAAGAAGGAATTCCCCCCTTTTAGGGTGGTGCCTCTTTTCTAAATTCCTGTTTCAATCTGTGGAATGGTGCACCACTATTCCATCCGTGATAACTTCTTTATAATGTAGAGGTGAACTCAGTGCTGCTGAAAGATAACAAGGTGAAGGGTTTTCTTTGGAAATAGGTGGGGAATTCCAGCAGTTATTTTGATGAGTTGCATCCCTGCTCTCTAACTGTCCAGGGCTGATTTGTCCTGGCAGTGATTTGGGGAGTGTGCTGAAACACGGTAGGTCGTATTTTCAGAGCTCGCTTGACCTTCGAATTCTCTGGATCCTACGGCCTAATGTGACTGTGCTGTTGGCCCTTTTGGAAAGGACATTTCTTTTTGCTAAAGCTGTCTCGCTGCTGAGATGTCACGCCTTGCTTACTGGAAAGCACGCCTGGCTGTTGATTTGCCATCTCTGGCACTCCAACGGCACTTCACTTAGAGACTGACAGATTTCTCTTTCCCTGTGCTCTTGTTTTATTCTTGGCAAGTAGAGTAGTCTATCATTATGTTATAAAAACAGCTCCAAAGCACCAAATATGGGAAATCTGTGATCTTCCATTTAAATTATGATGGGGATGGCTTAGAATTTTTTAGTCAAATGTAGGGAGGTGTCTCCCAAGGAAAATTCTTACCTCACTCTCCATTCCAGTCCTCAAACTGCTCCGTCTCCCTAATTCCACATAGTTTTCATTATAATGACAAAATGACTAAGACCATCTGAATTTTTTTTTCAAATAAAAAAGTTGCAAGTTCACACTTCAAATGCTTGACATTTATTTGGAGAAGTTGAAAAGTTCCTTGTTAGTCTGTCACTGACATTTTTAAAGTGACTGATTATTCATTAATAAATATTAAAGTGCTTTCATATTTAGGAATAGTTAAAACCTTACTAACAACCATGCTGTCAATCTATGTTAAAGATTCTCCTGACTCCAATTACCTGGTTCAATCACTTCAAATTATTGGTATTCCTATGAATATAGCAATAACCAAACTTGTCTTCATAATATGAATCTCTCAGTTAGCTACCCCCAAATTGAGACTAAGATTCTTCTCTGCTTAAAACCAGACCACCTTCCTCAGTAAAAAGAATTGAAGTTTTGTGTTTATATGCCATTTTAATTAGTTCCTTAATTAATCAATGGCATGCCATTAATCTCAAGCAGAAATGGATATCACTTAATCATCCATTTAAGAAATAAGTCAAAGTGTGGGGGGAACCCATCAAATTGTGCAGAGCTTTAGAGACAAAAATAAAATTATCAATAAATCACAAAATGATTCAACAACTGTTCTTGGGAGATAATTGTGAAATCTTTCTTTTTTAAATTTAAATACTCACTTGGTTCTCATAAGGTATTTAACTGCTGTGTTTAGGACTGCTTCCATTCTTTTTATGGATTATGTAAGCTTAACTCTTAGATCTGTCTCAGGAGATATATTTGCTTCCAAGCCAAAATAGACCATGTACTTGCTTTTAGTGACTGCAAAGACAAAATGGATGTCTGACTGTTTAAACTTGGAGGATAAAAATACTTTCTCAAATTAGCTTCTCTTTTTTTTTTTTTTAATTTATTTTTTTTTATTTTTCGCTTAAAGTATTACAAAGGGTATTACATAAGTGTCCTTCCCCCCCCCCCCCCCCCCCCGCCCTTGACAAACCCCTACCTTCCCTTACCCCCCAGTGTCTTATGTCCATTAGTTATGCTTATATGCATGCATACAAGTCCTTCGGTTGATCTCTTACTCCCCTCCCTCCTGCCCCCCAACTCTCTCTGGCCTTCCCACTGCAGTTTGACAATCAGTTTGAGGCAGCTCTGCCTCTGTATCTATTATTGTTCAAAAGTTTGTAATGGTCTTTATTATCCATGAATGAGTGAGATCATGTGGTATTTTTCCTTCATTGACTGGCTTGTTTCACTTAAAATTAGCTTCTCTTAAGATACTTTCAGGTTTGGTGAAAGTAGGTTTTAGAGAAATGATGATGATGCCTTTTTTGAAGGAAAAATGTCGGGCAGATAATACTGATTAAGAACCATGGAGTTATAAAATATTCAAAGTTTATTTAGAGAATATTTAGATACATTTCCTTCATTCTGCTCCATGGAAAGCGCACCTAGATAGGGAATCACAGACACATACATTCCAACCCCAGCCCAGCCAGTTGGACTTGTAGCCATGGATCATTCATGTAGCTTCTCTTTGTCAGTTTCCTCATCCAGAAAATCACAAGGATAATGCTTTTCCTATTTACCTCAAGAGTTTTGAGGATTAAATAAAATCATGAATGTGAATGTGGACTCATGAACTACTGCACTATTTGTGAAGAGAGAAAAAATATACATCTGATATTATTTGAGGAGAACGTATAACCCCTACATTCTTTAATTAATCCTTGATTTCCATAGCCCTATTTTATTTTATTTAATTTTGGCTAATGTGACCATGGCTAAAGCCAGATTTTTGATCCAGGAATTTGTTACATAAGGAGACTGAAAATGTTTGCAAGACATTTGCTTAGATCAACAGCGCTCAAACTTTTTGTTCTCAGGGTTGGTTTATACTCTAAAAAAATTACTGAAGACCCTGAAGAGCTTTTATTTAATTGATGTTTACTGTATTAGAAATTAAAAATTAAAAATGTTTAATTAATTTCAAAGGAACAATACATTTATTACATGTTAACATAAATATTTTCATGAAAAACAGCTATAATTTTAAAAACAAAAATTACTGAAAAAGGGGTGTTTTACATTTTTTTTCAAGTCTCTTTAATGTTGACTTAATGGAAAACAGCTGGATTTTCACATCTGCTTCTGCATTCAATCTCTTGCAAATATCGCATGTCACATAGCCTCCAGAAAACTACATTCTGTACTCATGAGAGAATGTGAATGGACAAGGAAAAGAATATCTTATTATTATAAAAATCATTGTGACTTCATAGAGCCCCTCAAATGGTCTTGGGGATTTCTAAGTGTTCCTGACTACGTTGAGGCCTGCTGACTTACAAGATACTGCAGGCATACATTGCATCTTGTGATTAGGGTACATCCTGTCAGAGTGTACATCCTATGCAGATACCTAAATCTGATTTAGTCATCATATAAATCTCCCTAGGCTGTTGTTTAAAGAACTTATCAATTAATGATAATCTCAGAACTTACCAATTGTTTTTTTTTATTGAGCTATAATTGAGATAGAACATTGTACAAGTTTAAGGTAGCTAACATTAATTATTTTATAGCTATCACATTAATTGTTTCCAGGGGAACTAAACTTACTTCATTTCTACATAAAGGCATTATAGATACCTTTTTGTGGTCAGAAAAGCAGCAGGACTCTGACATTTTTCTACTGGCTTGTTTATGTAGTCGGTGATGATTACAAACTCGTTTCTTCAAGTAACTTAAGGGGAACAATTTACTTTGATAAAAACAGAAGATGGTATGATTACTGCAGGGGAGGCCCAGGAAGGAAGAGATTTGCCTTAAATCACACAGCTGCCTGATTGGAAAATTGCATATGGAATCCAGTCTTCTGATTCTTTACTCAGAGCTTTTATCCTGATTCATTCTTAACTCTATTGGAACACCTATGCTCTCATAGTGACCTGCACTTCCCCTTCGTGGTGAATTCATCACGTTCACATTTATAGTTCAGTGTCTGTCTGCCGCATTTATTGCTATATTCCTAGTATATAGCAGATCCTAAAAAATATCTATTGAGTAAATGATATTGTGATAAATGCACAGAATTAGAGTCAGGCTAGGTTTGACTGGACTTAGAAGTTAATGTTATTTAAAATCATGCCTCTTTAAAACACTGTCGTTGAAACATATTCCTACTCTGAGATATAGCAATTTCTGAAATATATCCAAGAGAAATTAGTACATAGGTCCACCTAAAGACATATAGGAATGTTCATAGCAGCGTTATTCATAATGGCCCCAGCCTGGAAATAACCCAAATGTCTATTAAGAAAGAAATAGATAAATTTTTGAAAATTCATGCAGTAGTATATTAAATAGTAATAATAAAAATAAAAGTAAAATACTGGTATTCAAATAAGGTGGGAAAACCTCACAGAACTCACGCTGAGTGAAATAAACCAGACACAGACAATATATACTGTATGATACCATGTATACAATGTTCAGTAATAGGCAAAATTCCTCTGTTTTGATTTCAGCTAGACTAGTGGTCACCTCCCAGTAGAGAAGGAGGTTATTGACTGGGCAGGGAAATGAGGGAACATTTTGGGATACAGAAAATATTCTATATCTTTATCTGGGTGGTAGTTACATACGTGTGTAAGTTCATCAAACTCTATACTTAAGACTAATGTACTTTATGCACTTCATCTCAAATCACATGTTTTTATACCTCAAGTATGTGTTTATTTTGTTAATCCTCACCTGAAGATATTTTTCCATTGGTTTTTAGAGAGAGTGGAAGGGAGAGAGAGAGAGACAGAGAGAAAGATGCATCGATGTGAGAGAGACACATCTATTGGTTGCCTCCCCCACATGCCCCAACCAGGGCTGGGGATTGAGCCTGCAACCGAGGTACATTCTCTTGACTAGAATCAAACCTTGGACCCTTCAGTCCATAGGCTGGCACTGTATCCACTGAGCCAAACTGACTAGAACTCAAAATATGTTTCTAAAAAACCCTAATGCTAGAACTTTCTTTGGAAAAAATTTTAAATCTTCAATGTGGAGGATCAATTTTTCAAAAATGTCCTAATTTCTATGTAAATGATATAATTAATATTAATAGTCAACATTTATGGCATGTTTCCTATGCTGCAGTAGCCATGTGAGTGCTTTGTATACATCAGCTAATCTAATGACATTTGTTCTTTACTTTGGAGGTGCCAGAGGATTTCTCGAGCATATTACTCCATTCAAAATTCATGCCAGCTCCTGGAGATGTCCAAAGGGATAACCCCTTCTATACGTCAGGAATTGAGGTTCTGAAAGATGAGGACACTTCTCCAAGGTCACACGACTTGTAAATGCCAAAGCTTTCCTGCCATCCATGACTCTCTGTGTGCTAAGCTACTCTTTTGTTCTTTTATAGATGTATTACAAAGCATTAATCAGGTAAGTTCAAAATATCAACCTTACAGGTTCTTCCACTGTGAACAAGTGACGTTTGATGAAGATAGCCTTAAATGTAAGAGTCAGTACCAGCAGTGTTGCTAGACCAGGGCTGGGCAGTGCACAGCCCATTTTCCACCAGGTTGAAACAGTAGTGACCTCTGGGCACACTAAAGACTCCTTGAAATCACTCCAGGTGGAAATGCTGAGGTTGGCAGGCTGGTCCTGCTCGTCGTACCACAGGGGAATTAGAAACATGGAATATATTGCAAAGACGCAATGTGGACCGCTGGCTTGGAATCTAAGGACCTGAATGCATGTTCCCATTCCACCATTAGCTCTGGGAACTTGGACACATCTTTGGATTTTGAATTTCTCTTCTATAAAATGAAGACCCAGAGGCAGTTCATTTCTATTATCCCATGAATTCACTCTGTGAATACATTTATTGGATACAAGACTGAGGAGTCAGCCTCTTGCTACAAAAGTACAGCTAAAAGTCATTAAGTCTTCTGAGACCAACAGAATAATGTAAAAATTGTAGTGTTTTATGATGATTAAATGAGTTAATGCCAATGAAATAGCTTTGGAAATGGAAAAGACTCTAATATTAGGAAGATTATTTGCAATATTCAATTAGAGTAATTAATATTTATTGAAGTTGCCCATATTGGAGTAGGTTAGACCATTCACTTCTTTCTTCTCTTCATGCACTAAGTGAAAAATGATGCCTATTGGATGCTGCAATTTATGCAATTAAAACCCTAAGTAAGGGCTATTATTAGAAACCAAAGCTACAGTACACTTGATATTTCTATTAAAGATGGTGAAGAAGGGTCAGTTCTAGAGAGTTTACTGTTTAAGAAGACAAAAACACAACACATATGCCTAAGGTGCCTTTGCAGAAATTGAGCAAGATAACCAATCAGTGAAAAAGCATGGAGCAGACAGGTAATACATTCCCACTCCATTTCCTATGGCAATGAGAATTTGTTTTGCTGAAATGTAGCTGGTCAGATGTTTCATGAAAAAAAGTTCCTTGCAGAATACATTTTGGCTTTGAAATTTTTCTGGGATGGAGTTTCTGGTAATCGTAGTTGTGACAGATCTAGGTGTCATTTATAATTTATAGGTGATAAAGTATTTACAGTTTATTTTAGGTCTAAAACTACTGCTAGTGATACATAATTAATCATTCTACTGGATTTAAGTCCAAGCATCCTAAAAGACTTACACTCCTATTCCTCAGAATAAGTAATTAAAAAGGTCTCACTTTTTTCCCATCCACCACTGGAAACTGTAGTGTCAGCACTCTTCCCAGGCGCCCAGTGCTCCCCCATTCAGAACACTTAAGCGGAAATGCTCAGGAGAGGCCAAAAAAAGGGAAACAGGAGTCAGGAAATTCTCCATCATTTTTCAATGATAGCATTTGTCAGAAGAGGAAATTAGATGATAGGAAAGTACTGAATTGGATACAATTATAATTGACTGTTAAAACCCAAGGAAATAAGCTAAAACTACTCTGAAGACAGTGGGGTTGATAAGTATGCTGCAAGACACTCAGGCGATTAAGGCTGAATGTGAGAATGACAGCACATTTGTCAGGAGAGAGAAGAGCAAGCATCCCTGCTGGATTATCAAAGGAGCACACACAACAGTGGCTCATCGCTTGTACCAAAAGTACCACCTAGAGTTTATTGTCTGCTAAGATTCACTCTTCATGCTTACATTCTATGGATTTGAACAAATTTATGAAGACATATCCACCATTAAAATATTACACAGAGAGACTTGGCCCGGTGGCTCAGTTGGTTGGAGCATTGTCCTGTACACCAAAAGGTTGCAGGTTCAATTTCCGTTCAGGGCACATACCTAGATTGCAGGATCGATCCCCAGGAAGATTGCAGGATCGATCTCCAGGAAGCAACTGATCGATGTTTTTCTCTCACATTGATGTTTCTCTCTCTCTCCCTTCCTTTCTCTAAAAATCAATAAATATATCCTCGGGTGAGTATTAAAAGAACAGTATCTATCATTCAGAGCTTTATTACCCTAAAAATTCTCTGTGCTCCATCTATTCTTACCTCTTTCTCCCTTGATCTTTTTACTTTCTCCATGGTTTTGCCCTTTTCAAAATGCCAGGTAGTTGGAATTATACAGTATGTAGAATTTTCAGAATGACTTCTTTCACATAGTAACATGCATTTAACATGTCTTTTCATGGCTAGATAGCTCTTTTTTTTGTTTGTTTAATCCTCACCTGAGGATATTTTTCCATTGATTTTTAGAGAGAGTGGAAGAGAGGGAGAGACAGAGAAACATCAATGTCAGAGAAACACATTGATTGGTTGCTTCCTGCACATTCCCCGACCAGGGCCCGGGCTGGGGAGGAGCTTGCAATCAAGGCACATGTTCTTGACCAGAATAGAACCTGGGATCCTTCAGTCCACAGGCTGAAGCGCTATCCACTGAGCAATCGGCTGCAGTGGTCGGTAAACTGCGGCTCGGCAAACTGCGGTTCTCGAGCCACATGTGGCTCTTTGGCCCCTTGAGTGTGGCTCTTCCACAAAATACCGACTTCTGCACATGGGCCACGAAGTTTCAATCGCACTGTACTTGCATGCCCGCACATGGTATTTTGCGGAAGAGCCACACTCAAGGGGCCAAAGAGCCACATGTGGTTTGCGAGCCGCGGTTTGCCGACCACTGGGCTAGGGCATATAATTAACTTTATGAAAGTTATGTTTCCTGTAGACATTTCAGAATACATTGCAATCTAAGTTTGTTATTTTTTTGCTTAGAATGCTGAAAGCATTTCCCCTTCCCCCAAAAGAAGTGGTATAGAAATGGTATTTCCATTTCTAGACTAATTAATAAACTTTATTTAGTCCAGATGTTAGAAGAAGCACACTGATGCAACCACCTATTAGATTTCTTTATCAAATGGATTTTATTTCAACTAATAGCATCTAGAATCATCTGCATTTCTTTTTTTGCATTTGAGATATTCACAAGGTGGGTGATTTTTAAATTCAATGAAAACAAAATTGTCTATCATGTTGTGTCTTAAGGCTTTATTTCTTGTCCTTTCAAGATTAGTACAGGAATCATACATGGTAACTGTATTTTGTTTACTAATAACTGTTGGGTAAGCAGTGTTTGTTTACTTAAAAAAAGCTTGGAGGTTCTTCAAGAAGTTTCAGACAGCAAATGGAATGACTCAAGAGATTCTTGAAGACTTAAAATTTATGACTTTGAGTAAGATATGCAGCAGTCATTGCAGAAATATCTATATAGCAAGTTTTTAAATAAAATACCTTTCTTTCTTCTTTTGCATTCTTATTCATTTTTCCCCTTCTTTCTTTCTTATATAATTTTCTCTCCTTTTTCATTCCCCTCTCTCTTTCCCTCATTTTTCTAAGGAAAAGGGTATGGTGTGATGACCTTGTTAGGGAAACCAGTCTTGATTGAATTGGATTTATAGTGCCCTGTACTTTAAGGTTTAGAATAACCAGACATGTCTCAATGTAAACATTTCCCCCAAAGTAAGATAATACTCCTACTTTTCTATAAATGGTCAATCTAAAAGTTTGGCCAGATGGTATGCCATTATTTTTTCGTCTGGTGGAGATGAAATACAAGAAAGTATTTTAGTATGCAGTTGTTAAGGAACAAAACTCTCACCCACTGAATCCTGATGAGTTGAACCTCCATGGAGCGGACATTTCTTGACCTGTGATATATTGAATCAGTGGGGTCAGAAACCATATGCAAATGAGATGAGATTCATGAAACTTTTGTAAAAAGATCCAGACTCATAAACTGAAGAGCTAAGGACTTAAAAACAGAACCCTGGACTCTCCTAACTTTTCCTTTGACTGTTGTGACAAAAGTTAGATCAGTTCCCCTTCCTCCTCCCTGCTGAATGAATGCTGGGCATCTTGTCTTAATTAAATAACAACCTTTCAGAATGGGAATTTGTTTGAAGTAAAGAGGTTCAGAGAGGAAAGTGTGTTTGAGGAGTTTGAAGGGTCAGGAAACAACTGTGTGGGTATGTATGTGGGTGGGCGGGAGCATGTGTGTGTGTGTGTGTGTGTGTGTGTGTGTGTACCTGTGTGTGTGTTATATGTGTGAGTATGCACACACATGGGTGTGAAGGTGTGTGAATATGTGAGTGCATGCCTATGAATGTGTTTGTGTATGGGTTCGCCACCCGTGGGTGCCTATGTGGGTGTCCCATGTGTGCACCTGTGTGTGATGCATTTGAGAGACTGTGTATGTTGCATGTGTGTGTGGGTGTGAGATGCAACTGTGTGCTGAGAGCTGCGGGCGGGAGAGGCAGCTTCGGCTCAGCCAGTGGCAGAGCAGTGAGGACACAACTAATAGTGAGAAAAGAAGCAGGGGAGAGACAAGGAGGAGAAGCCGTTGGCCTCATTAACAAAAGCTCAGTTTTGTCCCTGCGGACCCAGCCAGCAGAAGGGACTGAGGAGCTGTGGCTCTCCGCCAGGGAGGTTGATCCCTGCGAACAGTTCAGGCATCCTCTATCATGCCCCACGCAGAGGAGTCCTGGGGCTCGGCAGCCGGGAAGTTTCAGAGCCGCCGCGGCAGCAGCCTTGGAGGAGACCCGCGGAGACAGTGAAGTGTGTATGTGACCTTCAGCTCTATATTTTCTTGTTGGGAGGGTTAATGGACATTTAGTACAAAGAAAGCTCAAACTCAGCTGACCTGAAAGACTGGAATTTCAGCTCGCTTTCCTTCCCTGGGTTGTTTTCCTCCCCCTTCCTCTCAAAGCTCTTTAAACCAGAGATTAACCGGTCAGTGACTCTGATTCCGCCAAAGGTCTCTAACTCTGGGGCTTGGAAAGGAAAAGCACTACCTGTGAGTATCTGCTTTCTGTACTTCCTCTCATCTGAACTGTGCATGTTCTGTTTAGCAGAATGCCCCAGAGGTGGTGTGCGGTGGTAGCATTGACTCCAAGTAATGAGGCAAGAAGTCTATGGAGTCTGCTTGCAAAAGTTTAATTCGCATGTAAACTCAGAAGGTGGTAGCTTGCAGTGTTAAAAAACCATGTGCCCAAAATGGGATTTTCTCTATCACGTAACAAAAATGTATAACTTCCTTCTGAGCCCATTTCCAATGGCACTTAGCAATGGAACCATCATTTCTTAATTTTGTGAGTCCAACCTCACCAAAATCAGAATGTTTCTTCTCAGCTAACAGAAATGGCAAAGGAAAAGAGGCAAAAATTAACAAAACAGATAATATCCTCATGGTACAAAGATTTGGAAATTTGGAAATGATTTTTGGATATCTTTAGTTTAGTTGCATGTGGGTATATATTTCTAGAAGCATGGTTTCTTTTTTATGGGGATAATAGTTGAAGAGGCAAAGAAATATTGTTCTGAAGTTTCGGACTGATTTTTAAGCCTTTCCTGCTTATTACCCAGATTTGGTCTAGAGATTTCAATGCTGCAGTAAATGGTTTTTTTTTTTTTTTTTTTTTTGGTTTTCATCTGATGTACAGAAAGAGTTTTTAAGGCATTTAATGTTGATTTTCTGACTTTTTCCTATTGCTCTCCATCTTGTTGCATGGCATGAATTACACAGCTTTAAAGGAGCATTTCCGGAGGCCGGTTGGGGTTTATGGCCTGAGGCTCTTGCTGGAGAGATTAACCTCTTCAGGGCTGGTCCGCGGATTAGACCTCATGATGCAAATGCTCTTCGCGCTTCTGTTCTGGAAAACTGATACTGCCAGTTACAGCTTGAAAAGTTACTTCTCCGTGCCCTGCCTACACTTGGTCAAAGCGCTTTCAGCGGAACTCTAGGCACATGTTAACTACCTTTGCTCTTTCACTCCATCAGGGACTCTTCAAATCCAGCATGCATGAGAACCTGCAGGCCGCTTGGTGGTAGGCCACACCCGCAGAGAGTCTGAGACCTGGGGTGGGGCCCGGCATCTACCCAGATGAATCTGATGCAGGTGAGCTCCCTGCATCTAACTTGTTCTTGGCAATTAAATTCTTTTCATGTACTTGGTTAATATTAAACTTCATAGCTAATGAACACACTTGAGTTTGAGCTGATGTTGAGCATAAATTGTGTGCAACATGGTTTTGCACGCTTGGCCGACAAACCAGGGCTTTTAACCAGCTTTCCCATCAACCCCCTCTTTCTTTTTTTTTCTTGCTCCCCTTTCCATTCCTATGTGTGAGAAAGGGAGTTGGGCAAAGGAACCTGGACACCATATTCCCCTGCCTCCATCTTTTGGGCTGTAGGGTCTGACCTGCCTCCACATGGCTAAGCAATGTTTGTCTTGTAAACCTTAAGCCCAGGCTGTTCTGATAAGGGCCTAATCTCCAAAATCTATAGGGAACTCATACAACTGTTCTTAATTCTTTTAAAAAATATATTTTATTGATTTTTTACAGAGAGGAAGAGAGAGGGATAGAGAGTTAGAAACATTGATGAAAGAGAAACATCGATCAGGTGCCTCTGCACACCCCCTACTGGGTATGTGCCCGCAACCAAGGTACATGCCCTTGACCAGAATCGAACCTGGGACCCTTCAGTCCGCAGGCCGATGCTCTATCCACTGAGCCAAACTGGTTAGGTCTGTTCTTAATTCTTTATCAGCCTCTGGGATGCTCTGCTCCTGGGACAGGCTAGGCTGTTCGGCTGAACTCTGCTAGATTTCTTGGGACTGTTCAGGAGCAGCCCAATTCTTAGAAACTGAGTTAGATGGGGCCAGTCCACAGGGGCTGGGAGAAATAGGAAGTGATTTCTCCATCATGTCAAGGTCCTCATTGGACAACATAGGAAAGTAATGTTAACATAAGAAACATTCCAATCTGTCAAGAGTATTTTTGTGAGTTTATTTGAGCCAAACTGTCAATAATTGCCAGGAAGCAGAATCTCAAAGCATTGAGATAATGGTCCGAAGAATGTCAGTTTTGCACCTTGTTTTATACATTACAATCAAAAGGGGGTTAATGAAATTCATTGGTGATAGATTAGGGAGGCGGGAGAAAGCAAACTGGGAAACCTCTGGGATTGGCTAAAAGGTAAAATGATAGATACATACTTCTACTCAGGTGGGTACAGGGTGGTTAACAGTCAACAACTAACTCAGTAACAACGAGGGGATTTGTGGTCTCTCACAGAGTGCTTTGAGGGGTCCGGAAAAAGGAAAATTACTTTGACATTCCAATGATCTTAGATGCTAAAAGACAATAGGCTCGCCCTGACTGGTTTGGCTCAGTGGATGGAGCGTCAGCCTGCGGACTGAAGGGTCCCGGGTTCGATTCCAGTCAGGGGCATGTGCCTTGGTTGTGGGCACATCCCCAGTGGCGGGTGTGCAGGAGGCAGCTGATCGATGTTTCTCTCTCATCGATGTTTCTAGCTCTCTATCCCTCTCCCTTCCCCTCTGTAAAAAATCAGTAAAAAAAAAAGACAATAGGCTCAGTTACGGTAAAGATTGACCTTTGTCAGGGAAGAGCCAGGCCTAGAACATGACTACTGACCATAAACTGCTTTTTATTCTAAAAAGTGTTCATTTCAGACCCTTTTTTGTGGTTACTTTAGGTCTCTGAGTTTGCAGGGCTGCCATGCAGGCCTTCCCTAATCTATCTAGTCAGGTGGACATGTGGCCCCTGTTGGTCCACAGTAAGAATTCAGCCCCCACCTCATCCCCATCCCCGATGGCATTTGATGGCACTGCATATTGATGGCATTGGATGTTTAGAATAAAACGAAAATAGGATGTGGTCATTAGTACTTCTTTCCTTTCCCTCTCTCCTCATTCCAAATAGGTGGGGGTGCCTGCTCCATGCCAGGCTCGGTGCTGGTTTCCAAGGACTCCAATGTCAACAGCATGGACAGGGTTTTTGTGCTCATGATGTTTCAAACCTTAGCTGCTGCTGACCAGTCTTGGGCAAGCCACCTAATCTCTCTAAGTGTCACTTCTACCACCGATAAAACCAAAGGATTGAATTAACTTGAGTTTGGGTGTCTTTCCAGCTCTGATATTCTGACACTGATGGATATGGCTCAGTCTTCTAAACTCAGTTATTGGTGAATGGGAACCTTTTTTTCTTTTTAATTTTTTACTAAAGTGTGGTTGGTATAGAATGGGAACTTTTTAGCATTTGCTTTGAGAACAGACCCAAAGAATAGACTTCCTGTTTTTTTTTCCAAAAAACTTTCAAAAAGATCTTTAAAAAAATTATTTTTCTCTCACAAAGAACCAAGACCACTGGTCCAGCGAGTTAGACAATTGCCACCTTTACGGAGCACACTGCCCTTGGGCACAATGGGACCCTGCACCTCTCTGGAAAGGCTGTTTCTCTGGGCCAGGTTACATAGGACGGCAGCCTCTTATCTTGTCTGAATCTGGTGTTGCTACCCCTTTGGAGAGCTGGGTGGTCTGAGCAGGGCTTGCTGGCTTCCATACCTGCTCGGCTTGCAACCTGACCCTTTCATTCAAGTGATTTAATAGCGTTTGTGCTATCAGGTGAGCTCAAACAGAGACCTTTGAAGGGCTGGGGGGAACCCCCCCCCCCCCCCCCGCCCCCGAGGAAATCTCACATTCTGTCTGTGCTGCAGCTTCTCTCACTGCATGACTGAGGCAACATTTCAAAGTGTTCTGAAACTTGGCCATCAAGATAAGAAAATATAGCTGTGATCTCTGTGCTTTTCGGACAAATGTAGCCTCCAGCTGCCTGAAGGTATCATGTTTAGGTGGGAAACTACTCATGGGAGGAGAGAGTACAGGGATCTTGCAGAGTTGGGATATTTTTTGACAACATGTTTTGGCCTCTCTTTGTTAAGTTTAAAGGAAATGACACAGTAGTCTTTGGTTTCTCTCTTACCCCTCTCCATTTATGGGGTTGCTTCTATGATATCAGGATACTCCTGCTGTGCCTCATGCAAAGACTGCCTATCACTCTTCACTCTCAACCTTATCCTTGAGATATCTGGCTTCCTTAGAGACAGGGGCAGATAAACACTCCAGGGCTCACTAAGCCCCAGGTTCTTCCATAGGGATCCCATCTCTGCATTCTCTCATGTGTCATCAGCGGCTCAGCACTTACAGAGGCTCTCTGCATTCTTCTCTTAAAATAAATGAGCCAGGACTGAGTCTCACGGGGTCACACACAATGCCATGGTATTTTCATCCAAGGTCTACATTTCTTGTTAGCATAAAAATTCTTTCTTCTGTAAATTATCAGCCAAAACCATCATGAAGTTAGGGGAATGTCATAAAGGGTCAAAATTCCCAGGTGAAAACTCATCCACATGTTTGAAAGTTGTTGGCTGTTTCCTATCAAATCCCTTCCGTGGTTCAGATTTGCTTCTCCTGTAAAAGGAATTCTCCTCTTTGGAAAGATAACACAGCATCAACACCACAGCGGTAATTTTTGTTTTATGTAAGTCTTTCCCTTTATTAGAACATGGTTGGATGATTTTATTTCATCCAATAAGCATTCGTGATCATTTTAAAACCAAAAGGTTAGTCTTGCTAGATCACGAAAATGAAATCAGAGTCGTATAGTAGAAAAAAGGAGTGGCCTTGGAATAAATTTCAACTGGGTTCCAATCCTTGGCTGCAATATTTTTTGGTTCTGTGAGGTTTGGCAAGTTACATAGCCAGTTTCCTGGGGAGTAAATGAGGGTATCGATACTTAACAGGTATAGTAAGGGCTACAGGACATTTGGAAAGTGCCATGCATGGTGCATGACATATGATCAGTGTTCAATAAATATTTCTTTTTGGGGGAAGGGTTAGCACATCTGTGAAGGCTGGAAAGAAGTAAACATGTGATAAACCATTCAATTTATAGGTAGAAAGAAAAGAGAATGTGAAATAGAGCTTTTTTTCCTCAGATCTCATTGACTGGGCAGGATAGATCTTAACCCTCTACTCCCTGGCCTTTAACTCTGACCAGCAGTCTAGTTCTCACTTGCTTCTTTCTCACAGAGTGAGTAGAGCATGAAACAGATGCTGGAGCTCACAGGCCCAAGTGATTAGCATGGAGCGAGCCAGGGTGATGTGAAAATCATTCTGTCCTTATTTCTTCCTGATCCTCCAGAATTGGAGCCTTGTACGGCCATTGCAGATAAATATCTAAGGAGATTAATTATTGTTTTTGTCAGGTTTTTGCTTCATTGTAGCAAAGAACCCAACCTTATAGGGAATGTTTGAGAACTTGAAACTCTGGGATTTGCCTGTAAACTATCACCAAATGGAAAGAAATAGTCACTCAAACGGTAGCTTTCTCTCTCTCTCTCTCTCTCTCGCTCTTTCTCTCTCTTTCTCTTCCTTCCACCAGTTTTCTTATAGGTGCAATATTTGCATTGGGGTAAGTCAGCTGGTATATATTGAGCTTCCTGTGCCAGGCCCAATGACCAGGACTATAGGTACTTGAATGAGCAGTACAATCATGGTTGTTATCTTCAAGGAGCTTACAGATATTGTAAAAGGCAGACTTTTGAATGAATGACTTCAAGTAAATAATTATATGTCTTTAGGTGTGCAGCATGAGGTTAGGGGTATTACAGGATTCTATCCTATCAGATAACACTGATCTGGGAGGGGGACATAGCGGTTTAGCCAGGCAGTGGGGGAAGGGCATTCATGGTAGATGTGATGGAGGTGAAATTCCCAGGTGAAAACTCATCCACATGTTTGAAAGTTGTTGGCTGTTTCCTATCAAATCCTTTCCGTGGCTCAGATTTGCTTCTCCTGTAAAAGGGATTCTCCTGTTTGGAAAGATAACACAGCATCAACACCACAGTGGTAATTTTTGTTTTATTTAAACCTTTCCCTTTATTAGAACATGGTTGGATGATTTTATTTCATCCAATAAGCATTCGTGAAGAAGGAAGAAGACCTGAGTGACACTTGCCAGTGGCAAAGAGGAGAGTTGTGTGAGAAGAGGCTGCAGAACTGGGCAAAGGACAGTCATGCAGGGAAATCTAGACTCACAAAAGGGACCCTGGAACCCATACTCCATCTTTAATAGAAGGGTCCCTTCCTGTGTCTATTAGTATATCTCAGCCCTGGCCACTATGGGACAACTCTGAAAATGTTTTTTTCTAAAAGTAAGTTGAGATGCTACCCATTACCATGGAACCACAAAGTAAAGTCTCTCCTCCTTCAAATATTCGAAGACAAGCTATTCACAAATTGCTATCAAAGTAGGTTTGCTTTTTCCCATACATAGGCAGTTGATTTTTGGAAATGTAGAGTTTTATACTTGTGCTCATTAAAAGCCAACTTACTGGCTTTAGTCCATCATTCCAGCCTCTGCTTACTGAGGCTGTGGATCTTGATTATGTCCTCAGTGGAACTGCTAACCTTCCTGGATTTGCACTGTCTGTGAATTAGGTAAGCTTGTCTTCTATATCTTTTTTTATTATTATTTGGAAAGTTGTTTAATAAGAGGGGGCCAAAATGGGGCACACCTCAAATATTTATTTTAAGAGAAATGGTGTCTCTAATATCTTTCTATACTTTTTAACATTTTTTTGTTATTAACTTCTAGAGAGAGAGAGAAAGGGAGAGGAAGAGGGAGAGAAACATTTATTGGCTACCTCTTGCACGCCCCCTACCACCGATTGAACCCGAAACCCAGGCATGTGCCCTGGCCAGGAATGAACCCAGCAACTTTTTGGTCCATAGGATGATGCCCAACCAACTGAGCCACACAAAGACGTCAATGTGTGTTGGTATTCTTTTTAAAAAAATATAATTTTATTGATTTTAGAGACAGAGGAAGGGAGAGGGCTAGAAAGAGAGAAACCTTGATATGAGAGAGAAACATTGATTGACTGCCTCCTGCACTCCCCTTACTGGGGATTGAGCCTGCAACCCAGGCATGTGCTCTGACTGGGAATTGAACCTACAACCTTTTAGTACATGTAACAATGCTCAACCAACTGAGCAACACCGGTCAGGGCTGTTCTTGTTTTGGCAAGAATGCTAAAGGCATTTCAACTAGAAATGCTGATTTCATCTCTTGGTACATGTTCAATGCATATCACATGCAACAGACAGTTTTGTCCACCTACCTTCAAAATGCATAAATAGCTATGGTTCGATAAATGCCCTGTTATGGGTTTAAATAAAATATGATTCTCTGCAATAGCGGAAAGAAAATCATTGCAAATGGACTGATCAGGTCTTAGGGTATCTTGTAGGAGGCATTTCAGGAGGTGTTAATCTGTGAAATGGATTTTAATTAATGAGGATGAAAGTAAAGACATTCCGGGTCCTGGGGGGAGGGGGGCAGCCATGTGCAGGGGCATAGAGGTAGGAAGTGTCCTGCAGGTCATTGTGAATGTGTAACTGGAACTTAGGGGTGAGGGTAGGGCTGTGGTTTGGGGATACAAAAGGCCTTTGAGTGGATATGTAGTAAGAAGAAAAATGTTAGGTCAAATTTTTAAGAAATGTCACATTTCTAATGGTACTATGGGACCAACAGGGGAGAAAAAAGAAAGAGAAAGATAAGGAAGCATAAATAAAAGAGAAAGAGGCATTGGCAAGGAAGGAAAAGAGCAGGACTGTATTGAGGCACAGAAACCAGGGGAGAAGCAATTATGTGCAGTGTGGTGGAGGGCATTGTTGGGTGCTGCAGAGACCGAAGAGGACTGTGGGAGAAAACTTCCACCTGATGTATCAGTTAATAGGTCGCTGGCAGCTTTTGAGGCAGCTGTTTCAGTGGGCTTGTGGCAATGAAAATCAGGCAATCCTTTTAGGAAACACAAGAGTGGTAAAAGTGCATAGAAACAGCTTGTCAAGGAGATAGAGACAGTTGGTCCAGAGGAGGCATGTTATGAGAAAGGACAAAAAATATTTGATGAGTATTAGCGGTAATAGTCATAAAAGTAGTAAGTAAAAATATTAATATTTACTGAACACTCTCTATGTGCTATATGCTCACCTATGCTTTTTCTTTTGATTCTCATACCAGAACGATGGGTTGGTGTTTTAATCCTTTTTAAAGTTGAAAAAACTGAGACTAAGAATTTAATGTGGCCAAGATGACATCATCAGTAAGTGGCAGAACCAGCATCAAATCTAAGTTAGCAAGTTCCCTCCTCCCTGTTGTACTGCACCAGTGCCTGTTTTGGTGCAGCGGCTTTCCTGTTGTAGGTGTGGCTTCTCCAATGGGAGAGCAGTGGGCCTGCTGATTAAAGCCAATTTATCAAAGTGATAATAATAATGAAAAGAAAAGATGGGGACCAAAAGGCAAGTGCACCTGAAGAGCTGATTTCTACCGAAGATGGGATAAGTATCTCAAGCTTATTTCTAAAATATAAAATAACCCCTTTTCACATGAAGTCATTGTCTTTGAACCTGTGTGTGATGTAATGTCCCACAACAGTAAGAGCATCGGCCGTTCATTGCAGATTAGACACAAGGCCCTTTCCTTTTGCATCTCTTTCCTTCCATTCCCCTTACTTTCTTCTCTTTTAATACTTTCTGGTCTTAAGAAAGTCAGACTCCTGCTCACCACATGTCATGGCTCAGTAACTTTGATCTCCTCATTGATCGTGGCCTCAGCTACTAAGATCTACGGCCTTTCACACAATAGGGCTGAATGAAATACTAAAATTTTGGGAGATACTTGGTGCCTTAAGCCCTTAGAATTCTCAGAACAATAAAAAGTAGCTGCTGCTGGAGGTACTGATTTGTGATTAAAATGTCACTTTAGGGTGGTTTACCAGAAGGAGAGGAGAGGGGTTGAATGAATGGCCCTTTGACTATTTTAAGTAGCTACCCAGAGAGTATAACATTGATTTTTATATCCTCTTTATATCTTGTTTACCATGTGTATTAATTTGCTAGGCCTGCCATCACAAAGTACCACAGACTTGGTGGCTTAAACAACAGGAATTAACTTGTTTACAATTCTAGAGACTAGAAGTCCAAGATGAAGGTGCAAATAGGCTTTATTCCTTCTGAAGCCTCTCGTCTTGGCTTGTAGATGGTTGTCTTCTCCCTATGTCTTCACATGGTCTTCTCTCTGTACCCATCTGTGTCCTTTTTCCCTCTTTTTAAATATGATTTTTAAAATTGATTTTAGAGAGAAAGGTAGGGAGGGATAGAATCATCGATTGGCTTCCTCCTACATACCCACTATTGGGAATTGAGCCTACAACCTGTGCATGTGCCCCTGACCTGGAATCAAACTGGTGACCTCTTGGTTCATGGCTTGATGCTCAACCACTGAGCAATACCAGCTGGGCCTTATTTCCTTTTTTTATGTGGACATTAGTCATATTGCCTTAAGGTCCATTCTAATGACTTAATTTTAACTTAATTGTCTCTTTAAAGACCCTACTTCTGCTCTGGATGGTGTGGCTTGGTTGGGCAGCGTCCAGTGAACCAAGAAGTTGCTGGTTAGATTCCAAGTCAGGGCACTTGCATGGGTTGCGAGCTTAATCCCTGGTAGGGGGCGTGCAAGGGTAGTTGATCAATGTTGCACTCTCATATTGTTTCTTTCTTTTCCCTCTTAAAAAATCAATAAGCTATTTTTTTTTAAAAAAAACCCTATCTCTAAATATAGTCATATTCTGTAATACTGGGGTTTAGGACTTCAACATAAAGTTTTGCAGGAACAAAATTTAGCCCTAAAACCATGCCAAGATCTCTGCCTGGTGTTAGTTAGCGAATACTTCAAATTCTTAAGACATTACAGCATGTCTTCAAATAATTTTGTTTTGTTCAATGTTGATGAGATGCTGTATGAACTTAACTCTTGTTTCTATCAATTAGCCTACAGTAAAATTGCTTTTGTTATACGTCTCATTTTGTTTAAGGTCACAGAACCTATTAACAACATTAAGTGAGGACTTAAGGTACTACAGCCAAAGGAAATAGGACAAAACTCGGAGATACACAAACCTATGTTAAAAAAATCAGTTATAATACACTATGGATTTGGAGTGTGGCTTCAGGATGGAGTGGTAGGGAAAATTCGCCAGAAAGGACTAGCTTTTTCACTTTCAGAAAAATCCCAGATGGAACTGATTTTGTTTTTCTCATTTGGCCATAATGCCTGGGTGGTGCTGTTTTGACTTTTCCAGTTAGGAGGGAAGCCGTGTGGCCTGTGTATCATTTAGCAACATAGATGCTAGGTGGCCTCGCTCATGGTTGCTGAATTGCTTTATTGGGAACTATTGGCCTTTGTTTACTCCCCCATAAAGATATATTTCCTGTTCTGTGGCTTTGCAACTTGCTTGGGTGCTAGGTCCCTTGTGCATGGAAATCACAGGAGGACTCCCACATGTCCCTTCCCCCATGGTTGCGTTTGCCTACATTAAGCATGGCAAATGGTGATGACTGCATAAGCTAATCGGGGAATGGTCAGAGACCGCATGGTGCTGCACAGCAGGCTCACAGTCACAGGCAGCCCAGAGTTTATAGCTATCATGTCTGAATTATTAGTTTTGTGGCCAGATAATTCTGAGATTGGGACTTTAAAACCCAAGACTTAAGACTTCAGACCTTTAAAACCTAGACTATTCAGACTTTTTAAGACGAAGACTTAAGGCTTTAAGACAATGACGTGCTAAGGTGCTCATGTGCCCATGATATGAGGGAAGTTGATTTTTTTTCTGTTAATTAAAAACAACAATAAAAGCTATCTTTACAATAACCTTCTGAAATCATTATTATGAATCCCCACTGTACAGAGGATGAAGGCAAGGCTGAAAATGTTTAAGTAACATATGTATACTGAGGTTCTTTCTAAACACTATAGTGTTCAAAAGTGGACAGTTTAGTCAAAGTGCTGTCCTTGGTTCAAAGGCTTAATTGGGGTCTGTCTACAAAGAGATGTGTGAGCTAACGGGTCTATTGTCTGGCTTTTTCTTTTTCTTTACAAAAGGAATTGACTTGTTTTTCCTTCAAAAGATTGATCTTTATTCATTGTTATTGAATAGAAAAAGCCAAATTGTTTATCCCAGGCAGAAGGTTGGAGATAGTGAGATGGGTTCCGATGGACAAGATTGACGTTCATGACCAGGTTAAGGAGGGTTGTAAGAGGTCTGAGGTAATGGCCATGGTTTCATTGAAGAATCATCAAGAAGCAATTGGGGGTACATTAAGAATACAATGGGAATTAGACTTTGGAGTAATCTGAGAGATTTTTAATTTCCAGATCAGAATATTTGAATGTTTCTGCTTTGCAGCAGGTGATTAAGCAGATAGCCTAAAATTTCCTTCGAATCTGAGCAATAATGATTTTGCAAGTAATGATTTTAAAAGAGAGCTATTACTGCTGCCTAAAACCAAATGACCCTTTCTACCACCCCTTGAAATATACTATGAAAAAGAGGCACGGAAAAATATTCCCTTTTGAGTAATACAATCTATTGCTATATGTATTTAATTTTGTCTTTAAAGACTCACAGCAAGGGGAAAATTAGAATACAATGGAAACTAGTGGTCACACAAAATTTCCTAATTTAACTTCATGTTAATTTCTTTTATTTTTAGACATTGTTTCCTTTCTAACAATTGTTCTGATTAGGTAGCCATTGCTTTAATATCTACAATTCACATATGTGACGGGCTTCTGAGGAATGGCCCTCCCCACTGGGCTGTCCGGAAAGGTTCCTTCTTTTCCTCTCTGTCTGGGGCCATCCTCTCTCCCTCTCCTCTTCCCCATCCCTCCCCTAGTCACCTTCAGGTTGGGTCTTTCTTTCAGCCTCTTCCTGGTGCTAGTCTCACAGGCCAGCCCTACCTCTCTCCTCCTTGATGGTTTTGAGACACGCTGAAGAACCTAGCTCCAGCCTTTGGCCACTAAAGCTCCTCTGGCCTCTTCTTACACTTACAGGAGGAGGAAACGAAGTACAGCTGTTTGCAGCAGCGATTCCATCCTGATCGCTTATTAGAATCAATTCAGATGCCTGCGCCCCTCCCACCCGAACAAATAAAACCCGGAACTCTGGAGTAGTGCTTGAGCGATCGTGATGTGAAGTCAGAGACGGGACCTGCTAGGTTAGGGGTGAACTAGAGGCATCTCCTTCACCATGATGTGTTTTCACTCTCATCAATAACACAGAGCATCATAGCCCTTGTAAGGAGTGTTGGCTTCTTTCTGGGGCGATGGAGTAGGTCTGAGGCCATGAGGATGAAGCCTCTTGCAGGCAGTACTCCTCAGGCCGTGGGAAACCTTGGGTCAGCCACCACAATGCATCACTCCAGGGCACCATTCACTGTGCTCTGTGAAAGCAGCATCCCTGGCACGCATGGAGCATGGTCAGGACACCAGTGGTGCCCTGGAATTTGGTGAAACCAAGTAAAGGAGCTTCAGCCAATCCTATAGAGGACAGGTGTGTTAGTGTGGTTTTCCACAGCGAGATCCTTCACGATGATGCGTTTAAGCAGTCAGTGCCCAGGGACGTCACAGTGTGAACTGCTTTTGTTAGCGGGGCTGGACACTGTGCCTTCAGTAAATATGTTTTTCTAGACAAATGATTTGCAAACCAACTTTAAAAAAATAGCTTATTTGTGTCTTGGAGACTCTAAGAAAAGTGTTTCACCCAGACTGCTTGGATGCTACGTGTTTTTCTCTCTTTTAAAACATTTATCTCACTTACTGATGTTTGCAATTGCTGTAAGATGCCATTCTTATACATGGCTGCATTCTCCCACAGAGATTTATTCAATGGTGAGCCATCCAGTCAGACATTCAGATAGGTTATCCTCAGCCTGCGATGTTTATGGAGATTTTGTTTTGGAGCCAGTGCTTGAAGCATTTTTAACCCCAGCTGACTGAGAGCACCCTCCCACCTCCCACCTCCCACCTCCCACTCTCCACAGCCCTCCCCCAATTCTGCCAAAGTAAGCAGATCAGGTTTCTCTCTTCTTAATGCAATTAAGTTCAGTGGTTCACAAAGGCTCCAGAGCCTCCTGTGTGTGCAGCACCAACCCTGGTGCTGCGAGCAGGTTCACACATGGGGCCTCAACTCGGGAGAGTGTCCTGTGAGCCAGCAAGACCTGCAGATCCCCAGGAAGGACAGAGCTCCACAGCCCAGTCGCCAAACGCCAGGAGGTGTGATGAGCAAGAACTCACTGAGGTTTGCCTTGCTTCTTTTTGTTGCTGATGGTCCCACACTGCTCTATAAAAAATGTCCTAGCTCCGTCTGGGTGTTACTGCAGGGTCAATTCAACCTAACTCACTGGACGTGTCAAAGGATGGCTCAACTAATAACAGTCTGCAAATGAATAAAAGTTAGTATTTGAGCAGACTTAGGTTTATAGAACAGTTGAACAGAGAGTTCTCACAACCCCCTCTCCCTCCAGTTACCCACGTATTAACATCTTGTACTGGTATGGAATATCTGTTACAATTGATGAGCCAATTATGATCATCTAAACCTACTGTTTACATTAAGGTTCACTCCTGGGTGTTGTACAAATGTTTAGTGACATGCATCTACCATTACAGGGGTAACTTTTTCAGTGAGTTACAGGAAAAAACTTTCTTTGATTGGCCTGGGGTTGCAAAGCAGAGGAAGGGAACTGACTTGGTTTGAGCCTTGTGTGTGTGTGAGAGCTGTGGACTTTGGTTGAGCCATAGAATACACATTTAACAACCCTGGAAGGTATAAGTTATTGTATAGATGCAGAAACAGAGCTCAAGAAAGACTGAGGACCTTGTTCAAGGAAATGGTAGAACTAGGAGAGGTGCCCGGATCTGACGGATCTGATTTCCACTCTGGCCTCTGGTTTGTCACTATTGCATTTTCTTTCTCTTCAGCTGCAATCCTACATCAGATCACTAAGCCTTTTCTCCTTCTTCTCCTCCTCCTCCTCCCTTTCCTCCTCCCTTTCCTCCTCCTTTTCGGGGGTACTGTTGTATCAGAAAATCATTTATAAAGTTATTTGTAAAAACAAATATTTCTAAAAAAAAAGTGATGAGTAGGTCATAGCTGAACACATGTAGATCGTGCTAAGGTCCTCAGCAGGGAAGAGAGTCAAGACTCTCATTAGAGTTCTGTTAGGTTTAATTCTTTATTGTTTTTAAGAATTGCAATTTTTTTATTTTATTGCATCTCAGTGTATGATACTGTGACGTAGTTTCACACTCTGCTTGCTTCAATGAGCACAGCAGCAGGCCCAGCAGTTCTTTCACCTTTAGCAAATCACTTCACCTCCTGGGGCCCTTGCTTCCTCATCCTGACCAGTGTGTCCTGGAGTGTCCGCACGGGGTTTCAGGAATCTAGGCTTTGGAGCCTGTCTGCCGGGGTTGGGATTCCAGCTCCACTATTTATTAGCATTTGCTTTGGATAAATTACTTACCTGTTTCCTTCGAATCAGAATCCTCAGTCTACTCTGTAGGTTGTTGTGAAGATTGAATGAGTTCAAACAGAGTCAGACGCAAAGTAAAATGCATACTAGATGACAAGGAGGATGATATGCAAAATTTGAATGAGAAACTCCTTCCAAGTCTAGAATTCTGTGATTTTCGATACACTGCGACTTTAGCTCAAACAGCATTACACTTTTCGTCATGGACCACCATGTTTCTAAAGGTATCAAAAGCATTTTCATGACAGCATATCTTTTACAAGAATATTTGTGATGGTTGGTCTCTTTTCTACACTAGGCCTCTGTGGGTGTGAATTTTATCATTAGCTATGGCATGCAAGTAAGATGGTCAAGGTTATCATCGCTCAAGGAGCAATGCTGGGCAGTTTTCTGAGGTCACACTGAGCCATCCTTTTCACAGGGAGATATTTCATCCTTAGCAGTTCTTTAAGTGTATACTGCCGAGTTTGATGAATTTGTTAAAGCATTTTGCTCATATGTTATCGCAGCAATACCATTTTGTATTGTAAAGTACTTGATTATAAATCTCCCACAAGACCTCAATCTTTCAAAGATAGGGGTTATATCTTAGTTAATTTTTATGTATCCAGTGTCTCTACTCTTTCACACAAAACTCTGCCTCTGATATAACATCTTTGCATTGATTCTTTGACTATGCTCTATTTTTTCCATCTTCAAACATGCCCCCTTTTACCTTCCTAAATCCTATTTATTCTTTCATGTTAACTCTCTCCCCTTCAAGGAGGCCTTCCCCAGGTTTACCCTGAGTCAAATGCTGCCCTCTACTTATTCCTATAGCACACAATGCATTCCGCCATTATAGCTCTTAAACCCTTTTTGGATTGTTAGTTTACATGTCTGTCTTTCTGTATCACAGAAAACTCTTCTGTATCACACTGTAAACTCTCTAAGAGCAAGAATTAGTTTTGTCTTTGTAATCCTAGCACAGAGTATAGCCCTTATCACAAAGTGGGTACTCAACAATTGTTTGTACACTGAGTGAAAAAATGAATTTGTCATATGCAAACAGAGAACCAGTTTGTCTTCTAAAACTGGAATTGTTCTCAGAAGAAGAATCCCTGAACCTGATTTAACATGAATTTAAACAGAATTTCACTTTAGGACAATTTGGTATTTCATTGTGAATTAGAAGATGCAGAATTCAGTCAAGAAAAGGAAAACCAATTTTAATCAGGGTGACTGTGGTTGGGAAGGTTCTAGGTATGAGTTTGGGTACAGACACGTGGTTAGTCCCAGGTGAAGAGCAGGTATAGTCAACTATGACTGTGTGCTTTTCATTCTGTTTAAGTTAGTCAATTAAAGCAAGATGCTATGAAAATTTGTATGATTCAACTCTCTGGCCTAAAGCAAAATGAATGTAAATTATGGCCACTTCCTAATCTTCAAGGAAATGCCTTTGATGGTTTAAGGAACTCTACTAGTCATTAAAAACAGAACTGTAAATTGAAGGCACTAAACCTTTTCCTCTGCAATCTGTTTTTTCCACCTTTGAAGGTAGTTTTAGTAAAAGGTCTTGGTAGAGAAAGGCCAGATATCTGGTTTTCAAAGAATGGCCTGGAATTTAGTTTTCTGATATAAATTCATTAAGTATATCTTTTATCAGGTATGACCAGAAATTGTGTAGACACCATGTGGCCATCCTATATTTTAATAATTTTAATTCTCTAACCTTGTGTCTCTTGAATGATTTCTCAAAGAAATATATATATATATATATATATATATATATATATATATATATAATGGAAAAAAGGTTTTCTATAAGTTTGCAAACTTTGGGCTTAACAGTTTTTTTTAGAGCCTTTAATATTCTCATATTCCTTGTGAATCTTTAAAAGGAGATTTTAGCATTCTGTGCTTCAAATGTATTTGGATATAGAAGACTTTTTTTTTTTTTTTGTAGAAAACTGAGAACATCTACAAAATGTCAATTTTAAAACACACTATTCGTAATAGGTGGCCTGTATCAGCAGGGTAGATGTTCAACTGTTGAAAAATCTAAGAAAGGAAACCTTCGAATGAGCTCGTGCGGTATCAGAAGTCCACCTTTGCAACCTGGGTTTCCATGGCATAGCCGGGAGGAGGGCTTTCTTTCCATAGTTTAGTCCTTCTATCAGCTCTTCCTGAGACCTGGGAAGGAAGCACTGGAAGCAATATTTCTGGACAGAGCATCTATGATTTAAGTGAACTTCATGGGATAGTAGAGGTTGCACTGTCTGGATGTCAGAACTAAATTTCCAATCCAGTCTTGGTTTCCAGGTAGTTACATAATCTTGGTGTTAGAAATGATTAAAGAAGACAATTTAGGTGACACAAACAGACTTTATTTAACACTTCAGCCCAGTGGAATTGCTCAGTGGTTGAACATCAACCTATGAACTAGGAGGTCAGGGTTCGATTCCCAGTCAGGGCCCATGCCTCGGTTTGAGGGGTCAATCCCCAGTGTGGGGCGTGCAGGAGGCAGCTGATCAATGATTCTTTCTCATCATTGATTTTTTCTATCTCTCCTCTCTCTTTCCCTTCCTCTCTGAAATCAATAAAAAATTTTTTTAAAAACCCACAAAACGTCGTGAAATGGATAGTCTACTTTTGGAGAACTGCAAAATGGGGTAGAAGGCAAGAACCTTTTTTATAAGATAAAAAAAAAAAAGAAAGAAAAAACAACAAAAAAATATGGGGTTGGAAGGCCCAGAATTGGCTTGGCATTTGGGGATTGGCTAACTAAATATACTTGGTTTCAAGAGGAGCATTTAAAGGGACAGGAAAGTTATCTAAGTTTTGGTTTGCTGACATGCCATGCTGGGCTCCATCTTGGACCTAGAAAATTATTTAAACACCAGAGGCCTCTAGGCCTAGCCTGTGCCCTCTCACAATCCAGGACTCCTTGGGGGATGTTGGAGAGCTGGTTTCAGCCTGATCCCCACAGCCAGGCCAAGGGACCCCACCAGTGCACAAATCCATGCACTGGGCCTCTAGTATGCATATAAGATCTTTGGTTAATTTCTTCCCACCCTTTCCCTGCTTCCCTCTGAGATTCACCAGTCTGTTCCATGTTTATGCCTGTGTGTTGAGTGTCTGCTCCCTGGTGGTCAGTGCGTGTCATACCAACCAGTTGAATGGTTGAATGGTCACTTAGGCTTTTATATATATAGATAAAAGTACGCTATGTAACTCTTTAAAATATGGTTCTAATTAAGTTCAAATTCCATATATACATATGAAAACCTAAGAGTGTTCACTTTGAGTGTTTGGAAATGCTTTATGTTTCTATATTTTTATTCTTTAGTTAATGAGTATGCATTTCTTTTATACACATAAGTGGAAGTTATTTTTAGGAAACACAAATAAATCGATAAATAAAATGAAAGGTAGTTGAATTCTAAAGTTTCTGCTAAACCATACATTCTGTGATTTAGGTTACATTTTAGAAAAAAATTTGCAAAGTGGAAGTAACAGAATGTTATAAACAGAAGACTGGAATTTTGAAGTCTGTTTGCCTTGAGGACTTTAAACTGTGCTTGTAGTGTGAGGAATTGGGACACTAAGATGCTGGTAGACAGAGTACCTGCCTTAATTATATGCTCTCAGAGTAACAGTCACTTCCTTGAGAGAACATTGCCTCCAGTGAAACTTTAATAGTCATCAGTTGTTATCTGGACCCATAAAGGAAGTTGTTAAGGATTTACATACTGTAAGAAAATGACCCAAGGGTTAGTGAAGCAATTGCAAAGGGCATATGATTTTGTTGTAATGAGAAGCAGTACAATTGAGTGGTTCAGTGCACTGGTTCTGAGATTAGGCAAAATGGTGGCATGTTACTTCTTTGCACCTCATTTTTTGAAATCTTTAAAATTGCAATCCACCTCCTAAAACCATTGTAGGAATTAATATAATATATGTACAGTACTCTGAACAATGCCTAGCCCATAGTAAGCACTTAATAAATGTTAGTTTTTATGTGATTAATATGTCACTTCTTTAAGTCATTTATCTATAAAATCAGAATAATAGAAATTACTTTGTAGGTTTGTTGTGAGAAATAAATAAAAACATGCATATAAAGCCCAGTGCCTATACATAGTAAGTGAAAAGTACTAGTAACCAAAAGAAAAAAAAAAAAGAGAGAGAAAAGGAAGATACTAAATATTATTTGTTAAAGAAAAATATCTTAGAAGTCACAAGCTATTTCTTCTTCATGATTCTATTCTCCCTATCTGAGAGCATTCACCCTGGAAATCCTGTGCTGGGCAAGATTGCCTATGATTTTCTACCCTTGTGGGGTCCTTGAACAACTAAAGCTCCATAAGGAGTTGTGAGCTTTCTTGTCTGTCTTCCCAGCAGTTCTTGTGTGTGTGTGTGTGTGTGTGTGTGTGTGTGTGTGTGTGTAGTATGGCTCAACCACTCTGTTGGAGGGAACAGAATGAGGATGTCAGGATAGAGGACGAAATCCTCAAGATGCAGAGCCCTGTTTCTTTCTTCCCAGACTCTACTGCTTCTGGCTATGACCTTGGGCAAGTCTTAGAATTTAACTACTCTTTGTTGCCTGAAACAAGGAGCAATTAGGCTTCTTCTGTCAGGGTGTGGTAAGGTCAGAGGAAGCAGTGGTTCTGAAGTCCTTGGTAAAGTCTAAATCCTAATGTCCTCAACTCAAACACAAAAAAGAGAACCACTTTCTCTAAGTGCTAGTTGTTTTCTGTGGATGCTGTTCTCCTGATTTCTAGATTCTTGATCCCAGGTGAGTCAATTTATGTCACTTATGATTTGGATTCAACTCAATTGTCCTACAGATAATTTTATTCAGTTACTAGTTTATGATTGAGACTTTTACATTTGAATTAAATGAATTACTTTGGATAATTAGTTTGAGTGAAAATTATGATGATTTTAAAAATCCATCATAAAAATTCCAAGATGGCTTCTAAGTCCATAATGACTGGCATTTAAAAGATTTTAATGTGAAGTAGGAATCAGAAAATCTTCTCTTTCTTCACCATTCTAGTCAAGGATATAAAAATCTTGAATTGGGTATTTTTCATTTAAAATGACACTTCTCTGTTTATTTTCTTTCTTTTTTTGGTTAATCCTCACCCAAGGATATTTTTTTCCACTGATTTTTAGAGAAAGTGGAAGGGAGGGAGGGAGACAGATAAAAACATCGACGTGAGAGACACATTGATTGGTTGTGTCTTGCACATGCCCAGGGTTGGGATTGAGCCTGCCATCAAACCCTCAATTCTTTAGTCCAAGGGCTGATGCTCTAACCATTGAGAGCACCAGCTGGGGCTGTTTTTTTTCTTTCTTAAAAACTTTAGGGTACTTGTAAGATCTCAGCCTGTGAGTCAGGAAGTAATTCCCCTGAGGTAATTTCATTGGCATCTTCACTTGATTGGTAATAACTACCTGGAGTTCTAAGGAGAAGAGTATCTGGCTACATGAGTGTCCATCCTGCAAACAGCAAAGCAAGTAAACAAAGCGCTATGACTGTGATGTCTGTGCTGGGCACAGGAGGAGGAAGGTGCTTCCCTGTGTTGTGTAGCTACCATTGCAAACTGCAAAGAGGGGCAGCAGTAAATATGAATCTCACCAGGGCCCATCATAAACACTGACCATCACAAATTTCCATTGGCAAAGACAGCCTGGAAATACAGATGTGATCCATTTTTTTCCTGTGCACAGATTACCTCAGGTAAGTGACAGGGTATCATGATCATGTCAACATGGAGAATGCATGCTCCCATGGTTAAGCTAAATGTGTAATGCTATATAATAAAGAGCTAATATGTAAATTGCCCTCACGCCCTCACGCCATGATGCCCTCACACCGTCATAATCCATCACCAGGAGGCTGTGTGCACAGCGGGCACGCACAGGTGGGCAGGGACTTGACACTGCGTGATGGCTCTGAGGTGGGTTCTGGCGGCTCTGCACGGTGAGGCCTGGGGGTCCCGTGGCTCTATGCAGCGCAGAAGCGGGACCCTGGCTCTGGCCTACCTCTTTGGGGCAATTCATTGAGGAGCCCCGGATGGGTGGGCTGGGTCTACCACTTTAGGGCTATCGATTGCGGGGCTCCGCACTGTGAGAAGGCACAGGCCAGGCTGGGGGACCCTACCCTGCCGAGTACATGAATTTTGTGCACCACGCCTCTAGTTATGGAATAAATATGAGTTCTCGCTAAATTATTTTCTTCCATTCAAGAAACTTACCAAGAAAAAAAAGTTTGGTTAGATAAACCATTTTGAATTTTTATAAGAACTAACTCGAAGCAGGGTGGTTTTCTACTTTTTAGGACATATTTGCACACACTTTTATTGGCTTGGACAGGTATACTTAGAATATATGATTTCCCCATGAAGAAAAGCAAGGGAGTCCACTCATAGCTTACCTGGGGTATCTACTTCAGGTCAACATCAGGTTGCAATCACGATGTTGACTGGGCTCCATTCTTATCTGGAGACTTGATTTAGGAAGGATCTTCTCCCAAACTCATTCAGGTTGTTGGCAGAATTCATTTCCTTGTGACAATAGAACTTATGGGGGCTTGCTTCTTCAAGTTCAGTAGGAGAGCTCCTAGCTGCTGTCTGCTAGCAGAGTCATATGTGATGTAATGTAATCGTGGGAATGACACCCCATCACCTTTGCCTTATTCTGTTGGTTGGAAAGGTCATTTGTTCCGCTGCCACTCAAGGAGAGAGAAATCCTGGATACTAGGAGGCTGGAATTATTGGAGGTCACCCTAAGGTTTGTCCATCACAGTGAACAAACATGGTTTTTATTATTATTATTTGTGTGTGTGTGTGTATGTGTGTGTGTGGTTTTTTTTTTTTTTTTTTTTTTTTTGGTCTATTTGGATTAAAGTGTGAGATAAAAAGGAGAACAACTGAAAAGATGGAGTTGCCATTAACTGAGAAAGGGAAGTCTGAGGGAGGGAAGACCCAGAGTGCAAATTTGACTACATAAAATATGAGTTGCCTGTTGCACACCCACACAAAAATGTCAAATAGACAGTTTCATGTGCAAATCTAGATTTCAGAGAGGAGGTTAGAGATATAAATTTGGGGTTCATTAGCATATAAATGGTAGTTAAAGCCAAGGAATGAGATCACTAAGGAGTGAGGATAGACAAAAAACAGGTCCAAAGGACTGGGCTATAGGTTCCTCAATATTAAAAAGTTGGGGAGTCTATGAAGAAGCAGTAAAGAAGTGAGAGAAGAATGAGATAAGAGGAATGCATAAGAATATAGAGTCCTTGAATACTTTACATGTTGACTTAATTTGTTTAAGTCTCATTATGCAAATTTCACCCTTATCTCTCAGTTTGGGAAGACACCTACCTACCCTGCTGCCTCTCTTCTCTCTGAGATGCCAAGTGTGAATGAAAACGAGATTTGATTTTGTTGTGAAAGTTCAACACCCAAATTTACATTCTTGTCCGAATAAGCCAATGTAATTCATTCAGCCTGAGTGTGTGCAATGTGGTCAGTGGGAGTGTGTGAACTGTTTTATTTTGGGATTGACACCATCAAAACCAGGCTGCTTTAAAGCGTACACCCCTCAGGTGTCAGGTGACACATGCCATGCAGTATCTCAAAAGTGAAAGGGTTCAAACAGTGACAAGAGCATGAGTCTTCCTTTAATGTATTAGATGTAAGTAATAGAGGCATTTTCCTTTTGTCAAAATTTATTTTAGTATCCATTGATTATGCACAGAAATTTATTGCAGTCATTTAAATGTAAAGCTTGTCTATGGGCATCATAAACTATCCCCAGTTCACCTAATCATACCTCAGATTTAAGGATCTATTTTATTTTTGAGATTTAATCATGTTTTCAAACAGTGTACAAATAATGCTATCAGCTCTCTTCCACGTGTTAGTTTATAATCCTCATTTAACAAATGAGGAAGTGGAAGCAAAGAGTTCAACAACTCTCTCCGAACACAGGGGACCACACGCTGCCCTTGGGCAGCTGGCTGGCTGGCTCCTGTTGGACCACACAGCTGACATCTCAACTGGGGCAGGTTGAGTCCGGAAGCAGGAGTTACAAGCAGTGTAATGAAATGACTGCGTTGCCTTTCAGATGGACCTGGAGGTCAAGCCAGTTTATTTGTTTTTAATTTAACTAAAATGATAGGCTGGTTGAAAGATTGCTTTGTTGGTCGGGATCTTTTGAATAGCCACACAAACCTTTTGGTCTCTCTCTTCCTTTCCTCCAACCCCAATTCCCATTTGCAGGATTAGAACAGCACATTAATCTTGCCAGTGTTGTCAGGAGTGATCAGCGAGTTTTATTAAAAGCGTTGGGATTGCCTGAAAGGCCTCCTTGTCTGAGTTTGCAATGAAAGAAGCATGTTAAGAACTTGGGGCACTTTGTCGGGACCCCTTGCCCTGCCCCTTGGACTATGAGCTGACATCCCCGGAAGAAGCACAGAAGCCCTCCTTTGTTGAAGGGATTTCACCGGTGGGCGGAAGCGAGCTGGCCCTGTCGGCATGAGCTCTGTGAGCTGGGCTGGGCTGACAGCCCTGCTGCTGCTGCTCCTGGGCTGGGCCAGCCCCACCTTCGTCAGCGTGAACCGTGGGGTCAGAGTGATGAAGGGCAGCTCTGCCTTCCTGTCAGGAGATGACCTGAAGTTTGCCATCCCCAAAGAGAAAGATGCTTGCAAAGTGGAAGTTGTGATGAATGAGCCAATAACCCAGAGGGTTGGGAAACTCACTCCACAGGTAGGTCATGCCCAAGATTTTCTCTTCAGGAATGTGTGTGAATGTGAGTGTGTGAGAGTGTGTGTGGGGGGGGAGAACACAAAACAGAGACAGCCTTTCCAAGAGTTGGAGTAGGCAGTCTCTCGTGTGGTGAGATATGGTCAGTCTTTATGTGTTATCCCTGCCCCAAATGATCTCACCCATTGCTCGGCAGGGCACCTGTGGATAAGGTATCAGGATTTCAAGGCATTTTTACAACACACCTGTGGCCACAGAACAGCAAAGTAAAACAGGAAGGCATTTTCCTTTGTTACCATCACTTGACTATTCCCTTGAGTAAGGGAAGAGATGTGGGAAAGAGGTGAAGATAATCCTTTTTAAATATTCTCTGTTCTTCAAAAATGTCTGCATAAAATTTTTTTCTTTACTCAAAACCTAGGAGATCTTGTCATTTAAGGGAATTTTATGCCCAATCCTTTTCTAGGGTGAATAATTGCCTTCTATTTCATTGGGTTTAAAAAATCTATATGATTATACATTGTATTTGCTGAAAGTTGTTTATTTGCATACACAATAGAAATATTGCTTCTGGTTTTATTACTTGTTTCTATTGTGGCTTAATTATCCTCCCAATGTAAACAATTTTGAGAATATTCAACATGTGGCTGCTGCTTCTGGAAAAATATACCATTTCCATTTGCTGAACTGAGTAATTTTCTTCTTCATTTGAGTAAAGAACATATTCCTTCCATAAAGTTCAAAAGTGGTAATGGAAGCTGTAGAGGTGGACTATAGAGACTTAGATAAATGGTGGCTCAAATTGACATCTCTAGACAGTTTATTTATGACACTTAAAGTTATGGTTCAGCTCTGAAGCACATCAGAATTCTGTGGAGGGCTCTCATGTTGGGAGTATTCCTGATGTGATGGTAAACAGATATTTCCCTCCAGTTTCCCACAAGCTTTGCTTTTGTCACTTAAAGAGCTTCAGGTGGGCGTCTAAAAAATGCTAGCATACAGTAATGGCCCCAGGTCCCTAAGTGTTTGATAATTGCAGTATCTCCTCACTTTTTCTCAATGCACCTGCACTCTGAAAATGTGTTTGATTGACACCTATCACTCAAGGAGAAAGGTGAGACCCAGATGGGCAGGTGACATAAATAAGCTCAGCTGCAAGCAATGGAGACCCAACTACAGGGACAGTGGTCATACAAAAACACCCTTGGAGTTTTCAGAGCAGTAAGATAGGATCCTAATCCTTGGGGACGGAGGTCCCTGGATGGATATGTGTAAGTGCTTTATAAAGACTGATGAACTAATAATTTGATACCCCTTCCAATCAATATATTTTAAAAACATCCAACATTTATTTCAAAGTGAGGATGAATATTTTGTGGGGGAAGAAGAGAAGAAAATTCCTCCTAGTAGCATGCTGGGGCAACCTTTGGTCTAGCAGTAGAAAGCTCTGGCCCCAAGCATGCATCCCCCACTGAGCAAAACAAAAGCTCTGTTCTTCACCAGATTCTCTCTCCTTAGAAAGCACTTTGGGGAGGAGGTGCTGTTACTTAAGTCAGCCTATAAGGAGTATCTTCTTCTCATCCCAAAGAGCCTGTCACTTCTAAATATATATAGCACTTTTTCTGAGAGTAATGGAATTGTCTCTATTGTATATTTTCAGTGATGTTTCCATGGTCCTCACCATTTGGCTGGCTGTGAGGCACTGGAGAGCAAAAAAGGGATCTAAGTGACTAAAACTAGGCAAAAAAAGCGATTTGGTCACAAGGATGAAGGGTTGTAATAGAGCTCCAAGTTATCTTCATCTCAAACTTTCCCTGGTTTTAAGGCAAAATTCCATATAGAAACACAATTTGGATCAGAAACAACAACGTGCCTGGCTGACTTAGGAAAGCCCTGACTGCTGGGAAAGGGAGTGGCCAAGACTGTCCCCATATGATCCCTTAGGATGCTGTGCTCCTTAAAAAGATCACAACACAAAAAAACAAAACAAAACAACAAACAAGTCCTGAATGTTCAGCGTCTGTATTTCCAGAGGCAAATTTGACATCTCAGATAGATTTATATCATAGAAAGTAGATGTGTGATTTACACCTTCTAAAATTTATCCTATTAGAAGGGAATCCATTAAAATGTGAAGTTTCATCACCTTTTTCGGGTCAAATATTAGAACTTTGTACCATAAGGAAATCTAGATATCCAGAAGGCTTTGTTTCTCAAACTGCCAGGTCATCTTCCTATTTTTATTATAATTTTAACAAAAGACAAGATTGCCAAGGAAAGTCTACTTTTTAAAAAAAGTGTGCTTGTTTTTAATCCAGGTTGATTTAACTTGCTCCAGGGATTTATTTCTTAGGGAGTTTTTGAAATGAAGCAAAGCCAAGTACACACACACACACACAGCCTACACATTATTCTTTAATAGATCTTAGTAGGATGTTGAAAGCAAGGCTTATGTGAACCCATTTCTAGCAAGATGACTGTATTAGTAACACCCTGCTGGGTAATGAACAGTTTTATTTGATTTGCACAGGAAATGTTTTGTTTAACATCTGTTCAATTAGTGTTTTCATTTCATTACTGAAGTTTGTCTTAGGACCAACAGGTTCATTTTCCTATTGGATATTTGGAAAGGGATTTCAATTGGTAAACACCAGTATCTTCTGTTTAGACAACCCTCCTGATATAGTCAATTAGATAAGGTCGATGGCTGTGTGTGTTTTTTTTTCATGTTTTAGGTCAAGACTTCCTCACAACAGCACTTCTCACACCTGTCCCAAAGCAAAAAATGTCTCGGGTAGAAAAACACCCAGGTTTGGTGCTGAGCTTGCTCTTTTGAGTCAGAAGTACAGCAGTAAGAAAACATCTCTAGTTTGAACCAGTTTACTGTCATTAAAGTGAGTAATGAGTTAGGAATGTGTGACAATTTAATTATAAATTGTAATTGAAAAGCAGTTGAAGTGGAAAAAAACAAAGCTCGACAGTAATTAGAAAAGGATTTAGCTCTTTTTTTGTTTTAGTTAGTAAATTTATGGACAATTATGGTTGTCGCCTTTTATAAAAGGAAAACATATTACGAAACATAAAACAGATGTTTCTTTTAACAAAACAGATTGTCTCTTTATTACCCTGACTATTTGTCAATGATATGGGAAAGGTCTTTCCTTTATTCCTTCTTTGTTGTAAATTAAAAAGAGGAACCAATGATGTCTGTGGGAAAAGATCATTTGTATTAGTGGTAAAGTCTTCTCAGAGAGGATTATGTTGTCTGTAAATGTTTGAAGCTATAACGAGGTACAGGCTAAACATTGTGAACTCAACAGTGATGATGTGTGAATACCTCAAGGGAACAGTAAGTCCTCACTTAACATCATCAATAAGTTCTGCGACTTTAAACTAAACGACATGTAACAAAACCAATTTTACCATAGGCTAATTGATATAAACAAGAGTTAAGGTCCTACTGCATCTCATCAACATTATAACAAAATGACGTTGAAAGAAACAACATTATCCGAGGACCTGCTGTATTTCTTAGAACTCTACCAAGTCAGAGTGGGCAGAATGAGGGTCATAGTATAGGTGGGAGAGAAAATACATCTTTTAAAAACTAGAGTTCCCAGTTCTGAATGAGGTGATCCAGTTAATTATAATTTTATTTGAATAGAAGTAATTGCCGTTAGGTTGCTATTTAACCATTTCCGTTATTACATAAAGAATAAAAGCAGTCTCTCAAAAGTAGATGAGAAACAACTGTGGGTCAGGTTTGGCTCTGATGAACCGCATTAGTGTCCATAATTAGTACCTTTGTTTTTTTTAATATAAAAACGCTATTTGGAAAGGAAGAAATAAAAGGAGAAGAAAAATATATATACAGAACTCATCCAGTATATTCACAGGTTGGGTAATACATGCCTTTTCATGCATACACGTGTAGACCTCCCTTACCAATTGCTATGAACTATGAACTCCTGAGAAGTGTGGGTAAATAACATTTTGATTTATGGAACCATATTTCAAATGCACTGTAGACTATAAAAAGATAATTATTTAGAGAGATAGCCACTCCTTAATTTATCTGCTCAAACTACTTGATCTGATTTTCATAATTTAGATATTCTCAAAAGAAGACACAACTGTATAAGTAGAATGATGAGTGGGCATGGGGGCGGGTATAGGTGGTGGTGATTAAAACACACACACACACACACACACACACACACACACCAAAACAAAATAAGATGTCAATAACCCATAATTTCTCCAAGCAGTATTCCACTCACTGCTGGAAAAATTAACTCTTGTACCAATTTTCTCATAGATATTTATCATTTCTTCATGTGAACTAGGTCTTTGACTGCCATTTCCTTCCCAATGAAGTAAAGTATATTCACAATGGGTGCCCAATTCTTGATGAAGACACAGTGAAGCTTAGACTTTACAGGTGAGCATCACAGGATCCTTGTGCATTCTTTGTAGATAATTATTCTGTGCACTTCTTTTTCTGTGCATAGGTATTACTGTGGGGGAGTTACTAGATTCCAAACAAGAAAGCAATCAGTAAGACCTGAATGGGTGAGGTGAGAATTGCAGCCAATGTTCAATGTTCTTTATTTGTACCATCTTTCTTGGGGTTTTTCTGGGGAAATGATTAGCCCTGTCCCGTTTCCCATTAGAATTCTTGTATAGGTATCTCTGCTTAGATCCAACTATCCCCTTATAATAGGAAATGGAAATTATAAACTATAAATTCTTAATGAGAATTTGGAGGAATATATGTCTCAAAATTCAGTAAAACTATTCTTTTTGATGAGCAGCTGCTTAGTTATAAGTTTATCATCTGTTTTTTAAATGTATTAGATCAGGGTCCTCAAACTTTTTAAACAGGGGGCCTGTTCACTGTCCCTCAGACCGTTGGAGGGCCGCACTATAGTTTTAAAAAAAACTATGAACAAATTCCTATGCACTGCACATATCTTATTTTGAAGTAAAAAAACAAAACGGGAACAAATACAATATTTGTATTTACATGTGGCCCATGGGCTGTAGTTTGAGGACCCCTGTATTAGATAATATCACTCAGCCATAAAAAAGAATGAACTCTTGCCATCTACAACAACATGGAAGGACTGAGAGAGTACTGTGCTGAGTGAAATAAGTCAGACAGAGGGAGACAAATGCCATATGATTTAACTTATATGTGGAATCTAAAACAAAACAAATGAATAAGCAGACCAGAAACAGACTCACAGATACAGAGAACATTTTGATGGGTGCCAGATGGGAGGGGGTTAGGGAGATAGATGGGTGAAGTAGGTGAAGGGATTAAGAAGTACAAACTGGCCCTAGCCGGTTTGGCTCAGTGGATGGAGTGTCGGCCTGCGGTCTTGAGGGTCCTGGGTTCGATTCCGGCCAAGGGCATGTATCTTGGTTGCTGGCACATACCCAGGGGGGAGTGTGCAGGAGGCAGCTGATCGATGTTTCTCTCTCATCGATGTTTCTAACTCTCTATCTCTCTCCCTTCCTCTCTGTAAAAAATCAATAAAATATATTTTTTAAAAAAAGAAGTACAAACTGGTAGTTACAGAATAGTCACAGTGGTGTAAAGTACAGCATAGGGAATATAGTCAATTATATTGTAATAACTGTATGGTGTCAGGTGGGTAATATATTTATTGAGGTGATCACTTCATAACTTATATGAAGGTCTAATCACTCTGTTGTATACCTCAAATGAATATAATATTGTATGCCAACTGTAATTGAAACGTAAAAATTATTTTAAAAAATAAAATAAAAGGGGATATTGGGGATGGAAAAAAAAGTACCTGAGCACCAATAAATGTTGCCTTTGCTTTGTTTTCCCCACAGATTTACTGAGACAGACACTTTCACAGAAACCTTTATCCTGCGGGTCTATCTCCTGGAACCAGACTGTAACATCATCCGTATGAGTAACAATGTCCTGGAGGTGTCTGAATTCTACGGCCTGTCCCGAGCCATTGATAAGAACCTGCTTAGATTTGATTATGATAGGATGCCCAGCCTGGAGTGTACGGTCCATCTGGACCCTGTGGGCACTCAGCTGCCAGCCCACGGCCAGGTGGTTATGGTGGAGCCTGGGCCAGAAGAACCTCGTGGAGATCAGCCACACAGTTTTTTCCCTAAGTCTCGTACGACATGTTTTAATAATTATCTGAGGGTTACTAAAACTGACAACAATATCTGTAAATGGTCATCTTCCACTCTGAGTTTTGCTCAGTATAATGTGTAGCTGGTTGAACAAATATAGAGTAGTGGTTAAGAGTTGGGACTTGGGAGTCAAAGAGATCTGAGTTTGAAAACTGCCTTTGCTATTTATTTCCTGTGTGATTTTACTTAACCCGTACAAGCCTCTATGAAATGGGCAAGGATAATAGCTGCTCCACAGGGTTGTATAAGGATGGAGTAAATGAGCACACAGTACTTCACACAGTATGGGTCAAGAATTGTCAGCTGTTATTCACAGCAGCAATGACAGTGTAGTAAGAGTAATTGGTGTATTCGTTAAGTATTATTAGATTACTAGAGGCCTGGTGCACGACATTTGTGCACTTGCCGGGAGCAGTCCCTCAGCCTGACCTGTGCCCTCTCGCAGTCCGGGAGCCCTCGGGGGATGTCCGACTGACAGTGGGCCTAAGCCATCAGTCGGACATCCTTAGTGCTCGCCATTCGTGAGCCCGGCTCAGGGCTTCTGGCTGAGCGGAGCTCCCCTTGTGGGAGCGCACTGACCACCAGGGGGCAGCTCCTGCATTGAGCGTCTGCCCCCTGGTGGTCAGTGCGTGTCATAGGGACCTGTCATTCTGTCGTTTGGTCGATTTGCATATTACCCATTTATTACATAGGATAAGCAGGTAGAGCTGGTGGTCAGCAGCCATGGTTTAAATCAGGAAGAGTTAATAGATCATTTTCTTCTGTTTTCCATTTAATCAAGATATTTTCGACAACTCCTATATGGCTAATAGTGCTCTAGGCATTATGGGAAGACCAAGAAATATAAGGGGTAATCATAATCATAGTCATAGCAACACTTGATTCTGGACAGCAGTTTACGGCTAAAGACATGTTTACACATGTTATTGCATTCAATCTTCTGGTTAAGAAGTAAAATATCCATTTTGTACTTTAGAGAAATATATAGATGGCCACTCAAAAAATGACAGGAAGACTGTTATCAAGATGATTATGGTTTTCAGTGGAAGAGAGCAGGTTGGTTCAGTTGGTCAGAGAATGCTTAAGGGGAAATTCACTAAAAGACTAAATGGACCTGGAAAGGTATGCAGGGACTCCAGTGTGTGATAAGCATGACGGGGAGAGAATGTCAGAGTGTAGATCAGCCTAATAGAGAGAGATTGCATGATGGACCCATGGAAGTGGGTGCCATAAAGGGAGACTGTGGCTGGACCTGGGAAGGCTTACAGTGAGCCGCTGGCTTGTTTATCAGAGATGTTTAAGCATCAAAAAATGCATTTTATTGTTTTTTTTCTCTCAGTGTATCTTCTGGTGGGCAAGGATTTCATGAGACAACTGGTCAACTATTCTTTTTAGTGAAGGAAATTATAGACTTTAAGAATAATAACAACCCACTCAGTGAATGATTGGAGGGTACACATGAGCATTCTTGGGGGCACTTAGAGGGAATAAATATCCCCAAGAGGGAGGATTGGCTTTTAAATTTTATATTCACATTGTTCAAATGACTATCTTAATTCAGCGCTATACATTCCAGAGCTGGGAACAGAACTCAGGTGTCCAGGGGGAAGCTGTGCCCTGGGACTGAAGAAAATAGGAAGTCTCACGGTGAGCTGTGAGGAGTTCCTGCTGATGGGGCTTCGGTATCAACATAAGGACCCTCCTTCTCCCAACATTGATTATATCTCCATCCGACTGGACCTCACAGATAGCAGGAGTAAGATCGTATACAAGGTAGAGTTTGCGTTATGTGTCTGTGTCCCCAGCTGATCCACAAAAAGAGGGCCAGGTCCATGGGGGTGTTCATGTTGGTTCCCATGTCATGGAGAGTTCCTGGGCATTGTGGGTGGAACTGCTAAGTGACTCATTAGAACTGTAGGCTTGTTTATTCTTCCGGTAAGTGCTTGAAACAGAGGCTTTTGGATATAACGTCAGTATCAACAGCTGGGGTGACGGTGTACCAGCTAATCAGCTTGGCTGTTTTCTATCTCTGGACTGGGACCAGTTTCATGCTTCCCTTCTTCCCCTCTCCCCCCTCCCATGTCTTCAGCTTGTCATTTGACCTTTTGTAACCCCTCTTGGATGCCTCACTTCCCCCTTCTTTATTAGAACCACTTTTCAGAAAATCAGGGTCCACATACCCACTCTGTGAGGCCACAGGAAACTGGGAGGGAGGGGACCTCAGCCCCTCTGTTATGCCTGTAGCAGATTACGTCCTTTTCACTCTTTCGGCTTTTGAGGTGGAGGACTGGATCCTCAAGGAGACAGGCCTCCAACAGCCTCCTCCATCTTCCAATTTCTTTTAAACTCTCCTGCCCTTTCCTCCTCTTGTTCTCTTCACATTGAAATGATGACATAAAGTGGAATCAACTTATCTGAAATATTTAACATGCTACTCTACCGAGTCGTGTACTCTATGATTTATTTATTTGGGTAGTTGAGGAGACTGTGTACCATCTGAAACAGTTTGGATTTTTTGCTGATATTCAGTGGTCCAAGATTATATTGGTGAAAGACCGTCATTGCTCACAGTATGATTTCTCACTAGGGTTTCTCCTGTGATCCAAACATTGAACATTATTATCCCTCAGGAATTGATAAGACATGATATAATAAGGAAATGATAAAATAGGATCAGAAAATTTTAGAATTGAGATTTGGGAAAAACTTTGAGGTAGATTTGAGTCTAACATTTAATAGTTAAGATCATGATGCTGGGCACAGATGGTTTGGGTTCAAAGGTCTAGCTGTGTGACTTTGAACTTTATGCTTTATTTCTTTAATCTTAAAATGGGGGTAAGAATACCTACTTTTTAGAATAATTGAGAGAATTAAATGATGTAATATTTATAAAGCCTGGCACATAGTAAGCACCACACAAAAGCCAGTTAAAAAGCCACCCAGTAAAAAAAAACCTGGTCATCAGCCAGGTTTGAAGTAACTGGTTTAGCCCATCTTATTGTATAGTAGTGGCCAGAGGAATTGCATACCTTGCCCAAACATACACGGCTCATTTATGGCTGAGCCAAGACTAAACTCTAGGTCTCCTAACTACTAGGGAATGTCTTCTGCTTGTTTTGATGTGAAACTCCTTTACTTTTAATGCTTTCTTAGCTCCATAAAAAAAAAAGTAGATCCTTTTTTTTTTTTACTTGATTGATTTTTCTTCTTTTTTCTTTCTATACTGAGTTAGAGCTTTATTTATATTTTCAGATCAGTTTTATTGGGAGTTGACCCCTTTAAATCACCTTCTTAGTTTATTTAGAATTAACCTATTCCATAGTCAATTTGGCATGTCACACAACAGATTCTCTTATGAATATAAAGTTAATATGCTCACTGCAAAGAGTATTTAAAAAAAAACAACACTGAAAGCAAAATAAGAAGTAAAACTATCTATATTTCTACCATTTTTAGATACACACACACACACACACACACACACACAGCGGGGAGACATGCACACCAAAGTTAGTTTTGTTTTATGGAGTTAAATTTATGCTCTATTTAAAATTTTATATTTTTATGCTTGTGTAAGTCTATACTTATCAAATTATTTTACCGATAATTTTTTTCTAAAAATTTAAAGGTTTTCTTGTTTATGTTTGCCTCTTTAATCCACTTGCAATACATTTTATTATATTTTAAAACACAGGAAGAGTTTTTTCCAAGTAGCCAAAATTTTCAACACTATTGTTGAATAATTAACCTGTTAACCTTGATTTTCAATTATTCTTTTAAGGTATAGAAAGATACTACTTCAAAGCTATCTCTTTTGTTCTTAGATTTGCCTATTTATTGCTTTGTCAATTCTGTGTTATTCTAAATATAATGGGTTTATAATACACTTTAATATTTTACAGGCGGGTTCTTCCTCATCACTCCTTTACAAAACTTTCTTATTCATTCTCACCTATTAGTTTCAGATAAATAATTTAATCATTTATGTTAGTTTAAAAATAAGCCCCTATGTATTATTATCAGGATTCAATTAAAACTACATTTCTTAGGGAAGAAATGGAACAGTAGAAGATTTACTGTAATTAGTCTTCTCACCCAGAAGTGAGGTGTCTTACTTCATCTAGGCAAATGTTCTTTGATATGTCTTTTTAAAGTTTGCAGTTTTCTTCATGCAAGTTGACCACACTTATGAAAGCCAGTCCTAGGCAGTTTGTTTTTGTAAACTTATTGCGAATAGGCTCTCTCCCCTCCATTATATCTTCTAATTGGTTACTGATGAAAAATAGGAAAGCGATTTTTTTTGGTATAATTTTCTTCTCTCTGTTTTTTTTTTTCTTGGATTCAATTATTCTAAGAACGTTTCAATTCTTTGGGCCTTTACAAACCATAATTATATCTTTTACTAATCATGATAATTTTATCTTTCCTTTTTCAGTAATTGTTCCTGTTATTTCTGGTCTCTTCTCCACTGAGTTGGCCAGAATAATATTAAATATAATGATGCTTATCAGAAGCCTTGTCTTGTATAAATTATCATATCAACTGCCCACTCTGTTTTTTTGTTTTTTGTTTTAGTGCTTCTTGCCCTGGATTTATCTTTCTTTGAAATTGATATGGTAACTTTTGCTTTTTTATTTTCTTACATGATAACTTTGGATCATCCTTTTACTTCTAACCTTTGTATATAATTTTATTTTAAATGCTTCTTGTGCAAGTCGCACATAATTGGATATTTAACTTCAAAATATTTGTCTTAAAGAAAGGAATATAAGCTATATTTTTGTAATAGTATATATATGTATAAAGGTGTTTTTTTTCCTTTTGTTTTTTGTGTTGCTTATTAAAAAACTGCCTTACAAGACAGGCTAAATTTTCTCTGGCTTTATCTGTACTTATTTGGAAATCCTTTATCCCACTTTGTGTTTTACCAGGATTAAATTCTAAATTTAAAAAAATTATTTAACCTATGTTTTTAATATTTAAACTAAAAAAATAACAAGGTCACTGGCTCCTTCCTATAGATGATAAGGATTGATCCTAGTTATCCTTTTTCCTGGCTGTTACTCACCTCTCAGGCTTTGTTTATATAATCTGCAATTTTAATTCTAGCATATGATTGTTATATTTTATTGTCTCATACATAGTATTATTTCTTACATCTTCTATTTCAAGTAAGCTCTTTTGACATTTGTATTCATTTTCTTAACATGTTTAAAATAACATTTATTTAGACTTAACTCTAGATTTAATTGGTCATATTGTTCAGCACCAGTCCTTTTATATGGTGATTTCTCCATTTTTGAATTTTCAAATGATGAATCTTCAGATAGATTTTTAAATGGCAGGTGAATATATTCTTTTGTCTTCATAAACCTCACGCGAGGGGTGCTGATTGTCTTCCCTGTTTCTTGCAGGGCTCTCTTCTTTAGAGCGCATTGCTGACTAGTTTCTGAACGTCCAGGCTGTGGGGCAGGTGGTTTGGTGGGAGTGTTGGAGAGAGAAGTCTTATTTGATCAGCCACTATGCTGACTTCATGCTCTCTGAGTCTGGCAGATGTTTCAAGCTGCTCCTTTGTCTCTGGGGCAGTTTCATGGTTCATTGGGAGACACCCCTTAATGGAGGCCTCTTCCCTCTAGATCTCTCGTCTCAGGAGGATGCATTTCTGGCCTGAGTGGTCACGTGAAATTCCTCCTGCAGCTCCTAAGATATGAATGCCACCTCCAGCTTCTTGCTGTGGGGATTCTTTGGCCTTTCAAGGATGCACCCTAACGGTCAGGGTCCAAGGTGACCCCAGACCAACCCTCTGTCCTCCTTGGCTTATATCTGAGAGCATTCTTGTATTATTTCCGGCCACGCACAAGGACGGAAGGCTGAGCCCAGCACAGCCACCATTATTCTCCTGCCTCTGGCACGTAGCTTCCTCAGGTCTGAGCCCAGCATCAGCCCTCTGTGTGTCCCACCTGTAAAAGACACATGTGAAGGCTGGTCTCAAGGAAACTGCTCTTCTGACACCTGGGACAAGGGACGTAGGGTTGCCCCACCCTTCCTCTTTGTGTGGCTTTGGGTGTCAGGGGAGTGACTCAGCACAACACAGCACTCCTCTCTCTAACAAGCTCTCTTCCTCTTACCTGTCAACCCTTCCATATTCTTACAGTGGGTAAGAGAGTTTGTTAAACTCTGCCCACTGTACCTGTCTCCCATTCACTTTGAAATCCGATATTTTTCTTATTGGAAGTTCAGTTGAGACAGAGCTCCCCCCCAGATTCCATTTTTAACTTTCTGTTATCTACAGAATAACACTCATTGTTCAATAGCCAGTGTTCAGCACTATTAAACCAATTTGACTCTGATCATCGAGCCTGGTGCTCTCAGCAGTGGGAAACATCACATCCTATGACAACCAGCATCTCCTGCTAGGAGGATGCTTCCGCCTGTAGCACTTGCTGCTACCTCAGGTCCCAAGATGCACATTCACGGTTCCTCTGGAGACCCCCCGCTTGAGGGCCCCTTCCTCACAGCTCTCTCATTTGAGGAGGGCGTGTTGCCAGCCGGAGTGGTCACTTGCAATTCCTATTATCTGCTTCTCACCTGGAGACCCAGGGATTTAACAAACTAGAAAACTGGTAACCATTTTTCAGTTCATTTTCCCTCATTCTGCCCCTGCCTGATTTAAAGCTGCATGACAGGAAGTGAGGGGGAACTTTCTGTCATGTACTTGGGGATCTAGCATTCCCATTTTACAGCTGGGGGAAGTGAGATTTGGGAGTTAAATTACTTGTCTAAAGTCATGCAGATAGATCATAAGTGGTAGAGATAGAATAAAAGCCCAGTTCTTTTTGATGCGAAAGTGGGTGCCATTTTTCAACACTGGCTATGTATTAGAGTCACCAGACAGCTTTAATAATGACAGTTTTTCACCCACCCAGCATGGCTCAGTATTTGAACATCATCTATGAAGCAGGAGGTCACAATGCAATTTCTGGTCAGGGCATATACACGGGTGGAGGGCTCAATCCCCAGTGGGGGGCATGCAGGAGGCAGTTGATCAATGATTCTTTCATCATTGATGTTTCTCTCTCTCCCCTCTTCTCCCTTCCTCTCTGAAATAAATAAAAGCACATTGTAAAAAAGAAAGCCAGTTTTCTGGTTCCCTCCTCAGACAATTAAATTACAGGGAGAGGGAGCTTGGGCATCAGAATGTGTCAGAAACTCCCCCGATGATTTACTGTACAGCCAGGTGTCAGATCACTGCCAGATACACCCTCCAGGCTGTGGTTGTATGTTAAATGTCACACTGCTCACCCTGTGTGTTCCAGCTTTATTCACACCATTCTCCCCTTCATATTTTATTTCTCCTTCAAAAGTCAGAGAGTGTGTGGTTGCCCGTCTACATCAGAGCTGGCATTCCCAACCAGGTTCCGAGGGCGGCATTCATGGCCATGTTTGTTCTGGAAGTGGATCAGTTCATCCTGACCTCTTTGACTACCTCAGTTCTGGACTGTGAAGAGGATGAGACCCCCAAACCCTTGCTGGTGTTCAACATTACTAAAGCCCCGCTGCAGGGCTTTGTGACTCACCTGTGGGATCACACCAGACCCGTCTCCTCATTCACCTGGAAAGATCTCAGGGACATGCAGATTGCCTATCAGCCACCAAACAGCAGCCATTCAGAAAGGAGACATTACGAGGTAAGAAGGAAGGGAGGCGATACTTCTAGCCTATTTGGTGGTCAGACTTCCTTACAAAGCCCCTTCCCTTCGCTTTCAGGTGAGTTTGTATATTCATTGCCCCAGAAGAGAAGCAATCACTGTCCATCTGGGTGCAAACTGGAATGCCCAGAGGAGCCAGGCTAGTGATGCAGATAAGCAAACCCTCCTGGAGGGACACTGTGGGGGACTGAGGAGCGAGCTGGTATCGTTTGAAGCAGCTGCAGCTCAGCTCCAGCTGATCCAGAGGTGCCTAGATTTGTTCTAGCTCTTGTCTGTCAAGAAAACTTGGGCGTCTATAATTTCTTTGTAAAAATGTTCCAGTTTTTAAAGATAGAAAACATATTTAAACATTTTAAATATGTTGTGCCAGCTACGAAATATTTCTAAGGGCCACATTTGGCCCAGGAACTCTGCTGCCCTCAACAGCCTTCCTGCATTACACATAGACCATTGAAGTTAGAGATGAGTTTTGTTTATAATTTTTTAAAATAATTTTTTATTAATAATTTTAAAATTCTTTTTTGTTTGCAAAAGTGTTTTACTGGGGTCCTTAATTTTGATTAATAACACTGACTTGGGGTAGGCGATTCCATAGTCTCATATGATGACTGATTTCACTATCTAACACTTTCCATCAGGAAAGTCTTCATTCCATTTAATCTAAATCTTTCCTGCTCCCACCTCAGCCTCTTTCCTCTTGCTTTGTATTCACAGGGAGTAGAGAACAGCTGGTTACAGGCTTGCACATAATAACCCTCCCCATACTTAAAAACCCACCAGCAAGCTGAAATTTAAATGAGCAGATTGATACAGACTTGAGTTCAGGTTTATTAAGGAAAATGAGTGTCCCTGGGGTTACCACATTGTCCTCCATCTAATTTTGGCATTTGCAGCATTTAGTCCTAAGGGCAGACAAAAGACTTCAGACTGTAAGGGCTGCATTTTGCCCTTTGCTTTGATTTCCTTCATGTCATAAAAGTAAGTGGCAGCTTTTGTTTCTTTCCTGTCCTTGCCTCTCATTCCTTCCATATTCTGAAGTAATTTCTCATTAGCCACCGGGTTTACCTGCAGCTCATAAATAAAGCGCTGCTCCTCTGCTGCTCCTGTGTGCATTTTCTGGCATTGTGTCATAGAATCTCAATGCAGCCTTCGTTCAAATCTGTGATATTTTTGTTAGAAGGTAGCTCACTTATCTCAGTGGGGACTACACCCTGTTCCAATATTGTGGGCGGGAAGCCCTGCATCTATCTCTGCAGAATTTTGCTCACTCAGCCACCTGGGGTGGGACTACTGAGGGCGGAGCCTTGGTCAGAGCCCCTGAGCCAGCTGACCTTCTCAGGGTGAAGGTCAGTCTACCTTCCAGTCACGTTCGCCTCTTTGGGAAGTTCAAACTCATTTTATTGGGTATCACATATATTTGAGAAGAGTTTCTTAGTGAGCACATAACATACAATTTCATGTGGTTCAACCTAATATTTACATTACATCTGCAAAAGTACTTCTCCCTCCGCAGTATAGTTTCATTTTCAGCCCGTTCCCTTGAAGCTGTTTCTTCTGTTATGTTGTAGTGGCTGAAATGCTGCTGTCTGATCATTGCTCTTATCCTCTCAGATGGACCATACGTCCTTCCAAAGTAGGCAGTGTGTCTTCCATTCCTGCCTCATACCTCATCCTTCTCTGTCAACACCTGCTGAGACACGTACATATCACCTAATAAGGCTCACAACTTATATAGCCCCACTTAGTAGTTATGGATTTCACAGGAGCAAGTTAAATCTGGATATTTAACAGTATGGCTAGTGGTATAGATGCCTCTAGATCTGGGTCTCAGCAGCAGTGGCAGTGACATTTGGACTAGGTAATTCTTTGTCATGGAGGCTGTCCTGTGCATGGAAGGATGTTAGCAGCAAACCTCATCCCTCTCTCCACTAGATGCCAGGAGCACCCCCTCCACACACACACCCAAGTGGGAGACCAGAAATGTCTCCAGACATTCCCAAATGTCCCCCGGGGGCACAACATCACCCCTAGTTGAGAACTGCTCTAGACCCTATACCTTTGAGAGAGGCTCCATTGGTCTGATGCTGAGCAAAGTCAGGGACACTTTTTCAGCATGTTTGCTTATTTCAGGTTGAGAATTCTTTTATTGAAAAGAAAATTTAAAGATTATAAACTAAGCAGCAAGATCTAGAGCCTGAAAAGGTGAGATCAGGTTGTCATGAAGGAGATCAGGCAGCAGCAGCCTCCGTCTGTGGTGTGAAGGTATTTTATGCTCGAACATCTCCATGTGTGGCTCATATGCAACTGTTTGCTTACAGGTGGAGTTGGAGGTATACGACTTCTTCTTTGAAAGGAGCACGCCAATTACCATCCACATCTCCGTCAGAACGTCAGACACAAATGCCCCACGCGTGTCCTGGAACACAGGTGCAGCTCAGTGTAGGATGTCAAGCAACCCAGCCCTGAAGGGAAGAAAGAAAGTACATGTGCCAGGAAAGAAAGGCAGTTTTATTCCCATTTCACACACGAGGCAACTGAAACTCAGTCCAGTTCGGGCATCAGATAGTTGGTTTCATTTTGTTTTTCCTACTGGAAGGGTGAGAAGCTTGAATCCAGGATCCTGAGTCCTGGAGACGAGTTCTTTCCTCGGCAGGAGATAAGCCAGGACAACTTTCACCTGACAGAGGCACAAAGTGACTGTGATATTGAGCTCCAGTTGGGCTGAGAGAGAAAAGGTCTCCAACTCAAATTTTTCAGAGGGATAGAAGGGAGGCATACATTTGTCTTATTGTTAAGTTGTGTTGCTTGGAAACCACAATACATAAAGAAGAGCATAAATGGCTTAATTTGTTTTAAACGAAGGCTTTACTCTGCCTCTCATTTCTAATTGAACTTACAGGGCAATGTATAGATTTAGGTCAAATGTAAATGTAGAATGTAAATGAAGATTTTATTCTTTCCCATTAATCCCATCAATAGTATTCAAAACATACTTATAAGCAGTGATGCTAAGTTTTGTTAAGGGGATCATATCTGTGTCTGATTTAAATCCTCTGGTGGCAGCTTAAATAAATCTGTGTGTGTGTGTGTGTGTGTGTGTGTGCTCGCGCACGCACACTTGCATGTGGGTAGTATATGCATGCACACATGAGTTTCAGTAGAGATGGATAACATTGGTTGAGCAACCTTCATTTATAATTTTGACTCTGTGTCTCATCTACCTCTGTTAGAGGGATAATGAAAAGAAAAGAAGGAATTGGTGTCCTGTAGTTTAGTTATAATCACATATTAAGTAGATTATTACATGAGCATAGAGACTTAATAGTCTGTATATTTATGTGTGATCAGGCTTGTTAAGAGAGCTCCAAATCTGGTTTTGGCTACTCTGGACATTAGACTCTGTTTTTAAAATAAAATAAAATTTACTTATGAACTTATGTGTTCATTATTAAAAACTTGGAAATTACAATAAATAGTAAAAAAAATGAATAGTAATGAATGGACAAGAAAAAATGAATGATACAGTAATAAATGAATAAAATAATTTATTACTTCAAAATCAGTTATTACTTCCCCGTGCAGACATCGCCACTGTTAATGTTTTGCTATATGTACTTCTAGTCTTCTTGTTTGCTCTTTTGCTGTGTTCCTTGTGATGCCTTGTCTTGAGTCACACTCTACACTCTTGGCTTCAAAATTGTTATTACCAGTCACAGAGATTCCTTATATGTACCCTCCCCCCCTCCCTCCCTCTGTCGCTCCCTCCTTCCCTTAAATATGCTGTATGTGTTAGCTCAGGTTCCCTAGTAACAGCTACTGAGGCAGGTTGCATGCACTAATCCTACACTGAAAACAGGAGAAAGGGGAAAAGGGAAAATCATGAGGAGGATAAAACACATTTACAGTATTTATTGAAAAAGTCTGTATAAATGGACTTGTGCAGCTCAAACCCCTGTTGCTCCAGGCTCAGGTTTATTTGTAAAAGTACTTCTGCCACTTGTGCCCACAAAATATCTGGATGTGGCCTTTGGAAAAGTCCTTATGGACATTTTGTGTTAGAGGCCACTGTGAGCACAGCATCTGTTCTTTCCTTGGTGTTTACTGTCTGGCACTGTCATGTCTCTAAAGGATATGTCCTGAGGAGCCAATTGCCAGATTGGAGGTGATGGTACTGAAAGTGAAAATAGTACTAGAAATAAAAGCTAACTTCCAGTTTCTTAAAAAGCTTTGAGAATACAATTTCAGCTCATTTTGTCAGTTAAAATGCATTCATTTTGTCTTAACGTACGCGAGTTGGCATGTCATAGAACATGTTTGTTTGGTCTTGCAGGTCTGAACCTCCTGGAAGGGCAGTCCCGGGCCATCACCTGGGAACAGTTTCAGGTTGTCGACAACGACGACATTCGTGCTGTACAGCTGGTCACCGTGGACGGCCTGCAGCATGGGCGGCTCACAGTAAGAGGTGAGGGATCCATCTTGGTAACCGAGCAAGGAGCTGGAAAAGAAACTTCTCCAGAAGCAAATCGTGTTTAACAGGATACACACAGCATCTCTTGGGCCCCATTTCTAACTGAATTTTCATATCCCCCAAATCGAGAGATCTTAAAACATTTGTGTTAGGTTGCCTTAGGCGCAGCTCATTATTTAAAGTTCAGATGCCTCATTGGGCTCCTTCTAAATACACTCCTTAATTGATTATCTCATCTCAGTAGGAAGACAAAATATTTTCCTCTCATTTCTGTCTCATAGAAATGTATTGAAAAACATGCTTTTAAAAATACTTTTAATCATTATGTTATTATGATATTAGGAGCAGTTACCATAGTTTAAAAGAAATGAATTTATAATTATAAGGATGGTAGTTAAGGTTAATGAGCCTAATAAAAATAATAGCCATACTTTATGATGATAGAGTCCATTCCTGGTAATGAGCTCAGAGGATTTAATTCAATTATCCTCTTAGTTTGCCTAATTATAAAGCAGAAAGAGAGCTCTTATTTATCATCATTTATGAAAAGGGAATTCTGAAATCAAAAATAAAATGATAAATTCTCCTGTCTAATCCCAGGACTGTGCCAGGTCAGCTTATCCCTGAGCCTGCCAGTTAGGGTGGATGTTCAGCTGCATGTAGGGAAACTCAATTATAGTGGCTTAAAAATTCATATTTCCCTCATGTGACAAGTTGTCCAGATGTGGCATTCTATATCCGTGATGCCAGATGCTCTTTTCTGCTAGGTCGGTGCTCACAAGATGGCACCTACACTTCTAGCTTTGGGTCTGCATTTGAGGAAGGAAGGAAGGAAGGAAGGAAGGAAGGAAGGAAGGAAGGAAGGAAGGAAGGAAGGAAGGAAGAAGTTATGCCATCTAAGCTTGCTTTCTAGCTTGCTTTCTTTAACCACTTGTCCCAGGACAATGACTTTCACTTATATCTCCTACCAACTCACATGCTATCCCAACATGCAGTGGAGTCTGGGGACATGATTTTTTAAGAATAGTCCCATGCCGTTCCAAATAGAACTGGGATCCTGGTTCTGAGCAAGAAGCAGTAAGTGGCTATTGGGTAAGTAGTTTGTAGCATCCATTATGCTAGTGTTTAATCATGATTCCAGTGAGGTGTTTAACACAAACACATGGTGTGGGGAGAGTAATGAGGCTCCTGCCATCAAGAATGATAAATGTTTATACAAAGTGAAGCAATGTTTATTAATACTGTGAAATGAAGTATAGAGAGAGCAGTAGCCCATAAGACAATGATGTTCTGGGCTCAGAGGATATACGAAGTAGTACTAATATTTATTAAGTATTTACTTTGTGCCAGATATGGTGCAAAATATTCTACATGCTTTATCTCATACCACTTTATGAAGTGAGGTACTATTACTATTCCTACTTTACATATGGGGAACCGAGACTTAGAGAAGTCAACTTGTCTAAGGTCATGTATCTAGTAAGTGGCAGAACTGGGATTTGAACCTTGGCCATTTGATACCAGAGCTTTAGCTCTTGGTCAATAAGCCAATGATTCTCAAGTTTTAGCATGCATTCGACTCTTGGAGTGTTTAATAAAGCACATAATGCTGGGCCCACCTCCAAAATGTCTATTTCAGTAGGTCTAGGGTAGGGCCTGAAAACGTGCATTTCTAACATTTGGTGCTGATGCTGAGGTTTGAGACCACACCGGTAAGAAGTTCTGCCGTGTAGGTTGATAACAATGAGTGAAACAATAATTAACATTTATTGTCGGCTTACTTTTGTTTAAGTTCTCCCATCCATACTAGGGACTATGAGGTAGGTATTATTTCTGCTTTATAGATGAGTCTCAAATAAATTAAATACTTTGCCCAATCTACACAGCTAGTAATTGTTACAACCAGTGTTCAAAACCTGATTTGTGGAGGTGGTTTCTCCCGAAGAGGAAAGTATCAGCTGCTCCCCTTTGCTCAGTGCCCTTTTGCCTAGTGCAGCTTTCCCTGTAAGGGCTGGCTTTGCGCCCCTCCCTCAGTCAGTGCCATCTCTGCTCTCTCCTTCAGGGGGGAAAGGCTTTCTCTTCACCGTGGCTGACCTGCAGGCTGGAGTTGTTCGCTATCATCACGATGACAGCGACTCCACCACAGACTTTGTGGTCTTCAGGATATTCGATGGTCATCACAGCATCCGCTATAAGTTTCCCATCAACATTCTGCCCAAAGATGACAGTCCGCCGTTCCTCATCAATAACGTTATTATTGAACTGGAGGAGGGCCAGACCATACTGATCCAGGGTTCCATGCTGAGAGCTTCAGACATGGACTCCAGCGATGACTACATCCTCTTTAATTGCACAAGACCTCCTCAGGCTGGAGAGATCATGAAGAAGCCAGGGCCAGGACTGATAGGTAAGTTCTGGGCCGTTAAGATATTTATGCGAAGGTGGGCATCAGTTCATGAGGTGAGATACTATTATTATTCCCATTTTATAGATGGGAAGCTTGAGACTTAGAGACTTGAAGTTGATTCATTCAAGGGTGGGCATCCAGAAAGTCCCAGAGCTGGGCCTGAAAGTAATCATTTCACTTGGAAAAATTAAGTCAGCCAAGCACAGTGATAGAACAAATAAGTTTGAAGAGAGATGTTTGGCTTATTGTAGATTTTTGATAAAGTAATTTCATGAATAACATTTCCTTATATTTTGTTAGAATAATTTCATAACTATTTCTTAAAATAGTCAGGAGCATCAAAATAGGGATCAAGTAGTGTTTCTTAAGACAATGTTTCTTAAAACGACTTTTCTAATGCTAATTCATCCACATATTTTAAGACAGATGTAACAACTTTAATTTTCCTGCTTTGTTATGTATAAGCTTGTATGAAGATTCCTTAGGTACATACAACATGATATGCTGAGAAGACTTGAGGTAAGTCCGATATCTTTATACCCAAACACTTGCAGTTGGTTACAAAAATATTTGGTGTTTTGTGGACCCAATAGGCTATCCTGTCCCTGGCTTCCTTCAGAGGGACCTGTTTAATGGCATCATTTACTATCGTCACTTTGGTGGAGAAATCTTTGAAGATTCTTTTGAATTTGTCCTTTGCGACAGCCATGAACCTCCAAATCTCTCAATACCACAGGTAAGAGGCCATTCTGAACACTTCTCAAAGACTTGTCCGCAGATATCAGTTCTGGGGAGATGTTATTAGGGACTACATGAAAATAGGTTTCAAGATTCAAAGACTGAGAAGCAATGGAGTGAGCAAAAGTAAGTCAATTTCTTTGTAACACCACTTCTCTACCATTTACTTTTCGAATGAGTTCTGCAAATTTTTGTGTGTGATATTTCCAGCACCTTTATACAGGACACCTCACAAAATTTGCTGTGCTCATATCACTCAAGAAAACACTGACATTTTATATGTAGTAGTGGAGTTCGGCTATAAATATAAGCTGTGGAGGTCAGCTGCCTATGTTTCTCTCCTGCATCTGACACAATTATCTGATTGATCTGTGGTTCAGTTTCCCCATCTGTAAAACAGGGACTAATACAACTTCCTTATAGAATGATTGTGAGAGTAAGTAATATATATAAAGTACTGCGAACTTTCTGGCACATGGTAAGCATGCAATAGATAAATTAGCTATTATCTATTGTTGCTTTTGGAGAACTAAGAGTTTTACTACCACTCAAGGATATCATTTAAATTCACAGAATGCAGAAATAATTGTAAGGAGGGATTCTCATATAAAAATTACAGAGATGGAGTAAGTATAGTATCTGGACAACTATAAGAAGATAAACTCCCTGCAAGGAGAGGGTGGTTAGTGGTTGGAGTGAAAAAAGGAGAGCTGCACATAAGTGATCACCTACTACCTATAGTTTATTTTTCTAGGCATTTTATCCCTATTATCTTGGAAGGGAGCATATACAGGGCTCTAAGCAAATCTTGAATCAGTTCTGGAATGGCTATTTACAGGTTGTGTCCCTGTTTGTTATATAATGTCTTCTCATGTCATAGTCACTCACATTAGCCAATGCATAGACGATTGAGCTATTCATCTGTTTGCTCAGATAAAGGTAACCAAAATGGATGATCAGGAAGAATGATGTCAGAGAGCTCAGAAATTGAAGGAAGTAGGTGATCCCTATTAAGAAAAATTGGAGAATGAGAAAATTCTCAATTTAACTGCTTATTAAGTAACAAATCAAGTCCTTTACAAATAACAGTCCCTTCTTTTCTTGTGTTATTATATTCTACTTCTAGATTACATTTTGCTTGAGACCTTAGTTGATTTGCTAATCCTAAATGACAACTATCAATAGGATTTATTTCTAAATCATCTGTTGCATCTATTCAAACTGAGCTTTGTTTTCAACTAGAATATCATGTCACTATTAGCAGACTATATGCCTTTTTAAAAACAGAAAGTTAGGGACTGCTTTTTTCTTTACTTTTCTTATATATTTTATAAATTATATTTTTATTTCTATCATATTTAAGTTCAAGTATAAATGTTAGATCCCTTTATAATGAGGACCAGAGTAATAAAAACTTTATTCAGATAAAATTATTTCTAAATCTTGGAAAATAAGTCAGACTAAATACTGTAGGTCCAGTTATGGGATTATTTCTTTGGATGGATGGATGGGTTTCTAAAGAGGGAGTCATAATCACATTTTTCTCTGCTTTCATCTTATTAATCTACTAGAGGCCTGGTGCACAAGTTTGTGCATGGGTGGGGTCCCTCGGCCTGACCGGTGATTGGGGCCAATTGGGGCCATCTTGCCCAGTCCCGACTGGGGCCAATGGGGGTTGGCCAGGGAGGAACCACAAGAGGTTGGCCAGCCGGTTGGGGAGGGACCGTGGAAGGGCTCCAGGGCATGTCCAGCCTGTCTCACCTAGTCCCAGTCAGCTGGACCCCAGCAGCAAGCTAACCTACTGGTCAGAGCGTCTGCCCCCTGGTGGTCAGTGCATGTCATAGCGACTGGTCTAGCGGTCGACTGCAGGTTGACCAGTCAGACACTTAGCATATTAGGATTTTATATATATATAGATGTTGAGGGATAGAGGAAGAGAGAGAGAACCTATAAATTACTCTATATTCATGTACCATATTTTGTTTGGCTCCTAAATATTCTCCAGCTCAGCCTTGTGTAATCACCTCTCTACTTGTCATCTCTACATGTCTATCTCACCAGGATTTTAAAAACACCATGTCCACAGACATTTAGTATATTTTCCCCCAAACTTGCGCAAAACCACTGTAACTGGAATCCCCTGAAGTCATCCCTAACCCCTTCTCTCTCTCTCTAATATCTGAATAACTAATTAGTCAGCAAATCTAACTAAATCTATCAGATAAATTTCTCTCATCTGTCTATACTTCCCCACCCATTGCCATTGCTTTAATTCCAACCTTCATCTTTTTGGGACTAGATTAACTTCAGAATCCCTCACAGGGTCTCTTGAGGAATAGATCAGCAATATCCTTATAACTGAGGATAGTTAAAATCCACTGATATAGTAACTTTGTATTCAAATAATTCATCTAGTATCCATTCCCCAATTCTCCCTCTTGATTTGTGGCAGTGCCAGCTCACTTCCTCTCCAGACATGGACCTTCTCTCAGCGATAACATCGCCTGTTCCAGGAAGCCTTCTCTGGTGCCCTCACCCCACAGTTCCCCCACGCTGGGTCAGCTGGTCCTTTTATGTAGCTGATCCAATATCAAATCACTATAATGTGAGGCCATTATTTGTTTTATTGGATCAACTATGAGCTCATTGATGACAGGAATCCTAAATTATTCATCTGTGTCTTCAGGCCTTGGTATGTGACTCAGATAGAACCTCAAAAACTGTTCTGGTTCTTTCAACTTTTATTGAAACTAGGAAAAAATTAAAAAGCTGAAATATTTTGTAAGAACTGGGGAGGTAGTGAGATGAAGAGGTAGTAAGTGGAAAGTTTAATTCTCCAGAGTTTCCAGGAATTAGTGTGTGCACAACAACAGAACAAGTATTTTATGTGTGTGTGCTGGTGAGAATTTTTGTGTTGTAAAACCCTGATACCTTCATTGAAAAGTCCAAATTTTAAGGGACTTTAATGATGATCTAGTCTATTTGATGATTGCATCTCCAATTTGGACAAGTATCTAGTCATGCCCTACATATAAAATTGTATTTAAAGTATTTTTAAAAATTGTAACTTTCAGCTGTTCAACTAAAGGTCCAGATAAGATGGTTACTTAATGGGAGCTTTTGTGATCTGTAGGTCCCATGGTCACTGAAGGTTAAGTTAAACTCACATGATTGTTTAAGGTCACATGTGAAAACACTTCCTTTTATAAAGGCAGAAACCGAGCATCTCCTCAGTTGAGAAACAAGTTAATAAAAGCAGGAAGGAAGTTGCACAAGCAGGGATGCTCCTTACCTCCTTTCATGCTTCCTAACTGGATACTCCTGCTGAGAGATCTACCTGTGCATCAACAAGGTGCTCACATATCAGCAAGAAACCCCTCCCTCTTTCTGTATTGGTTGTCATGGCTGTCATCAAATAAAGCCTCATGCTCTCAATTTGCTTTTTAAAAATATTCCCTTCTTTATCCTTCTCTGTAGAGAGCTTTATAGGGTTTAAGCCTCAGGAGATCTTAAACCAAGAGAGAGTAACGTTGGAAGTAAGATGGAAAATGCAAAATGAGGATAGAAGAGAGAAGCAGAAAGATGATTAAGAAATGAAAGCAGATGCCCCAAAGGCCTGTGGGTGAAATGGAAGGGAGCAGTGAACTGAGGCCAGACGAGAGAACAGGCCACCCAGGGTGTGAGCATTTAGAACAGCGGTTCTCAACCTGTGGGTCGCGACCCCTTTGGGGGGGGTCGAACGACCCTTTCACAGGGGTCGCCTAAGACCATCGGAAAACACATATATAATTACATATTATTTTTTGTGATTAATCACTATGCTTTAATTATGTTCAATTTGTAACAGTGAAATTGGGGGTCACCACAACATGAGGAACTGTATTAAAGGGTCTCACGGCATTAGGAAGGTTGAGAACCACTGATTTAGAAGAAGTCAAACCTGATAGTGGGGTGGGCAAAATGCATTGGAAGTAGTTCCTGAGGGCAAGAAGTAGCACAGGATAAACTCAAAGGAAGCTGTAAGATAAAGAATCAGGCAGGAATCAAAGGTCAGGGCAAAGAAAGGATCAAGAATCCATGTCAACAAGGAAGAGATATCAGCCCACAAAATACCAAATTATGAACACTGAGGGTCAAGGTTAGGCTTTGTCGCTCTGTGTACTGATTTGTCACTTTGTATTCGGGTTCCCTATAAGCCTGTTTTTGGGAGCTTGTGACCATAAGTAGACTGGAGGCATGCAGGGGACCCCAGCAAGGGAGAGCTCTGCGATTGGGTTGGGCATTACTTTCCCACCATTGGGGAATGGCTATTTAGTAACGTCTTTGTTACAACCAAATTTCAGTAAAATGCAAATGGTTCATTTCTCTATGGAGTTTGTTAAAATAGGATTTTTTTCATCCACAGACACACACACAGTAATTGTTTAAACATGCATCAATATGTAAAGACACATCAACCTAGGCAATCATAAAGCATGTTGAAAAATGTGCCCACCAAGAATTACTATAGGAGTATAAAAAAGCATGCCTTGTACATTCTTTTTACACAAAGAACACATTGGAGACTAAATTAGCATGGAAAATGGTCTCTTTAAGGCACAATAACTATTGTTTCCTTATTAAATCCAGTTTTTCAATTAAGTGCAGCCTCACTGATCCACACTGTGGCTGGGAAACCCCACAGAGAATTTCTGAACTTTGTAGATTAGCAGAAAACTATAATTGGGGAAAAAAATGTGACACAGACTCCAGGAGACTGGAGAAATGACTGTCATCGTGTTTGTTTATTTTGATAACTGCCTTTAGTTTTTAATTATTGAAATGCTTCATAATGGAGGAGCACATATGCTGTAGGCTTTTGTAAGAGCAATGAAGAATGGAGACGAGGAATTAACTTATTGAACACCTACTACCAAGTACTCACAGTGTTACTAGCTATCTCACTTGATCCTGACAACACTTCACTACAATAGCCATTATTATCATTCCCAATGTGCAGAGAGAAAAACTGACCCCAAAGGGGCTCACTGATTTGCCTCAGGAGGCACAGCTTGCACAGCTAATGTTCCGGTATTTTCTAAATTGTAGTTTTGTTTTTTTGGCTTTGTATGTCAATTTAAAAAGGAAGTCACTTTATTTTCAAATTGGGCGTTGTGAATACTATTATTGTAGACAAAATTGGTATTGCTGCCAGCTGGTGTTGCTCAGTGGTTGAGCATCCACCCATGAACCAAGAGGTCACCAGTTTGATCCCCAGTAGGGGGCATGCAGAAGACAGTCATTCGATGTTTCTCTCTATCCCTCTCCTTTCCTCTCTTTCTAAAATCAATAAAAAAGATATTTTAAAAAATTGGCATTGCAGATCTGTGCTTCAATGACAATATTAAATTTATTAAAATAAAGTTATTAAATTAAAATATTAAATTCATTAAAAGAAATAAAAACCAGAATAAGGATACCCATGACACCAAGCAAATGTACCATTGCAAGAGAGAATAAGTAATTGCTTTCTCACAACCAGTCGTGAATTATTGTAAGAAAATGTGTTGATAAAAGCTGTTCGGCCGCCCAGTTAGCATGGCTCAGTGGTTGAAGGTCGACATATGCCCGGGTTGCGGGCTCAGTCCCCGGTGTGGGTCATGCAAGGGGCAGCCAATCAGTGATTCTCTCTCATCATTGATGTTTCTATCTTTCTCTCCCTTTCTCTTTGAAATCAATAAAAATATATTAAAAAAAATAAAAACAGCTGTTCAGCAAACCCTCCATGCCCTCCAGTAGGATCCAGACCTGTGAGCGTGCTTTAAGAATTCTTAAAATCACAAACAGGACATATTGACTCATTCAGTTAGCAAACACTGATGAAGTCCTTTCTACCTACAAAATACTGTGCCAGGTGTAGAGTACAGAGATGAGCAGAATATTTATTGAGCACCTACTATGTGTGAGACATTTTTATATACATAGTGGTCTTTGATCCTCATTACAACTCTGTGGGGCTGTTGTCATTATACTTAACTTACATATAAGAAAATCGACATTTTAAAAAGTTTAGTGACTTGTTCAAGATCAATAGCTACTAAGTGGCATACTTAGGCCTTTAATGGTCTGTTCACTGCCAAATTCCATGTGGTTTGTACTACTCTATGACCCCCCTCTTACAGAACTTTCAATCTAGGAGAGACTGACGTGTGAACTACTAACTAATAATATAAGACATAAAATAATAATGTTTCTCAAGGGACAAACAAATTTAGGAACAATTAATTCCAACTGAGAAGTTGGGGAAAGTTTCAAGAAGAGCCGTTAAGGGTAAGAAAAACCCAGGCTTCTGGAGAAAGCAGGAGCAAAGAATTCCAGGTTGAAGAAACAGCATGACCCAAAGCTTAAAGTCTAGGACCCACACCTTTGTGTGCAGCTGGAGTGCTGGCTTAATGCTGAAAGGAGTAGCAGATAAAGTGGAAAAATGGGGTGTGCAAACTGGGGGGGCGGTATATATCCTTTTCACAATAAATGTTAAAAATAATTTTAAAAAACACCATAATATTGGCAAAAAATCACTACAAAATCAAAACCAACTGTAGAGGCTCTTAGATGCCATGCTAAGGAGTTTCAATAAGTCTGTCCTTCCTGGGTGGTTGTTAAGACTTTGAGGAAGGGAATAACCTAATTAGATTTGTATTTTTTAAAAGATAACACTAGAGGTATGTAAGTCTAGATTAGCTACTGAAGTTAGGGCCAGCAGAAAGCTGTTGCAATAATGTAAGGAAGAAATTATGAGAGCTAGAGCTAGACCAGTAACAGTAGGAATGACAGCTGGGGTGGGAGTGGAGTGTGGTTACTACAGTATTTAAGAATTTTATAAGTAGAGACTCTGGGAGGTGTTTTATACATATGTGGAGAGAGAATGAGGAGCCAAATTTTATGTCACAGTTTCTAGAATCTGAGTAGAGAGAGGTTAAAAAATGCACAGGTGGTTGTTGGAAGGGGGATGCAGAAATACCCATTCTATATAGCACTCATGAACGATTACCTATAATTGTGATAATTACATCCTTAAAATGTAATATCAAATGGTTGGAGAATATTCCATTTTTGGTTCATAAAAATGAACCTCCTAAATCATTTCAGTGAAAGTATATGATAATTGTAAGTTTTCAAAAATCACCATGACTAGGTGATTGTGGGGTGTTGCCTTTGGTGTCTTTTTTGTACCTCAGAGTAATGGTACAGATCATTTCTTTTCAGGTGGTGACAATTCATATCACTCCAGTGGATGACCAGCTTCCAAAAGAGGCTCCTGGAGTTTCTCGGCATCTGGTTGTCAAGGAAACGGAGGTGGCCTACCTAACTAAGAAACATCTGCATTTCATAGATACGGAATCCTATGACAGGGAGCTGCTCTATACAATAACAACTCCTCCGTTTTTTTCTTTCAGTCACAGGTATCTATGAAAGGTCATTAGTGGAGGGTTGTGTTCTAGGACTGGAGAGTCCAAAGGGTCAATATATGGTGCTGTGGTTCAATTGCGTCCAGTTCACATTTTCCACATTGTCCAACATGAACATACATTCAATTCAGCATTTACTCTAATCTCAAACTTATACCTCCTTCCAAAGCTGTATTAACGGGTAAGTGACCTGTATCTTGTAGTGTCTTTAGCTTAGGTGGCCTAAAAACAGTCTCTAATCCCCTTTTCTAAAGAGAATGCTACGTTTTTCTTTTTAGTAAAATGTAATGAGTCTCTATAGCATTATTTTTAGGTATTGCAGGCCACAAAATGGTCATATTCAATGATCCCAATCCAAGGAAGTGACATGAATATACCTTAGCTGGTGTCATGTACATGATAGCAAGGGAACATTTTTAGGATGAGAATAATGATTCTCTTGATGTCAAAGCAGAAAATAGCGTACATATTTTTTTGCAGCAGTGATGAAAATAGCATTGATGAGATTAAGCGTAAGACTAGAATCCCTAACATAAAGAGAATATAAAGATGACATATCTTATTTCTTCCCACAATGAGCTCTTTTAGTTTTAAAAAACTTGGTTGTAGGCTATTTGATTTAATTCTCATTACTTGAAAAATTAGCTGATGTGTTTAATATTTCTCTTTAGACACTTGGACGCTGGGAAATTATTCATGGTGGATAGCATTCCAAAGCTGACCAAGAATCCTGCAGCCCAGGGCTTGAAGTCCTTCACTCAGGTGGGATGCTGTGCAACAATGTTGAAAACGTGATGGAAGGAAGAATCCTCGGAGAAGTCATGGTGCTCCTAGTATTGCCCTTGAGAATGATGGCCTTTGACGTCTCTTACCAGTGCTCGATGTCTTTATTCTTTCTGCTTGTGCATTCACATTAAGCATGCAACATCTATTTGACAATGCTTGATCAAGCTGGATATGATTTTTTTTTTTAATATATTTTATTGATTTTTTACAGAGAGGAAGGGAGAGAGATAGAGAGTCAGAAACATCGATGAGAGAGAAACATCGATCAGCTGCCTCCTGCACATCTCCTACTGGGGATGTGCCCGCAACCCAGGTACATGCCCTTGACCGGAATCGAACCTGGGACCTTTCAGTCCGCAGGCCGACGCTCTATCCACTGAGCCAAACCGGTTTCGGCAAGCTCGATATGATTTCACAATCTTGTAACTCAGTGCAGACTTTTGCATTGTTTTGCCAGCAGGGACCCGGCACATATGTTTTTATTCCACCAAATTCAGTTTATTTAATATCCTGTCAGATTAGTGTACTAGTGCTGCCGTATCAAAGTAACACAAACAGGATGGCTTAAAACAACTGTGAGTTATTGTTTCACAGTCTGAGGCTGGAAGCCTGAAATCAGGGTGATGGCAGGGCCATCCTCTCCCTGAAACCCCGTAAGGGAATCCTTCATTTCCTCTTCCTCGCTTCTGGTGGTTTGCGGGCTTTCTTTGACATTACTTGGCTTGTAGATATATTGCTCTGTCATCCCATGGCTCTCTTCTTCTGATTTGTCTCTCTCTTCTTGTAAGTTTATCAGTTATGTTAGATCAAAGGCATACCATACTCCACTATGACCTCACCTTAACTAGTTACATCTGCAACAACCTATTCCCAAATAAAGCCACTCTGAGGTTCCAGGGATTAGGTCTTCAACATACCTTTTGAGGGACACAATTCAACCAGAACATCTGTTGATCCAAATTTTTTATCAGTCTTCTCCCTACTCCTGTGGACTCTTCTCTGAAGACCTCCAAGGGTGATAAGTGTGCAGACAGCAGCTATAGCTGTAGTTTGGGTCCAATGATGCCTAATCTCCCTGTAGTTAGATGCTGTAAATGAGTATGTCAACCCTATCTCGTAAGTACTGTTATTTTATCATTTCACTTATTTTACAGATAAGGAAAAAGAGACCTTGCAAGTTTCAGCTGCTTGAGCAATATCATGCAGCTACTTGAACTGGTAGAGCTCTACTTCTGGCGAAGCTGTTAAAATTCAAGTGTCCTGTCTTTTACAGAATTGGTTGGCTTCAAGCACTTGATATATTTACTTACTTTCTTTGTCCTTTTCCCTCCTGATTTTTAGAAAATGTGGTTTATAAAGTGGACTTTTTTGGAATGCTCGAATTGATGATGGTGGCATTTCCCATAGCCCATGTCCTTATCAGGATGGTTCTCTGAGACCTAAGTCTCTAAGAGTCTCGAATCCTTGCAAATTGGCATCCATGTGACCTTCTCGGTTTACTTTGTAGGATGCTGTGAACTACATGAAAGTGGCCTACATGCCACCCATGAGTGACATAGGCCCCCGTCTAAGACACGTCCAGTTCACATTTTCCATCAGTAACCAGCACGGCGGGGCTTTGCATGGGATCTGCTTTAACATCACGCTTCTTCCAGTGGACAACCAAGTTCCTGAGGTATGTGCAATGTGTGCTGTGAAGGATGGAGAAGAGGGAGGGCCTAAGGAAAGCCTTTAAGAGTTATTTTTAATAAAGTTAAAAGTACCTTCAGGCATTTTTTAAAGAACTTTTTTATGTTCCAGTCACAGTGTAGGAAAAAGCATGGGGAGGGGAGCTCTTCACCTCCCACGGGACTTTTTGTCTAAAAAGTGCGATTTTTCCAGTTGCTGAATTTGGCATTATTTTCAAAGCTTTATCAAAATCTCTTTCATTTGCTTTTCTTTCTGCCGAGTTCCACATGTTGATCAGGGGAAGGGGATTAAATTATGGGTCTCTTAGCAACCAGAAGGGCTTATTTGCTCTCACCGCAGGCCAGCTATGCTACTCTGTAATCTACAGAAGCTTTTAATTTTCCAAAATGAATTAAGATGGGCCCTTCCATTCTATTCAGTCCTACTCCCCAATTTTTAGGCAGCCCTAAAGCACTGGGGTCTGTCATGAAAACTGACTACAAAGGCAATGCCACTTCGTGTGTCTTATCTGAGAGGCTGGGGCTCATACTGAGTTTGTTCATACCCCGCCTCCTCCCCATCAGAGTGCTAGGCTTAATTAGTGTGGCTATTCCTGGGCTCATTTCCCCCCTAAGAAGCCAAAAGACAAAGTAGGATTGCCCACCCATTAGGAATTCAAGGGAACTAGAACCTACACATGCCTCATTCCCGAAGGTCACCTTCACAGGTAGCTATCTGGAATATAGCCAGGAAAGCACTGACGTTCCCTTTCTTGCTCCCTCCTCACCATCTCTACACCAGCCCACAGTTGTGGTGCAGATGGTTCACCCCGAGGGAGTAAGGGGCTTACCTAACCCACAGAACTTGGGTGAAAAACAGTACTTTTGAATAATGAGTTGCCAACACTTAATCATCAGGAGGTTTCTTATCAAGTCTCGATTTCTGGATTCCATTGAAAATTTGGAAGCTCTGGCAACACTGAGCCCACAGATCTCATAGCAACAGTGGGGAAAGGCGTGTTCTCCAGTCCTCAAAGTCACCATTCAGTTCAGCACAGCCATTTAAATTGCCAGTGTGAACTTGTAATTTTTCGTAAAAGATGCCCCAAGGAACCCAGACAGAATAATCTCAACTCTATTCTTTGACTCTTTCTCTGTCAGAAACCAGATCACATTTCTGTGGAGGAAATAGTTTAGAAAAAACAGTTAATTTGATTAGATTTTATTCACACCATCCTCTTCTTTATGAGACAGAGGCCTGAAATAGTCTGGCATCTAAAGAAGGTAAAACTGTTCTTGAACAATTATGGGGAAATGCTCTTTTATCCAAAGCAGTGCAAGTCATTTCCTGGAGAAAGATGATCTGTGGGGAAAGCCAAGAAGAATGCAGTAAGCAGGTACCTACTTCATGTGAAGGCTGATTGAATAGTTCTGAGGACTTGGAGCTTACATGGCATAGTGGCTTCTGTTTTCTACAGTCTACGGCAGTGGTCGGCAAACTGTGGCTCGCGAGCCACATGCGGCTCTTTGGCCCCTTGAGTGTGGCTCTTCCACAAAATACCAACTTTTGCACATGGGCCACGAAGTTTCAATCGCACTGTACATGCACGCCCGCACCTGGTATTTTGTGGAAGAGCCACACTCAAGGGGCCAAAGAGCCGCATGTGGCTCACGAGCTGCAGTTTGCCGACCACTGGTCTATGGGATAAAAGAAATAGTATCTTAGAGACCTGAGAATAGTAGAAATAAAATTAAAGAGTTTCAGTGAAACCGGTCACAGGAGTGGTTTCCTGATTTCAAATACCCACATCACACTAGGCTGAATGATAACCGCTAGGGATCTTGACACCATGTTAACATGAAGACCCAGCGCTTAAGCAATGATAATGCGTGGGGGGCAAATTAGCCTTGTGCTTTTATTTTTTGAAAGTTGTTATATATATATGTCTCATACTAAATCATCTACTCTAACAAGGTATATTCCTTGGGATATTAATCAATGCAACACAGGAAAAAAATGTTTCAAAGATAATACTCCTTTCTCAACAAGAGCGCCCTTTATTCTTTCTCCTACACACAGTGAAAATGTTAGGCTTGGCAAAGTGAGAGTAAGGCCTCTGAGGAGGGATGGGAGTGAGGGTGGCTGTAGGGAGAGAAAGCTCTTGCTTTTATGTTTTCCTTTTCTGGTGGAAACAGTTTATTAAAGAATAGGAGGCAGCTGTCTCAGGGTGGTAGGTCTTATGGTTTCTATGGCCCAGAGGGCTGTCCTTGGGCCATCCATGGATGCCCCTGGCAGCTGTGCCTGGTGGGCAGGAGGGTGGAGCAGGGCTCTGAGGGGAGCTGCGCCTTCTCCTCGCTGACTTCCCTGTCCTCGCCTGTTCCTGGTCTCATCCCCTTTAACATTCTTCCCCTGGGATCGGTCTTCTTTCTGGCGGCAGCCGTTCTCTGCGGAGAGTGGCTGCTCCCGTGGAGAAGGCTGTGTCCTCAGAGGGCAGGGCATCCACCCAGGTCATCTGTGAGGGCTCTCAGAGCCCAACCGGATCCGCTTGCTTTGCTTCTGGGTAGTAATACAAACTTGAGAAAATGCCAGGTTAAACAGACCTAACTTTTTCTTACTGTAGGATCTCAGCATTGACTGTATTCTGTGCCTTATAAATCTCCAAGGTGAAGACGTTGTAGGCAACAGTTTTCTAAATTTTCTTGACTACGGAACATTCCCTTGCTATACCTTCTAACTTGCTTTTTATTTACAAATGAGTTATTAGTCAGTTGAGCAGTGAGTTTTTCGATTATAAAAATATCTTGATGGCTTCAATATTTAAGAGAAATGCTTGGATAACTCTATTTATCTATTTCCTATGGAATCTTAAAATTCCGACCCATTTCCATCTTTTTTAAAAATATATTTTATTGATTTTTTTACAGAGAGGAAGGGAGAGGGACAGAGCTAGAAACATCGATGAGATGAGAAAGAAACATCGATCAGCTGCCTCCTGCACACCCCCTACTGGGGAAGTGCCCGCAACCAAGGTACATGCCCTTGACCGGAATTGAACCTGGGACCCTTCAGTCTGCAGGCTGATGCTCTATCCACTGAGCCAAACTGGTCAGGGCTGACCCATTTCCATCTTTAAGATACTCTTTATAACTGGTGTTTAAAAACTCCAATTTCCCAAGTCTTCAAGATTTTTTTAGGTTGAAAGAAAGAGATGAGTGATTTCTCTAGGGGAATTTGATAAAGCTTTTGATTGTTTTGTAGATTAAGGTATATATGTCGAACAATGGTAGGTGTGGACATGATGATAAATGTTATTATTTTCTCACGTTAGCTCCACTGATAGTAACCAGTGTGTTGCTTTTACTCTATGGGGTCTGGGATAAATGAAATGTAGATAATTTCAGTTCCACAGACTTGCCTTGATTCTTCAGATCCATCCATGCTTAGAATCAGAAACATTTAGTAAATCACATTTTTCAGCTGAGATGTTCAACTATGAGCTTGACCGCTTTATCACATTCTTAAAATATTATTTAACAGGTGAATATAGTACTGAGACTTTTTATTGATTTAACGAGCTCTTTCTTCAGGGATACTGCATGGAACAAAGCTTTCAATGTTGCTTTCCTTATTTCCAGGTACTCGCCAACCCCCTAAGAGTGGCTGAGGGCGGTCACTGCGTTATCAGCACAGAGCACGTCCTGGTTTCCGACGTGGACACAACACTAGACAGTATCTACCTCTTCCTGCAGAGACTGCCTCAGCACGGGAGGGTGGAGCTGAATGGATTTCCTCTGAGCACAGGGTGCACATTTTCTTGGGGAGACCTCCATGCCTTAAAAGTTAGGTTAGTACATTTCCTAGCTTTTTTCTTTTATACGCTTTGGCTCCCGTCTGGATCAATGGTGAGGCAGAGGAAAAGAAAGAAGTTTGTCCAATTCATTCAGAAGTGCTTTCATGCCACTTAATACTTTTAAGAGTCAGTTGAAAATTAGAAATGACAAAATTTTAATTTTTCTTCAGGCATTTTCTTTCCCTTTGGCTTGCTGTACCAATGGGGTTGATTTTATGGGTATTTAAACAGCAAAAATTCATTACCACGAATATTAAATTTGCTGAAACTGCACATATTGCAAGAGATAACAGTCAAACTAGATGAATATAGAGTGAAATCATCTGTAAGGCGAATCTACGTAATTGAACTTGGCCTTAAGAAAAGTCAATTTCATAACCCTGGAAACTCTGGGATAGAATTCTCTAGCATGGTAGGATAGCTTTAGCACAGTCTTCAGTGTAAATTTTATTATGTTCTTCTGGGAAGGGGATTTGTAGGCAAACAAATAGGGTAGGCTGGGTAGGTATGGCATGGAGTAGGACTTGGCTCTCTGACAGACACAGACAGAGCAATTCCTGCCTCATGGTTCTACAGTAGTTCCCCTTACCTTGAACCTAGTCTTTAGGTTCTGTAAGAAACTTTTTACAAAATCTAGTAAAAAAACAAAACCTTCTCTATAAAAACAAAAGCAACATACTAGTTAATTTCTCACAAGTTCAAATTATAGATAGGAATTTTGGCCTTTTTGATAGAGTATAGTAGAAGGTGTTAAACATCAAATGCTTAGTTCCACACTTGAATATTGACTAGGAACTAGGATTTGTTAACAAGATCAATTTAATTTGACAATTTAATTTATTTACGTTGTTCAGTCTCCAATATCTTTATCTCTTTTCACTACTCTTATTAAGATTTTGTTTTCTTTTGAGATCTCAGCTCTTAGCTTCATGTTAGAGAGCTGTTTAAGTAATTCTTACTAGGGTGTGAATGATGGGTAGAAAAATAAAAGTACCAATATTTGCCAGCATATGTAGTTCAAGTGTTCTTCTAGAAACTTGCAATTATGTTTTTTTAATTTAATCTTTACATCAGTCAAACCTGACAAGGTAGATGATTCTATTCTCATATTATAGTTGAACCTAAGGTACAAAGAGGTTGAGGTCACTTAGCTAGTATATGGAAGAGTCTAGTTTTTTCCCTTTTATTGTTGAAAGTATGTAGGAGTCTTGTTTTAAAAGAAGTTCTGTTTGACTTCATAGACATGCCTTTGGATGTGTACTCCTAGACCTACTTGGCCCTTTAGAAGTTTAGCATGGTAAGATAGCTTTAGCACATTATCTCATATCAGCCTATTTTTGATGAAAACATCAGGGAGCATGACAAAATAAAGTAAAGGAGGCAGCTTGTGGGAGGGATGCTGGGGCTGGGAGGGGGACCTTCTCCACCACTGGAATAGAATCCCAAACATGAGTTCCTAGCCAGAGTATGGGGGAGACTAGTTCTGAGAAAAATAGACACACACACACACACACACACACACACACTCAATATACTATACTATTTTTAATGCAACTTTCTTTTCTACTTTGTTTTTTTAATCAACTTTGTTGAGATAATATTTACATGCCATACATACACAATTCACTTATTTAAAGTATACAATTCAGTGGCTTTTTGTATAATCATAGATTTGGGCAACTCTCACCATTATCAATTTTGAAATGTTTTCATTACCCCAAAAAGAAATGCTGTACCCTTTATCTGCCACCACCACCCCCATCCTTTTTCTCCTCCCAGCCCTAGACAACCACCAATCTATTGATTTACCCATTCTGGGCATTTCATATAAATGGTGTCATACAATGTATAATACTTTGTGACCGGCTTCTAATTTGATTTCCTGTCTTATTTTCTTTCCTATGTATCTTAAACAGATCATTGATAAGCTAGAAATTTGGCTCAATGCCACAGCTGTTTGGAACTTACTGTGTCACTACAGTGGTCTGGGGAGTAAAAGGAAAGTCTAGGATTAGACGATTTCTTTAAGACATTTGACTGAGAATTAAAGGGAAATGAGGCCAAGGCTAGACCAAGGAAAAATATTTTTAAGTCGGAATTTTTTTATAGATTGAGAGGAAGGGAGCTAATAAATAGAAAAGGGAAAATGGCCGGAGAGAAGCAAAAACTGATTCATAGATCAGAGTTGGAGAGAAGAGCTGAACAGATCAGAGCACAGGCATAAGGATTATTCTTAAAAGTGGGGAAGGAGGGAAAATCATGAAAATCCACAGAGTGTCCCGCTTTTACCTGCCTACTGCTCAGTCTCAGCGTCCCCCTGGCACCAACCAGTATGTTCTGTAAGTAGACTCGTTCCCATTGTCACAGTGGCAAGCTGAAGGACTGCTTTTTTGATTTGGGAAGACATTATGTATGCATATAACACATTTTTTCCAGCGTGGAGCAATTTTACATTCCTGGACCCTTGAGTGATCAAATCTGTGACTTCATGATTACCTCGCCATCTTCCAAGGTCTCCCGCTGCATTTTTGATGCTTATTGATTAAGCATATGGCCAAAGCCATGGAAGAACTCTTGTGTCAGGCATCTCAGTGTGCTCTCCTAGTGATAATGTCATCCCCACAGGTATCAGCACGATGGATCTGAGACACTTCAGGATGACGTACTCTTGGAGGTCACAGACGGCACCAATTCAGTAGAATTTGTTCTGCACATTGAGGTGGGTAGAACGTTTCCTTCCTGGTTCATATAGAAGTAGAGCATCTGGTTTGGCAGCCTGCTTGGAGTCCCTGGTAGAATTTAAAACAGAGACTCCAAAGGAGAGAATGCCTGCCTTCATCTGTGAGTGTCTCAGGACAGGCAATAGAGGGCAAAGTTGTGTTGGTGAAATGGGCACACTGTTTCTCTCTCTAGTCCATTTAAACATACAACTGCTCTGACCTCAAATCCATATACTTAACTTGAAAAGCAATTGCTTTTACATATAAATTATTTTTTTTAAATATATTTTATTGATTTTTTACAGAGAGGAAGGGAGAGAGATAGAGAGCTAGAAACATCGATGAGAGAGAAACATCGATCAGCTGCCTGCTGCACATCTCCCACTGGGGATGTGCCCGCAACCCAGGTACATGCCCTTGACCGGAATCGAACCTGGGACTTGTCAGTCCGCAGGCCGACGCTCTATCCACTGAGCCAAACCAGTTTCGGCATATTATTTCTAATATTGTTGAGCTGTAACCCTCAACCTGCGGCTGGGCAGGTTAGACTAGTATCACTAGGATTTTCTTTGTAGTGGGGAAGAAGCTGTGTCTGTTTATGTGTGGTGCCCCTTTGTGAATTTGCCTGCAGTCTGTTTGAAAGGCTTATTGTCCCCCTTTTGACAAATGAAGAAAAATCTGCACATAAAGGTTGAGTACATGCCCAAAGGCCTGATGGGAACCCCCAAGTTTCGCTGTTGAGTGACAACCCAAGTCCATAAGCATAACTCATAGGATTTGCAGGTATTTATAGTTAGTGACAAAGGAAGGTTTTCAAAAAGACTCATCATGCTCCTGGAAGAGTCACTGAATATCCTTACTATGCTGTATCCTACTTCTATTTGAATTTTGTCAGATCTTTGTGATATGAAATTATTTGTGATAATAATAATGTGTTTGTATGATGTTTTACAGTTAATAATTAAGAATGATCACATCCATCTAGTGTTTTAAGAAGTAGACAGGGAAGGAATTCTCCCCATTTTATGGTGAAGGAATGTAGGTCCAAGAAGGTTCAATGACTTGCCCAAAGTCATTATCTTGACTGTGTAGACCTGGGCTGACATTGTCTGGTACTTGCACTAGTGTTCCTTCCTCCTCACCACTGCATCCATTGTAACTTACCATGTGATTATAATTTTCATGTTGCTAACCTTTCCAGTCACCATGCAGAACCCCTCCTTCCATTTTCCCACTTAATCCTCCTGAGGGCCTTGGGGTCTAGATGAAGAGCAGCATGTTACTTAAGCTTCAATAAGAAAAGTTAGTTTTTATTGGCAGACTTTTATATATAGAAAACTTTTCTGAGTTACCTTTTTTTTCTGAAAAGCGAATTTTAAGGGAAAATAATCCAATCCAACCTATTTTCTATTGATGACCATCTTCTTATTGATGACAGTAAGCAGTACATTTGGGGAAAAACAATGTGTTTATTGTTTCTTTTTGGACAAAAGGGCATGACATTTGAAAGCCATTCAGAGGCACAAGCAATTTTTGGCATATGATTGTTTTTTTATCTAGGAGGAATGTTTTAATTCTGCTGCCTTTGGACTTTATTATTCATTTGAAGCAGAGGCTATTTTGTGAACTGCAGGATGGTCATCATGAATGTATTAGTGAGATTCATTGATCAAGTCAAGAAAAATAATACAAAGGGTCTTTAATGAATCCACTCAGAGGATTTGAACAAAGATATTGTTTCCTAATAAGCCAATAGAAAATAGAATATTGCATACATGTTTTTACCTGTGATTAAATGAACAAAGCTACATTTCTATCACCACATCCCTCTATCCATTAAAGGAGAGCGTCAATACAGTTTCATGTATACTTCTTGTAGAGTTGCACAATTGTTTAACTAGCAGGATAATCGGTGCAAATATACATGGTTACAATAATTTATTCCATAAATATTTAATTACTGTCTTCTCTTTGCCAGGTCCTATGCTAAATGCTTGGGATATGATGATGAACAAGACAAACAAAGCTTACAGGCAAGGGATAAAGGCAAACATTAAAAAGATTATTGCTGACATAATTAATTATTTAAAATGCTAGAGGCCCGGTGCACAAAAATTTGTGCACTCGGGGGGGGCGGGGGGGGGGGTCCCTCATCCCGGCCTATGCCCTCTCGCAGTCTGGGACTCCTTGGGGGATGACTGCCTGCTGGCTTAGGCCCACTCCCCAGGGGATTGGGCCTAAGCTGGCAGTCAGACATCCCTCTGGCAGCCCGGGAGCCCTCAGGGGATGTCCACTTGCCAGCGGGGAGCAGGCCTAAGCTATAGTCGGACTTCCTTAGCACTGCTGAGGAGGCGGGAGAGGCTCCCACCACCACCACTGTACTGGCAGCCGTCAGCCTGGCTTGTGGCTGAGCAGAGCTCCCCCTGTGGGAACGCACTGACCACCAGGGGGCAGCTCCTGCATTGAGCGTCTGCCCCCTGGTGGTCAGTGTGTGTCATAGTGACCAGTCATTCCCAGTCGTTCTACTGTTAGGGTCAATTTGCATATTACCCTTTTATTATATAGGATGCATGTGTTGTACAAATAAATGGGGTGTTAAAAGAGTGTAAATAATAGAAGTTCCTAAATGAGTCTGAGGCCTCAAGAAAGTTTTCCCTGTGAAATTCACATGTAAAATGGGGGAGGAGGTAGCCAAGCAGAGAGCTGGGGGCAGAGCATACCAAGCCAAGGGCAGAGAGCAGATGCAGAGATGGTGCAAAGACCTGAGATGTGAGGAATGCAGTGTTTTGGGGTGAAATGGAGTGCGGTGGCAAAGGCACCCCATAGCATGAGATGAGGTCAATGACATCCTAGGAGCAGCACTGGGAAGAAGCCATGGAAGGTTCTCACAAGGCAGGGACTTGATGGGAGCCAGATTGTAAAAGATCCCATTGGCTGAAGCATGGGGGAAGGAAATGCAGGGTTGAGAGTATTCACGGGGCCGGACTTGATAAATAAACATGCAGCATACACCAAGCTGCCCTTGTGAGCTCAGAGGAGGAATGCCCTTCATTCCTATTTAGAAGATTTCCTTTTTCAAATTTCCCCATCATCTTTTTTAAAATCTGAGAGCCAGTGTGAGCCCATGTGGCTTTTCTTTCCCTTCTACTTGGAGTTTTATTTTCATGACTGTGAGAGAAAAACGTTTTGTCAAGCTGAAACCTGGCATTGATTTGATGGTTATGGAGTTTCAGATTTAACTGAAAATGTTTGACGTGCAGCTGCTGCTTATTGTAAGTCCAGAGAAACTTCCTGGGTGGCAGGAAGTGGAGGGTAGAAGAAAGCTTTGTAATCACCAAGTAATTTGAAGTATAAATAACTTTGATGTGGGAAATGTAAATGCATCAGGCCGTGAGGACCAGACTTCCTCTAGAATATGCGTGAGTTTAATGAAGGAGGACAGGGGCTTTGGTGAAGGATGCTTTATATCACATTTATATTTTGTCTGCCTGGAAACAAATGGGATATTTGAGTCCCAAACCATAACTGTACTCTCCCATTCCTACCTCAAATGTCTCTCAGGTGGGTCATTTCTTGCATGATGGTTCATGTGGGGAAAGTTAAAAGATACAAAATGCTTGGCCTAATTCCATGGCTATTGTTTCATGTGCCTGGAAGATTGAAAATGCCTGTCATTCTGACTATGAGCTATGGGTTACCAGTTGGGCCATTTGTCATTGCTTTCTTTTTCTTGAAAACATGCATTTTTTTTCCTACTTAGGTGCTCCCTGTCAATGATGAGCCACCCATCCTGAAGCCTGACCTCAATCCTCAGATGCATTGCTCAGAGGGCGACGAGGTGGTGATCACCTCTGAATACATTTTTGCTACCGATGAGGACAGTGATGACTTGAAACTGATGTTTGTGATTTCTCAAGAACCTCAGCACGGGGTGGTGAGGAAAGGTGGAGTCACAGTGGATCAGTTCTCTCAGGGAGATGTCATCTCAGGGGCCGTGACCTACAAACACACGGGTAAGTGATGGTGTTGTGACTAGTTTGAGAGAAGAAATGTCAGTAACGTGACAGAGTCTTAACCCCACTCCCCACTATGGGTTCCAGGGATCTAACAGTCTTACTGCGTCCATGAAAAGGAAGCAGCAGCAGCCTGTATCCCGTTGTTCAGTAAGCTCAGCACCCTTAGAAGTATTTCTGATCTTGGTAATAGAATGCATTTCAGAGTAGAAAAAGAGCAAGTGCTGTGTTCATGATGCTCACACATAGACCGTCCATTCACTCTGGGCTTGTCCTCACTCCCTTTTGGACAATGTCTTTCTTTGACCATCACAGTTTCTGGGTTCATAAATCATAGCATCATAACAGAAATGTTATTAATTGTCAAAGTTTTACTGACCACCGTCTAGCTGCTAAGAAGTAACCGGCCTGCCTTTTGAGTTTCTGAGAAGCGAAGATGAAGTCTTAGGCTTTGTGTAACTTGTCCGCAGTCACAACAGTGATGGACACAGATGAGAGGTGCAGCAAACACTTACTGATCAGCATCATGCTTATGTTTCTGGCATCACATTACATCATTACTCAGGGGGCATGTGTTCCCAGGTAAAATATTCAAATAAGAGTAATATTAATTCGCCATCTAATATCTACAAGGCACAGTACTGGGCACTATAGGCTACAAAGGAATATAATCCAGACCCTCTTGTGAAGAACTTTTCCTTTAAATGAGTAGACAAACCCACTTGCATGCAAAAGTGACAGTGTGATGCATCTGTACTTCATCACCCCTTGCACTTCCTCAGAATTCCAGATTGAGGGCACTACCTCAGCAATGACACTGTATGCTTCCTCTGACGTCCTTCCATTGCCTCTGTTACCATTTCATGTTTATCACCCGTATGCCTCTCTCGCCTGTACATTCCATGGGGGGAGTACAATTGGATATGCAGGCCAAGTGACTGGTAGTGGTAATAAGAGGCATCAGAAGTCAAATCATTTTCTTATTTGAAGAGATATATAGAGAGAATGCAAACAGTGAGGGGGTAGGAAACTCAAGGAGGGAGGATTGAGATAGCTAAGAATTAATTTGGAAATGGGAGAAAACATTTGGAAATAACATTTTTATGTGTACTTTGGAAAACAATGATTTATTAGGATACCAATAGTCTCATGTTAATTAGTTAGTATGGCACATTTTATTTACTTCTAGACAATTTTTTTCTTTAAATGATATCTCCTTATCTTTTCACTTGCATTTAGTCTTAGATAAGGTTTATTTAGTTATTTCCTTTTCTCAGGGAGCATTGTCCAGGTTTTTGATGTCTTTCAATGTCTCTCAAAAGTTCATAACTAGGTATTTCTTTTTGATTTCCCCAGTCGATCGCAAATAGACTGGCAGAGAGGGACCCAAAGACCAGCGATTGTCATTTACAACATAATTTTACCATCTTTGGCAGGCTCGTGCAGCATAGATGAATTAGGGTGAGCTGAATGTGTCTTCTCTTCCAGTGCCCTGTTCCAGGTGCTAAACACCAGGGATACGTGCCTATAAATCTCTTCTAGTGTGATAGCCATGTAAGGGAGTGTAACTATTTTTTTCATAAGACCTAGTAGGACATTGGGGCAAATTATTTCATGAATTTTTTTGCTATGTTATTAAGTTAGCAGAAATACTATATTCAAAAGGTATTTTCTTTTTTGAGTGTTATGTTTTCTTATAACGAAACGTTCACTCAATTACTCAATTGGTAATTATTTAGCGCTGTGCTAAGATCTGTATAAAAAAACGACAATATTGTAAGATCTAGTTTCAGTGGCCTAACTCTTGTCTACATACAGTGATTATAAAGGCCACCTGAGAATGATTTTGTCACCATTATTTTATTTGCTTTCTATGATTATGAAAATAATACATTCTTACTGCAGAAAACTTGGAAAGTATCATGAAGTTTTAGAAAAACTTACCTTATCACCTTATTTATCTATCAAAGTTCAACAATTCAGTATTACAGTATTTTATTTTCTAATCACAATTTTTAACATAGTTGCAATTGTATTGTATGTCCAGTTTTATAGATTACCTTTTTCATTAAAACATCTCTAAAATGTTTAAAATATTTATTAAATGTTATAAAGTTACTATAAACATAAGCTTAATGAATATTTTATGATATAAAATACATTATTAATTTACTATTCTCCCATTATTAAACATGAAGTCATTCAAAATTGTCCTCACTATGATTAAGAGTTTTAAGTATAAATCATGTCCTTAGACTATATTTTATTTCAGGGTAAAGAATTCCTCCACTTGTGTTGTAGTTCTGGTTTAATGCTCAGGCTACTTTTCCAGCTCTTTTTGACATGTTTCCTATACTTCCATTATATTGAAATTACAGTTACTGAATGTACTACACTTGACTTTCTCTGGCATGTGTGCCCTCCCCACAGCCAGTACTCTCATCTTCTTCACCCTTGGTGCTTTGTACAGAATCAGACTGAGATATATGTATTTTCCAGATAATAGGTAAAAATTGGCTCAATAGTGGCAATTTCATATCATCCCATTTCATAGATACACACATCTGTGATATTTTAAGTAAATTTGCATCTCTTTTTCTATAGACCGTGTCAGTGCCTGACACATGGTAGGTCTTGTGACATTTGACATTCTTTTGAAATGTCTTTTGACATTTTCAAAATGTCTTTGTTTCTCTGCTGAAGCACCCAGAACACTAATTGTCACATAGTAGACATTAAATATTTAATATATATTTATTGAGTGAATTATGAATAAATATATTTTAAGCCAATTTATCTTTTAAGTATATTAAAGGATGATAGACCTCTTTTTTTATAGCAAAGGTGGAGATTTATTGAAGAACAAGTACAGACTCCCACATGGGGAGAGGGAAAGAGTCCTACAGAACGGACTCCCACGTGGGGAGGGGGAAAGGGTCCCCGGCCTCTTATTTTTTACTTTTCCTAAGGTTGAAGGCTGGTTGTTTGATTCTATTTTAATTTTTTAAAAAATCTATTGATATATTTTTAGAGAGAAAGGAAAGGAATGGAAAGGGAGGGAGAGAGATAGAGAGAGGAACATTAATTTGTTATTCCACATATTTATGCCTTCATTGGTTGATTCTTGTATGTGCCCTGACTGGGGATCGAACCAACAACCTTGGCATATTGGGATGATGCTCTAACCAATGGACCTTCCCAGCCAGAGCTGGTTGTTTAATTCTAATTTTCTCAACTTCAACTCTATTTTTCTTAAAACTGGTTTCTTGTTCTTTAATCATTTAGTTGCTCAATAATATAATTTCTCCATTATTCTAATGTGTTTTTTTAAAATAGCGAGAATAATGCCAAGCATAATATTCTATAGATGTGACCAATGTGTCTTGTGAAATAGCGATGCCGTCCCTGATCTTTTGTGCTCTAGTCTCATTAAAACTTCAAACCTAATTGCTTCCCTTTTGGCACTTTCAAAGCCATGCATGAGTATTACCAAAGCACATCTGGTGAACGTTTCTGTCCCCCGGATGCTGAACACTACTACCTCAGTGCTGTTAGTTAGTAACCCGAGTGGATTGTCCTGTTCGCCGATAAATTATCTAATCTTCCTTCTTCCCTCACTGCCTAAGTTGGGGGCATTTTGAAACTCATTGGTGTAAACCCCAAAGAGTAAAAAGAAAATGAAAACAAATCTCACTTCTTTTCCAGGTGTTGTTCTTATTTTGATAACATCGTGGCTATTTTATAATGAGGAAAATACCAAAACAAATGACAAGAATGTGGATTATCTTTGTGTTTCACCTATCCGTGTTCTTCTAGTTCTTGGAACTACTATGTGGTTGATGGTTGTTCATTTAAGGTGGTTAATGCAAATGGGCAGACAATTACCACAGGGACAAGGATGCCTTCTGCTCTTCCTGATGTGGTCTAAACAATTACGAGGGAAGAATGAAACCATCACTAGTCTAGTTTGGTGTCTGTTCCTTGATCATTTGTGAACTGTCAGGCCCTCGTTAGCCCCTTTTGCCCCTCCATATGGTGAGAGATGTCTGGCAGGGATCTCACCAAAGGCAACAGATGGGCAAGCATTTTTGCATTATTTTCACGACTCTATTTGATTTCATCGTGATAAAATGGAATTTTGCATTTTAGCCACATACTTTTTTTTTTTCTTGACACCCTGTGCCCGTAGAAGGGGTTTGAGTAGAATACCCTGGTATTCTATATTTTTAAAAAGTCAGGTTTCAGCTACAGTTGTGTCTTCCAGGTGGTGAGATTGGCCTGATGCCCTGTTATGACACCATTACATTAGTGGTTTCGGATGAAGAAGCAGGCCCTTTTGTGAATGGCTGTTGCTACAATGGACCTCATCCATCTGTTCCTCTTCATGCGTCCTTTCCAGTGTATGATCTCAACATCACAGTGCATCCAGTGGACAACCAACCACCTTCACTCGCAATAGGTGACAGTGGTTTTCTGTCAAAGTCCTATTATCTCACCTAGTCCCATGCCCATGTTCAGTGAAATAATGCACATACAGTCAAAATGGAAAACCACCATACAGAATTGCCTCCAGTAATTGCCTTAATACAAATTTGTGGAAAATCCCAAATCTGTAAAAGATTACGGGGCAAAATAATTTATTTATTTAAAAATTTAGATAATTCTGAATGGAGAGAGCATGCAAATGTGTGTGTGTGTGGTGGTGGTGGGGGGGGGGTGTTGGGCTGAGGACAACATTGGAATCCTAAATTATTCTGGTTTTATTTCACATGGGAAAATACTATTTGCCTTCTGGAGAGAGAGAGTAATTTATTTTACCCATAATAATTTCTATCAGAACAGAATGAGTATACCAGAGAGACCATTTATATATATTTAACCTTATTTGCTTTTTAGAAAGTCATCTCTTCATAAGCGTTATGTATATGTTCTGTCTCTCAGAAAAAAAATACAAACATATGTATGAATGTTATTGTAATTTGCAAACCATCTCCCAAGCAATGTTCTGGAAAGAAAGCATTGTCCCTGCAGAATAATTAAGCACCAGACATGAAAAAAACGTTGGTTATGAGCAATTCATAATAGCTTGCAGGCAATTAACGCTCTGACAAACAGAGGTAACAACTGATCTTGAAGAGTACATAAACCACATTTAGTGCCTTATCATTAAAACAGTTTGGCAATTCTTATTTTCATTTGTCACGTCTATAGAGACACAAGGGAAATCAGAGTTCCTTGAGAATGACTGAAGGGCTAAACTGGAGCATTTAGCATTTCTGCTGTCTTTCCATTATTGTCTGGCTTGCTAGTACAAGAAAAAAATATAATTCCGTAAGTCAAATTAAATTCCACCCATTACCCCTGAATATTTTCACTGTAAGGAGAATTATGCTGAAGAAAATGAACATCTCCCATGGAAGTATATGTGAATTGGAATTTCAATCACTCCCTTTGTCCTCACTATTCTGATGGGAGGATTGCATGCTAAGTCATAATTGTGCTATTATCTGCATGCAGGTACCATGTTCGTTGTAGATGAGGGTTTCTCAGCAGCCCTCACCATTAACCATTTGTCGGCCACTGACCCTGACACTGCAGCAGATGACTTGGAGTTTGTTTTGACTTCTCCTCCCCAGTTTGGCTACCTTGAAAACACCCTCCCTTCCGTGGGTTTTGAAAAAAGCAATATGGGCATAAGTATAGGTAAGTCGGTTTCATGACCAGCAGTAACTCACCTATGTTTATGGGTCTTACCAGCCATCCTATGCTCGATAACTGGGTAAGGACTTCAAAAATGTTCAAAGCACCATATGTATTTGAGGAATTGTTACAGCTGATACTTTTGAATATTAGTATTTTTTCATTTTAACTTGGCGATTTCCCATGCATGCAAGTTTACTTCAAAATAAATGGAAATGTCACTCATGAGAATGAATAATTTCTGGGGACCTAAGGTGCAGCATGGGCACTGTGGTTAACAATAGTGTGTTGTATGTTTGAAAGTCACTTTGCGAGTCTGCTTTACTGTTCTCACTGCCATGACCACAAAATGTTAATTATGTGAGGTGAATGACGTGTTAACTAACCTTATTGTGCCAAACATTTTGTGATATATGTATGTGTCAAAATCCTCACCTTAAACTTACACAATGTTATATGTCAATTTTATCTCAGTAAAGCTGCAGGGGTAGATTAATTGCATTAAAGTTTATGCAATTTTCCTGTGACTTAATGCACAACATAGAGCATTTTTCTCTGATTTAAGACAGTGTCAAAATACCAAAACAGCAGGTCAGCTAATTCTACTCAGTCCAACCAGTTGCTTGATATGGATGTCAAGCATGCAGATGACTGATTGACTTTGAAAGAGATGGTTCCTTTCTTTTTTTTTCTAATACTTTCTTTTATTTGATATTTTTAAAAATTGCATTTGATTAAACCCTCTATTGGTAGAAAATCAATATATAAATGAGAATTTGAGGCCCCCGGAGAGGAAAGGTAAGTCTGTAAAGGGTAGGTGGTCTCCAAGCCCACACTTTTAACTCAGCACCTGGCTTAGGAAACATTTGACTCCTTGTCCTTTTCACCTGACAGCCATGGTACAGGGACTGCCTTAGTGTCTGGTAAAGGCAGAGAAATGGCCTCTTTTAAATGAAGCATGACAAGAACTGCTCACACAGAAGTGGTTTTAATCAAGAGAAGATTTCACTGACCTAAGTATATGAAGAGTGGTCAGGAAGTCCCTACCCATCCTGGCTAGCAGTTATCAGTTATGGCTCTTCTGTTTTCCATGCAAATGTTACCCCGTCTGTAGGATGTATGGATGTCCGTCTTTATGTCGACAGCTGATAGTCTTTGTCACAGCCCCTGAGAGCTGATTCTTAGGTCAACTGCCATGATGTCTTGTTTGATTTGCTGAGAAATAGTCTATTGGCTAAAGGATTAAGGACTAGTAGCTTGGAAAAAAGGCTTTTCTTATTTACCAGCTTACTCCTGGTGTGCTCCAGCTTCGTTTCAGTGGAAAGACATGAAGGCTTTGCATGTTAACTATGTGCAGTCCAGGCACCTGAAGGTGGAACCAACGGCTGACCAGTTCACGGTGTACGTCACAGACGGGAAGCGCCGCTCCCTGGAGATACCGTTTTCTGTTATAATCCACCCCACCAATGATGAAGTTCCCGACTTTGTGGTGCAGAATATTACTGTAAGATCAGAATTTTCTATTTCTCTTTTATCATTTTCTGATTTTATTTTCACCTTGTCTGTTTACACAGGTTCAGGTGTACTTAACACATCAAGTTGATGAGGAGTGGGGAGGGAAAGTAACAAATGTCATGTAACGCAATCACTTAAAATATTCTAGTAATCATTATGCTAATGATAATTGCTAACATATAGCAAATGCACAGATGCAATTATAATTGCATGTATACAGGATAAATACTTTCTAGGTTGTAGGTACTATTCCGTACTCCTTACATGTATTCATATCCTCACAATAGGCTTTTAGAGTGATGCTATTATTATTGCAATTTAGTAACTAAAAAAATGAGGCATAAAGAGGTTAACTAAGTGGTCCAAGATTATAGAGCTTGGAAGTAAGGAGTACATAGGGAATTTGCACCCAGTAGTCTGTCCACACCACACCCTCTTCAACAATGCTCATTGCAAGGACTCTTGACTCACAAACTACAGGCATCTTATTTTATATAGTTAGATATATGAAATTAAAAATAAAATTTGAACCATTCTTTTTATGCATATTTTTTCTTTTTTCTTTTTGTTTTGTTGTTAATATTTTTTCCATTGATTTTTAGCGATAGTGGAAGGGAGGGAAAGAGACAGAGAGAGAAACATCAATGTGAGATAGACACATTGATTGGTTGCCTCCTGCACACACCACAAACAGGGCCTGGGATCGAGCTTGCAGCCGAGGTACATGCACTTGACTGGAATTGTACCCGGGACCCTTCAGTCTGCAGGCTGATGCTCTATCCACTGAGCAAAACCAGCCAAGGCTCTATTTATGTAGTTTTAAAACTGTTTTTATATAATAACATTTGTTGGTTTTATTTAAAAATTCAGATATATAGTTAAAATGACCCATAATATCACCCTCAGATAACACCTGTTATCTTTTAAATAATAAAAAAGTATGTTATTAAACAAGTCAGAATGTTGATAAGCATATACAGTGAAATATGAAATTCTCCCTTTTCAAGGGCTAACTAATTATGTTGAAAAATTTTTTATATCAGCATAGAATTCTTTTTAAACACTTTAATTTTTTACATATGATAATTTAATCTACACAAATATATAGCCAATTCTGATTAAATGGATGAGCCCAGACTTTGATCCATGTGAGGGAGAAACATCCATGGGCTGCCTCCAGTACACACCTAAACCCACAACCTAGGTACATGCCCTGACTGGGACTCAAATCTGCAACCTTTTGGTGTACAGGATGACACTCAAACCAGGTGAGCCAACTGGCCAGGGCTCTACTGAATCTTAATGGTGTGTGAGAGCCACTCCCCAGTGAGATTTGAGTGCCAGCTCCTGCCTTTCTCCTTCCGTTGGAACATGGATTTCTCTGAAGCTCACCTATGTAATTATGAGGCTCTAAAACCTACAAATCATTTCCTCTACACCTACCTCTATTGTCTTGTATGTATGTAGGGTTTAGGGGTGAGGTTTCTGGAACAATTAGGCCACTGGACACTGTTCCTTGCTCTTCTCTGAAGGTAACCATGCCTTTTCCCCGAGCACTCCGTAGAGAACCCATTGAAGACTAACAGATGTGAGCCCCATGCGTTATTAGCAGAGCTGGCTTTAAGTGCCAGGTGATTTTTTTAAAAAGTCATTTATTTTGCTTTCTTGTCAAAAAGTTTATTTTGTAGACAGCTGGGTTTCCGTCAAGTTGTGTGCAACGTGAGAAAAGGTGAGGTTTTAGTTTAAGTTACTATAATCCATTTCAAATCTACTAGTGAGTATCTGTATTTTGTGTATATTGATCTAAACCTTTTATTTATCATCTCAATAAACAATTAAATGGGCACACAAAAAAAAGAATCCCACATTTTTTCAATGAAATGTCCCAGTCATCTTGTGCACTGACTTACCATTTTGCCACATTGTGAGTCTGGGAATCCCAAGCTCTCTGAAGAAGGGTAATTAGAACATATGTTTAGATTGCTTTATTCAATTTCTTGGAGGAAAAAACAAGTTAGATCAAAGATGATTTCATAATTATATCAGTGTGCATTAAATTGTGATGTCATCTTCCTTAATAAGTAGGGCCAGATTTTTTTTTAATATTTTATTGATTTTTTACAGAGAGGAAGGGAGAAAGATAGAGAGTTAGAAACATCGATGAGAGAGAAACATCGATCAGCTGCCTCCTGCACACCTCCTACTGGGGATGTGCTCGCAACCCAGGTACATGCCCTTGACCGGAATCGAACCTGGGACCTTTCAGTCCGCAGGCCGACGCTCTGTCCACTGAGCCAAACCGGTTTTGGCCAGATATTTTTAAAGGCATAATTTTAGCTCAAGTATCAGATATGGCAAGTAATTCTTATTTATGCAAATTCAGTGAAAAGTGGTTGCAGGAAGACTGTCTTTAAAGTCAATAAGAGAGGCTGAAAAAAGGGGGCATTTTCACAAATCTAAACCATGTTAAAATGCCTGCTCAGCCATGATGACATTCCTCGTCTCCTCTTTCCTTTTGCACTTCTTGATTATCCATATTTAATAGCACCAGACATTTCCTTCCTGGCATTATAATTATTGATGGACAGGCCTTCACAGTTCCATCTAACATTGATTCTTTAGAATATGTATAGTCCCCACAAAATATAGCACAGTGACATGGCAGATTTCTGATAAGCAATGTTAAATTGATACATGCTTTTAAATTAGATCTTGCTGCATTTCAAAATAGAAAACAAATATTTCTTTGTTTACTTTATTTTTACTGTAAGAGAAGACCAAGACAGCTAAGTACAGCTAGTCAAGTTGTAAATGACTAGCTCCTACATGAAATAAAAACATTCAGTTTGTACTTACAGGAGTAGGAAGCCTGATGGGTGTGAGAGTGGAGGAAGGTAGTTCAGGAAAAGTAGAAGTGTGAGGGTGGGGAGAAATGAAGGGTCCGGATTAAAATTTACACCATGACGCATCCAGAAGGACCCTTCTCAATTGTTGTTGGTTTTAATAGAAATACAGAAGTTTTTGCTGTAATGATAAAAATTTAAGAACACCAAAAAAGATACCCCCAGTGTGTCTAGCAGATATTTGTGCCATTTCTAAAACAGAAACATAAAAATTGTAAAAGGAATGAGGCCCAGCAGGTTAAAATGACAGCTTAAGATCTGAAAGTCTGTCTACACTCAATTTACAAGTGAACTTCTCTGTAACTTTCAGAAAGCAAGTATCTTTTGGTTGCTTTTTTCCTAACTTTTGAATTATGAAATTTTATTTGTACACAGACAGAGACACACACTCAGAATTTTTTGTCCATCATAGAAATGAATAAACTGCTTTGAAATCTTCAGCAAAAAAAATGTGAGAGAGATGAATAGATTTGTTGTCATCTCGTAAGGTTATGTTAAAACAGAGATATTTAGGACTCATGACACACAAATCTCATGGACAATTTGCAATAGGATATCTTAAAAGTAAAGAAAGACCAGTTTCAATGTGCACACAGCTGACTTTTCTGACTTGCCGTTTAGGTGTGTGAAGGTCAGATGAAAGAGCTGGATTCTTCCAGCATCAATGCAGCCGACCTGGATGTGCCTGAGGACCCCTTGCTCTTCAGCATCACTCATAGACCTCGCCACGGCCTCCTCGTCCACGGGGTGTTCAGCAAAGGCTTTCCTCAGCATAAGCAGCCAGCCCGCCCTGGCCAGATGCATGAACTTGTTTACAACTTTTCCATGGAGCTTCTCAAGAACGGTATATCATGTTCCACCTGGATTTGCTTGTTACTGACTTAATAATTTAACCCAGAAAGGACAAAAATTAATCGGAGGAATAGGAAGTAAAAGAATGGCATTTACATACTTTATTCATCTATCTTTCAAGGGTTTTCTCTGGGCTCTGGATTAATGTAGGGCATAAGATCCAGCTAAAGATGGTGGGTAATTGAAAAGGAAATAATACGTTTTCATTCACTTTTAGAGCATCAGTAAAAATGATATATGTGATTTTGGGTATTTTAGTGCAAGCTTTTAACGTCATAATAAAAGTTCCTTTTTACAACTATTGAGATCATGGCACTAAACTTGAAGAGATTCATCTGCCAAAATTTCCACATTTGAACCATATATATAATAATTCATTATTCTCTGAGGAGACAATTTCCTCTTTAAGGAAATGACACATTGGAATAGTAGCCCGAATTATATATATATATTTTTTAAATATATTTTATTGATTTTTTTGCAGAGAGGAAGGGAGAGAGATAGAGAGTTAGAAACATTGATGAGAGAGAAACATCAATCAGCTGCCTCCTGCACATCGCCTACTGGGGATTGTGCCTGCAACCCAGGTACATGCCCTTGACCGGAATCGAACCTGGGACCTTTCAGTCCGCAGGCCGATGCTCTATCCACTGAGCCAAACCGGTTTCGGCGCGAATTATATTTTTAATTACATGTTTAAAAACATCGATCTGAACCCATTTTCTATATATAAAAGTACTTTAAATCTTCGAGAAAAGTGTGTGAGTCTAGAATCACTGCCTACTCCAGTGATGACGAACCTTTTGAGCTCGGCATGCCAGCATTTTGAAAAACCCTAACTTAACTCTGGTGCCGTGTCACATATAGAAATTTTTTGATATTTGCAACCATAGTAAAACAAAGACTTATATTTTTGATATTTATTTTATATATTTAAATGCCATTTAACAAAGAAAAGTCAAACAAAAAAATGAGTTCGCGTGGCGTCATAGGTTCGCCATCACTGGCCTACTCTCTCTCCTTCCTGTCTTCACTATTCTGTTCCCCAGCCTGAGGGCCCTTCCTCTCCTTCGCCGGCTGCCAACACTGTGCCTTCAGAACCAGTTTCCTACTGTCCTCCTCCTTGGATCCACCTAGGCCCTCCGAACTATACCTTTTCTATGCTCATTTTAGCGCTTGATCAACATTTCCTACTGTCTTTTCATTTTTGCTCTTCCCAACTAGAGTGTAGGCTCTCTGCCCCAAGGCTAACTTTGCAGTAGTTGTACAATGTCATCTCATGTTTGAATTTGAAAAGCTTATTCATATATTTCTTAGTTTTTATCAATTGCAAAGATAAATTCTGGAGCTTAAGTGATGTTACCAGATAAAACCATGTGTAACAAATAATATATTGTTACAATATTTTTTCTAAATTTACAACACAGGAAAAAGGAATAATAATTCAAATTTTACTCTTAAAAAGTTTTTTAAAAATAACACTCATTGATTACTGTTAGGGTAAATAATTATATGTGTACTGTATAAAGTTTGCACTACATAATCATTTTAAATAAAAAACTGTTCATATAAATTAATATTTTGTTGATATTCTCAGGGATTAGATTTTCACCTCTTTTTTATTTTTGGTTCATTTATGACCACTTTTTTTTTTTTAACTTTAGTGAAGTCTCACACACATTTCCTGACCCTAAACATATAGAACTTATAAAACTGCTAGCATTGCCCCAGCCAGTGTGACTCAGTTGGTTGTCAACCTATGCACCCAGAGGTCACCCATTCGATTCTGGGTCAGGACACATGCCCAGCGGGCTTGATCCCCATGAGGGGGCATGCAGGAGGCAGCCAATTGATGGTTCTCTCATTGATGTTTCTCTCCCTCTCCCTCTTCCTTTCCCTCTCTCTCTATAAAAAAAATCAACTTAAAACATATTTTTAGAAACTGCTAGCAGATTATACAATCTGTTTATGATTATTTTAAGCATCTTTTTTACTTTTAAAATATTAATTGAAAACATGGCTTGTGTTAACTACAGTTTTTCATTCTATGGACATACTGCACTGTGATTTCATACAAACTGTCTTTTATTTTAAAATATGCAAATAACTTAATTTCTTGATATTATAAGTTACATATCAATAAGCACATTTTACATATATTTATATAACATAAATCTTGGTGTACATTTCAGTATTTCTTTTGCATAAATTTTTATAATAAGATTACTTGGTAACAAAAGGTGAGCATTTATAATATTTGTATGGGAAAATGGCCATTGCTACCATATGCATAAGCATGCCTATTTTCTAGTCAATAATGAATATTATTTTTAAAAATCTTTGCATATTTATTAGTCAATAATAGTTTCTCATTGTTATCTTGATTTGAAAAATTCTTAGATGAGTAAAATTGAACCTATTTTTGTTGACCTTATGTTTCACCTTTTGTGAATTACCTGATAATGTCATTTACCCACTTTTTTTCAGATCGATGTATAAGAGATAATTAAATATTAATGTTTTATTTTTGTCACATATTATGAATAAGATTTTTCATATTTCATTTGCCTTATAACTTACCTTTTTAAGTACAGAAATAAAAAATTGTGATTCCTCCAAAATTGTTCTTTCTCAAGACTGTTTTGGCTTTCTGGGTTTCTTTGCATTTCCATATGAATTTTTTTTTTTTTACTTGAGATGGGGATCTAAGTATAATTTTCCCCAAGTAATGAACTAATTTTCTATTTCATTTGAGCACCTCAACACCTTTGTCCTCATGTAGCTTATCAAATAATATGTCATTTTCTCATTTATTTTAAATAGACCTTTATCAAATACTAAAGTATTTAAATAGGAATTTTTAGATGAACTAAGAGGATATTCTTACTGCATGAAACAGTTTAATTTCACCCTGTTGCACTGAATAATGATGGCTTGAAAATTAAAACACTTATCTGTGCTATTTTTCGGAATTGTCCAATCACAAGAAAGATTTACTTTCTCCCCTTTCCCCCCCCCCCCCCCCCTTTTCCAGGAATGAGGTTGATGTATGTGCATGATGATTCAGAGAATCTTGCTGATGACTTTACAATCCAGTTGTCAGATGGGAAACATAAGATACTTAAGACCATTTCAGTAGAGGTCACCCCAGTCAATGATGAGAAACCCACGCTGAACAAGTAAGCTACCTGAAGAGACTCCCCTTCAGATTCTCTATAAAATTCTGATCTGGAAGGCTAGGTGTAAATGCAGTGTGTGTCCTCCGAGAGAAATAAGTCTTTTGTTGCTGCTGTCTGTCACAGTTTGTTTCACCTACCCAGGCACCTAGAACTTATGTGCAAATGTTAGTTAATGTAACTACTTCTTAACAGTTCTCGAATGAGCCCTTTAATTATTTGGTTTTTCTCTAAAAGTACTACTTAACTTTAAACAATTAAGAATGACTGAAATACAATATAAAATGATCAGTATATTAAATATTTAAACACATGCACCAAAGTGTAGTTAATATGTAGATTCAACTAAAATGTGATACTGTTAACTGCAGAAAGTCCTCACTGTGGATTTGGTCAAACCTTTAAGAGTGGCTGAGGGAGATATACCAATGCCACTTCTATCCCTTGGTATTTCCTTGTCCACCAGTCCTCTACCATGCTCCATATGAATCAACATCCCTGGCCACCTGATGTAAAAATAATAGCTCTTTAAACATTCTGGGTTGATATTATTAATTGCAGACTTTCTCAGTATCCCCCTCTGTAGTTGATCAGAGTGTGATCATAGGGTACAATCTTTATCAATTATATTTCTACTAGAGGCCTGGTGCATGAGATTGAGATTTGTGCTCTGGGGGAGTGGGGGTAATGGGGGGTCCCTCAGCCCGGCCTGTGCCCTCTCGCAGTCCAGGAGCCCTCAGGAGATGTCCAACTGACAGCTTAGGTTCGCTCCCTGGAGGAGCGGGCCTAAGCAGGCAGTCAGGCATCCTTAGTGCTGCTGCGGAGGTGGGAGAGGCTCCCAACACTGCCGCTGCACTTGCCAGCCATGAACTGGGCTTCTGGGCTTCTGGCTAAGTGGCACGCCCCCTGTGGGAATGCACTGTCCACCAGAGGACAGCTCCTGCACTGAGCATCTTCCCCCTGGTGGTCAGTGTGCATCATAGCAACTGGTCGTTCTACCGTTCGGTCGATTTGCATATTACCCTTTTATTCTATAGGATAGCTCCAGCCATTTCTCTTATTATTGGCAACTGTATAGAAGTGGACAAGTTTAGACGTTTGTTTTCCAGTGCTGAGTGTAGAGAAGTGTCTGCCCTTTGACCAACTTCATCTCTATAGTCAATGGTGCAGTGAGAGGCATTGAGTAGAGAGTCCAAGTTTTTATCAGGAAGTGAACAACTTTCTGAAAGTGTGTAAACTCCCAAAGTCTCCTCTACTTTGCAGAAAAGAGGGCCTCAGAAAAGTCCCTGCCAACTTTCCTGCTATTATCTTAGGGGCCACCAGCAAGGCCCTTGAAAAGCATTATGGGAAATACTGATGACAGTATTTTGGAGGGTTGCATCTCAGACGTCAGTTTGACTAAGAGTACCCAACAGAAATTTCTTCTCTAGCTAGAGTGTTGGATTGGTATCACTTGATATTATTTATAAAAAAGAAAATATGAAGGATATTGCAGTATTATGAAACCTCCTTTCTGAAAGAGGTGAAAACTGGTGTTTCTTAAGTGCTTACTATGTGATAGTGTGTTTGATTCTTTCACATATATTATGTCTTTAAAAACACCAAAATTTGGGGAAGTAGATATTATTGTCCATATTAAGAAAATCGAGACCAGGGGAAAACCAAAATGGCGGCATAGGTAAACACCAGAGTTTGCTGCCTCGAACAACCACTTCAAAAATACAACTAAAAGACGGAACGGACATCACCCAGAACCACAGGAAGGCTGGCTGAGGAGAGACTCTTCAACTAGAAGGAAAAACAACAGCATTACGAGGCTTAGAGGAGGCGCAGTGTGGAAAATTTAAAGGTACGGTGGTGCGGCGGTGCGCGCGCAAAGCGGGCTGGTGGCTGAGGGTGCGGTAGTCAGGAGTGAGTCTCGGACTCTGGGCTACAGATCTGGGCGAGTCTCTAGGGACCCAGACTCAAACGGGAGAAGCGGGACTGTCTGGCTACGGTCCCTCCGAGGTTTGCAGCAGTTGCGGGGACAGAGAGGCAGAGCCCCTGGAGACGGACTGAGAGCAGCCATAGCTGCTCCCTCCCCCCGCCCTGTTGAGCCCACCCCACCCAAACCCTGCGCAGAGCCATTTGCCGATCGCCTCAGGCAAAGGCTGGACTAGCGCCTCCCCAGAGGACTGAAGTTTTCCACACAGCTGATTCCTACAGCCAGTCGGCCTGGTGGTCAAATCCCTCTAGTGTTAACTACAACAATTAAGGCTTGGCTAGAACAAGACTGCGCACAAAGACCACAAGGGGGTGCACCAAGAAAGCATAAAAGATGCGGAGACAAAAAAACATGACAGAAATGGAGGATATGGAGCTAAAAATCGCAATTTTGAGGGCTTGCTATAAACTTGAGCAGAGCCTCACGAAAACTAATGAGACCCTCGATGCTACGATAAAGAAATTAGAAAGTAAGCATACACGGACTGAAATAAAGAATATTATACCCAATAGCAGACCAGAGGAGCACAAGAATCAAACAGAAGAAGCAAAAAACACCCAACTGGAAAAGCAAAATGAAAAAAGAATCCGAAAGTGTGAAGATAGTGTAAGGAGCCTCTGGGACAGCTACAAGCGTACCAACATCAGAATAATAGGAGTGCCAGAAGATGAGAGACAGCAAGATATTGAAAACCTATTTGAAGAAATAATGGCAGAGAACTTCCCCCACCTGGTGAAAGAAATGGACTTACAGGTCCAAGAAGCGCAGAGAACCCCAAACAAAAGGAATCCAAAGAGGACCACACCAAGACACATCATAATTAAAATGCCAAGAGCAAAAGACAAAGAGAGAATCTTAAAAGCAGCAAGAGAAAGAGACTCAATTACCTACAAGGGAATACCCATATGACTGTCAGCTGATTTCTCAACAGAAACTTTGCAGGCCAGAAGGGAATGGCAAGAAATATTCAAAGTGATGAATACCAAGAACCTACAACCAAGATTACTTTATCCAGCAAAGCTATCATTCAGAATTGAAGGTCAGATAAAGAGCTTCACAGATAAGGAAAAGCTAAAGGAGTTCATCACCACTAAACCAGTATTATATGAAATGCTGAACGGTATCCTTTAAGAAGAGGAAGAAGAAAAAGGTAAAGATACAAATTGTGAACAACAAACATGCATCTATCAACAAGTGAATCTAAGAATCAAGTGAATAAATAATCTGATGTACAGAATGAACTGGTGATTATAATGAATCAGGGACATAGAAAGGGAATGGACTGACTATTCTTGGGGGGGAAAGGGGAATGGGAGATTCGGGAAGAGACTGGACAAAAATCGTGCACCTATGGATGAGGACAGTGGGTGGCGAGTGAGGGCGGAGGGTGGGGCGGGAACTGGAAGGAGGGAAGTTATTGGGGGGGGGGGAAGAGGAACAAATGTAATCTGAACAATAAAAATTTAATAAAACAAAATAAATAAAAAAAAAAAAGGTGAATTGATCACTGACACACCTTGTGGCTTTAAATCTTAAGTGTAATGTTTTCCTTTAAACTGAAAATCCTAACCTATAGGTGTTATTTTTTTAATAAACCATAGATATTTCATTCATGAAAAAAAAAAAAAAGAAAAGAAAATGGAGACCAGACAGGTAAAATTAATAAGACACTCAATTCTATCTAACTATTTCTTGCTACAGTCTTGCTATTAAACTTCCTGGGATAGCTTCACCTACAGAATCACCAAATCTCTTCTGACCCTGCTTTGAAATCCCTCCTTTCTCTTTCCTTTCTTCTTTCCTTCTGTCCTGCGGTGAGGAAGTTATATTCCCACTTCTCTTCCTTCCATCTGTATCCTTGGGTATATCACCTCTTGCCTCCTCCCAGAATGCAGTCCATAATATTTTTTCTTCTGCATTTCCAATCTCTCCCTTTTTATTCCTTCTTCTAACAAAACATAGGGATAGAGTTAGTGGTTGAGCGAGCAAATTCTGGAGCCAGATTGCCTTGGTTCAGCCACTTACTGGTGGTGTGACCTTGAACACGACCTTGAACATGTTACTTAACCTCTCTCTACCTCTTTATCAACCTCTTTGTAAATGGGGATAATAACATATCCTATTCACAGGGTTGTTGCAAGGATTAAATCAGGGGTGGGGAACCTGTGGCCCGTGGGCCATGTAAGTACTGTAAAATCATTTGGTCTGTTCCTGACAAGGCATTAGGGGTGAGTTAATTAAATGTTGGACCAAATATAGCAGGCTAATTTTTAAGTTGATAGTTTTATATGGCCCGTGAATGATGTTATAAATATCCAAATGGCCCTTGACAGAAAAAAAGGTTCCCCACCCCTGGATTAAGTGAATTAAACTATGTAAAACTGCTTGAAAAAATGAGCTAGTGCATAGTGAGAGCTCATAAGTGTTAGTTATTATTATTACAAACAGGTATCCTCATTCTAAAACTACAAAGATGACCCATTTCTCATTTATTTCAAACTGGGGGGCAGGAAGATATTAACAAAAAACTTGTATGCATATATGCATAACTCATGGACACAGACAATAGTGTGAAGGCCTGGGGTAGGGAACCGGTAAAGGCTAGAAGGGATTAATGGGGAAAAAAGGGACATATATAATACTTTTAACAGTAAAGATTGTGTTCACTTACTCCATTTCTGCCCACTGTCTCCATCCTCAACCACTTTATTAAAGCTGTTCCCTTGATTCCTACCAAATCTATTGGCTCTTCTCATCTTACTGGACCTGTTAGGCCATTTGACACCAATTCTTTGACATTCCTTGTGGATGCTGCAGTAGACGCTGTTGGTTGCCTGGGCCACATCCCCACAGCCCGCCTCTGACTGCGGCTGTGGCGGTGCTGGAACGTGCTGTGCACACTGTCAGCGCCTACCCCTTGTGCCCACACTGTGCTGCTCCCTTCTCTGCCTCAGGGCTTCTCTGAAGCAGCAGTGGCCCATCCAGCTGATGTTCAGGCACAGCAGAGGCACTCGGGACAGCCTTTGACCTGTGGGAGACAGTGGATAGATAAATATCCCAGCCCCTTAGCCTGCAAAGCACAATATGAGGCATATTTCACACATTTCTTCAAAGGATCCCAGCAGCACTTAGCCCCACAGCAGTAAAAACACCCTTTGTTGCTGCTTCCTCCTTCCTTCTCTCACTCCTCACTCTATCTCCTATTCCTGAAAGTACTTCCCAACGAAGTTCTTGTCCTGGGGTCTCTTTCAGTGTAATTCAGACTATGACACACTTTCCTCTCTACTTCTCCGTGAAGAGAACGCTAGCTATGTGACAGACACCGTAGTAAATCCTTTCACATATATTACCAAGGAGACGGAGAGGAACGTAGAGGGCCACCAATTACCCAAATATCACCAAACTCCTAGTGGCAGATCATAAACCATTATCAAAGGACCACTGTGGGTGTCTAATCTCTGTAAGTTTCTGTCTGTAAAATTAGAGCAATCATACCTGAACCACTTACTTCATGGAGCTGATGTTGTATGAAAAACAATATTAGAAGCAAAATAATTTTATAAAATAAGTTTCAACTTAAACTTGTAAAGTTCTATGTGTGTAAACAATTAGAAGTATGTAATTACCTCATAGCATATGCATTGTTGCTGACTGTCTTTTAGGACTTCTATGTGTAAAGGGAAATGAGAGTCTATTGTATGAGACTGACTCGTCATTTTCAGTCATTAGGATACTGAATATTATTTCCTAGTTGTTGAAGATTGGAAACTGTAATAGTCATTAGGAGTGTCCCCTGCTAAAGCAATACCTTCTATTTTCATATCAAGCCAGACACTTTCTTTTTACAGGAAGGCTGAAATTACAATGGATATGGGCGAAACTCGTGTTATTTCTAGTGCTGTTCTTTCAGCCACAGATGGAGACACTCCCAGGGAGGAGATTTACTATCTATTTGACAGGCTTCCCCAAAATGGGCAACTTCAGCTTAAGGTTAGTGGCCTTTTTACCTTTATTTTTCAAAATAACTATAACTGATATAAACTTTCTCAATTCACAGATTTCTACAACTGAATTTATTCTCTAATAGCCATATTTTCCCCAGAAGTAGAACATTTAATTTTCCTAGTTTGAGGATAACTCACACTATTCTAAATTTTCTTACTGAATTCAGGGTAAATTCAACCAATATTAAGGTTCTTCATTGCTCCCTCTTTACTGAGATTGTACCTAAATTTGGAGGGAGGAGGAGCGAGTTGCTGGGGTAAAGCTAGTTGTCTAGTTTCTGCTGATAATCTCTAAAGTATCTTCATTCCCACCAGATTTTTAAAAAAATTTTTTAAATAAATTTTATTCTTTAGAGCAATTGTGACTATCAATAAACTGACTTTAAAGTTTATATGGAGAGGCAAAATGCACAAGGAAAACAACATTGAAGAAGAACAAAATTGAAGGACTGATACTATCTGACCTTCACACTTGCTATAAAGCTGCAGTAATCCAGACAGTGTGGGATTGGTGAAAGAACAGACAAATAGATCAGTGAAACAGGACAGAGATCCCTCAAATACACACACACACGTAGCCAACAGATCTTTGACAGAGGAGCAGAGTCAATACAATGGAGAAAAGATAGTTTTTAACAAATGATCCAAACCGTGTGCCTGATGCCCAACACAAATTACAGATCAGACACTTGCAAAGGTCACTTGGGTAATCCATCAGTTGCTTATTTGAATGGTGGATTACGGTGGGCAAGAGCCACCACCATCCATCCCCAGTGTGATTATCTGACTGAATGCTTAACTTTTAATGCCATATAGACACTCCTCCATAGACAGCAAGGATTCATTCTGTGTGGAACAGCTTGATCGCCTTAGATTGTAGGTACTATAGAGAATCAAAGTGAAGAGCAATCACTGATTTAAATTGAGGTACAGCTGTGTCCTTAATTCGTTTCAGAGAGTAATGAAGCAGAAATGCAGTGAGAGCTCACACATTTGGGTGGCTTGGGAACTGAAGTGTTTTTGGATACGCGGCAATCCAGATGGGTCCGGGTTCCCAGCATGGCGCCACGAAATTCGCTCCCAGCTCTTTAGGGCTTCTCCAAGACTCTCCAGAACCAGGGACCAGGCCTCCAGGCCTCCTGGAATGTCTCCAGGTTTTTGTTTTCTTGTTGACTTCCCTTAGTTTCCCCACCTTGAATCTGACTCCTCTTCCTCTTTGGTGGTTTGCAAATGACTTTGTCAAGTCAAAGCTTGCATTCCGGAGTGCAAGTGAGGAACTAGATGGAGATAAGAGAGCAAAAGATATCATTTTCTGTACTTACTTTCTGAGAAAAGATTACAAAGGAAAAGGCTAAATACAATTGTAGGCTTTCCAGTTTAAACCCTGAAAGAGAATCTGTTTTTAGTAATTAAATTTGCAAATAGATCTTAGGATGGAAACAGTGAGCTTAATTGTTACAATGTAATTAATTTTTACCCTGTGAGCACTGGAACAGAACATAGCTGTGTACAAATATCAGTTGGGAAAACATATTAAAAAGAGGACACTTTACCAAAAGAATGACAAAAAGAGAAGTGGTAAAACAATGAGAGGAGAGGAGGACAAAGCAGTTTTGCAGGAACTGGGAATCTGAGGAATGAATGTGTCAAGAAAAAAAAAAGAATGATTTAAATTTCTGTTTTAGTCTCTTAAACCAGACAGGAAAAGTGCAAGATAATATCATAAAGTAAATTTTTAAGATAGTATTTTTTCTTGAATTATGTCAAATGACTTTTATGGTTTATTCTTGGGGAAAGCTATGTGTTTTGAGGGAATTATTAATCACATACAGATTTATTATTATAATATTTCTATTTCTAATACTCTCGGTTGTCAACTCCCCCTAGCATAAGAGCCTCTTTTAATTGAATATACCACAATTTCTGAACTGAATTCTGTACAGAATATATGCATAACTAATGTTGACTTGTTTTAAAACCATTCTGATCTTTGCAGTTAAATGTTTTTGCTGACTCGGTATAAATGCAGATAGTAAGAGAGAGCTTGATAATTTTTCTTTGGCTTTAGCAAGGCTGTAAAATGTATAACAAATAAGTACATCCATTCTATTTTTGTTTTAGCTTCTTCACCCATATAACAAACCAGTTTGATCATATAGTTTTTATTAGTTGTACAATGATATGAACTAAAGAAATAGAAAACCCCAGGTGAAACACATTTAATATTTAAAGAATCAATTCCAGTAGCTCAATTACCCACCTGCTCTCATTAATTGGAATATTTAATCAGCTCTGATTGCTTATGATAAATACCTCGCAAGTAGCATTGCTGTTGAATTGCCACAAAAACCCCCACAACTGTGTGAAAACCCTTTGGCTGACACTATTCTCCCCCCCCCCCCCCCCCCCCCCCCGCTCCACCCCGCCCCAGTCTTAAATTGTTTTAGTATATCTCTATGAAAGGGAAAACTAAGGTAAGTGGTAAAAAATTGAACTGGAGTTTCTCTGAACTATCATTTATACTGGAGGTTTTCAGGGAATATAGGAAATGTTCACTAACACAGCTTGGAGATAGAAAGCATGGGCAGCTGACTAATGCTGGCACCTTTCAGACAGGGAGGGACTGGGTCCCTCTCCACCCTGGCATGAAATGCACGCAGGAGGAAGTGGACCTGAACTCACTGAGATACACTCACACTGGGGCGATGGATTCCCCAAACCAAGACAGCTTCACCTTCTACCTCTGGGATGGCGACAACAGGTCACCTGCATTTGACTGTCAGATCACCATCAACGATGTGGGAAAAGGTAAAAGCATTTCTACCCAGGTTTACTGGGATCAAGTTTTATAACCAGAAGTGAGCTGTGGTAAGCACTCCAAGTTTTCCCTCCCTCCCTCCTTTCCTTCCCTTCTTTCTTTTCTTTTCCTTTTATTCTTTACATCTGAAATTCCATCATTTATGATTCAATCCTTTGGCCGCTCACCTACTTTGCCTGAGATTTCTGAGGTTCCTGACAGTAGCCAATATGTTTGTTATTTTTTAGTATTTACAAAAAGCCTATTGGATATCCAGATTCATCCACAACATGGCTGCATACCCTACTTTAACGACCAGCGTGTTTTGCTTTAAGGAAAAAATTGCTAAATCAATGTGTTTTATCATCAGAAAGTGAATTATTACTTGAACATGAATTTCAAAGGAAGGGAGAGACTGAGCAAGGGAGAGTAAGCCCTTGAAACCCAATGTCACTACCCCATACTTCTGCTTAGAGATTAGTGAGGAGGGTAAGGATCATATTTCATTCATATGTATATAGTCTAGGACAGCCGTGGGCAAACTACGGCCTGCGGGCCGGATCCGGCCCGTTTGAAATGAATAAAACTAAAAAAAAAAAAAAGACCGTACCCTTTTATGTAATGACGTTTACTTTGAATTTATATTAGTTCACACAAACACTCCATCCATGCTTTTGTTCCGGCCCTCCGGTCCAGTTTAAGAACCCATTGTGGCACTCGAGTCAAAAAGTTTGCCCACCCCTGGTCTAGGATCTATATATTGCCAGGACCAAGCATAGTCTTAGAACCTCAATACATGCTTGATTGACTGAATACTTCCTTTTTATTTATTTTTTAACTAGTAGCCCAGTGCACGGATTCTATTGCACATTGAAAGGGAATCTGGTGCAGGTGAACCAGATTCGGGGCTGACAGGGCCCAAGCAACAACCTAACCCCGTGGTTGGCAAACTGCAGCGTGCAAGCCACATGCGGCTCTTTGGCCCCTTGAGTGTGGCTCTTCCTAAGCCTTAGGAGTACCCTAATTAAGTTAATAACAATGTACCTACCTATATAGTTTAAGTTTTAAAAATTTGGCTCTCAAAAGAAATTTCAATTGTTGTACTGATGATATTTGGCTCTGTTGACTAATGAGTTTGCTGACCACTGATCTAACCTACCAGTTGGAGCATCTGCCCCCTAGTGGTCATTGTGCATCATAGCTACCGTTCAAATGGTTGAATGGTCACTTAGGCTTTTATATAGATAGATTTTTTTTTTTTTTGCCTTGGCTGTCAAGAACCCCAGAGCTAAATCAGATGCTTAAGTGCAGTAAAAATCTTACTTCATGTGCATGGTAAAATTACAGTTCTCCTGAATCTTTTAAAACAAAATTTAAGTTAGTTTGATTGATTGTGAGATGTTTATTTTGAGTTGTATAATAATATGTTTTATTTATTTGTTTCTCAGTTGTAAAAATGTATATTCCGTCAAGATGTCTCATAAGTGACTCTCAGATAAGCTAGATGTTTCTCTCCGCAAAAGTAAGACTTGTTCATCATAAATATATGTAATACAAGTAATATATCAGGGCAGACAACTAATGTGTTAGGACAGACGTCTTCTCATTGCCTTTTGCACCATACATTCCTGGGGAGCAGCGTGGAGTGGAAGAGGGCTGTGTTCCACACAGTGATCTGGGGATTCTTTCTAGCTAGGATTCTTCATCTCTGAAGGCCTTGGAGTCACTCCAAAAGTGAGATACGGAGGAAAATGAGAGGATTCCTTGGGTGAGGCTTGGAGACAGGTACCTGTCTTCTTCTATCTGAATTGCAATTAATTTCTAGGCTAAGGGGAGGCTGAGCAATAGAAACTAGTTGCCTGCCCAAAAAGAAAAGGAAACCAGTCTGCCTCAGCTGACATGTGGTTATTTCCTAAAAGGACTTGTGAATACATTAAGCTGTTAACATTGTCAGAGGTTCCGAATTTATTCTCTTTGTTTCTTTTTTTTAAAATATATTTTTATTGATTTCAGAGAGGACGGGAGAGGGAGATAGAGAGATAGAAACATCAATGATGAGAGAGAATCATTGATCGGTTGCCTCCTGCACGGGCAATGCCCACAACCCAGGTATGTGCCCCAACTGGAAATTGAACCATGACCTCCTGGCTCATAGGTTGATATTCATAGGTTCATCTCTCTTTGAAACTACACTGAATTGTTAGACTAAATCATAACCCTAATATTGAGCACTTGGGTTAATTTCATTTGGGAGCTATTATATAAATAGCAGGCCCTCCAGGTGTGCTGTGTCTTCTGATTTGCACAGTGGCCAAAATTATGTCCCAAACTGTCTCCAGATATTGCCAAATGTCCCCCGAGGGAGAGAATCACCCCTCATGAGAAGCACTGGGCAAAAGTTATATCTGTTTGCTGTTTTATTTTTACTTCTTAGTTCCTCATGGGACAGAATATATTTTAAAATTTTTAGTGGCATTTATCTATTTAAAATTAGAATTGGTTTGGCATTTACTTCACTCACATTTCCTTTTGGCTATTCACCCATTTAGTGTTGAAGTATAAGAAATCCCTATATATTGAAGAGAGGAAACAAAATAATATAGAGTTTTAGTTTGTGCTCTTGAGTCAGATGGCTTGAGTAGAGACTTTAGCTCTACCTTCTATTAATTGTGTAATAATTAATGAGTTAGCATTTCTATGCCTTAGTATCCTCCTCATTTATAACCTGGGAAATATGGCAGTACACCATCTTATAGCATTGGTGTGACGATGTCAGAGTCCCAAGGCCTGTGCCTAGCACAGAGTGGAAGCTCTTTATTTTAGGTATGATCATAGTTTTTAATGAATAAAATTGGATTATAATCCTTAATTTGTAGAACTCTGTATCACTGTCCATGTGTGACCCACTCTGCTTCACTCATTCATTCATATATTCTTCTAAAAATATGTAATAAACACCTACGCAACCACCATTCAACTCAGTCCTTGAACAGTATGAACAGTAACCACCATCTACCTCTTCCCATCCTCCATCCTGACTTTTGTGCTAATTTTTTTTTCTCACTATTGTTTATAGTTTTCTAGGACTTGCTCACGAAACTAATAAATGTTAGTAAGCTGCATCTCTCTGTGTGATTGCAGGGAGCTGTCGTTCATCCATTTTGCTATTGCGTAAGATTCGGTTGTATGAATAGACCACAGTTTGTTTATATGATATTCACTTTTTAAAAAGGCATTTGGGATGTTGCCAGCGTTTTCAATTAGAAACAGTGCCGCGGTGACCTTTCTGGTACGTGCCGCCTGGGTGCTTCTCTCCAGTGCACAGCTGGAGTGGAATCTCTGGGTCAAGGCGTACGTGATATTAACTCTTTACAAAATAATGCCCAATTGTGTACCAATGTGTTCTACCAGAATCCCAGGAAAGATGATCTTGATCTACATCCTTTCAACACTTCACGTCATCGGACTTCCACATTTTTCTACTCAGTCGATTAGGAGATGGCAATTTATTGTGATCTTGATTTGTATTTCGATTATTGAGATTGAGCATCTATTTGTATTTTTATTGGCCATATGCGTTTCCTCTTCTGTGTAATATCTACTCATAGTTTTGCCTAATTCTTTCATTAATCATAGTTACAGAAACCTTTCTACCTCATGTTAGTTTTGATTTCTGCACAGTTTGGCCTTTGTTTTTTTTTGTAGGTTTTTTTGACCTTGGACTTTTTTTTTTGTTTTAAATCGGGTTCTTGACCACAACCTCTTCTGCCCTGTAGGTGATATTGTCATCCTTGCAAAGCCGCTTGTGGTGCCGCAAGGTGACAGAGGTTTCCTGACGACCAGCACTCTCCTGGCTGTGGATGGAACAGACAAGCCTGAGGAACTGCTCTATGTCATCACCTCCCCACCGCGATATGGCCGGGTGGAATATGTCCACTACCCTGGGGTCCCCATTATGACTTTCAGCCAAATGGACATAGCAAGACAGGCAGTCTGCTACGTGCATAAGAGGAAGGCACCCGTCCACAGTGACACATTCAGGTGAGCCCCTAACTGTTTCAGAATTCCTTCCCTGGCCCAGCTGGCCTGACTCAGTGGTTGAACGTTAACATATAAACCAGGAGGTCAAAGTTCAATTCCCGGTCAGGGCACATGCTTGGGTTGCAGGTTCGATCCCTAGTGTGGGTTGTGCAGGAGGCAGCTGATCAATGATTCTCTCATCATTGATGTTTCTCTCTCTCCCTCTCACTTCCTCTCTGAAATCAATAAAAATATATTTTTAAAAAAAGAACCCCTTCCCTGAATTAATGCTTAGAAAGACGAAAGGAAGGGAAAATGAATCCTTTTCCAGCTCTGGTATATCTGTGCTCTTCTACTACCTAGTTGTATAAAGGTGAAGGTGCACAATTAAAATGACAGCAGCAAGGCAAGAAATGAGGGCTTGTTTAAAAATAAACACATAAGCAGATTTCAATGCAAGCTGTTCTATGAGGAGGAATGTAGAGACATGAGGATGCCTTCTAAAGGGAGACATAGAAAAGGAACTTACCACTTTTTTGAGGATGTTTTTCTATATGAGGGAAAGGTATTTACTAGTAAACATTTGGCATAAGCAGATACTGCCTGTGACACAATGTGTTTGGGTAACTATATCATAAATCATATTGTCATACAGTGGATCATATTTCCCCATAGAAAAAATGTTATGATGGGGGGCTGTGCACCTGTTCAAGGATTGTGCATCAAATAAATCATTGGAATGAAAAACAATCTGGTGGAAAGGCAAGGAAACTACGTTAGTGAAAGTCTACCTTCATTTAAAATACTGAAATCTGTTTCCAGTCACTTAAAGCAGGAGAGACTCTAGAGAGCCCATCATCTGGCTGTTCTCAGAGCTGGCAAAGTCAACGTCCTTGAGAGAAATGCAGGTCTTCAGAGCTAGGATAAGAACCAAGAAATCCTAGACTGAATCATGGTACATATCCAACCCTGAGTTTTACCAATTAAGAAGGAGGCCCCGAGAGCATTGGTTCATCTGTCATACCTGCAGGGACTCTGAATAACTTTCACCATGTCAGACAGAATACAACATTCAAAGGAGTGCCATCAAATAACATAAATGCAGCATACTCCTGTATTACTCAATGGTTCCCCATAAATTGTAAAGTGTACCAGTACACCCAGGTTCAAATACCACACTCTGTCATACATTTTTATCCATCTAAATTCAATAGGTTTGCTGTGATAACCACAATTTAAATGTCAGTCAAAATGATTTTTGCTTGCTTGTTTAGAATTAAGAATCAAGGTTTGGATAGTTTAATAGTTAAACAGAAAAATCCAAGGAAGTTTGAACGAATACCTTTTTTTTTTTCCTCTTGACAAATGTCCTTAACAAGCAGATAATCATCTGATAATCATTTGATTAATCAATATCTTCAGAAACAATTCAGTGCTTGAATGTTGCTAGTCATCAACTAAATAAAACATGAGATGTAGGGATTCCTTTTTATACTGGTTCTTTTGCTCAAGAAGTGATGCAGTATAATTATTGAGGCACAGGCTTAAGGTCAATTGCTGCCTCCATTACTCAGTCCATTTACTTACACTTACTGCCTCCACTGGCCCTGATCAAGCCACACTTCCCCCCTGTGTTCCTGTTTCCTCTTTTGTGAAAAGGAATGATGCTCAGCTTACCTGCCTTGGGGTTGTTGGAAGGTTTAAATGAGCTTATACATATAAAGTACTTAAAATAGTATGTATCGCTTGGCTTGTGTGGGTCAGTGATTGAGCATCGACCAGTAAACCAGGAGGTCATGGTTCGATTCCCGGTCAGGGCATATGTCCCGGTTATGGGTTCGATCCCCAGTATAGGGCATGCAGGAGGCAGCCAATCAATGATTCTTTCTCATCATTGATGTTTCTCTCTCTCTCTCTCTCTCTCTCTCTCTCTCTCTCTTTCTTTCTCTCTTTCTTTCTCTCTTTCCTCTCTGAAATCAGTAAAAATGTATATTAAAAAATCAAAACAGTATGTGGCACATAAGAAGAACAAAATAAGTACTAGCTGCTATTATTACTACTGTTACCATTTTTTATTATATCCTTTCCTGGCACCTTTTCCCTCCTATCCTTACAACACCAAAAATAATATTAAGGGAGGAAAGAAGTTACATTGTTCTTTTCACCCCATTAACTACTGCACAGTGGTGCTTCTTGGCTTAATCCATGCCTATCAGATTCAGGGCTTTTACTTTTTTGCTTCTTTCTAGAACCTTTTGCTCTCCTCTATTCCCTTTCCTCCCAGTCAGTACCCATCAGAGAGTCTACGGAAGACATCACTAACTTTATTGGAGAAGCCAGTGATCCTGCTGAAGAAGCCAATGAATAAATGAACATCAGGTATTAATCAGATAGTGGTGATGAACTAAGAATGGAAAACAAAATCTCCACATTTGGTGATACTTAAAAACTTACCTGATTCACAGCCATAGAAAGCCTTACTAGAGGGCACTTTAGAAATCATTTATCCCAAGAATCTCTAAATTTCCCTAAAATCAGGGCCCTAAAGCCACCTAAACTGAACCAAAGCCGAAAGCCTGTTGTAAGGATAGGAGGGAAAAGGTGCCAGGAAAGGATATAATAAAAAATGGTAACAGTAGTAATAATAGCAGCTAGTACTTATTTTGTTCTTCTTATGTGCCACATACTGTTTTGATTTTTTAATATATATTTTTACTGATTTCAGAGAGGAGAGAGAGAAAGAGAGAGAGAGAGAGAGAGAGAGAGAGAGAGAGAGAGAGAGACAAACATCAATGATGAGAAAGAATCATTGAAATTACCTGGGAGATTTATAAAAATACCAATTCTTGGGCCTCCGTGCAGAGGAGGCTTTGGTAAGTCCTGCGTGAGGAATCTGTGTGCGACGGATGCAGCGAGGACCAGCCATCCCTGGCCTGGCCCAGTCCCTTGTTCTAAGTGCTTTCTGAAGAGCTTTGGGGATATCCAGAAGACACCTCGGGCTTCCCAGAGACAGAGAATCAAGGGGCTGAATTGGTGGGGCCCTCGGCCCTCACCCCAACTTACTAATAGAGCTTTGTTTTGTTTTGTTAGAGCTTTGGGGGCCACACTGGACTTCTTCTGAGCAAGGTTTTCTTTTAGCAAAAAGACGGTGGCCCTGTGGCCCAAAGTGAGTGATATAAAGATGCAACATGAGTCAGGACGGCCTAGGCGGCAGGGAATCAAGAGTGAGAAGCCACTCCCTCACTATTCCCTTCAGTGTTCTCCGTGCTTCGGATGGTTGCCAGAAGGACATCTCAGGCCTGTGCTCATATGTCCTGAACAGCTTTTCAATATTGACTGTTTTCCCTTTTTAACAGAGAGTACAAGCCGCAGGCTCCAAGCCATTGGGCAACAATAGCTAAATAGAATTAAAAACATTATTTTCTCAAAAAACACCCCCAAAAAACAACAACAAACCATTATTTTCTTATATGTATTTTGTAGTATTTATGGTGGTTTTTAGTCGTTAAAAGGTTTCCTTTTAAGTATATTGATTGAAGTAAAAAATGTGAGTTGAAATGAAGCAAAGTATCCTAAATAATAAAAGGCTAATATGCAAACTGACCAAATAGCAGTACGACCAGTCACTATGACATGCACTGACCACCAGGGGGCAGATGCTAAATGCAGGAGCTGCCCCCTGGTGGTCAGTGTGCTCTCACAGGGGGAGCACTGTTCAGCCAGAAGCCGGGCTCATGGATGGCGAGCACAGCGCACAGGGAGCGTGCCTAAACTGTCAGTTGGACATCCCCCGGGGGCTCCCGGACTGCAAGGGGTGCAGGCCGGGCTGAGGGACATGCCCCCCTCCCCCAGTGCATGAATTTCATGCACCAGGCCTCTAGTTAAGTAATAAGAGCACAAGTAATACAGGAAAATGGACAAAATTATGAAGGTGATGTTTGAATGAGTCAAGAGTAGGCAGCAGGTCTATAGGTAGAAAATAAACAACAAAGGTTGAATGCATTGATTGAGTCCAATCCTCTCATTGGCACATGGGAACGATTGTATCGCTTTACACCCGCATGCATCGGGCAGTGTGCTGGACCCCTTTCCGTATATCATTTCCCTCCACCTCCACCTCGAGAGAGACGGTTTGTACCCATTTTATGCCTGAGAAAACTGAGGGTCCAACAGGCAAAGAAAGCCACCTAAACTGAAATACCAGAATCAGAGCTGCATTCGGGCTGAGGCCTCCTTTTGGAGGGTTCTTCCCATGAGACCTCACTGCACCAATAACTGGTGGAGACTCTTCACTCGTGGGAAGGAACCTCCTCATTGTGTCGTTCTGGGGTTGGGCCAGCACGTTTGCATATTTATAACGGAAGAGCCTAGCATCTGCCCCAGACCCTTGTTTTAATCTTGTCATTCCCTAACCCAATCAGGGGCGGCTGTGCTGTTTGTCAAGTGGCGCTGAACCAAAGCCGAAAGCCTGTTTTAATGAAAGTGTGATCGTGGTGCTTTTTAAAAATTAAATATATGCAACCAATCTAATCACCTAAATTTATGTTGCTTGCTGTTAAATCTGGCAAGAAATTTGGCTTGGGTCGGAGAGATAAATTCTGTGGTAGAGGATCCCCTCCCCCTTCTCTTTTTAATGTAAGGTATGGCAGCATTAATTAAACGGGGAAAGGGGGCGTTTAATGATCAGATTTTACCTTCTGCAGAAATATTTTGTGAATCATAAATTTCCCCCGCATTGTTTGGTGCCGCTGGCCTGGAAGAAAGATTTGGCAGCACATTCTAGGACAGATGACACCAAGTGATTAGCAAGCTGACTTCAGCTGCTGGCAGCCGAGCACGAAAAGAACATGCTAATGTCCTCCATTTTGACATGCCGGCTGGACTCCCCCCCAACCCCCCCCCCCCAAGGAACTGGCTCTATTTATGATTCCATTTTTATCCTTTAAATGCCATGACAGATGGCAGATTCTTCAGCCAACTCTATTGCCAGGAAATGCAGAAAGCCTGAAAGCACCATGGTGATGGTGAAATCAGACCAGGCAGGCACCAGGACAAATCGGAGAGTCATCCCCCAGATTTCAGGAGAACAATGGTCATCTTGGCTGCGCCTCTTCTCGGGGAAGTGTGACCAAGGAAACGAAACAAAATAGACCCACAGAAGGAGCTGCTACCTGCTACCGCCAGCTTCCGAGTCTGGGAATGGGTGCCATCACAGCCATGGCCTCGCTGTTTGGCAGCTTGAGGCTGTATTTGGAGGGTTTCTTTGAGGGGGCAGGAGGGGGACACTGGGAAGGTCATCTGGTTAACCTTCGCAGACGTGAACAGCGCTGCCCTCCGTGCACTAGAAGGTCCTGGTAGGCTTACTTTGACGGCTCACCCTGCCTCTGCCCCCGGCAGTGTTTCCCTGCCTGTGCATAGTCTGCATTGTCACTTGTGAAAGTGAATGATGGGTTTGAGCCAGTCATGTTTAGAAACTGCATCCTTTTCACCACTGGCTGATTAGCTTTAGGTCAGTGCAGACAGCTGCCTGGCTGTCCCCGCTGGGAGCACTGGCCTCGGTAAACATATTTCTTTCTCTTCTGTGGTCCCTGCTCTGCTTGCCCTCACTCCCATCTGTCTGATGTCAGGCAGCCGAGTTCCAAGGCGGGCAGACCTCTGTGATCAGGCAGGCAGGCGTTTGAGATGGACAGCTTGGATCCTAAGACAGCAGCAGCATCCTCACACAGGTCGCAGGCTCATAGGTAAATGCAGCCGCCCTGAGACTGAGCTCTGTGGACCCGGTTGGTAAGGCATTGCTGGGGTGAGTTCAGTCTCCAGAGAGAAAAAACAGAGTCGGAAACTCACATTGGCGGCCGGCCTCTGATCGAGCCCCTGGCAGTGCCCTGAGCTCCCACCCAACCTCCTGGCTCCTGAACCCGCCTCCCACTTGCCTTCCCCTCCCTTCTCCTGGGAGAGTTGACGTGCTTTAATGGGGCACCAAGACTTTAATTCCACAATTAATGCTAATACCAAAAACATGTGGCCCTGGGCTGAAATTTGTGCTAAACCGTAAATGGCTGGTTGAAAATTCTCGTAAGAGCACATTTTGATAGAGGGATCTGGTAGGGAAGAGAGGGCCACTTTATTTGTGGAAGAGGGACTGGGGGGAGGGGGGGAGAGGGGGGAGTAAGTGGGAAAAGGGGAAATTGGAAGTGTTGAGGGAACGCCTAGCCTCCTCCTCATTTTGCCTCTGGTCTGATGACAGGCTCCAGGGAGGACATGAGAAAAAGTAACAGGAAAACAACAGAGTAAAGGCATCACCCCGAGGAAAGCTGTCCCTGAGAAGTAGACCATGATTTTTATACCTAAAAATGCACATCACTTGACCTTTGGCACTGTCAAGGTGACTAATAAGTAAAAAGTTGGACACATATTTTTGTGGGTGCACTTTGATTTTCTTTTTTAAAAAAAAACTAATTTTGTTAACATTTCACCATTCAGCAGTGAAATCACCCTCTTTGCTTAGAATACATTGATTAAAAGTTCAGGTTTAGGACAGGAAAGCCGATGGTTTTGTTTTAAGGCAGCAAGGTGAATTTTGTTCAATCTATAATTCTAAAGTTAATGTAATACCCTTATTCAAACTGTAAAATGATTCTGTGGAGGAAGAAAACACACAGCAGGTTATATTCTCTACAAGTCTAGGTATGTGAAATGTTGAGATTTGCTGTATTTGTTATATTTCTCTTAGCATTTTAAACTCTTTGGACATAGATTCCATTTTCTACCATTATATTTTCCTTGTAGGCAGAGTTATCAACTAGATAATTAAAAAGCTCAAAAATTTTAGCTCAGCCTTCAAAGCAAAATCTGGGTCAGCCAAACTCATCTCCCTTATTTTGTGTCCAGCTGCTCTTCTCCCTCAGTCCTTTGCCTCGGGCCAGCTGGTCCACTCCTTGTGCTCACACAACCTGGTTCCAGGTTCCTTCATGTTCAAAAGCAAGGCAACAACCCTCAAACCTTGAAGGACAAGACACATTTTTGCAAAGACTAAATCAGATTAGTAAAATAAATATAAACCCCATTTCTTCTCTGGTTACAAAAAGAACCTCCAACGTGGAGGGAAGTAGAAGAGAATAAAGGGAGATAAATAACAACGGAAGGAAACTTGACTTTGGGTGGTGAACACACAGTACAATATACAGATGATGAATTGTAAAATTGTACACTTGAAACCTATATAATTTTATTAGCCACTGTCACCCCAATAAATTCAATAAAAAGAAATAAAATAAGTAAACTTGACCAAAATAAATAAGTAAATATGAACCTCCATAAAGTTCTTCTATAATTTAAACTAACCTTGCTATATTCAGCTGAAATTATTTTTACAGATTTTTACATTCATGTAAAAATGTAAGAGTGTGTCCACCATGAATACTTCTAGCAACTATAGTATATGGAGAAAAACTAATAGACACAACTCCGTGATAATTTTGAAGTACATTTTGGGGTCTATGGTGAATTTGTCAATTTCATTTTGAGAGTAGTGATTTCCTAACTTTGGAGTTTTAATAGTGCATTTTGTTTCCTTAATTGAATGACATTCTAAATTTTCCTTAAAATAAAAATCACACGTTGCAATTCTCTAAAGATCATTTAAATTAGTTTTATTTTGAGATTGGTAGTGGTGGGTATAATGTGATTTAGTGATCAATAATAATCAGAAGCACATTGTGGTATCACAAACTCAAGATTGAGAGAGAGATTTTGCTTACCTTGAATTTACATCATTTCAGCTTTCTCTTTATAATTCTGCAGTGGTGCTCAGATACACCACTCTCAGTGGATTGCTAAACTAGTATTTATTAATAACTCTGTAAGAGCAGAAGGTATGGGGTCCAAAGACCCAGGTTCTAGCCCCAGCTCTGTCTCCTCCCTGCCTTATCATCTTTCTGCTATAATTTTCTTTTCTTTAAAGCAGGGAAATAATCCTTGTCTACCATAACTCCCACATACCTTGTAAGGGGCGAATGCAGAAGCACAAGAAAAAGTAAGGGATTAGAGCATCACATGATATTTTAGAGTTGGATGGTACTTGGCGATCATTTGGTCCATCTTTCACTTTGCAAAAGAGAGGAAATGAGGCCCAGAAATAGAGATAAGATAAGTTGGACATGATTACATGGCTCATTTATGTGACCTGTCCTTAAGAAATATACAAATACAGTGAATTAGCCAAATTCAGCCTACTCAGCACTTGATTGACCTCCAATTGTTAGTCTTAAAAGTTTAGCTTATTAAATTCCCACAAAAAATACAATAGTACAATTTAAAAGTATAAATATATAAAATGAGTTCTCTGCAAGCTCATGCAATGGGTCTAATTGGATGTGACATTCCTATTTGGGGCAAAGAACCATATTTAGCCGGAGAAATATCACTGGCAGCATTTGCCTGCTCCACCCCAAGAGTCTACCATTGATGTGAGTGAGGAAATACTTTTGGATGTGGAAGGGGCAATTTGTGTGTTACCTGGTGACTTATTTAATAGAATGGTGTCCTCTGAAAGACCTGCCCTTGATTTTTCATTTGAGTCCCAACACGACATATCCTTTAGTAAAGGTGTGTGTTGTTATCATTTCATTCCAGTAGATGGTGACACAAGAATCCATGCTGAAGGCTGCCTTGCCTCTCTTTGCCAGATTCATTGTCAGCAATGGACTGCAGACCAAGCATGGGGTGTTTGAGATCATACTGGAAGCCGTGGACAGAGCCTTACCTGTGGTGACCAAGAACAAGGGGCTGAGACTGGCGGAAGGGGCCACAGGCCTGCTTTCCGCTGACCTCCTTCAGCTGACCGACCCTGACACTCCAGCGGAGAACCTTACCTTCCTCTTGGCCCGGCTTCCACAACATGGCCAGCTCTACCTGCGGGGCACAGTGCTGCTTCAACACAATTTCACTCAGCAGGACGTAGACAGCAGGAAGGTGGCCTACAGGCACTCGAGAGGGGGCTCCTGGACTGATTGCTTTACTTTTGTGGCCACAGATGGGACCAACCAAGGCTTTGTTGTGGACGGAAGAGTGTGGCAAGAACCTGTTTCATTCATCATCAAGGCAAGTATGAAAAATGCACAGTTCCTTGTCAGAGAGGTATAGAAAACAACATCAAGGAAAACCATTTCCTTTTTCCTTCCTTCTTTCATTCAAATAAAATTCATGTGTGTCTACAGATGCCTGGCACCAAGCAAGGCACCAGGCTTATTAATATGAACAAAGCAGATGTGGTCCCTGTGTACGGGTAATGATTGACCTCGAGTCAGTGGTAGGTAATACAGAAAGGAAAAAAAATACAGTCTTTGAAGTCAGACACACCTGGGTTGAGATTTCTGCTTTGCCATTTATTAGCTGTGTGACCTTGAGAGCGTTCTTGAACTCTTCCGATTCCACTTTTCCTTCTTTGAAAAAATATGCCTTACAGGATTATGGTGAGAATTAAATAAGGTTAGGTATTCAAAGCACTAGCATGCTGCCTGAGACATATTTGTTTCTCAGTATCTTGTAACTACTGTTACAATATTTAACGACACTATTATGATTATGCTTACCGATCCCTGTCACCTACTGTCACTTTAATGGTTTTTAGCTGAACATATGAAAACTTACAAGGCCACATCATAATTACACGCATAATAATGGTGAGGATAATATTTGCAGCAGCTGCAATTTTTGAACATTAACTGTGTCAGACCCACTTTCCATATCTGAGATATGTTTTATTCTCTCTATTGTACAGATGTTAAGTTTAGAAGTTAAATAATTTGCTGAAACACATAAAAAGCTCAATTCTTTCTGATCCAATGTCGGTACCCTTTCTGGGCCCTGACCTGCCACATTTGTGTTGACTGTGATGATGATTCTGGAGGGTACCATGTATTTTTCTTTTTTTAGCCAAAACACATCAAGTATGTCTGGCTCTCAAAGTCTTGAATCTGCTCTTCTTAGATGTAGTTCACCCTGTTCCACACACTTCCAGCCACTGCAAAAAAGATATATCTGTCTCTTACTTCAGGGTACCTTCTGATTATGCAGAATAATCATAATTTCCCCTTGCTCTTTAGTCTCTGTACTAATCAGGATTCTCCAAAGAAACAGAACCAATAGGATACATCTATATCTATATATCTATATATCTGTATATCTATATATCTATATCTATATCTATATCTATATCTATCTCTCTCTATATATAAATATATATATGTATATGTATATATATATATATATATATATATAGAGAGAGAGAGAGAGAGAGAGAGAGAGAGAGAGAGAGATATTTATTTTCAGGAATTGGCTCCACAATTGCAGGGTCTGACATGTCCAAAATCTGCAGGGCAGGCCAGCAGGATGGACATCCAGCAGGAGCTGATGATTCCTTGAGTGCAAAGGCAGTCCTGGAGGCAGACTTTCTTCCGCTTCAAGGGACTTCAGTCTTTTCTCTTAAGGCCTTCAGCTGATTGGATGAGGCCCATCCACTTTCTAGAGGGTAATTCGCCTTATTCAAAGTCTACTGATATGAATGTAATCACATCTAAACAATATCTCCACAGCAACATCTTGACAGGTGTTTGAACAAACAACTGGGCATCATTGCTCATCTCTGTTGACACATAATATTAACTCACTGTCTCTGTCTAAGAGGGGATCTGAATAAAAAGGTGAAGAGTCATGATGACATACAGTGGGTGCTCTTCTCCTCCTCTCCCTTCTCCTCCTCCTCCTCTTCTTCTTCCTCCTCCTCTAAAAAGAACCATTGTGGTATTAAGTCATTATGTTTTGGAGTCATTTCTTACACAGCCATATATAACTGGTACATCTGCCCCATGAAAGCCTACCGTTCCTTTATCCTTCCTAAGTCCCAGCTACTTTCAGGGATTATTATTTTTTTCACAAAACCTCCTCTGAATATTCCAGGTCAAGCACTTTCACCTATTTTTGTGCAGAACCTTTCAATACATGACTTCTTAAAACAGTAATTATGTGACTTGTTTTATATTTTTAAATTTCTTTATATGTATTAACCATATCTTGCCATGTAACCTTTTATAAAGATAGCTTTCTCTTTAAAAGCAACAACAATAATGTCCTATACTCCAATATTTTAAAATGCTTCGATTTATTCGGAGGCAGAAGACTTGCTTTTGAAGAATCTAGAATTTTAATAAGACTAAAATACCTTTTAGCATACGTATGACCAAAGACACAACAGGCAACCACATGACCAGGGTTCAGATACTAACATTTTTAAGAAACAAATGATCCCAATAGATATTCATTCCTCTTGTAACACTTTTGTTTTCAAGGAAAACATAACATTTTATAAAATCCACCTACACGCAGATGTTTATCAACTTTAAGAAATTCTTACTTGGCAAGAAGCATTTTGATTTTCTCTCTCCTGACATTGACCACCCAACCTAACAGCCATCAAAGCTGTAATACCTTCTCCATTCCAAAGGCCCTGAAAATTAAGGTTCCCCACCTTCTACCCAACTGCACAGCAGAGTTCGCCATCCATACTTTTCAGAAGAGGAGAATGACTGTAACTTTTAAAAATGTGTGTTGCTTTTCAATTTACAAAATAATTGTTTATTGTAAAGAATTCATAAACTGCCCGGCCGGCGTGACTCAGTGGTTGAGTGTTGTGCTATGAACCAGGAGGTCACAGTTCAATTCTGGGTCAGGGCACGCGCTCAGGTTGCGGGCTCGATCCCCAGTGGGGGGTAGTGGTGGTGCCGGAGGCAGCCAATCAATGATTTTCTCTCATTATTGATGTTTCTATCTCTCACTCTCCCTTCCTTTCTGAAATCAATAAAAATCTATTTAAAAAAAAAAGAATTTATAAACTATAGAAAAGGACAAGAAAAAAATATCCTTCACAATCATACCATTCAAAAATAACTATTGTTGGTGACTTCCATTCTTCTGTGCAATAAAAATGGCATGATATTCTATGTATTATTATGTATATTGTCTGTTTCCACTCTTCATTATATTATGAAAAAATTTTTATATCATTAAATCTCCCTTGAAAACATGATTTTTAAAGGCTGCATAGCATTCAGTCTCAGGTAGAGATGGTTTATAAATCCCATGTTGGACTTCTATCTTTTCTGGAATGTTAGTAAACATCCATATATATGCATTTTGTGAACATGTCTATTTCTGCAGGATATACTTAAAAAAGTGAAATTTTTAGATCAAAGTATGTGCACATTTCAGTGTACATACATGCCAAATTTCTATTCAGAAAATTTTCACTAATTTGCACTCTTATCAGCAAAATATAGAATGCCTGTTCTTACAAATATTAGTCAACATGATTTATTTCCAAAAATTTTAAAAGTATACTTGACATACAATATTTAATTAGTTTTATGTTTACAACATAGCGATTTGACATTTATATATTTTACTAAGTGATCACCATGAAATGTCTAGTAACTATTTGTCACTGTACCAACTTATTATAATATTGGCTATATTCCCTTTGCATGCATTTCATTCCTATGAATTTATTTAGTTCATAACTAGAGGTTTATACCTCTCTATTCCCTTCACCTTTTTTGCCCATCCTCCACTGCCCTCCCCTCTGGCAACCATAAGTTTGTTCTCTGCATCTATGAGTTTATTTCTCTTTTGTTTTGTTTATTCATTTATCTTATTTTTTAGGTTCTACATATGAGTGAAGTCTTTTTGTCTTTTTTCCATCTATATTATTTTACTTATCATAATACCTTCTGGATTCATCTGTGTTGTCACAAATGGCAAAATTTTATTTTAATATGTTTTTATTGATTTCAGAGAGAGGAAGGGAGAAGGAGAGAGGGACAGAAACATCAATGATGAGAGAGAATGATTGATTAGCTGCCTCCTGCTTGCCCCCTACTGGGGATGGTGCCCACAACCCAGGCATGTGTCCTGACCGGGAATCCAGCCATGACCTCCTGGTTCATAAGTTGAGGCTCAACTACCGAGCCACACTGGCCTGACAAGATTTTTTTTTTTAGTAACTGAGTTATGTTTGATATATACCAATCTTCTTTATTTATTGATCTATCAGTGGACAACTAGGTTGCTTCCATATTTTGATTATTGTAAATAGTGCTGTATTGAACATGAGGGTGTATATATCTTTTCAAATTAGTGTTTCTGTTTTCTTCACTAAATATCCAGAAGTGAAATTGCTGTGTCATATGGTATTTCTATTTTCGGTTTTTTTGAGGAATCTCTGTACTGTTTTCCATAGTGGCTGTGTCAGTTGGGTTCTCTTTTCTCAACATTCTCCCCAACACTTTTTGTTTGCTGTCTTTTTCATAATAGCTATTCTGACAGGTGTGAGGTGATCAATAGCTCATTGTGGTTTTGATTTGCATTTCCCTGATGCTTGCTGATGTTGAGCATCTTTTCATGAGTCTGTTGGCCAGCTGTATGTCTTTTTTGGACAAATATCTATCTAGATCCTCTGCCCATTTTTTAATCAGCTTGGTTTGTGTGTGTGTTTTTATGTTGTGCTGTATAAGTATTTTATATATTTTAGATACTAACCCCTTATTAGATATATCATTTGTGAATATCTTCCCCCATTCAGTGGATTGTCTTTTTGTTTTGTTGATGGTTTCTTTTGCTGTGAAAAAAAATTTTAGTTTGATGTAGTCCCATTTGTTTATTTTTACTTTTGTTGCACTTGCCTGAGGAGACATATCTAAAAGGAATTTGCCAAGAGTGATGTTAAAGATTTTGTTGCCTGTGTTTTCTTCCAGTTTGATGGTTTGAAGTCTTATATTTAAGTTTTTAATCCTTTTTGAGTCTATTTTTATATGGGGAAAGAAAGTGACCTAGTTTCTTTTTTTTCTGCATATAGTTGTCCAGTTTTCCCAAAAGCATTTATTAAAGAGACTGTGTATTCCCCAGTGTATATTCTTGCCTCCTTGGTTGTAAATTATTTGACTATATCAACATGGGTTTATTTCTGGGCTCTCTCAATTCTGTTCCACTGACCTGTGTGTCTGTTTCTGTGCCAGTACCTTACTATTTTGATAACTATAGCATTGTAGTATAGTTTGAAATTAGGGAGCATAAAACCTCCAACTTTGTTCTTTCTCAAAATTGCTTCAGCTATTCAGGGTCTTTAATGATTTCATATAAAGTTTAGGATGGTTTGTTCTAGTTCTGTGAAAAAAGTGGCATTTTTGCTAGGAATTGTATTGAGTCTGTATATTGCTTTGTGTAGTATGAATAGTATGGATTTTTAATGATATTAATTCTTCCAATTCATGAGCACAGTATATCCTTCCATTTATTTGTGTTATATTCAGCTCCTTATGATTATTTTTGTTAATCAACAAGGACCTTGTCAACCTGAGAGGAAAAAGTATTTGGTTGTTACAAAATTCCATATAGAAATACACAAAGGAGGAGTGGTGCGTTTTCGCCACCCCAAGACAAATGTACACATTTGTGCAAATGCTCCCACAGTTTTGCCTATGTCTGTATGAATATATATATGTGTTTTATTTGAACAAAAATGGTGTTATAGTTGTCTTCTATTCTGCAAAAAAAACAATAGGTGGGTTTTTAAATCAGTTAACACTAAGTTGTAGAAATGATCAGTTCTTCCTACCTCTTTTTCTTTTCAATATCATATATATATGTATGTATATATACACATATACATATATATATACACACACACATATGTGTGTATATATACATCCATAATAATGAAAGCATAATATGCTAATTAGACCAGACATCCTTCTGGACGACCTTCCGGATGAGGCTGGGGCTGCCAGGGAAGCCCGGGTCCCGGGTACCAGCAGCCGGAGGGAAGGAAGGCCTACTCTTACACGAATTTTGTGCATCGGGCCTCTAGTATATATATATATATATATATATATATATATATATATATATATATGCTTATCATTGACACTTATTCTCACTTTGCTATGATGAACTAAGATTTGTAGTGGTATTATTTTGGGGTAAGTGAAGTTAAGAACTGAGTGATTAGGGGTAAAGGGAATGAAGGTAGTGTTCTTGTACTTGTTTTCTGATATCGGTGGTGAATTGTGCTAATCCATCTAAACCTGCTCCATCCCTAACATACAACTGTTATTTGCAAGATGGACCAAGCTCCCTGCCACACCTGAATGAGGCCCTTTGTAGTGTTTGAACCTCTATGCCTCTTTGCCCAGGCACCGTCTTCACAAATTGAGTTCACCTGTTCTCATCATCCATGAAACAGATACACAGATGCCTATGCATAATTACCTCTCATCATTTTCTTAGTGAGGGATTTCTCTTTTTATTGAACATTTTTGCCCTTTGAACAAAGGCATGACAAAAATATTCAATGCATTTGTAAACCCTTATAACTTTGTTTCTGTAAATAACCAAACACTGGGAAAATGGGGGAATTTTTTTTTTAGAGCTAACTTTAAGTTTGCGGTACAATTCACTCTTAATATATCCATTGAACAAATATTCCCTGAGCTCCTGTTATGGTCAGGCACTGTGCCAGGTGTAAGGAATAGATGGGGGAGCTTATATCCTAATGGGGGAGTGGGACAGGTAAATAAAGCTGGTCAAGGTTTACAGTGGAAAGTCCACCTCTGTCCCAGGCTCTATGAGATTTGCTGAGGGTATTGTGAACAAGACAGTCTTTAGCAGAAATTAACAAAAGAAGAGGAAAGGGATCCGAATGAGGTTCAGGAACATTTGTCATCGTTAACCATTAAGACCCCGTGTGGGAGGAGAAGCCTTTGTATAAACTTGTAATGATTGACAATTTAGGTGGACCAGTTGGACAGAACAGCCCCCCACATCACACACTTGCATTCCGCCTCTCAAGTGGGACTCCTGAAAAGTGGCTGTTACGGGATTTACATCACTTCCCGTGTGTTGAAGGCGTCGGACCCCGACACTGAGGACGATCAGATTATCTTTAAGATTTTACGAGGCCCCCAACATGGACACCTGGAGAACACAACAACAGGTACTGTCTCCCTTCATCTTGTTCTTGCTCATTGTAAAATACCCAGTGCCTGGCAGTGCTAGGAAGTAATTTAACTAAGCGCAGGCCCATTTGGTAAACACTCCCCAGGCCTTACTGATAGATGCAGTTTATACATCAATATTGGTACAAAAGAGAGTTTGAAGCTGAGCCTTTCCAAGTTCATCTTAAGTGGGAGAACCAAATACTGACATGTTGTTTCCTTATATACTGTTGTTGTTTACTTTACAAAAAAAAAACAACTAGATTGTAATATAGTCAGAGGAACACTCAGTGTCAGAGCCAAATTCATATTTGTGAGTTTTTTCTAAAATAAATTCTAAATGATATCAGTTTACTTTTTTTAATTCTGGGGTTTTTGGTATGGTGGTTTATCTGCATTGCATATTACTTCTGCTTTATGAAGACAGTGATCAAAATAAATCACTCAGGAAGATGGCAAGAATTACATATTTTATTACTGTCTCTTCCTAGACTTCCTCTATTTTTATATTTTCTTTAAGGCACAATATTTCTGAGACAAAGTAAACTTTAGAAACCCATTTAAGTTCATTGCATATGAGTTTTAAGATAGTCACGACAATGTCAATACAGTGGGGCCTTGACTTACGAGTGTCCCGACTAATGAGTTTTTCGAGATACAAGCCGTCTCTTGGTCAATTTTTTGCTTTGAGTTGCGAGCTAACATTCGGGTTACGAGCCAGCTTCAGATACCCCACCGCTAGTTGGCGCAGCGAACGTCACAGTGAATGCCACAACATCAGCCAGCATCACATGTCTCACTCGTTCACTTTAATGATTTGACATACGAGTAATTTGAGTTACGAGCTCCGTCACGGAACGAATTAAACTCGTAAGTCAAGGCCCCACTGTATCTTTAAATAATATACTTCAGAGATTTTGAATGTCAGTATTTAAAATAAAATAGCCATACAATTTTATCAGCTCTTATTTGCTATTTTGTTTGCTCACCCACTAAAGTCATTTATCTCTCTTTTTTTTGTAGGTGAATTTATCCGTGAGAAATTTAGCCAAAAGGACTTAAACAGTAAGACCATTCTCTACGTCATAAGCCCGTCTTTGGAATTTAATTCAGATACCATGGAATTTCAAATCATGGACCCCACAGGGAACTCTGCCACTCCGCACATGTAAATTCTTTTGCTTATTCAGTAGTCCTGCATATAGTGTCCAGCACGTATCTGATTAGGAAAGTGAAATGTTGTTTTGAAGCAGAATCTAAGGGAATAAATTCATAGACCATTTCACAAGCTCATGGAGTATATTTTGGAGGGAGATGATTCTTTCTATTACTGCTCAATAATGGGAAAACCAGTAGTTTACAGAGTATTGAAACATTAGAAAGTTAAGGTGGATAGCGCTGGGTCATTCCAGTTATTCAGGTAAATGCATTCACTTTCGCATGCAGACAGGTTTCTGTCTTGACAATTCACGGGCATCCGGGACCGAGCTTGCAGGCTCATGTACACATCGTGCAGCAAGAGGTCACTCTAGGACCATGTTAGCACCGAGAGTCTGAAACATCTAGAGCGGGAGGCATGAGGCAGACAGGAGGGGTTGGCAAAAACAGCTCTTCGCTTCCAGAAAATCAAACAAAAAAAAGGGATGGCTTGAGACTGCCTTTACCAATTAACGAACCTATCCTAGGTAAGATGAAGACAGTGTAAAAAGGAAAAGAGACATGCAGGTATTAAGTGGCACTTAGAAGTTATATAATATGTCTAACCCTCAGAATAACAAGAGTAAGAAATCCTCAAAATTAACAAGATTAACAGGCCGCAGTAATTTCACTCACTGGGTCCCTCTTCTAGACTCTTCTTGGAGGTAGACCTTGAATAATTTACCAGTTTATCGGATGGCTGTGGAAGATGTATTACAGTCCAGTTCTTGTGGTGCTGTATTTTCTTTCTTTATAAATTTGATACCCTTCTCCCGTCACCACAAAGAATAGTGACTATTAACCAGATCCTAGTAAAATGACACATTGTAAGTGAGTATAGCCTCTTTATAGGATTTTTTATGGTAGTATATGGACAAAGGAAGAAAAAATGGAGAAATTCATCTCTGTTCTCTTCATTCTTGCTTTTTCTTTCTGATCCTGATTGTAGTTCCAACATGTACCAGCAGAGGTCTCTGTAGTCACGGTTAGAAAAACCGTCATCGTTCTCTTAACAGAACACATTCCCAGGGTTCACCTCCATTGCCCTGATAAAGTATAGTATCTGGGTGCACAGTATTAGAAACTGGTAAGTGGATATGAACAAGGACGGCCTCACTACCACCCATTAAACTCCTCTTGCCTAGGAGAAATGATTCCTCAGGATTTCCTTTCTAGAAAATGTACTAACTACTTGCAATTTTAATCAAACATCTTGTAACTCAAGCCTAATCGGTTTGGCTCAGTGGATAGAGCGTTGGCCTGTGGACTGAAAGGTCCCAGGTTCGATTCTGGGCAAGGGCATGTACCTTGGTTGCGGGCACATCCCCAGTAGGAGGTGTGCAGGAGGCTGCTGATTGATGTTTCTATCTCATCGATGTTTCTGACTCTATCCCTCTCCCTTCCTCTCTGTAAAAAAATCAATGTAACATACTAAAAAAATCTTGTAACTCAAGAAAATGTTTTTGAAAATCCTGTTCCCAAAACATTAATACATTGACTTCACTTGTGTTTAGTAGATCAAATAAGAAATATTAGAATACTGGTCAGACTTGCTACTGGCCTCATGCTGACTACTGGGCTTCCATGTGTGAACACAGCAGAGCTGATAGGAGATTTCTCCCCCCACACCTCCAGCAATAGATTGATGTTGCTTCACTTACTTACATGCCCTTTTTATTCTTCATTGTTACAAAGAAATTGCTTTTGAAGATGATTTATGTTTTTAAATAATCCTCAGATTTATAGGAGAATCCTGGAAGAAATTATAACCTTAATTGAGGCTATTTTAAATAGACTCCTGCTTGTGTTGGATATTAATGTTCATATAGCTATGGTGACGATGTTTCTAATTCAGCTTGAAGTGAGTAGAACCAATGGAACAAAATGATGCCTACCAAGGACTAATCCAAAAATGATTTAAATTTGATTTTAATGTATATTATTTTCTTTAGAATGAGCAGAGGGAGGTAGAAATTACTCAGCATTTATGTCCATAATTTTTGAGTGGCATCATTGTCTCTAGCCTCATTTATTAGATGTTTTTAGAACAGGGAGCACATTTTTCCAGTAAGGAACAATCTTATCAGTAGTAGGTTGTCTTTCCAAGACAGCCAGCAAGAACCTAGTTATGCGTACAATATAAACCACAGGCATTTGCAATATAGTTGTTTTCTGCTCTGTTTCATCGCCATAGCTCTTTATTCAATCATCACAACCACCTATGTGTTAGGTGCCATGATAATACAGAATTTACAAGAGAAGAAACTGAAGCACAAAAATAGGAGGTGAGTTTTTCCAAGCTTGTACAGCTAATTAGTGAAGAAGCTAGGATTCAGGCCCAGGAAGTATGGCTCTAGAGTCTATGATTTTTCTCACTACATGAAAGAACTTGCCCATTCTTATCGAGGCGTGCTAACAGGCCTAAGGGGAGGGAGCTGCAGACATATCTCCCTTCCTTCTCTGCAGTCATTGGCCTACCCAGCCAGCAAGAAAGGGGAATACTTACTCTTCAAGGACCTTACGTTTCAGTTGTTGTGTGTTTTTTGTTTGTTTGTTTTTAATGTAAGGCCTGGCAGGTGTGGCTCAGTGGTTGAGCATTGACCCAGGAACCAAGAGGTCACCAGTTTGATTCCCGGGCAGGCCACATGTGGGCTCGATCCCCAGTAGGGGTTGTATAGTTGTTCAATGATCAGTGGCCAGCTAAAGCCCCACCTCTCTCGCTCCTCCTCTCTTTCTAAAAACTCAGCAAAAAAAAAAAGAACATTTTAAAAATGTAAGTGATAGCTATTAATATTAGCGTGCACTCCATGTCTAACACACCAGGAATTAGTATAGATAATAAATAATAAACCACTGGACTTAGAACCAAAGAATAGGGTTTGGGCTTTCACTCTGCCATTGACTTAGGTGGTTGTTCAAGCCTTAGTTATCTCATCTGTCAAATGGGGGCAATACCAAAATGTGTTTAAAGAAACAAATGAGGTAAAACATATGAAAGCATCTTGTATATTTAGCATCCTTAGCAAGTTTAACTGTGGTAGTGATTACTATTGTTGTTCATTCATGTGGGTGTAAAGATTGACCGTTTGAAGAAGTATCCCAGAGACATTGGGTGGCCAGCTAAAGCCCACCGCTAACTAGAAATTAATGCTGGGGTGATTCACAAAGCGAACAGTTAATATGCTCCTTAATCAATAGGCTAAATGCTGTAGTGCTTTGTGTTCTTCTCTGGCTTAGACAGTATGAGTACATTAATATTCTGCCTATTCGAAGGAGTGAAGACGTTCTGTAATAAAGCTAAAGGGACTGGTGGGTGCGCTCTTGAGCAGAAGGGAAGCTCTTTTACAAAATGAGAAGGACCTATGTTAAGAGGGAAGGTCCCAGAATCTTGATTTGCTAGTAAGTTTTTGCTCTTGCAGCATTTCCATGGAATACCAGCCCTGAATAGTCAATGGCTGCTCCATTAACAAAGGTATTAGGAAAGCTGATTCGAATCAGCTAAATGAATCAAGTTATTACGAGGTAGCTAGATTGTGTGCGTCATATCCCAGAATCATAGAGAAGCTTGCATGGATTGGGGATATCTCAGAGAGAGATACAGTATGCAGCACATCTGAACTTGATTTGACTACAGAACTACTTCTCCCTCCCTTTAGCACTCTTGTCCCCCTCAATAGCTCATGGAACAAGTTGTTCATGGAGTACATGTGGGAGGCATTTTATCATGAATAGAAATTACTGTGTAACACTGAAATCCATGGAGATTTGCATAAAGATTTAGACTTGGCTGAATGCCTGAATTTCAGGTACTGTGCTAGGCACTTTCACATATGTTGCCTGATTTAATTTACAAAGCACAGTCCTCTGAGGGCGAGAGGGACATCAGGCTCAAAGCATTTAAGTAATTGGCCTGAAGTCACGTAAGTGGATGAGTAGCAGAGCCGAAAGAGGACCCTGCCCTCCTGACCGCAAAGTGCATGCTGCTCTTATTCCCCTTGGTGGCCAAGCGCCAGTCTGTTCCCCTGTCCAACTTGAACCTCAATGTGCTCTTCAGAATTCTCCAACTAAACTACACAGGACCCACATCATTCATCCCAAACTCCTCTGCAGACCACAGAATGGAGCCGACTTTTGACCAGTTCCTTCATACGCCTTCTATGTTGACCTCTTCCTCAAGGGCACCGATAAAAAGTGAACTTCGCAAGAAGCGCTGACCCACACGGAGCTTCTTTATCGCTCAGAGGCTGTTTCCCCAGCTGCTCCGTGATCCCAAGCACCTGATTCCTCTCCTTCCTCTGGCTGCCCTCACTCTAGCTGGTCTAGTCTTCACTCCTGGCCTTAAAAGAGAAGGCACGAAAGAAATGAAACAGAAAAGGACAGTCCAATAGGTGAGCCCTGCAGTGGTTTGCCGGCTTTTATGAAACACCTTATAGGGGAGGAGGTTGAAACAATTGGCCAGGTAAAGCTTTCATGTTCCCTGCACGCCAGAAGTTAACGTATTTATTTCCAGATTCGATCTGGGAAAGCACAGAGGGTGGAAAGGGAAATAGCACTTATTAAGCACCCACTGTGTACAGGTGCTTTCCACCTATTAGCACATTTAAATTTTCATCATTTGACGTGAGTAAAATTCTCCTCATTGTAAAGATAATGAAAGCTGAGACCCAGGGAGACGGAGTGACTGACCGTAATCGCACACTAAGTGGTTGCAGGATGTGTCTGACTCCGAAGCACTTGTCTGGGTCTCACTGTGCTGCCTCCTGGCTAAACACTGTTTCTGCATTATCATGAGAGAGAGACAAAAAGGAAAACACAGGTGTTCGTAGCATTGCATTACGGATCTTAATAGCATCCTCTTTGAATTGATAAATCTTAGATTGACTACTTGGAAAAATATTTTTTATCATCTTAAGTCATATGCTACTTGATTATAGATGAAGACTTAGTTATAAGAATAATTTAATCACAATTTTAGCTTCTGTAAAACCTTTCACTGAGAGGCTCAGAATACTTACTGGGTACTCATTAAGGTTCATTCGACTCCTTTGAAGCACAGACTCATGATTATGACACTTAGGGAGGTGAGGAAACTGAGGCATAGATTGGCTGCGTACTCTTTTTTACACACTCTTGTTAACCTAGATTAATGTCCCAAATCCCAAACTGGAGTTGGAATCACAAGTGTTTCTTTAAGTTTATTGTTCCTACATATTAATGAATCAGGTAGCCACAGAATAAAATGTCAGGAAGTATATATTTTTGACTTTAATCTCAACACTGTTGACATTTGGAGCCAGGTACTTCTTTGTTACGGGATGGGGGTGGGTGTTCTGTGCGTTGCGGGATGTTTAGCCGCATCCCAGGCCTCTACCCACGAAATGCAGTATTACCCTCCTCCGTGTGACAATCTTAGCTCTCTCTCAACATTGCCAAATGTCGAGAACCATGCAGGCACTTAGACAAGAGCATACATGTGCGTTAAGAAATCAGGATGCTGGTAGAATGCTTTTTTATCAATGCCATCTTTCTCTCTAATAAAGTCCAATAATAGCCACAGAACCCAGAATAAGTCGGAGCTAGAAAGAACATAGAAGGCTCATCCTAGCCTAGTTGTGTTTTTCTTTTTTTCAAATTGTTTATAATCTGATGTTAATAGAGATGTGGGGCGGTGGGGAGGTTTGGTGTCAACTGAGCTTAAGAAACAGTGGACTAAAGGAGATTCATTTAACAAATATTTATTGAACACTTACTATATCCTATGCACTCGACAAAGGACTTGGAAATACATCAGTGAGCAAGGCCCCTTTTTACTTGGAGCATACATACTAGTAGTATCTAAGTAAATTAAATAGTATTTTAAAATGTATGTGATACATACTTTGGAAAAGGAAAGAGTTGGTTGGGATATGGGGAATCACAGATGCTGGACTTTGGGGATGCATTGTGATTTTAAATTGAATATTTAAGTAGCTTTTCTTGTACCTGACTTAATGTCAGTGAGTGACAGAGGGGCCAGAAGCCTCATGGCTTACTAGTATATTCCAGTTTAATTCCTACTACTTCATCCTGTGTCTCCCATTCACAACAGTGGTTTGGGGAACCAAAATTTAGTTTTCACATCAAATCAATATTTCTATTTTGATGAGTGCACCCATGTCACTTAGCTAAGTGTCCCTCCACTGGGGATGACTCCCCCTAAGGGACATTTGGAAATGTCTGGAAAGAGTTTTGGTTGTCGTGACTGAAGGGAAGTGGGTGCCACCGCATTTGGTGGGTCGAGGCAGGGATGCTGCTAAATATCTTAGTACCCAGGACAGCCCCCCACAGCAAAGAATGATCACGTTCCAAATGTCGATGGTGTCAAGATTGAGAAACCCTGGCCCAGGGGCTACAGGAGTTCTCACCCCCTGCTACATGCCTTGAAACGGTTTCCATGTGGGATTTGCAAACCTGTATCCAGAAATTTCATTTCTTGCCTTAGAATGAGCTTTACTCACTGGTAATAGGGGAAGGAGGGATCGTTAAAAGGGGCAGGTTTGAAACAACCCTTGTCTCCATGACACCCACACGTCCAGAGCGTTCCCAGTCTCTCTCCTGGGCTCCTGCGTCTGGTTATCACGATGTCGAGCACACATCTGGGTGGCGTCCAGCAGGGGGAATTCCCGCGTGGTTGACTACACCTCTTACTTTTCTTCCAGGTGTTTGTGTAGAGTTTAAGCAACCACAGTCTCAGCATAGAAAGATCTTCTCAGATAAAGTCCTGCACAAACCAAAAAGCATTCTAAATGTGTGTTGCACACATCCCGGAGGTATACAAGTGCTTCACAATTTAAATATTTTTTTCTGGAAAATATATAGCCTGGCTTAACCTGTATGTCTTTTCAATAGATCTTTATTATTTGTAGTGAGTCATTTCAAAGAAATAAAACGGAATATTATGTAACAACAACCTGAACCGCTAAGCCAGCAGTTCTCAACCTGGGGTCGTGACCCCTTTGGGGGTCGAACTACCCTTTCACAGGGGTTGCCTAAGACCATCGGAAAACACATATATAATTACATGTTGTTTTTGTGATTAATCACTATGCTTTAATTATGTTGAATTTGTAACAATGAAATCGGGGGTCACCACAACATGAGGAACTGTATTAAAGGGTCGAGGCATTAGGAAGGTTGAGAACCACTGATCTAAGCATTCTCTGGTGCATCCGGGAAATGCAGGCACGTCCCAGATGCCAAGACCATTTTTGCTTTGAAGCTGAGCAGCACGCTGCCTCGTCCCTTTATTGATGTAGTCCAGCCATCAAGCTGCATTTAGCATCAGGCCTGGAGGTCCTCTGGATCTGCACAGTAACACTGATGAATTTCCGCTTGTCCTGGTGAGCGTCAGCAATGGCTAAATCCTCAGGAGACTGGACAGGACAACGCATCTGAACCTTGCTGAGTCTTAGCTGAAATGCATCTGTATTTATCTATTGCACATGTTCCCATTGCTTTTCTGTCTTTCCTGTTTCATGCTTTTGTTCTTTCCCCCAATCTCTCTGCTGGTTCCTGTAGGAATTCTTTGCAACATGTTATTTAGAACAGTAACAGAATTAATTAGAAGACGAAGAATAGAATGTTATTTCTATTGGCATTTATAATGTCCTTGTTGCTTGTTATCTTATACTTTTTTTTTTTTTAAAAAAAAAGCATAGTCATTTATTTCTTTATTTCTTGATCTGTTTCATGCCAGATTTGAATTCAGGTGCATTAAAGACCCATGAGGTTTCCAATATGATTTAAAGTAAGGATCCTATTTTTATGTTAAAATTGTATGAAGTCCAGCATGCCAGTGACACTACATTTCTACTGATAAATGAACATCAATGCTCATAGAAATTCAAGAACCTCCGCAATCACTCCAGGCTCCCACATCTGTCCTACTGGTCCATGGTCACTGAAGTAGGAGGCAATGCCAGTGCGTTTATTTTGCTAGTGAACTTAATATAGAGGATATGACTGTGACACATGCTTGGTGCAAGGACATAAAGGGGTTATCAGAGGATAAACTTACTCTCTCATCGGAATGGTCCCCAGGAAAACCCGGAGAGCCCCGTGAGATCTGAGAACTCACACTCCATCCATATGGTGGCACTCAGAATTTCTACATCTGCAAGAAAAAAAAAATGATTAAAAAAATTTAAATCTAGAGGAAAGAGCCTGAAATCAATTGGAAGTTTGAAAATACAGTAAGGCAACCGCTGTGGGTTTTGTAAATGTAGAATGAAAGGGAAATGAATGCGACAAAAGCAGTGGGAGTGTGTTCAATGATCATAATGAAGATTGCCTGTATCTTGTAGATTGCTGAAGGTTACAGTGGGTGAAAAGTAACATGTTTGGAGAGACATGTTTGGGTGGAACATTTTAAGTTTTCTAACCTCACAAAGAGAAATATTTCACGATACAGATAAAATTGTCTTTTTCTGCGTGAGTTTAAGCACAAGAGTCATGAACTTCATTTGGGGAGAAAAATGGTAGAGGAGGAGGAGGAGAACATTGGCTTCAGACTTATGCTGGGAATTTCGTCTCTGCTATCTATTAGATTTGACACAGCTTTTTGTCTTTGAGCTGGTTATTCAATATCTCTTGCGCTCAGCTTTCTTTTCTGAAAAAGGAAAAGAAAAAAAAAAGGTTCTCTCCATTTGAGGATTAAAGAAGACAGTTTATATCAAATGGTGGGCTCACTGCATATATTCCAGGGAAAAGGCGACCCTCTGTTAGGTTTACTCTGTTGTTTAGCTGCGTCTGAGCTACATATTAGGATGGCCCTTTTAAATGCATAGATGTGGAAACAGATACTGCTTATAAAACACCTGCACATTCTAATTCTTAGGCACATCCTCAAAGATAACGTGCTATTTAACTGAACCCAAGTTCAGAAAAGGTCTGTGCCGGGAACAGTTCTTGGGGTACCGATGGGGAAGGCCAAAGATAAGAGAAAAGGTTCAAAAGTGAATGTCTCCTTGAACTCCACAACTGCTGGCTCCTCTCCCTTCAGAACACTCAAATTGGAGTTCCCCCCAGCCCCACCCCCACACTTTTCTTCCTTTCTTTTCTTTTCTCTTCTCTTCTCTTCTCTTCTCTTCTCTTCTCTTCTCTTCTCTTCTCTTCTCTTCTCTTCTCTTCTCTTCTCTTTCTTTCTTTCTTTCTTTCTTTCTTTCTTTCTTTCTTTCTTTCTTTCTTTCTTTCTTTCTTTCTTTCTTTTTTTGTCATTAATAACTGTGGGAACTCCACAGTCCCTTTTTTTTTAAACAATGACACTTTCCCGACTACAGGGAGATGCCATTTTAAAAAATATATATTTTATTGAGTTTTTTCAGAGAGGAAGGGAGAGGGATAGAGAGTTAGAAACATTGATGAGAGAGAACATTGATCAGCACACTCCCCACTGGGGATGTGCCCGCAACTAAGGTACATGCCCTTGATTGGAATCAAACCTGGGACCCTTTAGTCCGCAGGCCGACGCTCTATCCACTGAGCCAAACCGGTTAAATCCCAACAGTCTTTTAACCTTAATTTCTGCATTTGTAAAATAGAATTCTAATCATTTCACTATACCTCGTAGTGTTGGCAAGAGAGTGTTAAATGAGATGATGTTAGAAGTTTTTTGTGAACTAAAGTGCAGCAGTCAAGTGTAAGGATTTCTAGCATGGATTTAGGTTGAGGAACCACTTCCATCGCCAGATGTGCACCCAGGGGTCCGTCTCCTCCCCAGCAGAGGACCCCGATCGCCATGTGCATGCACTTCTAATGAGTTTCCCTTTTCTTTTTCTTGCGTGCAGCCTGGAACTGAAGTGGTCTCATATTGAGTGGTCACAGACTGAATATGAGGTCTGTGAGAACGTGGGCATGTTGCCCTTGGAAATTACCAGGAGGGGCTATTCCATGGACTCGGCCTTTGTGAGTGTAAAGGTAACAACTCTAAAATGTACACTGTCAAGCTAAAACATGGGTTGCTGGGTGATGCCTTTAATTGTTTTCTTAGAAAAAAAAAACTCAGAGTCACCAAGGAAATGTTAAATTGTGGAAGTGTCAACAATAGCCTGCTGGTTTTAGGTTCAGAATCTCCTTATCCCTCCCTTCTTTATCTGGCTTCATTAGCTCCTAATAGGATATGTTCAACCCATTTTTAGTTTTTAAATCTGGTTATTAAGTCCTAAAGTTTGTTTCACGAAGAGATATTTCCAACCTAGTGAACTTGGGCCACACCTGCCTTGGTAAGAAATGTTGTCGGCAAGACATTCTGTGAGCTTCCCAGAGCCAATGTCAGTCCCCAGATGGCTTTCTCTTAGTATGCACCAGGACCACTTGCTCCAGTCTCAGTGGGGAAGGAAAATCAGGGGACAAACCTATCTTAAGAGTCCCCAAGTCTTAAATGCAAAATTAAGAGAGCATATTTCATTATAGACGCCCTAGAATAGGGGGAATTTTCAGTAATCCCTTTGGAATTAGTCCTCTTGCTACTTCTTTCCATTGATGTGGACCTGGACACACAGCCTATGGCTCCTGGAATTGAAGGGGTTTTTTTAGGAGTTGCTCTCCCAATAGCACTGCAAGAGAATGAACGTATGAAAAGCATTTACATACTGATGACAGCAACCACCTTAACACTCCCCTCCTCCGTCTAATGAAAGGAACACTGGTATTACTAGTAGCTTCTGGGAAAAACGGCATCTCAGCTAAGTCTCAATTACAATCCCAAATTCAAATCAAAACCTTGTGCACCTAAATTCTGCCATCTCCAGACTCGGTATTTATCGTTCCCGTGGGCCTCGGTTCTTTGCCCCAGACCTGTGGGTGCTTTGTTGTTGGTAAAACATCAGACAGTGTGGTAGGCCCTGCCATTTTCCAGCAGATTGTTTATGGAAAAGGAAAGAGTCTGCCTGGCTGGTTTTCTCATCGTCCTCTGGTCCTCCGGAGAGAGCACCATATGCTCGAGTCTGGAGATTTGGGCCCCACTACCTCTCCCTTGCCAGGTAGAAAGAACATACATGGTGTGACATGGAACCTTGTGTCTACTTAAGTGAATGCACACCGTGAACCTGCCAGCTGAGCGCGCAGGCCTCCGTCAGACGGCCCCGGGTCCTTCAGGGATGACTCTACCCACGGCCCAGAGCCTGTGCTCACACCAGAGCTTATTGGCTACTTGACCAGGAGCCGGGAGAGAGGAAGCGCTTGACCTGGTTCTTTGCCCTGGTTTACATCATGCACCTTCACTGGACTGATTTCTCCAACCACTTTGCCTCAGATCATTCCTCTTCCCACGAAGGATTCTGTAAGCTCAGTGGTGGTAAATACTAGGTAATTGCACGTGCAAGAAGCATGCGGGGATATGCAACTCCCGGCATATGGTGGGTACAGGTGCACCATGGGCTGCCTTTCCACGGTGAAAGACTTCAGGAGGAGCCCTGGCATTGCAGGCACAGAGCAAATGGTGTTTGGGAGGTAATATCCTTCTTGAGCAAAATGTTCCCACTGCAGACCCATTGGCAGATGGTAGGGCCTTTGATTAGAGATGGAGCTAATGTCTGAGGTCATAGAAAGAAGAATGTTAGAGTTTTTAATCATGCATTTCATTCCTTGCTAACAAAGTGAAGAGACATATTAACCCACTTTCCTGACCACCTGAAACATCTAAAAAATGCAAAAGTAGCAGCTGCCTGTGCTTTCCACAGGGTTCTCACCGATGGCCTCTCCTTCAGCCAAGGGCACTGTTCTTATCATACATATTTAGGCTCCCTCCGAGGGAGGTGAAGGCCATGGCTTTAGCGCCCTGAAATCACCCTGGTTTTTAGCTGTAGGTATGAGGAACAGGAGATCAATCAATAGTCTCATTAAATTAGAGCAGTTTTTGCATTGTGTGTGTGTGTGTGTGTGTGTGTGTGTGTGTGTGTGTGTTTGTTTGCAACTTACTTGATAGAGCTTCTCAATTCAAGGTGTAGATTGCCTTTCTGGGGTTGCTCACCAGGTCTCTCATCCCCACAAAGCCCTCATTCATGTCTGTGAAGAGGGATGGTGTCGTTCAGACAGGAAAATGGAGCAGACTTGCTTTAATGCATCCAGTCTAAAGGCTCTCAGGGCCCTGGAGCTTGCAGGAGGCCTCAGAGCTGGCTGCACCATCAGCACCAGGTTGTCAGGGGCACCTGTATTTCTTCCCCTCTTCACTCCCTCTCCCTTTCCTCTGAGGCATTATTTTAGAGTAAGCCAGGGATAAAGGGAAGGTAATGAAATAAAATTATACTCGTAACAAAGAGAAAAGTATTGTTTAAAATCCATGATACTTTCTCCAATAACTGAATTATTTTTAAAGAAGCAAAAAAATATTTTTACTTCCATTGATACTAGTTTATAAAAACGTTAACTTTAGGGAAGATCCATGTAGCTTGGATCAAAAATGGTTTATTATAATAAAAAACACACATGTTATGTTAAAAATATTTTAAGAGTGAGTTTAGTCTAGACTAGAGGTTTCTCTATTACTGAATATTTATTTTTATTAAAAAAGGACATATTTTTCCTTTTTAGGTCAACCAAGTGTCAGCTATAGTTGGAAAAGATTTTACGATGACTCCATCTAAACTGATTCAGTTTGACCCAGGTACGTTTTGTGTCTACAGTTTGTTTCATGTTTTTGTAAGAAAGTCTAGAGATTTGGGAGAAGACAGAACATTATGCAACTTCAGCCAACTAGAAACTCCTCAGGGAACCGTATCACCCACTCCAAGAGAGATCAATTTGGACTTGAGGTTTTGCCCCTCACATTTTATTTTATTACAAGTGAATATGTATTTAAAATAAGATCATAACAGCCCTGGCTGGTGTGGCTCAGTTGGTTGGTCATCATCCTATACACCGAAAGGTCACTGGTTCAATTCCCAGTCAGGGCAGATGCGTTGGGTTGTAGGCTCCATCCATGATAGGGGGCGTGTAGGAGGCAGCAGATCTATGTTCTGCTCTCACATTGATATTCTCTCTCTCCCTTCCTCTCTCTCTCTCTAAAAATCAATTAAAATGTTTTTAAAAAACGAGATGGTGACAAATAGAGAATATAACATAACAAAGAAAATATCTAAATATCTAGAAAAAAAGGGGATGTCACTTTAAAAATAATTTAAAGCTGGGATAATTTAATTGTCTCATCTTTTTCTTTTTCCTTTTTAAAAAATTGCCTCTTATTTTGATGGAAAATTTCAAAACGTTATATTCCTGTGGATTCCTAAAGGTCATTTCTAAATTATTTCTATTGGAATAGGTTGATAGGAGGACATTCCAAAGGAAATTATTATTTAATTAGATAGCACATTTTTAGCATCCAATCTGTGAAAAAATTTTGTTAGGTGCAAAAGGGGATACAAAAATATGCTGCCTGCTCTCCAGGATGTTCTGTCATGTGGGAAATACAGACATGAAAACAACTCACCCACAGTGCATTGGGACCCAAAGGATGAGTCATTGTTCTGGCTAAAGAAAATCCTGGAATATTTCCCAGAATTCTGAGCAGGTGGAATAAGAAGAAGGGGACTTTCAGTTGAAAGGCAGACAGACACACTTTGGGGGAACTGTGTCTTAAGCACTCAAGCGGGAGCCATGCATTCTCTCCCTGGCGTCCGTAGGTGGGGCAGGCAGCACTCACTCACTGCTCTGCGTGGTTCTCTCTCCTCCCCTTTGCTCTGGATCAGCTGTGCAGGGGCCAATGGCAAAGGCCTGGAGAAGCAGCCAGAACTTAGGGCTTTGTGGTCTCCTGCAGAGGAGGTGGTGTGTGCTCAGAGAACACACCGCAAGTCCAAACTCTTGCTGTTGTCTGCCACTGACACATGAATGTCTACGGCAAAGGCAAAATGAAATGGCTGAAAAAATACCATCAACACTCCGAAACTGATGACTTTAATGTCATCAGACAAGAAACGCTTTTCTGCAGCTCATTACTGCAGGAAGCATGATGTTGGACCACTCTATGCGTTTGCTGGGACTGCCCTAATGGAGAATCACAAACCGGGTAGCTTAAAAATGGAAATCGATTTTCTCCCAGGTCTGAAGGCCAGAAGTTCAAGGTCAAAGTTTTGGCAGGTTGATTCCTTCTGAGGGCTGTGAGAGATAACCTGTTCCATGACTCTCTTCCATGTTCTAGTGGTTTGTAGAATCGTTGTCATGTCCTGGTTTCAGCTGTCTTCATGTCCATATTGGCATCTTCCTCGTATGGGTGTCTCTGCTCAAATCTCCCCCTTTTTTATAAGACCTTTTTATTTTCAAATCAGGTCACATTCGGAGGTACTGGGAATTAGGACTTCAATATATGGATTTTGGAGTGACAAAATTCAACCTATCACAATGAGCCTTAAGTTTACATGGCAACAGCCCAGATACTGGGGTTGGCCTCCCACCTGTGATATCTAAGTTTCTGACTTGCAAAAGTTTGTCCCGTAGGCTGACCACACTTGGTTGGAAGAGCTGTTCCCATCATGTATTTGACGTTTACCTTCAGGTTGCTGCAGGCTCTCGTGTTTTGTCAACCCTCAGGTGAAAGGGTGTGGAGCGTCCGCAGTATGCCCTTTTTGTACTTCATGTTAAGGCAGTCCCAACACGTCCACTTCTTGAGAGCCGAGAGTCTTTGTCATATGTCGTCTTTATTACTTGAGCTCAGTTTGTCACGAGATTATAAGTGTCTTTGGCTCACAGTAGATTTGAGCAGCCACCAGGGGCTCTGTTTGGAACTAGAATGTATCACACTAGAGGACTCTCTGAAAGCTTCTTGCAGATTCTACAGGATAAGATAAATGCCCGTTTGCCTAGAAGAGTTTATATGCTGTTTCTAGGGGCTCTAAATAGTCATGATTTTAGAGCTTATTTAGACTTGTTAAGAAATAAATAAACATATATTATAAATTAAAAAGAAACAATACTTGGTTGTTCATTGTTTAGGAACTTATTAGTCATAAACAGTTTCATAACTTAAAGGCTTACTTTAGAGAATTTCAAAACTGTGGTGCATTTATACCATGGAATACTATGTAGAGTAAAAGAGAAGGATCTCTTACCCTTTGAGACAGCATGCGAGGACCTGGAGAGTATTATGCTAAGCGAAATATGCCAGTCAGAGAAAGACAAGTATCATTTGATCTCACTTGTATGTGGAATCTAATGAACAAAATAGATCCAGAGACATAGAAGCATGGAATAGACTGTCGTATCTCAGAAGGAAGGTAGGGATGGGAGGTTGGGTGGGAAGAGGTCAACCAAAGAACTTGTAGGCATATAGCATAACCCATGGACACAGACAATAGTGTGGTGAAGGCCCGAGGTGGGTGGTGGGGGCAGGCTAGAAAGGGTCAATGGGAAAAAAAAGGGGACATATGCAATACTTTCAATAATCAAGATTTTTTTAAAAGACAAAGAAAATAAAGTTTCCCATGTCCACGGGTCCTGTAAATATTTATTTACTCCCACTTGTTAATTCTTGCCTCTTTTGGGTCTGATGTCTCCATCCTCACACCCAGCCCTTTGGCCCAAGCAATCTGTTCATGTCTTTAAAAACAGCAGTCTCCATGATTGGAGAAGAGACTGAGAGTGCAAAATCAAAGACAGTGGGCTATTATAAGGTTACAGAGTTCTTGGGAGGCAGCTGGAGAGAAACTGAGTGATTTTTCAAGGCTAGGGAGCTATACTCAAGTAAGCTTGCCTTGCAGCCATTGGACCAAACCAAAAAACAAATCCTGACTCCTGTGCATCCAGCTTTTGTGATTAATCTTGAGTCTAAGTATACATATTCATAATACAGGGATTGTTTTCCTCTAAAATACGTTCTTAATGGAGACTTCATCACTCCTCAGAGTCAAAATGTTTTCCAAAGGAACAGAGCTCTCATGTGGCATTCACTAAAAAAACGTGGAAAAAATGTCTTCCGATGGTGAAATCTACTTTGCAGGAAACTAGCCAGGAACGGTCCTGCTCTGTAAAGTGGAGTACGCCTGCATAAAATGACACCTTCCTCTCCTCCTCCACACCTTTTGTTTTATGGGAACCGGGGGCCAGTTCAAACCTTCTGAAATGGCTTATAATCTCCGTCATTTAACAAATGCTTTTCACCTTGAAAGTGGCAAAGGAAGGCAAAAGCAAAAACAAGAAAGTTCTTACTTCCAATCTCATTAACCTAAAAAAGTCAGTCCTGTGTGCACACCTGCTCGGCATAGAAACAAAGTGGAAATGCAGGCAAACAAATCAGAAGCACTTAAATGAAACTGGGAATAGTTTTTCTCTAACCATCTGGTTCTACTCCATAAAAAATGTTCTTAAAATAAGAGGACCTTCCATTAGGCCTGGAAATGTTTTTTTCTATTGGATTTTTATTTGAATAGTGCTTAGCTCTATGGGCTTTGAGAGTCCAAACAGTTCTCTGAATAGTAAAAATCTTGTATTCATGTTTTTTCTTCATTGTCCAGCCTCTCATTTCTTCATGCCAGTTTCATTACAGTTGTTGCCCAGGTGGTCTCCCAACTTTTAGCCCCTCTGCCTGGGCCCCTAAATCTTCCCACTTTACACTTTCAGTTTCATTTTTTTAAGACATCCATTTTCAAGAGCCTTCCCTGTTGCCTGTGGTGTAAAGTCTGGATCCGGCCACCTAGTCAGTGTCCAGGGCTCTCTGCAGTCTGAATAGAAACTGCCACTGCAGCCTGGCTGGTGTGGCTCAGTGGTTGGGCACTGTCCCATGAACCAGAGGTCATGGTTTGATTCCCGGTCAGGGCACATGCCCGGGTTGCAGCTCCCTCCCCAGTAGGAGGCATGAAGGAGGCAGCCAATCAATGTTTCTCTCTCATTGATGTTTCCATCTCTCTCCCTCTCCCTTCCTCTCTCTGAAATCAATAAAAACATTTTTTTTTTTAAATAACTCCTGCTGCAGCCTTATCACCCCTGTTCACCTTGGTGACCTCTCTATTCCTGCAGCTCATCTTCTCAGTGTCCCCTGAGCAAGGCTCTCTTCACTATCTTCCTGCCTCTGCGTTTGTTGTTTTCCCATGTCTTCCCTCCAAATCCTTCCTCTCCGCCCCCTTCAACTTGAGCCTTTTCAGAGAGGTTTTAAATTCCTTTATGACAGGCTTGCTTAGATGACACCTCTGGTGTTTCCCATAGCATCTAATGCAAAGGCAAGTACATAATAGAAACAAAATAAAATATTTTGATGGACTGATTTATCATTCCATGTGGTGAGACTTTATATCATATTTTATATTAGAAACTTCAGCGCCTATTTTTGCAGACTGTGAAAGTAACTGATTCAAGAACTCAGCTGATATTGAAGACCTAACAAATTAGCTGTCAGCCTGTTTTTTAAAAATAAAATTATTTCAAATGCACTTAATATTTTCCCTTTGAGTGCCGCCAAGAGTAGTATAAGTTAACAGTTTCATCTTTCCATTGAACTCGGTTGGGGAGTAATGAGCCTTCCATTAGCTCACGAGGTCTACATTGAATGCCTTCAAGAAGGATGTCGTGGTGCAGATGGCACACTTGGGAGGCACAATCTGAAAACAGTCAGCAAAGTACTCAGTTCTCAGAAGGCTGGGAATAAAATGCACAACTGTAGATGCAGGTGAAATGCATGGGAATGCAGGCACGTAAATAGCCGATGAGTCAATGATGGAGTAAAGTTTTCAAAACTTAGTCCTAGAGGGTTAAACCATAAGTTTATTATCTTTTTTCCCCTTCAATTTGAGCCTCTTTTTCTTCACTAAACAGTACTGTTTTTTCTTGCTGCCACCACTTTTCTTCTAAATAAACTCAAGAGCCTATCCTGTGATTCACATCATAGAAACTGGTCAAGATTTACCAGTCTCGGCGGTTTTTTCTAGCTTTCATGGTTTGTGTTTCTGGGTTGTTATGTGTCCCGGACGGCTGGGGATGTGTTTGAAACATCAAAACTGTTCAGTATTAAGTTCACAAAGTTACTGTAAACCAAGCTTGATTGTCACCCCATCAACAGAGGCAGACAGAAAGAAAAAGAAAAACAAATTGGTTCAGTCTATTTCTAGAACTCTCAGCCCATACACTCTCTCTAGGAGGATATCAAGCTACTGAGTCTGACATCATCAGAAAAAGCATTTACAGGCCAGAAAGATCCCAGGAAGTGGGGTGGCCGATGGAGGCAGCTGTCTTGAGAAATCAATCATTTTTCAAGGGTTCCATGAATAGCACCAAGTACCATCCAATAATCACTTATAACTGTCTGTACCGACCTCTTAAGAGTTTTGAAACTGGTGAGCTTTTCAGATTGCAGTACTTGTTTATTCTTAAGTAGAGAAGGGGCAGGTTGCGGGGAGGGGTGGAATGAAATCTTGGCTCTCATCTACTAACCATTTTTTTGTGCATCCCTTGCAAAATGCAGCTTACTTTTTTTGTTACAGTGTTTGCATTTAAATGAAATCATCATTGTCCGGGAACAAATGTGGTCTTTTAATATGATTTGGGAGAACAGCAGGACTTCAGGGAGTTGGGAGCCGTACAATGGCTCACTCAGGCCACTGCCGCGGAGCTGGAGACATGTTAATTAATATATTTCTCTGACACCTAGGTGATTGAAATAGCAATTAAAGAGTAATTAAAATGTTTACTTCTTGTAGGAATGTCAACTAAGATGTGGAATATAGCAATTACCTATGACGGATTAGAGGAAGATGATGAGGCCTTTGAAGTCATTCTGAACTCCCCCGTGAATGCGGTTCTTGGCACAAAGACAAAAGCTGCAGTGAAAATTTTGGACTCAAAAGGAGGTATTCTTTTTGATCCTCATCTTGAAATCAGAAGCGGTCCTCGCGCTGTGGCTGCTTGCTTTCAACAGCCAGTGTGCCTGATAGCGCCTTCACATCAAAATGCTTAATTTCTTGTCAAGAAAGCCACCTCGGTGGTGGTGCGGGCCCTTTATTCTGCTCTCTGCTTCATGCGGTGTTCCTCCCGCTAAGAACTGTGGTTGCAGAAAAGCAACAAGTCAGTGCCGTAGTTCCTTGTGTTGTTTTTTTTTCCCCTACCCGTTTGTTGTTCTCACCGAGGGGGAAACAATGTTGGTGAGAATCTATGGACAATTATTTTCCCTCCGGGTTTGGAGGGCTGTAATTATCTTCCTCTGTTAAAGAGAGCTCTTAAAGCTGAAAATCGGAGCCCCCACTGGAGTGTGACCAGGAAAGGCCTAAAAGAGGAAGGAATGGGAGAAAAATAGACATGAAAGGTGCAGCTGGCTTGGGGATTCAGGAGCAGCTGGAGAACATGAATGAATAACCTTGGGTTGCAGAGCCAAATGGGTCCTGGGTAGTAGATGCTAAAAAACAACCTGTGAACCAGATAAAACAAAGATCCACCAAAGTTTCTGGTGCTTTGATTTTTTTCCCTGCCAAATACCTTCTTCTTATTTGTCTATTTTGCCTTTGACAACTGTCCAGTTACCATGCTAGCTCATAGTCCTATGTTTTTAGACCTGTTATGCACTATGGTTCATATGTTTTCCTTACTTTAAATCTATTATTTCCTCTTCTTTTGTCATCCTATAATAAAAATAGATATTATCATCTTTCTCTTAAAATACTCATATTTCCACATTTCTCCCCACCACCTTTCCTCACCAGATTCATGTCTTTTTCAGTAGAATTTTGTGATCACATTAAGTCTGTAAAATACATGAAGTGCACACTTTTCACATGAAGTCTAACATCCAGATGCGAGTTATGGGTTTAGATTCTTTTCATACTACTTGGCGATGTTTCCAATAGAAGTAACCCCATTAAGACTTATTAGACCTTTGCTCTGTAGCAGATGAATGTTAACTTTTGTAACTGTGACTTGATTTCACTGCTATCATCACACAATTCCAATTTCTTTCTCTAGGAGATTGGGAAAAGGGTGATCACTTCATGGAATGAGGCTTGATCAGTGACTAAACCTGATGTATTGAGGAGAGCTATAACAGGAACAGCAGTGAGGCCCTTAGTGTACAAGTAGGATTCTAAAACCACAACAATGATTTTCATTTGTGGTTTGTGAAATCAATTTCATCTCTTTACAATCTCCCTGTAGATGGGCAGAAGGGCATGGCTTTTCTGGATGGAAACTGATGAGGAGTAAAGGATTTTCTGGCAAATGGCAAAAAGGCAACATCTGGTGGGAAAACCATCCGTCTGGGTGTCATGACAAGCTGCTGCAGGGGCTGTGTCGATGTGATCACTTATCTGTTTGTGTAAATGAATGAACTGACCTGCCGTCTTGCCTGCCTCCAGGACGGTGCCATCCTTCATATTCCTTCAACCCGAACAAGCACCACGTGTGGAGAAAGGGCTCTTGGCACCCGCCGTCCCCAGGGTCTTCCTTCCCCACCATTTCTGGCTCCTTTCATCTGGAAAGAAGACCTCTTCCATCTTCCAAGCGGCCAGCAGTCACCAGGGGAGACACCCCACGGGGCTTTGATTCTACAGATGTTTATGGAATGAGGCTTAGAAGCCAAGGGAATGGCAAAACAGTAAGGGTGGGGACCTCCTAGGATTTGACATGTGGGGTACATATTAAAAAATCAAAAGATATTCACGACTGTTGCTAAGCACGGAAGAAACTGTTTTGGTTCTTCTAGTGAGTGGGGACCATGGTTCCTTGCACAATCATGCAGGACATAATGCTGTCCCACTTCATTAATTATGCTAATTGAGGTGATAGACATACGGGCTCATCCATATAATTTCTGCTTGGGTTTCTTTTGTAATCAAGAAGTGACCAGTGACCCTGGAGCAGAATGAGATTAAGCAATCTGCTTGAGTGTGGGTGGAAACCATGGCTTGGACCTTATTCACACAGCCGTCTAACCAGGCACACATTCATGTGTGTGTGTGTGTGTGTGTGTGTGTGTGTGTGTGTGTGTGTGTATTTGAGAGAGTGTGTGTGTGTGCTTGTTTCCTTGGATGGCGTGCACTATAGATATACCAACAAAATAAGGATGACTTTCCTCCCTAACTGGGGCTATGAATATATGAATCAACATTGATAAGCTGCGATTAGGTTCGGTGATTTTTAAAATTCCAATGATTGGAACATGGAAAATCTTGAGAAAGATGTTTTAAAATTTTTCAGACATTAATAAGATCTGACTGGAAAGGTTTTAACCTGTTGCTAACTATGATTCCAGCCAATGTTGTTTATATTTTGTTCTCTGTTGGTCTTAGGTCCGTCCATCCTCTGTTTACAGAAATGGAACAGACATTATCTATAATGTAAGCATAGTCTGAGAGAATCGCTAAATTTCTTGTGTTTATGGATGCAAAATAGTAATCTATTTTTCACATCTTATATTAATTTCTCTTAAACACCTGGTTTGATATTTGTCCTGGAAGCTTGGATGGTCAGGAAAAAAAACACCTTTTAGCTTTTATGCAATTTTTTTTAAGTTTGCTTCTCTGTTTTTAATAATCTTTTACAATAACAGAAATAAATATGTCAAATACTTATATAGCACTTGCTTTATCACACATTATTTTCACAAAAGATCTTTGAGGAAGATAAAATTATTATAGCTGTTTTATTTTTTAAAATTTGTATACTGTTACTCAATTCTTTGAAATTCTCTGGTTTTTTAAATCTTTTTTTAATTAAAACTCTTTTTTGAATGGCTCATTTTTACAACAAATATTTTTGTTTGCTACCATGGTGTTTATTTTTTTTCTGAACTGTTGTGTATTGATTTTCTCAGTATCATGGAATAGTTTCTCTGCAACTGGAGGATGACAGTTCCCCAGTTCACAGAAAGAAAACCAAGGTGCCCATTATTAGTCGTCCACAAAAGACAATTAAAGTGGCAGAAGGACCTCAAGCAGATAAGGTGGAATCCACAACCCACTCACACTTCCCCAGACAGGTATGAGAATCTTTTTACTCCCTATTCACCTTACAACGAGCTGTTTCCTGGGCCATAAAATAGCCTTCAAGTTCGGGGATAGTTTACTCAACACAAATGCTACTCAACAAATGAGGACCTAAAGGGGGTGAGTATGCAATCAGCATACATTAAGTCAAATCTCAATGGCCTTTCTTTCCCACAGAGCCATTTGCCCTCATTCCCTAAGAACTGCACGCTGGAATTGAACGGACTCTTCCATTTTGAAGAAAGCCTCCAAAAGCTGTATAAGTGCGATGGGATCATCTGGAAAGCTTGGAGCCCCCAAACCAAGGTGGGACACAGGCTGAGCAGTGTGCCCTGTGATAAGTAACAAAGGGAATGATTTGTCAACTCATGCTACGTCTGCCTGCTCTCATTGAACTTTGAAGGAGAAGAGGGGAAAATTAGCCTAAGTAGCATTTTAAAAATCACAAAATATACTAGTTATATTGATGCAATTTAAAAAGAGGTATTTAAATCACAAAACACATTAGTTATATCAATACAATTTTAGAATTTGAGAAAAAGAAAATACATTAGTTATATCACTACAACTTAAAGAAGCACTTGTTGCCTGGCTGGCATGGGTCAGTGGTTGAGAGTCAACCTATGAACCAGGAGGTCACGGTTTGATTCCTGGTCATGGCACATGCCTGGGTTGCGGGCTCAATCCCCAGTGGGCAGTGTGCAGGAGGGAGCCAATCAATGATTCTCTCTCATCATTGATGTTTCTATTTCTCTCTCCCTCTCCCTTGCTCTCTGAAATCAATAACAATACATTAAACAAAGAAGCACTTATTTAACTATCAGAATATCAAAGGTATAAAATTGAAACGTTGCTACCTCTAGTCATGTTTTCTGTAGGAAGCCATTGCATTTCTGAAGGTGGAGAATTGGGATTAGGGCTGACCTTCTTTCTGGTGACAAAACTAATCTATTCAAGGGACTCCTAGGATGCTTTATGCTGAGAATAGACTCTCTAGATTGAAAGACCATTGTGATGTGAACACAGACACTGTTTTCCAGGAGGTGGGAGACCAATCCTGTCCAGCCGGGTGGCACCCTCACTCAGGATACTGCCACTCCCTGATCACAGCACCGAGAGGCTCATGGAACACAGCTGCCCGAACCTGCTGGGAACAGTAAGAAACCTTGCACATTTGACTGATGTTTTTGTCCCTGCTGTCTTTTTATTTTCTCATGGAATCACAGGGTTGCTTCATCACTCAAGTGTTGTCTAATACCTACCTGGCTTTGTTTTAGGAGCCCAGAGAGAATTCTGTAGTTCAGGATGGATTTTGGGACTGACCTTTGATGTAGCTTTTTCATGGTAAAACAGTACCATTGCCACATATCTATTGTCTCGCCTCTCTGTCTCAATCTCTTGGAGGAGCTCTTCTGAGTCAGCAGCATTGCGGCTCTATCATTTTTTAATTAAATAAAAATTCCTGTGTATTGATTTGAAACTATGTAGCAATGAAAGGTCTGATAGCTTCAGACCTAGGACTCTGTAAGAGACACTGATGATTATGAAACCAGACAAGTTGGACAAAGGGTCACTGGGTAATGGAGCACTCAATGAAGGATGATTTGTGGTCAAATAATGACATCAAAATTTGCCTCATCCAGGAAGACTTCAAAAATCATAAATATCGCTGACCCTCCTTTTTAGCCTACCTGGATATTATCCAAAACAATGCAATTAGACTGATATGCCCTATGGCTGGAAATTGAGACTAGAGAAGTCCCTGGTGGATATCAGTCAGATCTTGCACGTTACCAAATTTAAAAAGTTATGCTCTCTAAACACTCTAGTAAAAAAAAAATGAAAGGGAGAACCACCTTTGGGAAAAACCAATCTCAACTCATATATATGATGAAGATCTTGAATCTTGAAAATAAAAACAACTCCTGCAAATAAATTACAAAAAGACATCCTGCTAAAAAAAAATAACTAATGACTTGGAGACTTCACAAAAGAAGGTATCCAATTGATCATTAGATACATGAAAAAGTGCTCACCACCATTAGACATGGGGAAATGCACACTAAAATCACAATAAAATACCACTTTTTCACACCCATTAGAATAGTTAAAATCACAAGACAGACAATACCCCGTGTTATAGACCAAATGGAATTCTAATGATTGTTGGTGGATGTATAAGATAGCACAACCACTTTGTAGAACTGTGTGGCAGGTTTTTTACAACTTACATGCATCTACCCTCTGACCTAGCAATTCTACTCCTTAAGATTTACCTAAAAGGAATAAAAATATATGTTAAAATAAAAAAGTTCACAACAATTTCATATCAGTCTTGTTCATAATAATAGTTTGGGTCATTTGTCTTTTTTGTTATTGATTTATAGGAGTTCTTTATATTTTCTCTTTCAAAAGGTAATACTGTAGTTTCTTTTTGATAAATCTATATATATAAAAGCCTAAGCAACCGTTATGATGGAACAACTGCAACAACCGGTCGCTATGATGCATAGCGACCTCCAGGGGGCAGACACACAATGCAGGAGCTGCCTCCAGCCCGCAGGCCCTGATTGCCAATGGGGCCTGCCAGCCAAACTCCCAGTCCCTCCCCGTGGCCAGCAAGCCCCCGGGCTGGGACAGGGAACCAGGGGTGGATGGCGGCAGATGCGACCCCTTTCCCAGGGGCTGAGGGCCGACTCCCTCCTTGGGGCTGGCAGCCAACCTCCTGTGTCCCTCCCCCTGTTCCTCACCCCGACTAGCCAGCCCCAACTACCCGATCAGGGCCAGGCCCCAGGTTGGGACAGGGAACCGGGGGCAGGTGGTGAGGGAAGGAGGAGGTGAGGAGACTGGGAATCTGATTGGCCCTGATCTCCAGCCAGGCCTAGGGACCCCACCTGTGCACAAATTTCATGCACTGGGCCTCTAGTTATTTTATAAACAATAAAATGGAATGAACTTCTGAAACCTCCAATGATGTGGATAAATCTCAAAAACATTATGTAGAGAGGAAGCAACCCAACAGAAAAGAATACATATTGTGTGCTTACATTTAAATAAGAGAAAAACAACTAATCTATTAGTTGGTGTTAGAAAAAAAAAAACAAACAAACACAAAAAGAGTTATCTCTGGCAGGAATTGTGGGGTGACAGGAAAATAGATGAGGCTCTAACTGTTCTATGTTTTGGTCTGGGTGGTTGTTACATGGATATATACCATTGTCAAAAATTATCAAATTAAATGCTTTAAAATGTACGCATTTTATTGTGTGGACATTATACTTAGATTTTTTAAAAAGTTAATAGGATATTTTAATAGTATATTTAAAAACTGGTCAAATCAACCATCCCTGTTTTCACTGATGTATTTCATGTCCTAAGTATAAGCAAAGGCAAAATAGAGTTTAATCAGTGGCTTTCATGTCTTTGTTGATGTTGGTGGTATACAATAAGTTAAATTTTTTAAAAAATTCTATGAATATTCCTTAAGTACATATATTCCCATAATATTATATGTTAAAGAACAATTAAGACATTTTCCACCAAAATAACCAAATGTCCTTGTTGCTATGTGTCGTTGACTTGGCTATGGCTCTGGGGTCTATAAGAATGAGTGATGTCTACAAACCCTGCCCTCAGCAGCCCTGTTCAGCTCCTGTAGACTCATGCCTATGGCTTCTTTTTGGAGTCAACCCATCTCATATTCGGTCTTTCTCTTTTCCTGCTGCCTTCTCTTTTCTCCAGCATTATTATCTTTTCCAAAGAACCCTGTCCTCTTACAATGTGCCCGAAGTGGGACAGCTGCAGTTTTGTCATGTTTGCCTACAGTGATGTTTCAGGCTGCATTTCTATAGGACTCGCTTGTTCATCTTTCTGGTGATCCAGGGTCTGGATGTCCTGCTTTTATTTAATGTTTGTCTTAGAAATAGTGGAATAAGTCTTGTTTACTCCTTAAGGACAGAGCTTCGATGTGTAATCAAAGCTTTCTGAATTAGCAAGGATGAGATTACAATGCTATAGAGGGGAAAGAGAATACTTTCTCTACTGACAAAAATGAGGGCAAGTCCAGAAGAGCAGTTTCTGCTGGGATTTATTGGTAAAATATGATGCACAAAGCAACAGAACCCCCAAACCTCAAGTTTGCAAATAGCCTTATTGTTCATCTTCCAGTGGTTTTCAAATGACCAGGAATCGAACTGTGGCCTCTTGCTAGGTCAGTGCTCAACCACTGAGCCACATTGGCTGAGCTGGAACTCTGGTGATCTTAATGAGGCTTTACTTGATTCTTAATGTTATGAGAAAAATAAAGACATCTATTGAGTGTTATCTTTCCATGCATTCATCAGTGTTGGTCACCAACGGTCTCTTCTTTGAAGGACTAGTCTTTATTCTGAGGTTATGATCCTCTAGCTTTTTGGTGTCAAAAATTATTTCTATGGCAACTTATAGTAATATTGCTGATAGTTTCATGTTGACAACCCTATATCTGTCCTCCAATACTCCTGTTTATTTTATTTTATTGATCCCTCTAATTATAGCTTGATTTTAATGATGAGTAAGACAAGTTATAAAGGGGTTCTTCATATACCTATTACTATTACACAGTTCACTTAACCCAGTAATAAAATAAAAGCCCAAATTAATGTAAAAGCCTTTCTACTTCCTCATGCATTTGCTCTACGATTTCAGCTACAACTTGGTTTGAAGCACCTTCGCACCACGACCCTTTTGCACTGACCTTGTTCTACATGCTTCTTTGCCAATAACACCTTACTTTTAGATAACATTTTCTAGTTAACAGAATTCTTTCACATATATGAGCTTATTTGAGCCTCCCATCACTTCAGTGAGGAAAGCAGGTATTATTGTTTATATGTTACAGATAAAACAAAGAGATTCAGGGGAGAAAAATAACTTGCTCGTGGTTATACAAGCAAATAAATGAGAGAGAGAGAGAGAGAGAGAGAGAGAGAGAGAGAGAGAGAGAAAGAGAGAAAGGATTTTTTATAAATTTGTTATTATACTCTCAAAAATAGTTTCATAATTATAGGAGATATCTCATCTCAGGTGTATTGATAAGGACACTGATTTTAACTTTAACTTTGTAATGGGCTAATCTAAATCAGGTTTTCAAAATTATATGTTAATCATTTTGTATCACAGCAAAGACATATTAGGGTTTTTTTTTTTATTAAATTATGAATACTAAGTTTTCTTTGGGTTAGAATCAAAACAACCTCTTGGAGCAAACCTAAGGAAGATACAATCAAGTTCTGAGTTTATAGGTTCATTCATTCAATAATTATTTATTTGGATACTTACTGTAGACCAGACCACACTTTTAAATATTATCCCCCAGTATTGACCACACAACCCAATAACTAAGTTATTCCTCATTCATCTATGAGCTTCAGAGATATAGACACCATAACTCTTCATGTGGCAACTCCTTACACCCTGCATCAGTAAAGTTGTCATACAATCCTGATAATTTCCTCCCACATAACTCTTCCCAGAAAGCTCCTTTAAGAATGTAAAAGTTGCCGAAACCGGTTTGGCTCAGTGGATAGGGTGTCGGCCTGTGGACTGAAAGGTCCCAGGTTCGATTCCGGTCAAAGGCCATGTGCCTGGGTTGCGGGCACATCCCCAGTAGGAGATGTGCAGGAGGCAGCTCATCGATGTTTCTCTCTCATCGATGTTTCTAACTCTCTATCTCTCTCCCTTCCTCTCTGTAAAAAATCAATAAAATATATTTAAAAAAAAAAGAATGTAAAAGTCACTGAATTTAAATGACAGAATTCATCTTTCATTGAGTTGATGTCTTACTATAGATTGAATTAAAAAGTTCTCTGAACCTAAATGTAACCATAGGGCTTACAAGCAATATGTGTTGATTGCATATATAAAAATATTAATGGTATTTAAAAACAATATAAATAGGTAGATATTTTGTTCTGCAATAAACTATTATAAAATCTATTATAATGATGTAAAATTCCTATCTCTCCTATTAATCCAGGCAGATTAGTGATATATCTAGCAAATCAAACACAAAATAAGCAGTGTCAGAACTAATTTGTTCATGTTTTGAGGTTATTTTAATAAACTCTGGTCTCAGAATTGTTTTCAGCTGTAGGACTGTCACTTATTTTTAGATGTAAAATTCAGAAGCTTTCAGAACAAGAGAAAGTTTTTAGGGGCAAGTAGAGTTTCTATTTTTATAAAGTAACGATATATCTATCAGTTATGTAAAATTTTTTTTGAATTACACATTATTCACCATATTGGTCCAGAAATTAAAACATCTATCAAATACCATTTCTCATAGTTTTCCAGGATGTATAAGAGAGGCAAAGAATGGTTTACAGTTTTTAAAATATCATAAAAAACTTCTGATTTGAAAATTTTAATTGAAAGAATGGGTATGAATGTTTCATCTGATTTTATTGGTATGGTACTTTAATATGCATTTTATTTCAGAAGGACAAGAATGATTACCCCAAGAATAGTTAATACTAGTTATAGGCATTTCAGAAAGTGTCTAGCTGCAGATAAAAAGCAAACTAAGAGAAAAATGAAAGATCTCCAAATCCCTTTGGATTAGTCATTCTAAGAGGAACATTTTTGGGAAGCAAGGGCACCTCCTCAGTACAATTTTTCTCTGAACCCCAGTTTCTCCCTTACCATTCAACATGTTTTCACTCACTGTGGGCCTCCCGGCTTTCCTTCCCCCTTTCCTTTTCAGGTTCATTTTCTTCATTTTTTTTCTCCAACCCATATGGCTTGGAAAATGGTATTACTCTGGGAATTATCAACTCTTTCTGCAATGTAAAATTATAATTTCAACATTTTATAACCTCACGTTTTCTTTCTTATAAAATATGTTTATGAGATGGTTTTAAATTCTATAATTAAAATTAATAAGCACCTAGTATGTCTTTGAGTTGGTCTCAGGGACCATTATTCAATATTGGGCTATGTTTCCCCGGGCTGCCTTGCTACTTGGAGGTCCTTTACAGCGGGTCATTTACAGCACCCATGTTTCAAGAAGAACAGCCAATTTTACTTTATCCCTTGTCCCTAATCAGATCACTAGCTCAAGTCAATCTTTATCTCCAATCTCCTTTCCTCCCCATTGGTGTTTTATTATTTTTCTAACCCAGAGGAGCCAGACTGCTATATTGGGTATTTCTTGAATTTACATATTGTAATCTCATCTCATTTCCTTAGGTAGTCATTGTACATTTGATAATTCTATTATTATAGATCATTATCTTTCAACCCATCTTGTTTTTCCACAGGAGTGTCTGGAACCCCTGCTGACATAGTCTTAAAGAGTTACTCTGAAATATGTCTATGCTTAACCAAAAAGTATCAAAAAAGTAGATGTGTGTTTCTGTAACTAGAAAAATTAAGGTTTCTGTTTTAAATACTACACTTTGAATGATTCAAAATTTCAAAGCTGTCAAAAGATTTATTTGCATGTAGATCTCTGTATTTTATTTTTGTTTCTCTCTGTATACGTAGTTATCTATCTCATCTCTATCATACTTTATGTATATAAGCATCAAAGGAATGATATTTTTATAAAATAATCAACATTCAAATGCCCAACTATTTTTTAAGAATAACTATGGCCTCACATTTTACCTATCCTAAACACAGCTATTTTCTCATCTTGATCTTTTAGGACTTTTTGCTTCTCAGCTATTTTCTCATCTTGATCTTTTAAGACTTTTTGCTTCTCAGAGTCAAAAAGGAAATGAAACTTGCACTTGACCAGCTAAAATGGATTTTATAGGCTCTTTTAAAGATAATTTCAAGAATCTTAAAGCAGGAGGAGGTGCTAAATACAACTTGTTGCTTCCTGATGGTGAAGATGAGGCTGAAGTTACATCTATAAAGGAGTTAGAGTCAGAGGAGAAAGTGGAAGCCAGGCCTCCCATACTCTGTCCAATATACCATGTAGCCTGAGGAAGTCCCTCAAGCCTTCCTTCAGCCTATATTTAACACACATTTAATGTTCTGTGTCCTAACTCTCACCACATTAGAATTACCACATTGGATGTGAGGGGTCTGGGAAAAGGTGTGCTTTCATATCAGCTGAACTGTCAGACAGGAGCTGACAGTAAATAATGAAATCAGAGACAAGTCACAAAACCCAAATCCAGATGCCTAAGGCCATTCAGAAAAGGAATAAAGAGCCTTACGTATCTCAGAAGGCCTAGCAGTACCACTGCATTATAGAACAGTAAAGGACTGGTATTGGTGGGGGAAAAGCATTCAGAAATGGCTTAATTATGGTCACTATATGTGATCTGGAAAAACAAAGAAATGGATCTGAAGTTTGGAAAGATATAGGCAAATTGAATAAAATTCAATTCAACTATTTTCTATTGGCACACTTGTTTTTACTTTTTAATATATCAGTTGATATTAACCAGGCAAGAAGATCATGGTTACTTCGTTTCTTGTTGGAAACTTTCTGTTCTAAAAAAAGAAGAAAACAATTACCTATTAGCTTTTTACTTGAAGCATCTTAAAAGAGCTCTTAATGAGCACTGCTGGGGAATTTAGACACAATCAAATATTCTTATAGAAATAATTCAGCTAGCTGAAAAAATAATTCACAAAGAATTGTTCCAGTTAGAATGTCTGTCAACAAAAAGATGAGATAAGTTCTGGCAAGGATATGGAGAAAAGGAAACCCTTGTGCACTTTTGGTAGAATTGTAAATTAGTGCAGCCACTGTGGAAAACAGTATGGAGGTTCCTCAAAAAATTAAAAATAGAGCTACCATATGATTAAGCAGTTCGACTTCTGGGAATCTATCTGAAGGAGATGAAAACACTATATTGAAGAGCTATCTGCACCCTCATGCTCATAGCAGCAATGTTTGTAATAGCCAAGACATGAAAACAATCTAAGTGTTCATGACCAGATGAAAGAATAAAGAAGTTGTGAGATATATATATATATATATATATATATATATATATATATATATTTATATATATAAATATATAAATATATATATTTATATATTTACATATATAAATATATATATAAATAGTATGTGTGTTCAGCCATAAAAAAGGACATCTTGCCATTTGTTTTACACGCATGAATCTTGAGGGCATTAAGTGAGACAGAGAAAGACAAGTATTGTATGATCTCACTTATATGTAGACTCTAAACAACAACAAAAAAATCATAGAAAAAGTGACCAGATTTGTGGCTACCAGAGGTGGGGGATGTGGGGTGGGGGAATTGGATAAAGATAGTCAAAATGTACAAACTTCCATTTATAAGATAAAAGTACTTGGAAATGTAATGTACAACATGATGACTGTAGTTAACACCACTGTATGGTATAATCAAAAGTTATTAAGAATTCTTATCTCAAGGAAAAAAACTTTTCTCTCCTGGTATCTAAAGGAAATGATGATGTTAGCATATTGTGGTAGTCATTTCATAATATATGTAATTCAAGTCATTATGCCATACACCTTAAACTTATAAAAAAAGAATAATATTTTGTAGGAAGGTGTATATATACATATATATATGTATATAGATATATTTATATTTAAGAACAGGTGCTTTAACTTCTACACAACATCAAAAGGTTTGACAGTGAGACCTGCTCATTTCACTGGGTATGATAAAACGACCACAATTATTGGGATATTTAACTAAACAAACCAAGTTCAAAATGTAGGCCTCAAAGTCATTTTATTTGGATTGTCTGGGTTACCTTACTGATCACATTAACTGGATAATTGCCAAATTTACTAGTATGCCAGATATATTTCCTATGAAAGGAGTAAGTTTTGGCATTGAGTAATTAACCTTTATAAGTAGGCTGACTTTCTAAAAAGATATAGAAAGACCTACTGAATTTGTGGTTTAAAGCCCAGATATTATAATAAAATGTCACTTTCTTGCTAGTCACTTATCGCACCCTGGAGACGCTCATTAAATTTTAAAAAAGGTGTAGTATTAAAAACTTGGAAAGTTTTTTTCTGCATATGTATATTTTTCTGTTTAATCTGGGTTTGATTTCTGCTATGCAGATCATATCAACAGAAATGCTGAACTCCTTGTCACTGACGCTCTCATTTTCATTCATTTGCTTGTAGTCACCTGGGCAGCCTTGTGACTGTCCTGTCCAGGCAGCATATGCGATGGCTCTGGGACTTCAGTGGAAGAAAGCCCTTCTGGATAGGCAAGTATTTGCGTGGCACTGAGCAGGGAGACAAGAACGCAAGGAGAATGTCTCTCTTCTATGGGCCAAATGGTTGTGATTTATAATCTTTAAAAACTCATCTTTTAAAAAAATTCTTTATTGTTTAAGGTATTACGTATAGTAGTACATATGTCTCATTTTCCCCCCATGGACCTCTCCCCGGCCACCCCCACCCCCCAGCACATGCCCTCACCCCCCCTAGTGTCTGTGTCCATTGGTTATGCTCATATGCATGCACACAAGTCCTTTGGTGGATCCCTTTCCCCCTCCCCCCCGCCCTTCCCTCTGAAGTTTGACAGTCTGATGCTTCTCTGTCTCTTGATCTATTTTTGTTTATCAGTTTAGTAAAAACTCATCTTAATTACACAAAAGTTTCATTTTTAGACACATCTCAAAGAAATAATAAGAGATGTGGGTCTATTTATAGATAAGTGAATTCAACAAGTGGTATTCCTAAAAGTAAAAAAAAAAAAAAATAGAAAGAGCTATAAATAGGGGATGATTAAATAAATTGTAGTATAGTCATGTGAAGGAATATTTAATATTTAGTGCTTTGTGGAAGCATTAACTATTAAAGACATGACAAAATGTCTCATGCTTATTAATACTCAATAAATATATATTGGATGAACATTATACATAAAATATTTGTGGCAAGGTACTTAGTAAAAAGGCAGAGTGTACAAACATATGAAGCATGAAATAATTTAAAATAAAAAAGAAATTTATATATATGAACTATATATATTTATATACATGTAATATATACATATATTAAAAGAAACATGTCAGAAAATTAGAAATGTTTAACCTGCAGTTGAGAATTGTAGGTGATTTTAATGTTATCCTTGTTTTCTGAATTTTTAATATTTCCTACATTTTAAACAATAATACAAATCCTTTCAAGCCCCTTAAGAACTAGAATTCTCAGGGCCCCTCAAAGTCAGTGTTCTCACCATCTCTCTCGAAAGCTGGTGTGTTTCAGGAAGACACTAATAAACCATTCTTGGCTTCTCAAGATCTCTTTACCCCTCAGGGAGTCTCTAAATTCTGAAATTATCTGAAAGTATTAAGTTAAAGCTGAAGGATGAGTTTTCTTTACATCCACGGCTAATCTCAAGGCTCTGTCCCCACAAAGTACTAGGCATAGTGTGACCTGGTCAATAATTCAAGGAAACAATCTAGAACAAGATAGGTTATTCCTAACTACAAGTACTTCATTTTATTCTACCCCAAAATATTGACTGAGAATCGGTTGAGAGGAGATTGTATGCTATGTAACTGAGATTGTTTTCACGGTCACATGCGGTTTTGAGATTCAGATCATGCTATTGAAGGGGATCCTTTTCTCATTTTCTTCTTTTTTATTTCCCTTATAAAAGAAAATGAGAGGGAGGAGCACTTCTTTAAGAGAAATTCCAAGAGCTTTGCAACATTAAAGTGTAATTTCCAAAAATTGCCAGTGGGAATAAAGAGGCAAGGTGAGAAAAGCTGCTTTTTGTTGAAATTGTCACAGATGGAAAAAGTCTTAAGCTTTAGACTAAAAATAATACTGAGTAAGCTACTTTCACATAGGAAAACTGAGACATTTAAATAATGAGGAACAAGAACAATAGACAAGAGTGTATCTGTGTCTCTGTGATAGAAGTTCTGCCTATAGGATAAGATAAATAATGATTGTCATTTAGTAAACACATATATTCCATGTGCTTAACATGCATGATCTTATTTCACCCACAAAACAGCCTTGGATATACTATTTTTTTAAAATACGTTTTTATTGATTTTTAGTGAGAGAGAGAGAGAGAAACATCATCAATCAGTGCCCCCCCGTTGCCTACCAGGAATTGAACCCACAATCTGGGCATATTCCCTGACTGGGAATTGAACCAGAAACCTTTTGATGCACAGGACAATGTTCAACCAACTGAGCCATATGGACAGGGCAATATACTATTTTTATTCCAATTTGCAAATGGGAAAACTAAAACTTAGAGGGGTTGAGTAACCTTCCCGAAGATGTTCAATGCATACATGCTGAAGCTAGGTTTATATATTTTTATTGATTTCAGAGAGGAAGGGAGAGGGAGAGAGAGAAAGAAACATCAATGATGAGAGAGAATCATTGAGCGGCTGCCTCCTGCATGCCCCACACTGGGGATTGAGCCCACAACCCAGGCATGTGCCCTGATGGGGAATTGAACTGTGACCTCCTGGTTCATAGGTCAATGCTCCACCACTGAACCACACCGGCCGTGCTGGAGCTAGGATTAAAATTCCGATCTGCCAAACCCCAAAGCCTTAAGTGCTTAGTTGTGCCCTGTAGGATCCCCAGATCCAATCCCATGTTTTAGAACATAGGCCCATGTTTGCATGTGGCTTTTGAGATTAGAACAATAGACGGATATGATATCCAAGTATAAATGTAATAAAATCATTTGGCACATTGTTTTGGTTCACATTAGGTTTGAATAGCAGAGTACATGCTGGCCACTGGGCATGGATTGGCGGTGAGCCTGTCACCTTCACCAACTGGAGCAGGGGTCCCCCTCGACGTTCAAAGCCTGGCAAGAACTGTGTTTTGGTTCAAAGACAAGGAAAATGGCAAACCAAGGACTGTAGGAAGGGCAAAGCTCACAATTACGTGTGCTCCAGGAAACTCTGAATGTAACTGGCCTTCCAGGTACCCAATGGGATTTCTCACCTATTTATTTACAAGATTTATGAATATTTCTCAATAGAAAACAAGGTGTCATGACTAATTTGGTACATTTTTTTGTCATAGTATATGATTCATTTTATTTAGTAAAAAAAAAGGGGGGGCATAAATGACTACCTTCAGGAAGACTGATAAATGAATATTTCTTACAGGAAGAGATACAATTCTTGCATCTCAGTACTTTTCAAAATAAATGCCTGATGTATTATTTGGAACAAGATTTGCTCATTCTAGGAGACCACCACTCCGACCCCATTCAGTATCTCAGTCAGCCCTAATTTTTCATGGTCTTTGGATTTTTTTGGTCCCAGTACTTCAAATGGGTCTCTTCTGAAATCCATACTGCTGGTGCTTCTGCCGCTTCGGCCTGAGTGAAGCTAACCCTAGTTCATTCAATCGGGGTTGGACAGCCAAGGGCTGCTGTGTCCCTTTGGAGCCCTTTCAAATGTGAAACCTGAGCTAAGAGGCTGTGGATCAGAAGGAGAATTCTCTGTGGTGAAAGGGAAAGCTTTAGATGGAAGAAATTTGCCAATGGAAGCTCATCTGCAAAGCTCTAGTTCAGGTAAGAATTCGGAGGCCACCTGTGCTTCAGGGGTCTACCCATCAGTACTCAGAAGCCAGATCTCCTTTTGGAATAAGAATGTTGGCCTGTACCATTCCAAGGCTAAGAATTGCATTTCCCCAGCCTTACAGAGTCATGAGAAATTTGAAGGAACATGAGCCTCTCTATTCATTTATGTTTGTAACACTGACTAAGATTTGTCAAGGACATTTTGGAATAAAGAGTATATCTAAATGATGCTTAATATATGGCAGAAAAATACTGCTTCCTCAGAAGTGTCCCAATGAACTATGCTGATGAACAACAACAACAAAATAATACTGAAAACAAAGCCCTTGAAAGCCTATACTCTCAGAAAGGAGTTTGATGCCAATTTGAGCCCTTCAACCTGTAATATCTGTAGAAATGCCACGTGGACGCGATTCTCTGATGTAAAGGTACCTTGTTAATTTATAACATCATCCGAGTGAAACATTGCTGTAGCGGTGAAGCATGTCGCAGGCTTATAAGAACTCCCTTCTGAAATCAAGGTTTAATTACAGGAAATTAGAAATTTACTTCTGAAACGTTTACTCAACGTTTTCCTCTTTTCATAATCACTAAAAAATATGGTTGTGCCAAATGTAACTTGCTACATGAGCACCAGAGTAACTTCAGAGTCAATATGAGGTTACCCAGAAGGCCAGTGCTTCAGTTCAGGGTTTATTATAATAATTCTTTGGGCAAAACTAAAAAAGACTGAAGAAATTCAGTCAAATTTCTGGATATAAAACAGCACAAGCTTGTTTTATTTCTGATTGTTTATCAAGATTTTGGTTAATAGAAATATTTACAAAGAGAGGCTGAGATAAGATTTAGACATCCTAGGGGAGAAAGAAAAAGTTCAAGGAATGAGGAATTCAAGGGCCACACCTTCCTACTGGAGCTCTATTAACTATTTGAAACTGAAAATTCAGAACCATGGCAACCATGTAGAGCCTGTTTGGCAGGGTAGATTTTATTATACAATGAACATAACTGCAATGACAGTGCTACTTAAATGTAATTGCAATGTTAGCACAAAGAGAGACTGTTTTGAATTTTTATAGCAACTAGAAATACCACAAGAATGTTTTAAAAATATTCCTGATCATGAAAGCATTAGTCAAGTTGCAAAATCCAAGTAATGGAAAGAAGAGACATATAAAAATTCAGGCAAGTGTGGGTGCTGAGCAACATTCATCATGATCTTCACTTCTTTCTCGAGATTGGGCTTGACTCAGGGTCCGGGGAAGAATTAAATGATTGTCATGGTTCTCTCCACCTTGATTGGTCACTGTGGCCATTCGGGTTCTGGGTGGAGCAGGAAGGAAGGAAGTGGAGTAATGGTGGAATGGGAATGGGAAGAGCAAAGGGAAAAGAGGAGAGGAGGGTTGAGTAAGAAGAGGAGGGGACTGATGGTAGCTAAGAGGAAAAGCACCAGGAAGAAGAACCTGAAGCCACCCCGCCCTTCTCCCCACACTTGCTGACTAACTCAGGAAAAGACCCGCTTTATCCAAGGGCATCAACCCAACACAACAGTCAGTAGCTTTTCAGAATATTGTGATATTTGGTTTTTAACAAAAATAGACATGTACACAGCATATATTTACTCAAGATAAACTTGTAAAACGTATGATCATTATTTTATCTCCTTGCAAGGAGTGATACAAATGAACCAGGTGACATTTATTTACATTTCTGCTTTTGTTAATTTTCAATACAGCCCCAAGTAACATGCACCTATTTTCATTAACAGTTCAGTTCTGTATAATTTAAACCATAAACTGGTGCTAAAGAATTTCTGCAAAAAAGCAGCTTATTAAATGTACTGTATCTATTATTGTATCAAAATCAATACAATAAACATTTCTGAACCACTATTCCTTTTGTTTTCAACATTTTATATTTATTCTATCCATTATAAGAAGGGATGGAGAAGGAAACTCAACATGTCTTTTTTGTTGTTGTTAATCCTCACCAGAGGATGTTTTCTCATTGATTTTTTTTTTTTTTAGAGAAAATGGAAGGGAGAGGGAGAAACAGAGAGAAACATTGATGTGAGAGAGACACATCGACTAGTTGCCATCCACATACACCCCAACCAGGACTGGGGATTGAGCCTTCAACCGGGGTACATGCCCTTGCCTGAAATCAAACCCGGGACCCTTCAGTACAGAGGCTGACACTCTATACCCTGAGACAAACTGGCTAGGACGTCTTTTTTATTCTTACTTTTAGATCAGCCTTTAGTTATATGGCTTCCATCCATTCACCCAGCCACCCAGCCACTCACCCACTGTTCATTCAACAAATACTGAATCATGAGTTCCAACCCCAAATAGCACATACATGCACATTTCTAATTGATGTGTGTGTGTGTGTGTGTGTGTGTGTGGCTTTTTATCAGGGAGGATGTCACAGAGGAACTCACTGATTATATCATCTCTTTTCAGAAATGGAGGAAAACACACACTGACAAAAAGTGCTCAGCCTGTCTTTTGTTGTATTTCTCTCCTGATTATGACACTGGTGTTAACACAGTGAGTTTATAATCAGCTCAAAGTGTTATTGACAGCAGCTATCGACATTTCCTGTCTCCAGATTGAGTTAGAAACTAAAGTTTTCAAATCTAGCTAATTGTTTTTGCAACTATTATTTCCCCCCAAAAAAAGACAGGAGTATGTCTCTCTGTGTCTTTGAGATTTCTGGAGTAACAGGAATTTTAAAAAAGAGAACTTGGATTTCATCTCACCTGATATCCATATTGTACAACAGAGGAGACTAAAGTCCTTGAATGTTAAAGTGGGAAGAAACCCACTAGAACGTGGGTTTTCTAATTATTCCACATATCTATTACCACTTTGAGCAAGTGGTTTTACTGTTGTCAACTAACATATATTGAATAATGAGCTCAGATATGATAAGGTTCACCATACATTTGAATATACTGTAAGTGAAAGAAGGTGGACACAAAAGGCCATGTATTGCCTGTGGCCAGTATAGGCAAATCTGCAAAGACAGAAAGTAGATGAGTGGTTAACAGGGGATGAGGACAAGGGGACATTGGGAATAATTGCTAATGGTAAAGGGTTTCTTTTTTAGAGGGTGGAAATGTTCTGAAATTAGATAGTGGTGAGGTTGCACAACATAGTGAATAAACTGCAAACCATTAAAGTGTGCTCTTTAAATGGTGAATTTTATGTTATAGGAATTGCATTTCAATAAAAGGGCTATTTAAAATCACCATAAAAATATTTATTTTAGAAAGCTATAAATGGCTTGATGTATTTGACTCATCCAAGATACTTTTTCCAGTCCTTGTCCCATGTCTCACCCAGGTTTCTGTTTATCTTTTTTTGTATAGTTGGTTAAGCGGGAAAGAATGCTTATTTAACATATTTTTTAATTTACAGTGCTGTGTTAGTGATTTCCCTTCGATTTCTCTCCATTAATCAAGGGGAGGACTGTTAGTGATTCAGAGTGTGTCTGGATGTCTGTAATGGCCTGAATGCCATGATTTTCCTTAAATTAATTTTATAGGTCTTTAGAACAGGATCATGCAGGAAATGAATATACTGTCCTCATAACTTACACACATAACTGTTTACTTTTGAACATTTTTATAGGTCTTATATTCTAGTAGGCAATAAAGTTTAGTTTCTCTTAAGACAGAAACTAAATAAACCAACACTTTAATTAAAGGCCTTATGGTAACCTGCAGTGCTTTTTCCAAGCAATGAGGTATGAGTTTACCTTTTGCTCTATCCTTCTCTGTATTTTTGCTTTGCAAAGGCAATCAATCCCAATTTACCCTCCAGAAGAAAAATGAAAAAAAAAAAAAAAAAAGATATACTGTCCTCAAAACTAGTCAAAATAAAGCCGGAGTGACTATATTAATATCAGAGTATATTTTAAAGCCAAGGTTATCACCAAGGATAAAGAAGGTTATTTGATCATTTAAAGGGACCAATGCATCAAGAGGACACAATAATCATAAACATGTATGCATCTAGTAACAAAGTTTAGAAATACATGAAGCAAAAACTGATACAACTGCAAAAAGAAATAGACAAATCCATAATTATAGTCAGAAATGTTAATACCCCTCTCTTAATAATGAAGAGAGCAAGAAGGCAGAAAATCAGTAAGGACACAGAAGTGTGGGCACTGTTGATCAGATTAACTTAATTGACATTTATAGAACACTCCACCCAACAAGAGCAGAAGATGCCTTCTGTTCAAGTGCATACAGGACATTTACCAGGGCAGACTGTTTTCTGGGACATAAAATGAATCTCAATAAATTTAAAATGATTCAAATCACACAAAATATGTTCTCCGACCACAATGGAATTGAATTATAAATCAACAGAAACACCTTTGGAAAATCCTCAAATGTTTGGAAGCTAAATTATAGATTTCTTTAACTCACGGTTAAAGTAGAAATCAAAGGGGAAATTAAAAAGTATGGTGAACTGAATAAAAATGAAAACACAACATATCCAAGTTTGTGCATGCCCATAACGCCTTACTTAGGGGAATTGTATAGCACTAAGTGTCTAAATAGAAAAGAAGAAAGGTCTTAACCTCTAGTTTCAACCTTAAGAAACTAGAAAAAGAAGAAAACAGAAATAAAGAAATAACAAATTATTACAGTGGAAATCAATAAAGTAGGAAACAGTGCAACAATAAAGAAAATGAATGAAACCAAAGCTAGAACTTTGAGAATATCAATAAAACTGTTAAATCTCCAACCAGACCAATCAGGAAAAAATGAGTGAGGAATGAAAATGAGAAGTTATATCAGGAATGAGGTTATATCGAGTGACATCACTAGAGATTTTACACTACTAAATGAACAATAAAGGACTATCATAAACAGCTTGTACCAATATACAAGTTAAATAAAATGGACAAATTCCTTGAAAAACAAACTATCAACGCTCAATCAAAAATTTAAAACCATGTAACTTATAATTATTACAAAAACTAAATTTACTGTTTAAAACTTTCTCACAGTAAAAATTCCAGGCTCGGATAACTTTACTATTGAATTCTACAAATATTTAAGGAAGAAATAGAACCAATTCTACAAAACTCTTCTAAAAATGGCAGAGAAAAGACTACTTTCTAAATTGTTCTATGAGGCCAGTTATTACTCTGAAGCAAAACCATACAAAAATATTACAACAAAAGAAAACCACAGATTGATCCCCCTTATGTATATGGATGAAAAATTCTAAGCAGAATTTTATCAATTCAAATCCAACAATATATACAAAAGGTAGTACATCTTCACCGAGACACTGTTAAGAGAATGACTAGCCATAGAATGGGAGGAAATATTTTCTATGCATATAATGATAAATGACTTGTATCCAGACTATATATAGAATATGTCAGAAGGTTTGAACAGATACTTCACCAAAGAAGACATATAAATGGCAAATAAATATATGAAAATATGTCAACATATTTTCATTAGGAAATTGTAAATTGAAGCTAAAATGAGATAGTATTTCACATCTAATAAAATGGCTAAACTTACAAAGAGTGGTCATATCAACTATTGGTAAGGCTTTAAAGAACTGAAGTTTCATACACTTGTGGTGGAAATATAAAATAGTCCAACCACTTTGGAAAATAATTTAGTGGTTTCTTTAAAAATGGTAAACATATACCAGCCATTCCACTCCTAGGTATTTACCTAAGAGGAAAGAATGCATATTTTCATTCAAAGACGTATGCATGAATGTTCATAGCAGCTTTGTAACAACCAAAACCATTATCAACCAAATGCCCATTATCATGTGAATGGATTAAAAAATGATATCCTTTCAAAGAAATACTATTCAGGAATAAAAGCAAATGAGATATTGCTACAACACCTGGATGATTCTCTAAATATCCATGCGGAGTGAAAGAAGCCTGACAAAAAAAGAACGCATAGTGTGTATGTACTCCATTTATAGAAAATTCTAGAAAGTGAAAACTGACAAAAAGGAAATCAGGTGTTAACCTGTGAATGGGAGAGGAGGACTGGAACTGGCAGAGGAAGAGATTGCAAGGGGACACAAGGAAACTTGGGAGCGATAGATTTGTTCACTATCTTAACTATAGTAACAGTTTCACAGATATACATACATGCATATATATGTCTAAATCTACCAAATTGTACAGTTTAACCACATGTTATTTTATGTCAATTTTATACTTCAATAAAGAAAGAAAAACAAAATCATTTCTACAAAGTGGTAGAAAATTTTAAAAAGAAAATGAAAGCTACTTGCATGAAGATATCTTTATTTCAGGGCACTAAAAATTGGGGCAAAATTGTATGATTTAAATGACCAATTAAAGAAGAATGCTTAATGGAATATTATATTACCACCATTGAAATAATAATTCTATCACATAATGTTAATTTAAAATAGCAGAATACAAAATAATACATTCACCATTGTAATAGCTATGTTGCAATAGGCAGACTTATAGGGAAGAACAAGAGGTAGATTTATATCTCAACTCTACTGCCTAAACTTAGGTTTCTCATCTATAAAATGGGGGTACCTATAACTCCCTAGAAGTAAACGTTAAATGTGAAACTATAAAGAATATGCCTGGGACATAGTAGTCACTACAAAAAATATCTTCTTAAAAGTTGGAGAGAGAGAGAGAGAGAGAGAGAGAGAGAGAGAGAGAGAGAGGTAAACTACTTGGAGGAAGGTGAAATTTCAAACAGTGCTTGTCCTCACCCGTAAGAAGGGAAGGAGGAGCTGGGGGAAGGAGAATTGGGATGTTAAGTTCCATATTACAGAGGAGAACTTCCCACATGTTAGCACATTTGTGTTGAACAGTGTTTCCAGTTTGGGAAGAAATCTGGGTGACCGAGGAAGCTCTTTTTAGAACTCCAATATACCTTACTTTCAGATGTGGTCTATGATACGTCCACAAACTGTGACAGGTATGACAAAGTGCATATCTATGATCTAATTTGGGATCATTTTTTCACATGACAAAAAGGATTGGTTGCTTTGCCTAAAGGATTGTTTGTTGCTAAGGACTTAGGGGATGTTTTCTAAGAATGGTTTTTCCATGGAGCCTCATTTTCAAAATGTCCCTTTGCATTCAGTAGGTGAGGAACACGCTTGTTGCATATATTGAGCATTCACCAGGCCCCCAAAGAAGAATAAAACGACACTAAGTGAAGAGAATGGTGGTTCAGGGCATATGGGAGTCGGGAAGGATTCAGGCTAGAAGCTAAAGAACATAAAAGACCAGCAGACACTGGCTCCCAGGAAATCACTGCCTTGCCTACAGATTTCCTACCCATTTCAATCCTTGGGCCATTTTAGTGCCTGACCACAAAGAATAGGCTACTCAGAGTCTCAGATTTGAATCAAGAGTTGAACTTTTGCAAATGTGACTAAGGCCAGCTCAGCTTTATGAAACTCGCGGGCTCAGGGTCAGTACACAGCGGAAGGCAAGCCTTCCTGGGAAGTTCTGCTTTGCTTTTGCATTTTATTGTCATGATTTTTCACACTTTGTCTCATGCCACCTTGTTACTTACTCCCCACACCTCGGAGGGAAAAATGTGTAATATTTTAATATTTATGTTACAGATACTTAACATTATGTTTCTGCCTAGGTGTTGCCAAGATAGTCAAGCCAACCTTTATTTATAGAGGGTAGAAAATGTAAATCTGTCCAAAACGTTTCGTGAAATGGTCTTACTGCTTCCAGAGTTGGGTTTGGTGCCTGCTCTTGGAGAGTCTCCGAAGGGTTGTCAATACAAGGTGTCATTGTTTTAGGTTTCCGATCCACCACTCGCTTTTCTCCCCGACATCTCTCTCTTTGGCAACTTTTCCTCGCATTCTGTCCTACGTTTGGCCCCGAGTCAGTTGAAAGCTTTGCAAGTTGATTTTCCATTCCCATCTGAATTTTAGCTCAGCGGCGGAACTGTTTTCCATGTGTTTTTAATCATTTGTTCATGTGTTATGAGCTTATAGGGACAGTGTGGTTCCCCCAGGCTGCCTGCATCGTATAAGCAGAAACTGGCAAGGTGGCCAGTGGGGGAACGGTTTTCAGACAGATGCCCCTACACTCCTCTCTGTCGGTGACACACCACCCCCATCACCCAACTGGAGGAAAACAATGTACAACCTGCGTAAAGTTAACTGACGCACACTGAGTCCTCTGGTCTGAGTGACCTTTGCTAGGAGTGTAATTCTCCTTCAGCAGAGACTTGCCTGCGAACAGTGGCTGGTAAGACAAAGTTCGAAGACCTACACTGACCCTGTGGCCAGGTGGGGAAATAGAGGCGTATTCTGAGTCTTCCCAGGTTCTATGGAAATTCGATTTAAAAATAGGGCCTAGACACAGAGAATGAAGGATATGTTCTCCAGGACAAAGAGATCCCTTTTCAAAAGGAAAGCACACGGAAGACCTGGGTCAGAAGTTTCTGTCCACATTTTTATTGGATCAGGTATGTTAAAGCAAACATTCCCTCACCTCCTAAGTGTAGCGTGAGGGGCCAGGAATGGGAAATAAACAGGCAGATGTGCTCAGCAGAACCCCTGTTCTCAACGTGGCTGACAGTGCCTGTCCAACAAACAGAGACCTTGCCTCTAAGGAGCCTGCTTTCCTGGCTAGGAGGACACACGTGCACCCCAATTAAGCCAAGTCTGGGAGATTGCTAAATGGTAGAGTAAATAAGGCACTTTACTGGTGACCCAAGTAAACCCTGGTGTTATGAGTGAAATCCGCTATTACCCAGGGAGCTGACTGGATAGCAGGTCTGCTTTTGTAGGTTAAGACTTCAGGATTCTCATCGTTCTTTTGCCCGTTCTGGCCTTTTTTCTTTTTCTATTTTATTTAGGACCAAATTCATGATAAATGAGTTAAGTGTTTCAGAGAGTTCCAACAGCCACAAGAAGGTGTGGGTGATCCTGGGAAGAAAGATGTAAAGGTTTCCTGGAGTGAAAAGCAACACCTCAGTGGATTGATATGTCAGTGGGTGAGAGAAAGTGGAGTTGGGATTTGGACAATTCTTTCCAAAATTTGCCTCAGAAGGTAAAAGACAACACTAAAGTGCAAAACCTGAAACCTTTTATGAAATCAAGAGGCATTTTTAAAATATTCAAAACAAGCCAACATTACATTAATGTAGATGGAAGACAGCCAGTGGAGTGAATGAGGTTTGACAATAAGGGGGGGGGGAGACTATTCAATAAAGTAGGCTGTATGGAATTCCAGGAGCAGAGTGGAAAGGAGAAATCAATTGGTATGGTTGATGGTCAAATGGGAGGAAATGGTCCCATCTGATGGCTCCTGTCTTTCTCTGAGCGAGAAGGGACGAGATCATTTACTTAAAATTAGTAAAGAGGCAGAGCAGTCCATGGTTTGCAATAATAGAGAAGCTTTAAAATTATCTGTATGGAAAATGAGAGATTGACTAGAGCAATGAGAATGATTGCTGGGCAGAATTGAAGGTTCAGTGAAGACTGAAGATAGTTAGTTTATGTAGAATCAAATTTTGCCATTTTGTTATCATCTCTGCCAGCATTCTACAGCCCAGGTGTAGCTCCAGGAAGGTGGACAGCTGGGTGCTTCCAGGGCTGGAATTTCACTGGACACGTTCAAGAGAATAAGAAGGGGGCAAGAGAGTTAGGAATCTTGCAAAAGTGTGAAGTAATGGCCATAAATACAACCTGGATAGAGAAAGAAGTGATGCAGAGAACTTATAGATTTCATTCATTCATTATTTTTAAACCAATGTTTTGAGGCATCTACTACATGGAAGGAACTGTTCTAGGGCCTGAAATGGTGACTAAGAAAGACATAGCTCCTACCTTCATGGACTTTACATCCCAAGTGGAGACAGATGTTAGACAAATGTTCACACCAATAATTTAAGTACAAATGCAGAAGTACTATTGTACTGAGACTGTGACGTGGAAGTCACAGTTTAGAGGTGGAGTAATTCCCGGTAATAACCGGGGTCAAAATGTAACAGGGATGGGGAGACCAGTTGGAGTAGGGGTCATCACATTTTGGCCAGGGTATTGGATGTGCATCAAGTAATACCAATGGTAAGTCATCGATCAGACCCATCCATGTGGTCACTGAAGTTGTGCAGAGTGGTAGTTGGACTAGGGGTAAAAAGAAAGGCAAGGAGCCAGATGAGGAAGGCAGAGCAGGTGTTATTGTCCCTGGCAATGTTTAGAGACACGAAATCAAATAGTTGAGATCATGTGGCTTACACACTGTAAGGCAGAGCCAGAAATGAGATAAAGTTTTTCTAGCTTCAAATTTAGAGTTGCTTCAACTGACATTACTCTCTCTGAGAGCAGCTTTCTGCAGAATGAAAAATGATCAGGGTGAATGTTAAGGATGGGGAAGAAGGAGCATGACAGAGGTCAAGCATCATTGAAAGCCTCCTGGACTGTGAGAGTGGGGGATGGATGGACTGTGGGATGGTAGGACACAGGGTGAAGCCATCTCAGCTGCCATGGCCTGCTGTTCAGATTCGCAGGAGCCCCCTCTGCAGTCTCGGTAAAGAGCTGATGAGTCATGTAGTCCATGACTTGTGTGCGGTAATAGAGACATTCCCAGTTGCAAAAAAAATAAATGTTCCTCCAGGGAACGGGAGTGTTTTGGACAGAGATCAATAAGATGACTGAATCTGCAAACAGAATATTCAGATGTTAAAAGGTAACTCGGTGCCTAAAAGAGGAAATGGGGGATTTTGTGACATGCTACCCCATTTGGTATTAGTTCTTTTCCATTGGCTGTACAGTTTGTTCTCTTAGTGTGATATGATTAATTTTCTGGGTCTGACATACCAAAGTACCACAGACTGGGTGGTTTAAACAACAGAAATTCACTTTCACACAGTTCTGGAGCTGGAAGTCCAAGATCGAGGAGTTGGTAAGGTAACTTCTCTCTGAGGGCTCTCTCCTTGGCTTGGAGACAGCCACCTTCCCTCTATATCTTCACATGGTCTTTCCTCTGTATGTGTCTTTGTCTTAATCTCCTTTTAAGACACCATTTATGTCTTATGAGGACACCGTTTTTATTGGAATAGGTTCCACCCTACTAACCTCATTTTAACCTAATTACCTCTTTAAAGGCTCGGTCTTCAAGGACAGTCATATTCTGAGGCACTAGGGGTTAAGATTTCAACATATGAAGTTTGGGGAGACATAATCCAGCCTAGAACAGGTGAAAACTTCAAAATATTACGTATAAAGAAGTTGATAACAGTGATTGGCTCCATGGCAGGATGGGAATCCTGGGAGGTCAGAGGAAGAGTTACCTTTCATTGTATACTTTGTATCATTTGAATTTTGTTACTGCATATATTTAATACCTAGTCCTATATAATAAAAGCCTCACCTGATGTCGTCACAAGATGGCCACCACAAGATGGCCACCACAAGATGGCTGGTAGGGGAGGGCAGTTGGGGCAAACAGGCTGGCAGGGGAGGGCAGTTGGGGGCAATCAGGCCAGCAGGGGAGCAGTTAAGCATCGATTAGGCCAGCAGGGGAGTGGTTAGGGAGCAATCAGGCTGGCAGGCAGGCCAGCAGTTGGGAGCCAGCAGTCCTGGATTGTGAGAGGGATGTCTGACATCCCCTGAGAGGACCGAGATTGGAGAGGGTGCAGGCCGGGCTGAGGAACACCCTCGCCCCCCATTTGTGCACGAATTTTGTGCGCCAGGCCTCTAGTCAAACATAAAAGAAAATGATTGCATGTCTATTGCCCATCCTTGAACTTAACGAATATCTAGTGAATAAAGTGAGCAGAAACACAGTGTAACAGTTCACTGTGCCTTTGGGACATGGATCTGGCGTTCCTGCTTAGTACAGGAATGGTGTCTGCCTAACTCAGTGGTTGGCAAACTCATTAGTCAACAGAGCCAAATATCAACAACACAATGATTGAAATTTCTTTTGAGAGCCAAATTTTTTAAACTTAAACTATATAGGTAGGTACATTGTTATTAACTTAATTAGGGTACTCCTAAGGCTTAGGAAGAGCCACACTCAAGGGGCCAAAGAGCCGCATGTGGCTTGCGAGCCGCAGTTTGCCAACCACGGGCCTAGCTGTTCCTTGCGTAACTTATTTTGAAAAAACTAGTCTCTCCCCAGTTAATTGCAAATCCACCAGGCCTGGACAAGGATCGCCTCACCATTTTATCTTGGGACCTGGCACAGAGGTGGCACTCAGAAACCTGCTGTGTGAATGAATGAATCCATCGATGATTTCCATGAGTGGAGAAGTTTGGGAATGAGCTCTTTCTGATGTGGTCTTCCCATAGCAAGTGGCAGGGAGAGCAGTGCATGGGGGAGTGGTCTATGTTTTTAATGATTTAGTAAGCTAAATCATGACCAAAGTTTCAAAAAGAAACCACTTACTCTAATCTGCCCTCTTTTTTTGTCGTTTGTAAAGGAAAAGAGTCTGCCTTCTTTTGGGCTCTTTTTAAACAATCTAAAGCAGGGGTCCTCAAACTACAGCCCGCGGGCCACATGCAGCCCGCCAAAAACATTTATCCGGCTCGCTGGGTGTTTTTGCCACCGCTGCCTGTTGCTTAGCAGCCGACTAGTTTTTTTTTTAAACTATAGTCCGGCCCTCCAATGGTCTGAGGGACAGTGAATTGGCCCCCTGTTTAAAAAGTTTGAGGACCCCTGAAAGTCTCTCAACACTATTGCTGTTCTATATTTTGAAAAGAGAGGTAGTTATGAGGCAATGGCATGCACCCTAAGCAGGCTTCTTTCACAAATCCACCAACCCAAGTTCCCTTTTCTGTCTCTCAGTTTAACTCCAATGCCCACCTTCTTCCCTAACACTGCCTCTCACCTTTTGTTGATTTAGGTCTGGGGTTTTCAGGAAAGAACGTGGCCTCTCTGATTTTCCTCAGAGAGTGCTAGACCACCTTTTAGCTCCTTTCTGAGAGTCTGTAAGAGGGCCAGAAAATGTGGCTTGTTACTGTCCTCTCAGGAGCACGTTGGGAGCTTAACCAGGTCCTGAAGACATTTCAGTGCTTGGGAAAACCAGGTCATGTTGAAATCAGAGAGTTCAGATCATGCAGAGCATGAGCTGTTAATTGGAATGAATGGATGGATTATGAGATTGGCCCCACTGACTCTCACACAAGCAAGCAGTTCTCCCAAGAAGCGGATGGAGCAGGTTTGGGCACGTGGGAGTGCAGGCCTGCCTTTCTGTGGCATTTGGTACGAAGCACACCAACAATTTGTGGTGCTCTCTCCACACAGCAGCTTCCTGCTGAGTCTGGAGGCCCCCTCCATTTGGCTTCATCCAAATTGGGAGGCAACCAGATGCCTGTGTCACTGAGGACCCACCAAAGCAGCTTGTTTTTGCTAAAAGCTGCAACATGTTTCTGCTCTTAAGAGTATGCGGCAATGTAACACATTCTTAGCATTCGAATTAATGAAAGATGGCGAAAGGTGAATGCCATCTGCCCTTGCCTGTGAAAGACAGGGGTTGAGATAGACTTATACACCATGGTTCTCATCACAGAGGCTCTCCTTGGCTAGATTAATCCGTTGGGATATTTGCACATTTCCCCAACAGGAATGACAGATCAGCAAAAGGGAATTCTCCATGAGTCCTTTTAAAACGGCATTTGTAAACACCAAAATTAAGATCAGAAGAAGGGGAGTTTAGGGCAAAAGAAAGTGAAAAGTGAATAACTGACATTCTTTTTTTAAATATATTTTTATTGATTTCAGAGAGGAAGGGAGAGGGGGAGAGAGATAGAAACATCAATGATGAGAGAGAATCATTGATTGGCTGCCTCCTCACACCCCATACTGGGGATGGAGCCTGCAACCTGGGCATGTGCCCTTGACTGGAATCGAATGTAGGACCCTTCATTCCACAGACCGACACTCTATCCACTGAGCCAAACCAGTTAGGGCAGTGGTCGGCAAACTCATTAGTCAACAGAGCCAAATATCAACAGTACAATGATTGAAATTTCTTTTGAGAGCCAAAGTTTTTAAACTTAAACTATATAGGTAGGTACATTGTTATTAACTTAATTAGGGTACTCCTAAGGCTTAGGAAGAGCCACACTCAAAGGGCCAAAGAGCCGCATGTGGCTTGCGAGCTGCAATTTGCTGACCATGGAGTTAGGGCAATAACCGACATTCTTACAGCTAATATAATAAAGTGAGAAAATGTGTGGCAAGACTCTACAACTTGCTCGAAGGCAAGAACCCAGTGTTTATCATTTGCCATCATCTTCTAGTATCTAACAAACTGAGTCCTCTACACATTTTCATTCAACAGAATCCCTTTATTTATGTCCTATGTTCAGAGACAAGTCACTTGAGGCCCCAAGTGGAATCTCTGGGACAGCCTTCATTTTGGGGAAATGTTAGATGCTGTGATTGATGGCAATGACACTTCAGGCACTAAAGTAAAGCTTAGAAAGAATCAAGAAACCTATCATAGTTGGCTTCCATGCTTACTTATAATCAGGGAGGAGTGGCCAGCTCTGGGAAGTCTATTACATTGGCTACTGAGGGGAATTCAGAATCAAATTAGAAAAATCCTTGAAAAGAAATGGCAAATGCTAATGCTCATTTAGCATGGATCAATTGTACCGCTCGCATAGGTCTTGTGGCATTTGGTACAAGTAAAATACAGGGTGGGGCAAAAATAGATTTTCAGTTGTGAGTACTCAAATATTCTTGTACTAATATGTATTATATATTTTTCTATATGAACAACTGTAAACCACGTTTGCCCCATCCTGATATCTGATAGAATTCTGGAAAAATGATGATCCATTTAACAATAGCTTATCATTGTAGGCTTTAATCTCACAGAATCGGGCATGACTATTAAAAAGAATGCGTGTCTGAAAGAGTCCAATGGGATTAAGTCTTTTTGTTGTTTTATTTTAAATATGTTTTTATTGATTTTTAGAGAGAGGAAGGAAGAGGAATAGAGAGATAGAAACATCATTCAGCTGCCTCCTGTATGTCCTCTACTGGGGATCAAGCCTGCAACCCGGGCATGTGCCCTGACCGGGAATTGAACTGGTGACCTCTTGGTTCATGGGTTAATGCTCTACCACTGAGCAACACTGGCTGGGCTGATTAAGTTTTCTTAAAAAGAAAACAATCAGTAGTAAAAAATGTGGTAGGGAGCATGATCTAGGATTGCATGTGTTACTGAAAGTAAGGAATATGGTGATTAAACTGAAAGGGTAGAAATATAAGCAAGTATTGAATCGATTCCCAATGGAAATACTGTTCAAATGGTGTGGAAGGTCAATTGGACTCAATTCTGGGGTTTCAGTTTTATGGATAGGTTTCTCACATTTTTGAATAAGTCACCTAGCAAATCTTTTTTATTTATCCTGGTCACCAGTTACTGTAGAATAAGGAAGACGATGTGGATTCTATAACGTCAAGAATTGACCAGCCAGCTTCATGCCCAAAGCTATCAAACCTGGTTCTTAGAATCCACGTTTGCAAGTCTGGCTCTTTGTTTAGAAAAAGAAAAAAAAATCAATAGGGAGACACTTCCCCATCCCCAATGAAGACTAATGGGCATCAGTCTACTACTTAGTATCTTGTTGAGAAATTTGTGAACAATTAAAAGAGTTTATCTGACCAGCTGTGAATTTAGCACCCAGGGTTTGATTCTTAAAGTGAGGGGAATAACTTGGAAATTGTGAATTTCCCTTTACTCTGTCACCGCACAAAATCAACCATCGCAACCACATCTGAGTAAGAGGGAGAGTCCTCTGCTCAACTAAGTTAACATCTTTCTATTTCTTCCTTTCCCTTCCCATAAACACACGTTTGGTCTACTTTATCCCAGCACAGAGCAGATGCACTGCAAATGTTAGCAGAGTCTGGTCCTTCTAATAACCGTGGTGGCAAGTCCATGCAAAGAATGTGTTGTTTTCACTTATACTGCTCTTCCAATCTCAGACGATAAAGTGTCACCTAATGACCCCCTGGGTCCCTGGCTTTCCCTGGGGCCTGCTTAAATACACAAAACCCAAGTGAAGGCAGGACACCATTAGCACTACATAATTCAAGCAAACAAATGTGTTTACACTGCCTGGCTACTGACCACCTGCCTTCCTATCCCAGGAGGCAGGTATCTATATATGGGATCTGATCTCCTTGTTCACAGTCCCGGGGAGGGAGCCTCTCCTTTGGGCCTTGCCATCTGTGAGTCTGAAAGAAGCTTGGTCCCCGACATCATGCATCTCCTCTTACTTCAGCTGCTGGTGCTCCTGCCACTGGGGAAGGCTGCGTGGCCCCAGGATGGCGGCCGGAGTCAGAGTTCTGTTCCCCCTGTGCTCCTACTAGAGAGGAGTCCCAGAGAGCTTCCCCTGGGCAACCACGGGGAGGCTGAGGAGAAGCCAGATCTCTTCGTAGCCTTGCCACACCTGGTAGGTGCCAGCATTTCGGGGGGAGGCCGGTGGCAGAGAGAGAAGATGCTGTTCAGGTTTGGCAGGTTCTGGAAGAAGCCTGAGAGAGGACTGCACCCAACCCAGGACCCTGTCAGTGAGCAAGGCCCACCTGGGACCCAGGCCCTTCCTCAGTCCCAGACTGGGATGCAGATAAAGAAGTCTCCTCTTCAGGAAGAAGCCAAGAGATTCTGGCACCGCTTCATGTTCAGAATGAGTCCGGCTTCTCAGGGGGTCATCCTCCCCATCAAGAGCCACGAAGTGCACCAGGAGACCTGTAGGACCCTGCCTTTCAGCCAGGTATCTGTTCTGGGGGGAGAAGGGATCAGGGTGTGCAGGAAGCGGGTGGACAATTGGGGCAGATGGGGAGAAGGGGAAGAGGAGTTAGTCTTACCTAACTCCCAGACTTGGTCCTTGGCCATACATACTTTGGCAAAGTATGGTCATATTCCCTAAATTTCCTTCAAAACTTTCCATTGTTTCTTGGTATTCTGCAGATGCTGCAGGAATGGTTCGATTGTCCTGCCAATATTAGGAATCATTCATATTGATGGCATACAGTGTTGTTTTATGTGGCTTTATTTATTTTTACAAGGGGGATGGTCTTCCCAGAGAGAGAAGGCTGCACCCTCAGTTAGGAAACTGGGAATTTAGAGCTATCACCAGAGCTCTCTCTAGTTATATCTCTGCATTCTATTAGAATGTAGGTGATCAGGTCAGCTCCATCTGTGGATAAGGTGGAATACATTGGTCTCGTCCCCAACCACTCTCATGCCCATTTGATGGTCTTAATCCCTGTATTTCACATGTAACTACTTCATAGGTCTATAAGATATGTTGAGGTTGTCAGGCATAAGTTACCATATCATTTCTAGTATTACCATAGCAAAAATGATTTAACTTCACTTATTTTCTTGTAACCTTTTAAAAAATAATCTCAATGTGAAATCACATTTTCTCCCATTAGTAACACCTATCTCCTCATTGATGTTGTGTCGGTTGATCAATCATGAGTTATCATGATTGATTGATTCCATACTATTAAGACAAAGGGGCAATCTACTCTCTACTTCCTCAAGCCAGTCCTGACAACCTCCTTACTCCAAATGTTAAATTTAAATTGAGAAATTGCATCAGGTCCTTTATAAAGATACTGAACCAAAAGCAATGCAGGGTAAAGTTTTACAGCCCAATAATGCTGCCTAATTAAGCAGGCAGTACTATAAGGTAATTGGGTGTGCAGGGCAGTTAAGTATTCTGCCTAAAAAGGTAAGGGTGTGTAGCAATAGCAAGTAAACCCTCACATAATACTGACTGCTTTGTTGGTCATGTGCAATTAGAAAACTGCTCCTAAGAATTGCGTAATCAAATTTCCTTTGAAACTCTTATTTTAAATTCTATTGCTGATTAAATTCAAATTAAGGTGTTTCACTCTTGCATATTTCGAAGGCCACATAAAGCTAGGGGTCTGGGGTTACGGGAGAGGCAAAGGTGATGTCATGCATGATGATTTGTGAGCATATGTGTTGCTGCTTCATGGACTTGAATGTACTATAGGCGCTGCAGAATGGGATAGAAATAGACTCATGATATTCTGATCTAGTCTATGAGCAATTGAACAACATGTATTGAGAATCTATTATGCACAATGCTCAGTGAGGAATAGAAAGGCAAGGCACATTCCTTACTTTAGAAGCCAACTGCTAGAATATTTTTTACTGGTAACATCCAATTAGACAGAATTTCTTAAAGTTTGGCTTTTAAAAAATAGAGTAACATATTTTCATGTCAACTTAGGGATTTCTTACAGGCTAATTTATTATATTACTCAGTAGATTAAATACCTAGTTGAGGTGGCTTTTTGCCCTTATAGGTACGATTAGTTGGATTTTGGCAAACATCCAAAATTAGAAAGATTTTGAAATTTTAGTCTAGCTTATCCTCAGACCTGCAGTCTATAGCACCTGCATCCTGTGTGTTAATGAAATGACACACGATGATTTAATAGAGATGTGTTTGCCTTTTAGACGGTCACCCATGAAGACTGTGAGAAAGTGGTTGTACAGAACAACCTTTGTTTTGGGAAATGCGGGTCTGCTCGTTTTCCTGGAGCGGCACGGCACCCCCATACCTTCTGCTTCCACTGCTCGCCCGCCAGGTTCACCACAATGCACTTGCCGCTGAACTGCTCAGGCCTCGCCCCCGTGGTCAAGGTGGTGATGCTGGTGGAGGAGTGCCAATGCAAGGTGAAGGAGGAGCACCACGAGCATGGACACCTCCTCCAGGCAGGCTCCCAGGCAGAATTCCATGCCCAGGAGCCATTTATCCCAGGGGTTTCAACTTAGAAAGCTATCCCACTATTACCTTGAAAAGCAAAACCACAATAGCCAAGTTGCTGATGATTCAGTCTGGAAATATTCAGTGGGTACATAATCTTTTAACTGAAAGGTGGTTGAAAAAGTAGTAAGATAGAACAACTTGGAGGAAATGGTATTCATCTGGTTATCCGTACACAAATGGTATCTAGTTTTGACTCTGCTGCTCACTAGCCATGGAATGTTAAGTTGTGGAACCTTTCTCCACGTGGAGCTGTTCATCTATAAATGAGGGACTTGAACTAGATGATTCTAGAGTCCTTTTCACTACTAATATTTCAATAATGATCTACTGTCTCCAAGTTTTGGTAAAATCCCTCCTTGTGAAGTAGAAAAAGAAATAAACTAGATCATAAAAGTAGGCTTGTTTAATAGCTTGTGAAAGCACCAGCAAATGTATATATACCTAACATTCACAGGAGGATTCCTCATATTTATAGCTGCCTTTGCATTTCAGGCAGTAGTTTATTTGACTTCTATCGGATGATTAAGTCATTCCACAGATGTAAGGAGTAACTTGTTTGGTTGCCTCCTTATTTTTGATACTCCCCATATAAAGTTCTCTGGTTTTGAAGAGGAACATTGATGTTACTTTTAGTGCTTTCCATGGAGATGAGGAACAGTCATGGGTAGCCAAACAAGTACCTATTTTATGGGGAAGGAAAAATAGGTAAATCCAGAATTAAAGGTCAATCCAGAGATGCTAATGTATGTAACCAAGAAATTCCAGTAGATGTCGAATTAAATAAATGGCGAATGATTTAGGATGGAAACAAATCTATAGGTGAAATCCTTTATCCACATGCATTTTGGATTAAATAGTAATGGTTCAGTGTTTGGATGACTGTTTTTTGCTACTGTATAAAACTTTGTATTACAAATCTTAGTCTCCAAATGCCACAATTGCAAGTTCTGAAAATATTCAGAATATTTTAGTGTATTAAATGTTAGTGTATGAAGCATTCTGGGAAATGTCTTGACATTCGATTGCCTTATGTTATGTCCTATTTGTTTTGTCTGTTCCTAATTTGAAGGCACTATCTGGAGATTATCTAGCTAGAAACAATTTGGAAATGGCTTTCAAGGCTAATGACAATGGCTTTTTCTGACACTTCAAACAGCTTTCGGTGAAGGTCCTTCAACTGCTGTCTTCTGCGGTTATGTTTGTTCTTCTGCATTTGTTACTTTATATGTACGGAGTATGCAGAACTGGCTTTCTCTAGCCATCTTTCCTCTTCTATAATCATTCTTTAACAATTTACCTTAGACAGTATTTTAATTATTTGGATCCCTTTGTTTTCAGTATGCACATAAAAAAGTGTTTCCCAGAATAATGATTATTTTCTTAAAAAAAAAAAAGAAATCAATGCATATTTTAATTCTATTCCTCTTTGCTCACACTGTCCTGGTGTTCTGAAGAAGTGAATGCATTTATATTTAGTGTATTTTCTACAACACATCAATATAATAAAATATGTGCTACACAGGTACACATGTGGCATTTACATTGGAAATTTACATTACATTATACCCTTCGGTAGCCAAACACAACCCAATTGACCAAGATATGGTCAGATGAATAGAACTGTTAAGCGTTAATGATATCCCAGCTGGTCAATATATTTTGGTGCCAAAAGCTATTGAGCAGCTGTCTGGTTTGCAGTTGCCTAACCCTGATTGTGTAAACCTATCTCAGCCAATTGGACTATCCTTCTCCTCCTCACACATTTGCAAATCCCTTTTATCTATCCTTGCAAATCAACTCTCTAGCCCAAGCCCCAAACAGACATCAGCTTTATTTAAACTCTAGTCTGTCTTTCCCTCACATGTGAATTCAAGATGAGATAGCTGAATAGTGGTATCAGAGCTTACATTCATAGAGTAACAGCATGAAACTCATAAAGTTGCCCATATTCAATCATTTCACTTACAAAAAAAGGCAATTTCCAATGGTTCCACATAATATATGGGAACATAGGAAAACAAGAGGAAACACACAAATATCGAACATCTAATTAAGTGCCAGATACTGTGCTGGTTCATAAACATATAAATTATACATTCCTCACAAAATCTATCTATTTGATAGGTGAGGAAAATAAGCCTTAAAATTTTTAAGCAGCTTGGAGTATATTTTCTACTTGTACTAAAATATTTGCTCATTCATTGTCCATCAATTTACATTTAACTCTTCTAGGTCTCATGACTATAGGTCTCAAAGCTAATTTCTTTTTACCTCTTTCCTAGCTCTCATGATTGAAGGGCATTGATATTACCTCTTGAAAGGGAAGTCATGCTTAGGTCTGGTCCTCAGACAAGCATTGTCCTGACTTGAGAGGTGGTCATGGCAAGCCCCCTCATCAATTTTTGTCTCATTTTCATCCTGATTAAAATAAGGCTGACAATGATTTCTTCAAAATTATTGTGATGACCAAGTGTAACTCATAACACATGAGAGAGCTTTACATCCTGTATAACTACAAGGGGTTAATTCATTCTTCTCCATCCAGACATTTAAACTGATTTTTGTTTTGAGAATTAAAAAAAAAATACAAGGTATTTATTTATTTTTTAATTGTGTGTGGGTTTTTTTTTTTTAAGAGAAAGAGGGAAACATCAATTTGTTGTTCCACTTATTTATGCATTCATTGGCTGATTCTTGTATGTGCCCTGACCAGGGATGGGACCCACAACCTTGGCATATCAGGATGATGCTCTAACCAACTGAGCTACCTGCCAGGACTTGTTTTGACAAATTTAAAAGACAGAAAAATGCAAAGAATAACATAACATTTAAACTTTCACTACCAGAATATTCAATATTTTTTCATCTTGTGTTTCTTATCTATTTTTAAAAGAAATAAACGATTTCACATATAAGCATAGTCCCCTCTAATCACCATGCTGAGTCCCATCCCCCAAACCCTGACCTTTCAACACCCCCAACCCAAATATTCCTGTTTGTAATTCTAATATCCTTTTATATTTCTGCAAAGGTGAATACACCTCCTTAAATAATACAGTATGACTTTTGTATATATGTTCTTCCTTCAGCAGATATTTATTTGTTCACCAGCTATGTGCAAGATGCAGCTATGAATATAGCAAGGAACCTGCTCTGAGTGGGGGGAGACAACTAATTTGAAAATCAATCAATTCAGAGATCAATCAACTGAAAAGGCCAAATATTGGATAGCTATAAGTGAAATGAGTTTTTATTACATACATGATATTCTATATGAATTGTTCTACAATTATTTTTCCACACAGGATTCAGGCTTGTATTTATAAGTTTTTAGGTTTTTTTAGATATATTTTTATCTCTAGTCTAGAAACTTGGCATTAAGTATTTCCTATAGAGAGTAATTAAATTAGCTTTGATTTATTTTTTTTTTACATTCATAGTCTCTTTAATCTATCAATTTAATTCCTAATTAAGAATGTCCTATATCATCTAAATGTTTAGATTATTTATTCTATACAATACACTGTGCTGAGAACTCTGGGATAATCAAAGGTAAAGGGACTTACATTATAGTAGCAGAGGTAACATATGGAAATTATAAATCAATAATGATAGTAATAATAGTAACAGCTACGAATTACCAAGTCTTTACTCCAAGTTCAAGTGCTTTATATTCCTCATCTCATAGAAAGAGACATTTTATACCCATTTTTTTTTTTTTTGACAAGGGGAGTGAGAGTCAGTGAGCCTCATTTATTTAGTTCCAAAATATTTATAATTATGTTGAGCCTGGTTGCTGTGCTGGATACAAAGAATATAAATAAATAAATATATGATTATCTGAATATAATTTCTGATTTTAAGAAGTTTACAGTACAAGAACAAGTAACAATGCATTTGTGTCTATAAAGCTAGAGCCAGTGGTTGGGAAACTGTGGCTCGCGAGCCATATGTGGCTCTTTGGCCCTTTCAGTGTGGCCACGAAGTTTCAATCTCACTGGACGTGCATGCCCGCATGTGGTATTTTGTGGAAGAGCCACACTCAAGGGGCCACAGTTTGCTGAACACTGAGCTAGAGTGATGTTTCCCCCTACCACACCCCAACACCAACTCAAGCACCACTTGCCCAGTGAACCCTCCTTAATCCCAGACAAGGTCAGATTCACTTATCCTACGATTTCATGATGCTATATACCTTCACTTCACAGCACTCATCTCAGTTTGTAATTATACCTTTAGATGCATCATTATTAGTCACATTGTAACCTCCATAAAAGCAGGAATTACATGGGGTTTCTTTTACCATTGTAAACAATGTGATGTAATCTGCATTATAGGTACTCAAGAAATATTTTTGTCTGCATAAAAGAAACAATATCAACAGATATCATATGTTGAAGGTATACATGTTTTAGGTACTGTGCCAAGAACTTTATATACATCATTTCATTTAACCCTCATGAAATCCTATGAGGTAGGGATTACCATATTATTTTATAGAGGAAGATGAAGATCATATAAATGAAATCACCTACCTAAATACTACTGCTGCATAGTAGCAGAAATTGAATGACTTCAAGGTCCTGTATCTTTCTTACTATGCTGCAGTGCCTCAAGATAGCAAGAATAAAAAAATATATATAAAAATAAATATCTCTATATAGAAAAGCCAAGCGACTGGAACTGCGGAATGACCAGAACGACCTGAGCGACAGGTTGCTATGACGTGCACTGCAATAGCCAACCAGCCTGATGGGGGCCCCGATCGACCCCCCAACCTCCGGCAGCCCCTCCCCCCAGGTGGCCCTGCCCCTGCTCAGTCCCCCCTCCCTCCCCTCAGCTGGCCTCGGCCTCAATTGGCCTCCCCACCCCGATGGGGGGCAAGGCCACCAGCCAACCTCCCACGTTCCCCTTTCCCCCGCCCCCCACCGACCTGGTTCCAATCAGCCCCAATCAAGGTGAGACGGCCGGACCCTACCCATGCATGAATTCGTGCACCGGGCCTCTAGTATTTATATATATATATATATACGTACATACATATATAATACATATACATGCATGTATGTACACACACACACACACACACATAATATAAAATCAGGTTTAAACACCTGATTCATCCACTAGTTTGTTTCTTCCCTGATTCCCACATCCCGTAATCCAAGGCTGTCTTAAGGCACTTATGCCAGTGAGGATGCTTTAAACTCAAGTACCAGAAAACACAACTCAGAATATATAAAGTTTTAAATGGATTTCTTATTTCACTAACAAGAAGTCAGGAAGGCAGCCAGTTCACTTGGTGGTCAAGTTGGAAATTCCACCATTCCATCAGGGACTTGGGTTCCTTCCATCTTTCTGCTCTGCCATTCTCGGTGTGTTCCCACCAGCTACAACTCCCCTCAGTCACAGGGTGGCTGCTGTGGTTCCAGACATCATGTTTCACCATGCACACAGCAATGTCCATAGCAGTGTCCCTTTTAAAGAGCTGAATAAAGTCAGCTACATCGAGGAAAATTAAACGATGGAACAAAATCTTTGCCAGCAAGGAATAACGAGAACACAGCTATTCAATAGGAAAGCCTTTTCTGCCACAGCCTTTGCCACATTTCAACTTCTGTTATCATTATTTACTTACCTATTTTATTTTTTCTTTCTAGCTGTAAACTCCTTAATGGCATCCTGTATATTAACATTTTAATTATCCTTTTGCTTCTAATGTAATGTTTTCTGTTTAATATTTTGATATTATTAAATACATTAAATATATTATATATTATAATATTTATGTATTTGCATATATGCATATTTTTATATATACATTAGAATATAAATATGTATTTATATTTTAATATTTATGTATTTGCATTTATACATGTATAAAATGTATAATTTTGTGTTTTATAAGAGATAAATACGCAACACATGTAAGCTAAATTAGTGAATTTTGGGAGCGGCTCTTGGAAGGAAAGGTAGTGTACATAGTGTGGGGAGTTTTGAATGGCAGCCAACAGGTTTTAAAATGCATTTGATAGGCAATGGGGAGTATCTGAAGAATGTTTGAGCAGATTAGGATGGTATCAGTTCATAACAGTTGCTTCAGAGGGGCTCATGAACCCCTGGGATGTGCACAAACATTGTGTACATGGGCATACTTCAGGGGAGAAGGTCCGGAATTCCATGAGCTTCTCCAAGATTTCCATGAGCCAAAACCCCTAGCAGTGGTCTGATAAATCAGAATGGAGAGAAAGCAGGGATGCCAGAGGAGCTGGAAAAAACCTAGGAAATTATATGCACACCCCGCTTCTGACTGGAACTCAGGAAAGTCAGGTTTCTATTTTAGGAACAAAGGATGGATTTTAAATACTCACCAGAGGGTCCACTTCACCTTCTTTCATCTAATGCTCACATCCAGGAGCCTGCAGTGGTGAATGGGTGAGTAATAACACCCTGCGCGAAGGAATGGGCTTTCCTGTAATACTAGTTTTTCCAAAGCCAGGTCCTACTTATCCACCCACATTTCCCGGAGGGAGCTCACATTTTCATTTCACTGCCTGCTTCCCTCTTCTTCTGCTTTGTTCCTCCCCCGTTCAAAAAACCAAAACAAAACAAAAACAAAAAACACCAGTGACCTACCTGTGGGTGGGGACTTGGGTTAATATTTCTCAAAGAAATTATCACAACTTCCTCTTGTCTACCAGCTACGGGAAACACACCTATTTCTGTCCAATATCCAAAGAACAAGAATTTCCAGTCAGCATTTTGTCAGTCGTAATTCTATTACTAGAAGGAAACCTGCGTCCCCGCCTAAACCTCGGGCAAGACATAGGTGAAAACATGAATGGATAGACAGATTTCACATCTGATATCAGCTCACCGAAGACACTAAAAAGATGCCCCTTTCATGGGATTTTGCAGTGTCTTTGAACATCAGAAAAAGAAATATCTTTTCAGGACCGTGAGAACTCGGTGTGAACCTGTCATTGAAGGCGCTCCCAAAGGTGCAACTATCACAGAAAGAGACTATGCCCCCATCCTCCCGCTTGCATGTAAAGGAGATTATGAGTCCAGGCAGAGCTCCATAATAGCAAAGAAGGTGGAATTTCCTTTGGCGTCTACTTTTCCTCCTTCTGCCTATGATCTGTCCCTGGAGCTCCCTTCCCCTCTCTCACCATCATTTCAGGATATTCAATGATCTACAATTGCCCAGAACTTCTAATTCCTGCCCACTTACCTATCTGGCCCATCGATATGTTAAATGTACCCAATTAACATATATTTAGAACTTATTGAATGTCAGGCAATGGGCTGACCCATTGGGCTACCAAGATGGCTATGACAGGTTCCTGCCCTTGAGGAGACATAATTTACCTGGCTGGAGAGTGTCATTCTATAGGCGATTGCTTCTTAACCTAAAATAACCTATGAGCCTTTAAAATATAGAAATTCTGTTTCAATGGGTGGAGGAAGGGATAGGGGGTAGTAGGCAACAGTCAATATATTTTTAAAGCTTCGAGGGCGATTTTGCCACCGGGGCCAGATAATGAGGAGGTGGGCATCGTGGAAGTATCCTGAACATTTGCTCAGATTTTCTCCATCATGAAAACATCATGCTGTTCTCCCAACCCTTCTTGATCTTCCTGTTGTTCCCAAACTCTCTTCTGTTATTCAAATTTTATTTCTGTGTGATTTGTAAGTAATACTACTCTTGCCCAGTTAATGAAATTGCAGGTCCCCCCTTCCCCAGAGGAAATAGTGTTTAATTGAGTTTATTTTTCTCCCCCAAATAAGTTGCTCTTTTTTTAAAAAATAAAAATCACGTACCTATTGCACTTATTCCTCCATTAGTATTTAGAACTGTAATTCACTAATTCTCAAATACTAGTGGGCCTAAACTTACTTTGGGTTCTTATAGCAATGCTTTCTTGGTTCCACACCCAGGGCCACTGATTTATTGGTGTGCTCAGGGATCTGCATTTTTCTATTTTTTTTCATTATGAAGATTTTAAAACATACAAAAATGTTGAAAAAAATTGTATCAAGAATATCTCTTTAGCTGCGACCTTAATTCAACAATTGTTGACATTTTGCCATATTTTTTTATTTCTCAGTTTTTATGAATGTGTGTATGTGTATTCACTGTGTGTTCTTAGATTGTTGAACTATTTGAAGGTAAATACAGATATCATGACACTTCTCTCTTGATATTCCAGCATGCATCTGCTAAGAATGAGGATGTTCTCCTACATAATTAGGATAATGATATCATTATTACCGTTAAGAAAATTAACACTATTTCCAAAATATCATCTAGCCATTTGCATTTTCACAGACACTTTCTGAATCTAGTTCTCTCTTTCAAGTTTGAGGGTGGAAGTTTCAGACATTATGGTGGACTATTGACAGAGATCACTGGGGAGCAAGCAGAACTCATGGGACAACCCAAATAAGTCTTGAACGAACTCTGGGTAGATTTTACAAACCAGGGCAGACAACTCTTACAGAATGGCCATTCCACTTGACACAGAGTCTAAGAGAAGCCAGGCAGGTCAGGTGGCTCCTGGGATGCACTCCCACACACTGGTTTTAACTATAGGGAGGGTGAGACATTCTTTCCTGCCCTGAGAAACTTCAAAGAAAATCCTCCTGTCCTCATTTTTACAATAGGAAATTGACTGCTGAGTCAACTTTCTGCAGAGTTAACCACATACTTGGTTTTAGGGATACGATGTGCTTCAGTGGAAATGATCAGTTGAATGATATTGGGCTGTGATTAAAGAGTTAATCAGTGTGGCTCAGAGCCCTGCTTCAGGGGAGCTGTAGGAAATGGGGGTGGTGGGAGTTGTAGTGCCACACTTCTGTGCGCTCTCTAATATTGTCTCCATAAAACAGCATCAGCTGCTGCCGCACATGTGTCATTTTAACATGCTCTTTTAATATTTACAGTGTGCCCGTAAAAGACTTCATGCCGACATTGGGTGGTTCCTGTGGCACTTGGTGCATGGCAGTGCAACTGTGGTCAGATTGCTTCAGAAGAGTCTCTGAGAATGCAGGTTTTCACAAACCCAGGCCTGGGGATGATTCCTGGGTGTGGAGGGTTCTAAACCTAAGGTAATCCCCATTTCATTGCCTACAGTGTAGTTCCGTAAGGTCATATCTCCACACCCTTCCCACACAGCAAGAGTTGACTAGGAAAAGGGAGTGAATAAGAAGATTGTTTGCCAGAACAGGTACGAAATTGGGAGTGAGTTTCTTTCTGTGTTTGTAATGCAGTTCCAGTGAAAGTTACCCCTTGACTGAGAGAGCAAAGGACAAAGATATCAGCAGAAATGGGCGTGTCTGTGTGTGTGTGTGTGTGTATGTATGTATGTAATGCATATCTATGATTTGGCTGCTATCCAGAGCAGCACAGGTATTTATTAAACCCTAGATGCGGTCAGTGCATTTTACGTAGTTGGCCAATCTTTCCCCATCGCTTCCCCTGAAGTCCTCAGTTATGTACTTGCTTGCCTCGTGCTGTTCTCCATCATGACACTCTGAGCCTTCACCAGCTGTGAAATGTTTTCAGATCTCTCTCTTTATTCCGTGTCCACCACATTTTTACCAGCTAAAGCTAAGGCTTCCTGCTGTGGCACTGCAGGGTGTCAAAAGTTGAAATATCAGGTGGCCTAAATTTTTCATGTTTGATGGAGATACCATGAACCCAAAGCAGGTTCCTTGAGTTAGTATATTCGGAAAGCAATGAAAGTTAATTCTCCAAAGTGTTTTAGAGGCATACGTTGTAGCAGGAAATACTGTTTTTATTACCTTTGGAACCTGGGTTTTCCTTGAAGGACTCAGATGATTTTATTCCCCACATGAACCCTGTGAGCCCTCAGCCTCTTTATCTCCTTCCTGGTGCTGAACACTCACTCCCCTCTTTCCTTTCTCTTTCTGAAAGCTGGGTACCTCCTGTTCTTTTGTCTACATGGGGATGGAAACCATTGAATTTTAAATCTCAGCTTCCCTCCTCTCCACTCAAAATCTCCCCCTTGGTCACCCTCTGCCTCTTATTGTGCTTCTGACTTTGAGAATTAACTGTTTCTTTTTCTACCAAAGATAACCTTTCTGTTTGGACTCTTGAGTCTGCTAGTTCTTTGCCCCATATTTTAAGTTCCTAATCTCAGCGTGTCTACCTTTTCTCTATTTTCTCTTGTCTTGGCCTCAAACCCAGGTTTCCCACATTTCTTTTGCTATTTTCATTATAATGAAATCTCTCAATGAAAATCTTACTCATCAGCAAAATTGCCCTATTTTTAAGGTGTTCTTTACATTGAACCAGGGCAGGACTTTCCCTCATTCTTCTGGACCCATTTTACTTATTTGAATCTCTGTTAATTCCACTTAAATTCATTGTGTTCTAAAAAGACTACTCACAAAATAGTTTTTAAAGGCCAGACAAGTATTTATTTTAAAAATAAGAAATATTTTTATTGTTAAAAATCATATGTACCTTTCACAAATGCATTATTAGCCATTCAGAAATACACATTTGAGTTCTGATACTTGTATTGATCTGCCAGGGGACTGCTTTTACAAGTTATTTTGACATCATACCTGGAAATTTCTGTTTCATAGAAAAGTGTTACTTTGCATTTAGTCCTACCATTTGGCTGTCATGGCATTTAACTGGTGAGAAATCATTGTGATAAATATATACGTGTATTATTTTTGAGCTTTAATAGGCCACTGAGTTTGAACAGAACCTAAAGAAATTATAGTGTTATTTTCCCTTAAAGGGTCAAGTTTTGTTTTTCAAGTTCCCTGTTTTTGGTTATAGAGTTTGTTTGTTTTTTGTCTGAAAGATATTTATGCTGTAAAGTTGCTACAAAAATAGCTTTTAAGAGCACTTTTCCCTTCTGCCTTAGAACTTCATACACATTTCTCCAAAGGCTGAGGAATCAGGGTGACCTGCCCCTAGCATCACTTCCTCCCATTTTGGAAGAGTGAAATGGCTGTCTCATTGCTGAGAATGGCAGCCACTTTATTGTGCTATTGACGCAGAAAGGGAGACCTCTTTCCTGAAGAACCTTGACTTTGAATCCTGACTATGGGCTGCTCTCATTATCAAATGGGTAGTCAAAACTTAATCAGCCAAAGACTACCAGGAGCAAGCCTGTCGCCTGATAAAATAAAACTTATTGCTTTGCAAGGCAGGAGGGCACTTCCGGAGGAGTGCCATTAGCAAGGCATGAGGAGCAAGTCATCTTTTGTGATTTGGGCTCCCATGGAAGGATTTTGAAGGTAATCTATGGGAAGGAGAGATCAGTTTTGGATTAGTTTTTTTTTTTTTTTGAGTTGGGATTCGAAACAGAAGGAATTAACTAGGAACTGGGTGCTGTCATGAGGTGAAAGTGGCTGAGAAATTGGGAATCCCTAGTAATGAATGAAAATAGCAAGCAACCTATGGCATCATTGGTCAGTAATCACCCCAAGAGAGGGTCATTGTGGTAACATAGAACTGCTGCATTACCTGGCGAAAGTGTTTTCTATGAACTTTGCAGCTGGCTTTGTGTGTATTCTCCCAGCCCAAGATCAGTGGCAAGGCTTTTTTTTTTTTTTTTTTTTTTCTCTCTTTTCAGTCCAAGCCATTGGCATTCTTTCCGTTCCCAACAGATTTTAACTCTTTAGGGTCCTGGACTCTAAACTCACCTGGTCATTCACCTGGATACAGTGAGGGCAGTAGCATCATCAGACAAAGTGGAAGGCATTTGGAAAGGTTATTAATACCCTAAATTGGAACCTGTTGGTGAAGCCACGTGACTTGGTCTCAGCTTTTTAGGGTTGCTACTGCTCACACTGTCTTTCTACATTAGATTTACCCTACTCCAAAAGCTTAATGGCTCCTCATTGAAAATAGCATTGTATGTGAAGCTCACCTGATTGGATTCTGTTCTACCTTCCCATGCCCTTCTCTATCTTTCCATGTAATCTGCATTTGAGCCACACTCGATGGACCATTGCACTTTCACGTCTCCATGCTTTTGCTTACACTATCCCTCACTGTAGAGGGACCCTTTGTCCTTTCAAAATGCTATTGTTACTTGCCTGATGCAAGAACTTTCCTCCATGAAGCCACTCTTGAATCCCACTAGCTGCTTCTTTAGCACCCCATAGCACGTTGCTTGTCACTCTGTGTAGCACTGCTTTTGTTCTGTCTCCTAAGTGCACAGTAGGTTTTTAGAGTTATCCTTGACATTTAGGGCGGGAAAAAGTTTATTTTACCTGCTCTCCACATCCTAGGGGAAGTTCTTAACCTGATGTTCATGATTTCTTTGTGGTCTCTGCAGATGTGGGAAGATGGAACATTTTGTGGAGCTTCACATATATGTACAAATTTCTATAACTGTGTGTGTGCATGTGTTTGTTTTGTTAAGAAAAGGTTCCACAGCCTTCATCAGATGCTAAAAGAGATGTGTAACCCAAAAGGGGCTAAGGACCACTATCATAATATGAGACTGTGGAGGGATGGGCACCCTGCCACTCAAACAGATGGAGGGGATGACTGTAAGCAACCAAGAAATCATGAATGTGCATCAAATGTGGGTGCGTAGGGCATGGGACCCAGATGGGCAGGTGGAGAACACCATCCGCCCAAAGCTGCCAAGGGCTGTTGGCCAGCACTGATTAAACTCTGGACTGTACTTTCACTCACTTTTGGAAATTGTGGTGAAATCCAGTCCTCCTCAGCCACGGCACAGAGCACAGTCGTTGGCTGAGTTTATCCACGTAAATGCCCTTTGTCGAGAAGCTAAGTTGGCAGTGGCAGCAGTGCTACTTGTCCTTGTCTATTGTTTCAATTCCCAGATAAATATTAGTTTGCTTAATAATCATGTTTCCATCAGTCACAGGCACCATGAAGTAGACTAGAATAGTGGAGGGAAAAAATAGTGCATGACATATATCTTCTCTCCATCTCACAGTAAATAGAAGAGCTCCCCAAAAGATTACATGATGCTATATCTCCCTTCTTCTCTCATTATGACCAGGTGTCTACATTTATGAGTGGCAATACAATATAGTCATGTTTATCATAAATGATAGAACTAGAGGACTTGACCTTCAGTATAGGGAATTGATAGGGACAGAGTCTTGATTATACTTAACTCCCCATGCTAATAAAGGTCATGATTTTCAGGATGTTTTTCTTGCTACTTCTCTTTCCATGTCTTTTGAAGAAAATTCTCTGTGGTATTGATTTGGCTGAAAAGAGACAAATTAACTCATGAAAAAAAGGCATGAAAAATATGTATACTTTCAACTGTCCTGTGCATTCAAATGCCTGCCCACTAATTCTCATTTTGGCACCTGTTGAGATCATTGCCCACAAATTACTGTCACAAGGGTTGGCTAAGGAAGCAACATTGTGCAACTCAGTTACCTGACTATATGAGATAAAACTCCATATATTTCCCTTTCCCCTAAAGTGACTAGTTATCTGTAGTATTTCTTTATTTTCAAACAAACATCCTACTACATAAATAGCGTTATGAAAATAGAGATAATTCTTCCAAAAGCAATTGCCACAGCTTTCCAACTAATTATGCATGAACTGAGCAGGTTAGTTCTTAATCTGAAAGGCAATAAAACTTGCCAGTAGCAAAATCAAACCCTGCCACTTAGTTCCTTTGGGGGTAGAGACAATATTCTAGGAGGTCCATGGTTGGCAAACTGCAGCTCGCGAGCCACATGTGGCTCTTTGGCCTCTTGAGTGTGGCTCTTTCTAAGCCGTAGGAGTACCCTAATTAAGTTAATAACAATGTACTACCTATATAGTTTAAGTTTAAAAAATTTGGCTCTCAAAAGAAATTTCAATCGTTGTACTGTTGATATTTGGCTCTTTTGACTAACGAGTTTGCCGACCACTGAAGATTAGTAATTCTAAAACTTGAGTGAACATTAGAATCACTTGGAAGCCTTATTAAAACTCCGATAGCTGGGCTTACCCCCAAGTTCCTAATGCAGTAGATGTGGGATGGAGCTGGAGAATATGAAACTTCTCACAAGTTCGCAGGTGATGTTTATGTTGCTGATGTGGGGACCACACTTTGATAACCACTGAGTAGGTCTTTAAGGTCCCAAGGTGTTTGTAATCCATTCAGAAACTAGACCATAACACCTTTAAAAATGCAAAGCAATACAAGGTAACATAAGGGCCCAAAAGAGCTACAGTGTGTATGATATAAGTGTAGTGGTGAGCGAGAACTCTGGGCTTGCAGGATTTGAGCTAATTCCCAAGTTTGGATAGAATTAAGATAATGAGAATGTAAGATGGAGAGCATTCTCAATGGGTAAATGAACCAAGTCAGTAGTAAGAGCTAGAACTGGAGAGGTAGGTAGGGACCCATTAGTGAAGGGCTTTTGAGGACATCCCACCCTTGTAAGGAGTTCAGGTTTTATGCAGCAGGTAATATTTCTCCCATTCATACGTTATCTCCGCTGGCAAGCCGACAAAAAGATATTTAGCTCCGGATTATTGCGAATATTTAACCTTCCCAAAGTACTGTTCAGTTGAGCTGAGGGAGGAGAGGGGAGGTTTCCGTGTATCCCTGGTGTTTGATAAGATACCAATTTAGATTGGGAGGTGGATTATGTGCTGTCGAGTCAATTTATTTTTCCTAGGTTGCAGGATGGGAAAGCCGGCAACTTTTGGATGTATCCTGTAATCTGAAGTAAACTTTGTTTGGGTCTCAATTTAGCCCGTTGACAGCAATAGGAAAAATCTTGGACGGCTGGGGCAACATTGGCTCTGGTGCCACCGAGGGTCCGCAGTGGGCAAGACCTTTAATTGAAGTCCAGTGCTTTTCTGTCTTCAAGGTGCACGCGGAGTAATGGCCAGGAGATGGTGGTAAAATGCAGACGCCGATTCAGCACGCCTGAGACTGCAGAGCTAAGAAGTTCCCGCAGGATGCTGATGCTGCGGGCTGCATGCACCCTGAAGCAAGAGGTTGCAGGTCGTTCAGAGTGCCTTCAAGGGAGAGGGACCGGTTGAGCATCTCCCCTAAAGGAAAAGGGTGCATGCCATCCTTAACGGGAGGCTCTCTTCCGTGCCCCTGGGTGTGGGGACAAAGCGGAAGGCGGCCTGGGCAGAGCTGGGAAGGTGGCATCGGGGGAGGGCAGAGCGCCCAGGTGTGTCCAGGTGATGGGAGGTCCGGCCGGCTCGCGGCCTGAGTCCGCGCGCGCGCGCGCGATTGGCGGTCTTTCGAGCCTCGGCGGCTCCCATCGCGGCCCCCGGGGCGAAGGGGGACGGCGCCGGCCGCAGCCGCTCCATCGGCGGCGTGGCGGGCGGCGGGCGGAGGCTTACCCCGCCGGTCCGGCGCTCGGCTCCCGGAAGCGGAAAAGGAGCGCGGCCCGGCCTGGGCGGCGGCAGCGCAGGAGGAGGAGGAGGAGCTGGAGGAGCGGCGGCGCCCGCGCGCACCGGCGGCGAGAGCAGAGCAGCCAGCGCCGGTGAGTGTGTGCGGGCGCGGGGCCGACGCGCCCCGCCTTCCCCGACCCCCGCGCCTGCTCCCGGCGCCGCCGCCCTCACCTGCGCGCTCCCGCCGCGCCCGGCTCCCCGCACCTGCGCCCGCGCCGCGGAGCCGGGGGTCCTGGCGCCGCGCGCGCCCGGCCCGGCCCGGCCTCCTTGGAGCATCTTCAGCCCGAGCTGCGCCCGCCCGCCCGCTGCCCCTGCCAGTAGCTGGTGAGGGTTCCTGCTCTAGTCCAGGCGGGTTGGGTAGGTATTTATTATTATTTTTGTTATAATTTAATTTATCGAATCTCTGCCCCGAGTTTCTCGCTGATGAACTACTTGTTTCTCCCCGGGATCGCCTGTCTCAGGTGTGGGCTGCCATCGCCTTCCATTCATTTCCAGGTCGCGGGTGCCAGGCTGCAGGGATCGGCGGGAGCAGGAGGAGTTCACTCCTTCATTGACCCGCCTCCCTCCCCGGGATCCTGGAGAGGTTGGGAGAAAATGGCTTATGGGTGGCGGCAGCTTGCACTTGTTACCATTCACTTTAATAGGTCTGGGTTTTAACCGGAGAGTCCATTTAAAGTTGTGGTCTTTCTCAAGCTATATTTGGGTCACGGTTTATGATCCCCTGTGAGTCAGGGGAGGATGTCTGTATCTCTAGGGCTGAGAGAACCGGACCGGTTATTACTTGAAAATATTGCAATATAGTCGCCCATAAAAGTCCAGGAAGGGGGCGGCGGCGGGGGGGGGCGGGGGGAGGAATCAAGGTCATTGTGGGCGGGTCATAAATCATAGTGCAAAGTTAGTCTGAAGTAAAGAGGACTCAGGCTCATTAAGGGTAAATGAAAAACGTGTCAAATGGATCCTCAGCTTCATATGCTAATCTGTGTGCTTAAAAAAATTCACTACCTCCCTTGTGATGGTAATAATAGCGTTAATAATAATAATGTAGTATGTGTCATCCCAGGAATAAAATGCGTTTGATGTAATATCTTGTTAAATTCTTCCAACTTCACAGATTTTTTTTATTTTAAAGATAAAACCTAGAGAGGTGCTTTATTTTGTCTTAGTTATGTCTTAAGGGCAAAAAGGTGTTTGAAGATGAGATGATGTGAGGAATCAATCAGAAAGAAAGAACCACGTGAGATTTGGTGTTGTGGAAGGGAAACTAGATTTTAGTCCCAATGCTGTCATGCGTAGGTCACTGACCCATGTTGTTTTCTCATCTCTACAACCAAGATAGTCAGGCTAAATTCTGTAAGTTCGCTTCTTCATCCTTACTTGGCATATGTATGTTTGTAAGTAATTTGAGACCCTTTGACATGTTAAAGGTACATTTAAAACATTTCATTGAAGAAATGTTGATAAAATTATACCAAATATAAGTAAAAATGTATAATTCCATACTTTTATTATAGTGTTTGGTGTAGTGCTCTTTCAGAATTCCCAATTTTGGATATAAAGCAACAGGATTATATGAGGTCCCTTCACACGGTTGTTGATTTCTGTTAAGCTTAACATACTTTAGGAGCTGTAGTTGGAGTAAATGAAATAGAGCATATTTTGAATAAAATGGTGCTAACTGAGTTACATTGCCTACCTCCGATTGTTTAATTTAATGAAAGAAATTGGAGCATTTTAAAATGCATGCACAGAACCATTAGCCACCGGTAGGTTCTAAAACAAGCAGTAATCAGTGAACCATAAAAGTGTTACTTATTTGCCCACTTCCTGATTTCTTTAATCGATGGGGACTGATTCAGAACTTTCAAAAGAGTATAGATAAAATAATGCCATGTATTAGTGAAGAAGTGAATTGAAAAGTCCAGTAATGTCTCCATGGAGCTTTTATTCCGGCATTGTAATTGAGTGAGTCAATAACATCTCTTTCAGCTTAGAAGGCCACATGGTGATGGTGTCAGTATTATCAGGCATAACAGGCAAGGCAGAGGAAAAGCTACTTTTACTACCAGAAAGTTGTTCCCTAAGCTCAGTTTTACATTTATACTAAAGAATGAAGACTTTTTATTTAGTAAGCTATTAGGGCTCAGATTCAACTTTTCAAATGCACTAAATATAAATGGCATTTTATCATTTAGTAGAGTAATCAGTACATTAATAACTCTTAAGTTGAAAATGTTTGAACTGCTTTTGAATCAGTAAAAAATATAGGTGGAACACAAGAGTGGAAAAACACCCGTCTTTCTTATCGTCACAGTAGTAATTTTTTGGTTAAGAATCATTGGTAAATTGAGTTAGCCCTAGTTTTAAAAGCCCATCTTCGTAGACATGAAGTAGCACTGCTCACATTTTCACAAAGTCTTCCTGGAGAACTCAGCAATTGAATCAGAATTCGTTAATTATGCATTCTTCATTATCTTCGAAAATGGGGTCCTGATATTTGCTATGCTTCATTCTATAATTCACCTGTCCTTCTGCTTTTACTGAAAGAGATTTAGTTTACAGGCTTCAGTTCAGTCCGTTTTAGATGGCATCTCTGTTCTTGGTTTTCTGCTTGAAGAGACCTCATGCCAACATGTGGAATGCAACCCCCCTACATGCTTATGGCATGATACCAGCTGAAAGGCTGTCCCACCTGAGGCTTTTCATCCTGACCAGTAGTTCTCAGACTTCAGTGTTAGAGAAAGTAGGTAGCTGCCGTATGGTTAAGTGGTACCACCACTTTAATGGTGGGGAACCAGAATCATTTTTCATTCTGGAGTTTGTAAGACTAGAGGTAGAACTCATCTTTAAGTTTCCCTTCCTCATTTTTGGAGGTGCTTATCATTTGCAGTTTCTCATTTAATCACGACAATTGCCCCGTGAGTTAATATTTTTATCACCATTTTACAGATGGTTAACTGAATTCTGAAAAGAAACTGAAGCTTGGAGAGCTAATAAAAGGCTGCGTCATAATTGGAATGTGGCTCTCTTTAATATTTATACAAAATTAATTTCCTGTTCCATTGAAATAAATTGAATACCAATGTGGTTTTTTAAAAAAATGAATACCTCATTGGCTAATTATTAAGGATAGCTATACTTGATCCTTTAAATAGAATTATTTAACTTGACCAATTTTCAGAGTAGATAAAATCAGAAGTTAAATAGCTGTATAAATTTATGCTTAAAGTTATATAGTTGTACCTTTGTTTTTAAATTTTATTTGAAGCTGCAATTATAGGTTTATATTATATATATATCTATTTTTTTTCTTTTGTTCCTGTGGATAAATTTTTTTCCTTCTGGTATGCCCTATAACTTGTTGATTGTATTCTTTTAGACCTAGCAATGTTACAAATTTAATTACATTGTATAGTTATGAGAGTTTGGAATATTCTTTGTTATCCCAAAATTTCTTGAATTTTTAAGACTAACATTGCTTTTATACCACGTAGAGGAGATTTGATCCCACAGTGGTGGTGATGTTGTTGAACTAGATGAAATGTTCATCTCATTTTGGATACATTAGCTGCAGTGTAGCTCTAACAACTATAAGTATAAGGTAGGATTTTTTCTTGACTTTAAGCCAGTGAATGACTGGGGTTTGACTCATGGATGGTTGACCTGTGCTATTTCCTAATGTTACCGACAGAAACTGCTGTGCTGAGACATTGGGAAGCCACCATGGAGTCATAGTCTTCGTGGCATTGTTGACCTTGGCCATGTTTCAGGACGTTTTGATGTACCACATTTAATTCTGCTTGAGATTTGTTTCTAGAAGATGAACTCAGCCATTTTCCATTAGAGCAGCAGCTCCTTTACTTTCTCCTTCCATATTTTGTCTCTAAGAAACAAAGGTACAGCCAAGAAAGTTAGAGTAGAAAGACATTACCTTTGACAATCTAGCAATCATGGACCATAGAAAAATTGACCCTGGGAGAAAATAGTTCTTTTTTAAAAAGTATCTACGGGGAATGGAAATGTCATGATAATGATTTTGATGTATTTTTTATATTCTCAGTACGTAATAGTTTCTCATTGCTGTGATAAGCGGCATGCTTCACAAATTCACAACTTGTCCTTAATTTCCTGTCTCAGAGAATGGGACCACCATTCACTTAATCCCTCAGCCAAAAACTGGGGAACCATCCTGGCATGTGCTCTTTGCTTCCGGTTGTTCACTAACTCCTATAAGTTTTCCTCATTAAGTTCTTCGTTGCCCTTTTCCAACATGCCTGCTGTGTTAACTTTTCCTTCCTCTTCCCTCCCCTCCCCACTTCTCTTATAAGTTATGACTTTTGGGGTGTTTACCAGGTGCCCTCATTTTTTATGTGGGTAACGGGTAAGCCTATCTTATTTCATTTAGTCAGTCTTGGAGCCTTATCCACCCACTTAAGTCCATACTTCAAAGTGTTGCTCTTCTTTCCAAAAAGCAAGTTCATCATGTCATTCTTCTAAAAATCCTTCAGTGGTTTCCAGTGTGTTCAGGGTGCAATCCAAACTCATTGGCATTGTTTAGCAGTGTTTTTCGCTTTTGGATCATTCTCTGCTTGTAAGTCATGAAATAATATCATAGTGCATCACATAGAGTAAGGGTAATCATGTCATTAAACTTTTTCAGATATATATTTCATATGTACTTCAAATATATACTTATATATCTCATATGTTTGTGTGTACTAGTGACATTATGAAATACACTTTTTGGAGTTGATTGTGGTCAAAAGGATAGATATGTTTTATCCCATTCTTCCATATGCCATGACTCTTGTCATTTCAGCTTCATTGGATTTTCTCTGCCTGCCTTTGTACCTTTGCTTACGTGTTCCCTAGTTCAGATGAGCCTCCATTCTTCATTTAGCTAATTCACAGATTTCACTCTCTCCAGAGACCTTTTCCTGATGGCAGTTTACCATGAGAAATACATTTTTGTATTACAACCTGGTACACGTGTAAATGTTCACTTAAGTGAAGAAAGTGCCATGAAACAACATCCTTCCTATATGAGATGCTCTTTCCCCCTGCCCCTCTGTCTTACCTTATCTTACCTGGTATTGGTCTTGTCTGTTTACTGTCTTTCTCCACTGAGGATAGGGCCTCTCTCTTATATTTATATCCGGTGCCAAAGCACAGGATATAGTCAGTAGATGTTGATTAAATTAATGAAAACTTTGAATCAGTATGTGTTATCTAGAACTCTTTGCAGTATTATTATTATTTAAGCTTGAATTGTAGAAACTAACTTTTATGAGTGCTTCTCTTAATGGTTTTATTACAGGAGGAAAACGTTTTTCCTTACAACATTTTAAACTAAAACTTGCTTCTATTTTAAACTCTCAATGTTATGCTTATCAATTGTGATTAGATAGTTCTAGCCTCACATTAATGTAGACATTACATTGCATTTTGTCTCATCAGTGATCTCAGAATCGATTGTCATTTTGTGATTTGTGGTCAGGAAGCTTGATGAAGCCCAAATGCTGTACACATAATGCTGATTTGATTTTATGGGAACTAAGTGGTTTCAAAAGAAAGAACGTTCATGTACAATGGTAATCAAATGCACATTTTGGGGGGATGGTGTGGGATCTGAAAGCACAGGATCAGGTGGACTTGAATCATCTTATTTCTTAATTTAAAATTTTGTAATTGACATTTTCTCAGGTTATTTAGCTGCTTACAATGTTTATCTTTGTGAGAGATAATTATTTGTTAAATCATTAATAGATTATTATGGAGAACTATTATTGAAGAGAGATCCATTTGTTGGCATGTAATAAAAAAAGAATGAATCAAGATAAAACCTCTAAATGCAAGTACCAGAAAAATTGCAACACATCGCAGTGAATTTGCAAGTGGTAAGTCTGCATTTAATTTTACATGGGAATATGTTTCTGAATTATGTGGCATTGTATCCTTAATTCTTATATTTAGATAGATTTTAATAATTGCTCATTTGCAAAAAATAGTAGTTTCCTTATATTTATTTAAAATTATTCACATTAAATTTTAACTAAACATTTTCTTAGAGGATAAGAAAATGTCTAGGCTTTTCCATAGAGAAAAATAATCTGTAAGTAATACAAGTTTCAGAAGCATCTTTCAGGATTATAAATCTTACATGGCTTTACAGTTGATGCTTCTTCATTGCATTTTTTTAAATATTAATTTTAAAAGCATTTAAGATAAGGGCAATGCATAGTGATAAAGAGAGGCTTAATTTAAACATTTTGTTTGTAAGGCTGTAGTGTCTGCAAGCCCGTAGGCTATCTTTATTTTTCAGTTGGTGGAAAAGAATTCAGAAGTACATATGTTTACTAATAAACTTAGGAGAACACAAAATTCATACATAAAATGTGAAAGCCTTCCTTCTCATTACTCAGTCCTTCCTCAGCCCAGTGATAACCACTGTTAACAGTTTGGAGCTGTGCTCTCTTTCACACTGTTTTCTGATCCATATACAGAATTTACTCATACTTTGCTTCTAACAGAATCATGTACACAATTTTCTATAACTTGCTTTCTCCTTCAACATTTAATTATAAAAAAGTTTAACGGGAGAGTTGAAAGAATTATAGTGTAACATCTGAATACCCATCACCTACATTCACAACCAATATTTTACTGAATTTCATCACATTCTCATCCATCCCTCTGTCCATCTAGCAATCTACTTTAATTTTTTTGGATCCTGTTCAAAGTAAATTGCAGCTATCAGAACACTTCCTCCCTTTCTTCCCTCTCTCCCCAGTACTTAAGCATACATATTATTAACTAGAGTTCAGTGCTGTTTTACAGGGTTTTTAAAAAGGTAAATGCACATACCATGAAATGCAACACTCCTAAGTGTGTATTTGCTGCGTTTTGACAGTTCATGACCTGTGTATCGCAAAGTTGTATCAAGATAGAGATCTGTATCAGCGCCACAGAAGTTCCCTTATGCCCTTTCCTAGCCGATCTTTTTTCTCCTCTCTCTCCAGGAAACCACTGAGACACCCCCGCCCCCATAGACTTTGCCTGTGTAACTCAACATTATATGTGAGCAGCCACATGGAGGCATAGAGCTACCTCATTTTTCCCCTTTTAAATTTGTAGTGACTTGGAAAGAGTTTACACTATGGATGTTACAATTTATTTACTCATTCCTCTCCCTCTACATGGACATTTAGGTTGTGCCATACTATTGTGATTAAAAAAGTGCTGTATGGAACAGACCGGTACACTCTAATGAGTATTTTTTAGGTATTCCTGGAAATGAAACTGCTTGGTTAAAGAGTTTGACCTTTACTGCCAGATTGCCCTCCAAATGATTGTATCAGTTTACATGCTACCAGTGTGTCCTTTTCTCTCTGTCCTGTCAACATTGGATGTCATCTGTCTTTCTAAAATTTGTCATTACCAAAGATGAACAATGTGCCCAGTTATTTCACATTTTCCTAATCACTGGTGATTAGCCATTGCATTTTTTCTTCTGTGAATTGCCTTGCTAAGTATTCATTTTTTATGCTTCTTATTAGTCATATGTTATTATTTTCCAGGGATGCTTTGTCTTTTAACTTCATTTTTGGTGTGTCTTTGGCTTCAGAACTTTTTCCTTTATGTGGTCAAACTTGGCTTATGGGTCTCATTTGTGAAGGCCTACCTCATCCCAAGATTATAAAACCACTTGCTATTTTCTTCTACTAGTTTTGCTTTTTATTTGGAATAGAAGAGAAAGAGAAATCACTGTGAACTGAGGTACCAGGAAAATTTTTATATGGAGAGTGAGATTCAAATTGACCTTGAAGTATGAGGTGAATTTAGAGTAAGCTAAATGGTAAGAACATTTCAGATAGGAGAAATGGGAGATGGAATACATTCTTCATATTCATGGAACAGTAATAAGATCACTGGCCGAGGTGGAGAGTTGGCTAAACCTGTAAGTTTAGACAGATATGTTTGACTATATTTCTTGTAAATTATGTTGGCAAATTTTTATCATTTTCTGAAATCTGAAAAGGCAATAAAGGAAAGGTGGTTTCCTACCAGAATAGTTTGAACATTGTAAATATTTATGCAGTCCAGTTTATTAGAGTTGAATTATAGTTTCTCTAAAAAAAGTTTGTGCTGTAGTAATTTACATCATTAATTATGTAGACACAGCACTCAAGTATATTTAGTTACCAGATAGCAATCTTTAAAAATGTTGAAGTACCAGTATGTTCACTAGTTACATCAAAGTTTAGTTATAAGCTCATCATTTAATATACAAATTAATATGTTGGGATCTTTGGCTAATGAAAGTATTTTACAAATGGCACCGGAGTAGCAGCATTGCGTTCAGTTTGGTTGTTGCTCAGGATGTGTAATAGTTTCTGTTCAGTCATAAGCCACGCCTAGTTGTCATTAACTGAGTGGAGTGATCCTGCAACTCTACTAGTTAAGTGTTTCCGGTTGTAATCTGATTTGGAGCTCTTGGGAGACTACTGTTTTCTTCTCTACAGTCCAGTTGTAAGGGTTATGTGGCACTAATTTTCACTAATCAGGTATTTAAAAAATATTCAACATATTATTTGCTTACTGTTTTATTTTTTTATCTTTTGCTCACTTTTCCTTGAGTATGCTTGTTCTTTTAGAGTTTGTTACCTATATGTTTACATCCAGAAAAATAGATACGTTGTAACTATACTTTTCACTATCTAATATTTTCTGTTGTGAGGAATCTCTCTTTTCTACTGAAAAAATTTGTTCTCTGGTAGAGGAGAATAAAAATAAAGTTAAAAAATGAATGAGTATTATGTAATTTTGCCACTCGTTTTGCTGGCTTGTTTGCTCTTCTGTTTCTAATATTAATAAATCTGGAAATAAGTTATTAAATTACTCTGTTCTGTATAATTATTGTAATTCATAATTTGTTGTTTAATCCTGAAAGGAACTGAAACATTTAGAGAAGTTACCTGAAGTTAAGAATATTGAATATGTTGAGAGACAGAGCCTTCTGTCGTTTCTTTTAGCACGCGATGGTTGGCAAGACTGTAAATGTAAACATTTTTTTAGTGTTTCTCTTTTTAGCTTTGGTAGATAGCTTATCATTTTTATTTGAGCATCTTTAGTTTTGAAAATGATACCTAGTAAGTTAAATAGCATGTTTTATCCTCTCTGACTTTTCTCGATTAAATGATACTCATAGGTATTTTAATTTTCTAATGAAAAGGTATTGAAGTTCAACTTTTACTTTCTTAAAGACCTAGGCGCTCTTCATGTTTTAGATTTCATATGTAAGGACTAATTTAGACCATACCTGATTTCATCAGTTGAGTGGTGGTGCATTTGAGTTCCCATCTTATTTTTAGCTGCCCCAATATTTGTAGCTTCTAGGAATGATAGCATAGGGGTGTTCTTTTAAAATTAAGTAATCCTTAATCTTTTTTTTTTCTTTGTTCTGGTAGCTTTAAAGAACATTGTCAAGGCCTCTAACAGTTGGTACCCTAAAGCTTTTCAACTGATGATAACTTATTCTAAGAATTAAGTAGTCTGGGATATAAACTGAAATCTGGGAGTCAGCCTTGACTTTTTCCCCTGTGATCCCTAATATCCAGTCAATTAGTAAAATTACTGGTTTGATTCTAACTATTTCTTCAATTGATTTCTTCTCCAACTGATCTTTCATCTTTCTCACCAGAGTGTCAGTAATTTATTTTAAAGTATAGATCTCATTAGGTTAAATTCCTGCTTCAATAGCTTTCCAATGCCTAAGAATGACGTTTTAATATTCTTTTTTTTTTTTTTTTTTGTAAATGTGTTTTTATTGACTTTAGAGGGAGAGGAAGGGGAGGGTGGGAGAGAGAGAGAGAGAGAGAGAGAGAGAGAGAGAGAGAGAGAGAGAGAGAGAGAGACATCTATATGAGAGAGAAACATAGATCAGCTGCCTCCTGCACATTCTCTACTGGGGATCCTGGAAACCTGGCCTCGTGCCCTGATGAGGAATCGAACTGTTGACCTTTTGGTGCACGAGACACTGCTCAACCAACTGAGCCACACCTTCCAGGAATGAAGTCTTAATTTTTTAACATGGCATCTCTGTGTCCTTCTTGATATAGCCCCTTCTCACCACTGACTCTCTCTCCACTGAAAGATTTGTGATTTACGATGGCAATTTGTAATAACTCCTACAACTTTTACCCTGGTATACCTCTTGCTCTTCCTTCTGTTTACAGTATTGTCACTTTTCTTTACTTGAATAACTTACCATCTTTAGTACTGAACTCAGGTTTCACCCCCTATAGGAAGTCTTGCCCTGATTCAATTAGTCCTCGTCTTTTGTGCCTCTAGTAACAATTTGTCCACATCTCTGGAACTTACCATATTATATTAGAACCATTTTATGACTCTCTTCTCACTAGACTGTTAATTGCTTTAAGCAAAGGCCATGTCTTATTCATTACTGTGTCTACACAGGTAACTGCTGTATAGTGGAGGCTCAATGAATATTTGTTGAACTGAGTTTAACTCATTGCTGTAACAGTAAAGTCTTAGTGAAGCTCCTGAATTAATGGTTCATAGATACCACTCAGCTGTGTCATATACAATTGGGGAACATTTTTAACATTTTGTTGATTTTTGAGCTTTACTTTGTAAAGAATTATGATTCAATAGATCTGGATTGGGGTCTGGGAATAGTATTTTTAAAAATCTCAGTTGATTCTGGTTTGTGAAACATCGTAGTGTATTAATGTATTATGTCATTGTATTTTATATTATAATTTATTGTTTAAGCTTATAAGTTACATCTAAAGAATGGATTTTTAAAGTCATTTTCTTTTTTTTTAACATAGGTATTGAAGTATCTTAACTTTAAGAGGCTCATTATTAACACTCAACTGAAAAAAGTCTTGATAGTAATAAGATTAATTGGTCTTCATTCAACAAATTTAATTATTTTGGTAATTTTTAATTGCTTTTCACTTTTTATTATAATTTTTCAAAATGATTTATAAGCATTGTACTTTGGTTTAAAATGAAACTAAATTGCACAAATCTTAAGTGTACAGCTCTGTGAATTTTTACATATGTATATACCCATGAAACCTACCCAGGTCAAGAGATAGAACATTTCTAACCCCTCTAAGGTTCCCTTATGTTCCTCTCCAGTTAAACACCCTTCCCACCACAAAATAACTGCTATTTTGACTTGGATGACCATCAGTTAGTCTTATGATTAAAACTACTAAAAATTATATAATATATATATATATATATATATATATATATATATGTATATATATATATTTTGGTGGATATGTTTACTCATTTTTGGGGGGTTTACACATGGATTTTCTGGATTAAGGACAGACTTGTGTTTAACTTCAGAAGGTAGTGCCAATTTATATTCTATGATAGCAATTCATAAAAAAAAATCAAAATTAAATTATTTGAAGCTTATGGTGAAATTTGAATATCCTGAAACTTTTTTCTTTTCTAAAGTATTTTATTTTGTCAAAAATATACAAAGAAAAGTCAACAAGTATTATGTTATAGTTGCCAGTAAGGTAATTTTGTTTTAGTCAAATACTTTTTTCTCTATGCTAGTAAGTAACTTTTTTCCCTCTTTCTCTCTCCGTAGGATTGTCTTTCCTGTGGGTTGGCAGGCAGTTGTAGGACTGCAAAATGGGTCTCCGGATTCACTTTGTTGTTGACCCACATGGTTGGTGCTGCATGGGTTTGATTGTCTTTGTCTGGTTATACAATATTGTTATAATTCCCAAAATTGTCCTCTTTCCTCACTATGAAGAAGGACATATTCCAGGCATATTAATAATAAGTAAGTTTCTAGGTCTTTATTTCTTTATATAATTAAAGATTTTCTTCATTGTGGATGTTTTTGGAATATAGTGCTACTATATCAATCTTTTAATATTAGTGCTATTAATACTAAGTTATTTACTGAATTATGGAAATTTTAAAAAACAATGTCCTTCATATACTGTTTTGCAGGGTTAGATAATTGGGTTAGATATCTAACTCTACAAAATCTATAAAGATAATTTTATTTAAAAAAAAGATACAATTGTGTTAATTTGTGTATTTTTAATATTTCTGTTATGTACTTACTGCAAATGTATAAAGAGTGTAAGTATGAAGATGGTATACATTAATGAGAAGTAAGATTTTTGTGATACAAATGTTCATTATGACACTTTGAACTTCTACATAATTACTTTCTGCTATAGTTCATTGGTGATGACTTGCTTATGATTAAATTTGAAATGACATATTTTACATGTACATGGCATTTACAGTTTCCATATGCAGTATGTCATTTTGACCTCACAAGAGCTGTGAGAAATATGGTTTCTGATATATAAATGATAAAATTGACCAGTGCCATGCCGTCAGCCCTGGAGTTAACACTTGAGCTAAATTTCCTATTACAGGTGCAGTGCCCTCTCCTCCACCTCACCCTCAAAAAATGCCTATTCTTTTATTCATTTAAAAGGTTGAATTTTGATGAATGAATTTTTTTTCTCTTACTGTTACTTTATCTAGTTTTTCATTTTAAGAAAGTTTCTAGATTCTTTATTTTCAAATGAAATATCTTAAATCTATTGAAAGGAACAATTGAACATCACTAATTCAAAGTAATTTTGAACATAGCCAGTTAAGAATTAATGAAAAAGTTTAATTGTAGGATAGGCTAAAGAATGCTGCTTTAATTTTTCCATATATAGTACATGTATTTAATGGGGAGCCCATTCATTTATGCCATTGCTTATTGGGAATTTCTATTAATAAAGAATATGATTTACAACAAGTTTATTAGTTATTATGCAAAGTAACATTTAAAAGTGGTATACTTAAGATAGTCCTCTTGGCAGTATTATTTGATGAATCAAGTAAATTAATCATTTAATTTTTCCATCTTTTGAAAATTATTTATCTGGATGGTATTAATTAAAATGTGCAGTTATACTTTAAATATGCTTGTTGATAAAAATGTGTCTAAGAGTAAGTGACTAATTTTCTTTCTTTCCCTTCCCTTTCCCTTTGCCCTTCTCCTACCCTTTTCCTTTCCTTTTCCCTTTCCTTCTAGTATTCTATGGCATTGCCATATTTTGTCTGGTTGCCTTAGTAAGGGCCTCAATAACTGATCCAGGAAGACTCCCTGAAAACCCTAAGATCCCACATGGAGGTATGGTACTCTTCAGATTTATCAGTTTTACTTTTCCAGAATTACTCTTCTTATCAATGTATTTATTGCCTTTAGTATGCATTAGTTATACATGACATCTATTACAGCTTTCACGTTTTTTCTCAGATGTTTCCTTTCTAGAGTTCTCTATTTAAAATTGCAAATCCCAGTTGACTCCTCATACCCCTCTCCTTGGCTCTCTCTTTCAGTTTGTGCATTGGTTTCTCTCTCCTCCCACCCTCGATCTGTATGACCTCGCTGAGGGTGAAGATTTGTTGTTTCGTTTTCCTCATTTGTTCAGTGCTGTATCCTCAGTGCCTGGAACAGTCTCTGTCATTTAGTAAATACTGGGTAAATATTTGTTGAGAGGTATATAATTATTTGAGAAATTAGTATTTTTACTTAATAATAAAATTTTTATGAAAAATTTCATGATTAAAAAAAAATTGGCAACTAGTTAAAAATTTTAAAAAATTGTTTTAAAATGAATACCAAGCAGATTAATATCTGTGGGCCTAATTGAATCATGAAACCACATTGTTACCTTTAGCTTATAGACAGTAGCAACAGAGGACACCATCTTGCTGACTATTTGGATATCTGCATTATATCTGGTCCCATTGACATTTGGCCTATTTTTCTTCACTAAGTTCAGAAGATTTCTGTCCAATAAAAAAGATATGTTCATTTATCATATTTTAATGTTTTCAAAGCCTCTTGATATCTATCTCATGTCATATAATCCTCAGGGTAATTGTATGAGGTAGGTAGCCTGTGTGACCAGAAGCATAGATTATGCTTTATAAGTCACATGGCAGAATATTACAGAAAGATTTGAGGCACAGATCCTTGTTCCACCAGCTTTTACTATGGCTTTAAATATGGATTAAAAAAAAAATCGTGACCTCCTGGTTCAAAGGTCAATGCTCAACCACTGAGCCAGGCTGTCTGAGCCCCAGAATTTGATTTTTACAAGCTTTTCAGCATGCAGATAAAATAGTCAAGTGAAATAATTAAATGCTATTTATATTATTCAAATTATTCACACATGTCTGAAATACAGAAATATTACTTTTGTCACTTTCAAATTTCATGAAATGATTTTATTCAATCTCTTAACTTTTTAAAATAGCTTTATTGAGTATAATTCATATGCAATATAATTTATCCACTTAAATTATACACTTTAGTGGCTTTTAGTATATTCACAGAGTTATGCAACTGTCACCACAATCAGTCTTAGAACATTTCATCATCAAGCTGTTTCTTAACTAGTAATTTTGACTTTACTGTTTTTTGTCATCACTAGAGCTACTTTTTGACATATGGTTAGAGAACAAAATCTTCCTTCTAAGTTTTAAAAAATATATCATGTTTTAAATTTGTCTAATATTGTCCCTTGAAATTTAACCCATACTGTTAATGCTGAGGGTCATGTATTCACTCATAGTTTTGCCTTTTTCCTCCCTCTTATATTGTTTTATTTTATTGTTATTTTTGTTAATCCTCACTTGAGGATATTTTTTCTATTGATATTTAGATAGAGTAGAAGGGGCGGGGAAGAGAGAGAGAGAAACATTGATGTGAGAGAAATACGTCGGTTGGTTGCCTCCTTCATGCACCCAACTGGGGCCAGGGATCAGACCTGCAATCCAGGTATGTGCCCTTGACCAGAAATAGAACCCATGACCCTTTGGTGTGTGGCTGGTGCTCTAACCTCTGGACACACCAACCAAGGCTTATATTGCTTTTTCTATTTTAAATTTTTATTTTTAATCCTCACATCAGGATATGCTTTTTTTATTGCTTTTTAGAAAGAGCAGAAGGGAGAAAGAGAGAGCGAGAACTATCGATATGAGAGAGAAACATCAATCAGTTGCCTCCCATAGGTGTCCCGACTGGGGATGGAACCCGAAACCCAGGCATGTGCCCTGACTGGGAATAGAACCCGCAACCTTTTGTTGTATTGGACAATGCTCCACCCAACTGAGCCACCTGGCCAGGGCTATAATGCTTTTTAAAGGTGATCTGTAGGAGACTTACTAACATTTATTTCCTACATTGGCAACCATTTCTGTCAGGAAACCACTATTAAGACCCAAACCTTGTATTCATTTTGGTAGTTTTAAATTATATTTTTCCCCAAAACATTATGTTGTGATTTGAAATGCAGTAATTGAGAGAAGGCCCCTTAACAATTCCAGTCTTTTAAGACTAAAACAGAAGGTGCTTCCTTCCTTTCCGAGGGACAAACAAAACAAAATAAAACTTTGTTTTATATTCATTCATGTATTTACAGCATTAATAAGGATCCATGTTAAACAGTGTTATGCTCACCTGGAAAACTGCTGAATATTCTATTGAGATCTTCCCATGGGACCTCCCCTAAAATCTTCACCCTTAAAGCCCTTAGAGGAGGACCCTGTTGCTCTTCCTCGGGAGCACGCCCTTGCCTTTCCCTTTCTCTGCCCTCTTCCCCCTCCCTGTCCCAGGCCCATTACCATTAGCTTCCTCACTTCCAAGCTCCAAGGGCCCTTCTAGGTAACTTGTTTCTTAAGTCCATTTCTTCTAGGAATTACCTTTCTACCTCTATGATTTACCAAATAAATGTTCTCTTACAAAAAAAAAAAAGTGATGCTGTTTACTTATATTAAAATCTCAGTCATTTGTGGAGTTTGTCTTTTTCTCTCTGATTAGTTTTAGGTTTTGATTTTTCTTCTTAAAAATATATTTGTGAGTTTTTAATTTATTCATAGTTATCATAAAATAGCAATTGGATTTTTCTCTCCCATAGGTTTTTATTTTATATTTTGAGATGGCTGGTACAAAGTATTGTAAGTAGTTATCAGACATCAGAATATATTGGCCACCAGGTCCCATTGGCACATGCATACACCTGAAGAAAGAAAGGGAGAAGACTAAGACATGAGTTACAGATATGTAGGTTGAAACTATTCTAATAACCTCCTAAACCCATCTGAAAATCTTTTCCAAATCCCCCCCATAAACTTTCCCCAATGAACTCGTTAATATGAGAAAATAAAATGGTTTGAGGGTTGGGAATGCAATCTCTGCTTCTCTAATGATATTATAGGATTGATTTTGATTTATTAATCCATGAAACCAGAACTCACCATTATTCCTTTTTTAGAGCCTTTAGATAACAAAATTTCTAGAAATTTGTTTAAATAAAATTCTGTTTTAATATAATAATTTGGTTGTATTTTAGAGTTTTATCATTGAATTTTACTTGTAGCAATATGTCCCAAACCCAAATACATTGTTTTCTATCCCTTAGTTTGACTAATAATAGTGTCCTTTTTTTTGTAGTATTTAAAATTAGAAACATACAAAATCAGACATCATAAAACAGAGTAACAACATTTATGTGAAATATTGGAGACTAGAGGAAAAATTTCTTAGACATATATATTGAAGACTTTCTATAAAATCTCTAAACAATTGTTGCTAAATTTCAACATTACTCATTGACCTTCATTAAATGGATTTTAATTTCTTTCTCTAGAAAGGGAGTTCTGGGAATTATGTAACAAGTGTAATTTGATGAGACCAAAGCGTTCCCACCACTGCAGCCGCTGCGGCCACTGTGTTAGGAGAATGGATCATCACTGTCCATGGTAAGAAATAAATAATTCACTTTTAGAAAAAACTAGTAAAACTAATTGTAGTACTTAGCAGGTTTAAACAAAAGTTACATGAAGGTGTTGTAGTTTAAAAACACCTTTTAATAAGCATTCATTTTTTATATGGTTCTATGAACTCCCAAAATCATTTTTTCCCCACAGAGATCCTATCTTTTCTAACAAGGAAATATTCTAGTAGAAAGCTAAGAATTAACATGCAGCCAAATATACAAAGGACTAAGGTGGTTATATTAAATGAGGCATGTATGTAAAACATTTTGTACAGTGTCTGAGACTTACAAAGTACTTAAATAGTAGCTCTTAATGTTTTTAACTGTAATAAACTGTATACATCCCATTGTTTATATTTCCCTTTCCATTTGTTTAAAGAATAATACATTTCAGATACCCTGACCTCATTCCTCTCCCTTTAAGCCTTTTTCAGTATTATGTGTTTTAGGTATTAACATTACAGACATACTGGATGTGTGTAAGTGGAAATCAGCTAATTCTGCTGAACAGCCAACATTTTTGGTCAATAGGGGGCTCTCTTGTAATATTTAAAGAAAATGTTTACTTGAAAAATAGAATTTTTAAAACAAATGCTGTGAGAATTCTGCATTGTATCTCATTTCAAAGCTGTCACAAAAATCTGTGAACAAGGTATTGTATTTAAATGTTTTTCTAGCGTGGGATAGCTGTATAAATATTTAAACTGGTGTAGTGTGGCACTCTATAAACGTATCTCTACATCTATGTTTATGTTTGTACATACATGCATGCATATATACAAAGTTAACTATATAGCAGGCTTGTTAAATTTATAACTGCTTATATCTAAAGTTGACTCGAGGGAAGAGTTTAGCTTTGTCTAGTAATGCTAATCAATTTAGCGTTTCCCTTACTTGTTGATAACTTATTTTGATAGCACAAGTTATTAGCAAGGTTTTAGTGGAAATTTAGCTTTTACTATAAACTGATTATTTAAGTAGATAAAAAGCACTTTTATTTATTTTATTTTTTTAAAAATATATTTTATTTCTTTTTTTACAGAGAGGAAGGGAGAGGGATAGAGAGTTAGAAACATTGATGAGAGAGAAACATCCATCACCTGTCTCCTGCACACCCCCTACTGGGGATGTGCCCACAACCAAGGTACATGCCCTTGACCAGAATTGAACCTGGGACCCTTGAGTCCGCAGGCTGACGCTCTATCCACTGAGCCAAACCGGTTAGGGCTAAAAAGCACTTTTAGATAAAAGCACTCTGTTACTATATATATTTAATCAATAAGATAGTATAGTTTGTAACACATAGTTGGTCTTTAAAAATGTGCCTAGAATTTATACAGGTTAATCCTCAAGTGTTTTCTATAATTCAGTGATCTCTTTATAATTATAATAATAATAGATTAATAAAAGCTAGGTAAACTGGTAAGTGGTAATCACACTGAAAAACTCAGTTTTATACACTTTTTAGAGCAATGTTTTTTATTAACTAAAAATATAATAAATGTTCATATACAGTTGGATATTGATACTTCCTTTTAAAAGACTGCAGTATAGTTTAAGCTTAAAAACATAAACAGTGAATAAGGAAATATTTTGGTACTATAGAGATTAGTGATTTATTTATTTATTTTTAAAGAATAAAGATTAACTCAGTGACAAAATAAAGTGCTGTTTAGCCTAAACTCAAAGATTGTGGTGAGTTCTCTGTTTCTAGGCCTCTTCCTTCCAATTTAGTCAACTTCATAGAATATTGGGAAGAAGAGTGGAAGAAGAAAGAGTTGGAAGATAGGAAAGGAGGGTAGACCAGGGGCCTGAATAGATTTAGGGATTTTCATGATTTAATTTCCTAATAGAATGTTGTTGAGATACTCAGAGTGAGGGAAACTATACAGTGTAAATTGGAAGAAAAGAGAATTTTTGTTATTTTCAGAAACGGCATTGTTCTAACTGCCTAAAGCTTTAGATTTGGAGGTCAATTCTCAAGTCACCATAAGATTTTCTCTGATCTGGATCTGATTACTTTTTCTATGTAGTATAATTGTTACCAAAAGAACTCTTATACCTATAAACTAAGAACCTTAGTGCTTCTTAAAGCTCTCTGGTTAAGAAAAATGCCAGTATCATAGCAGTTGTTCTCAAATTTAGGGGGACGGGAAGGATAGGACAAGGAAACGTCATCTTTCAAGCAGCCTCTGTTGAAGAGTGCATATATAAACACTTTGATAGCCCTGCTTGTAACAAAACACAAGACATTTATTAACAAAGAATGAGCTCTTAAGTCTAAGGAATGCCTCTGCAAGGTTTTCTGTTCAGTTCTATATCTGATTTTTAAAAATACTTTAACAACACACTTTTAAAACAATTTTAGTTAGGAATTGAACCTATTATATAGTTTTTTAAAGACAGTGCCAGTGCTCTGGCTGGTTTGGTTCAGTGGATAGAGCATTGGCCTGAGGACTGAAGGGTCCGGGTTCGATTCCTGTCAAGGGCACATGCCTGGGTTGCAGGCTCAATCCCAGTAGGGGGTGTGCAGGAGGCAGCCGATCAATGATTCTCATCATTGATGTTTCTATCTTTCTCTCCCTCTCCCTTCCACTCTCCAAAAATCAATAAAAACCTACACTAATAAAAGAGAAACATGGTAATTAGCGTACGACCGCTACCCTTCCCATTGGCTAATCAGCATATCCTTATGCAAATCAACTGCCAACTAAGATGGCGGTTAACTGCCAACAAAGCTGGCGGCTAATTTGCATATGGGAGGCGAAAGGGGAAGGACTGAAGAATGGTGATGGGCAACCCAGGCGGCAACCCCGGACCCCACTGGGGCCGGGGTTGCCGGCTGGCCTGCGAGGAGCGATGCCATGGAGATCGGAGGGCGGGAGGGCCCCAGGCGCAGGCCAGGCAGCAACCCCGGACCCCACTGGGGCTGGGGTTGCCGGCTGGCCTGCGAGGAGCGATGCCATGGAGATCGGAGGGTGGGAGGGCCCGGGCGCACACCCGACTGTGTGGTCTGAGTTTGCTGCTGCCTATAAACCGAGAAAAAGTTGTAAAATGAAGTACTAATCTCTAGGGTTTAGGTCAGACCCAGGAGTAGTGCCAGTCAGCCAGAAGTTGGCTCATGGCTGGCCAGTGCAGAGGTGGTGGCAGGAGCCTCTCCCACCTCCATGGCAGCACTAAGAATGTCTAACTAACAGTTAAGGCCTGATCCCTTGGTGGCCTAAGCCTTTAGTCGGACAGCCCCCGAGGGCTCCCTGGCTACCAGAAGGATGTCTGACTGCAAACTTAAGCCTGATCCCCCGGGGAGTGGGCCTAAGTCAACAGGTGGACATCCCCCAAGGGGTCCTGGACTGCAAATAGGCACAGGCCGGGCTGAGGGACGCCCCCCCCCCCCCCCCCCCACCGAGTGCACAAATTTTGTGCACCGGGCCTCTAGTGTATATATTAAAAAAAACCCCAACAAAAACTAAAAAACATTCTTCTAAAAAAACACACCACAAAACAGTGCCAGTATAATATATTGAAATAAAAACATTTGTACAGGGTAACTTATAGTTCTGAACTAGGGTTTTCTCCTGGAATTGTAAAATATTTTGAAAATTTGGGTACAATAAATTTTGAAACAATAAAACATTTAGCTTGCATTAGCTTTGAAATTTTTGGGATTATGACATTAATCATCTTTCTAGTTATGGTTCACTATTGTGTTGCTGGAATTGTAGCTCTAAGAATCTGTAAGTAGTTTTGGATATATGTCTATTTTTAGCAACCAAGGATAGCTTTTAAAAGTAAGAAGAATAGTGAATGCTTCACAGTTATGTCAGAGTGGTAGGATTAAGTTACTTTACTTTACATCATTCAATTGCTCTCGAAGCTAGAATGCTTCATAGAAGAGCACTGAATAGGAGAAGGTTCTTGTTTTCTTCATCGCTAACTGTACTTGCTTTGGCAAGTGTCTTAAGTTCTAACTGTACAGCTCTGGCAAGTGTAACTCCTTTGTTCCTGTTCTCACATCTGCTCTTCCTGCCTCACGGGGTGGTTCTGAGTTAAAGAAGGATCATATATATGGACTTCCTTTGTAAAGTACAAAGTGCTTTACAGATATTATATCTTTTCCTATGTACTGTTTGCTTTTAGGTTTGAGTGATGTTAGTCTGTCTCCATGAAGTTACCCATATAGGAAGTTCTTTTGTGTTTATTTTTACCAATTCTGAAATTAACATCTTATTAAAGTTTAATTTCTTTTTATTTTTTTTCTTCAGGATTAACAATTGTGTTGGTGAAGATAATCATTGGCTTTTTCTGCAATTGTGTTTCTACACTGAACTTCTTACTTGCTATGCACTGATGTTTTCTTTCTGCCACTATTATTACTTTCTTCCATTAAAAAAGCGTAACTTGGTAAGAAATGTTTATATTCACTAATGTTAGAGCAGCTATAGCATACAGTTATTAACATGTTTCCTTTATGTTCAGAAGATTGAAAACAAAAGCAATAAAAATAATGGATTTTAAGATATATTGGGATTGAGAAAGTAGACCCTAATCGGACATTACCTTTTAACCAGATCCATTTATGATTATTAGTGTTGAATGACTTTCTTTAACAAGCAATGTAGTAGATATTTTGATATACAGTATATGTTTTGGTTTAAAATATCTACAATAATGAGAAACACTTGTTTCTTTTCAGGAATAAAAATAGACTTTAATATTTTAAAGTTTTTCGAAGGAACTTTAAATTATTGAGAAAAAAACTTTTCCCCCTAACTTTGAACAATATATAATGTAATAATTATAAGAATTTGTAGGATGCTTCAAAAAGTTGTTATATATATCATTTGAGGAAAGACAGTACTTTTCTTGCTTTGTAGAGGAAATACAACAGATGTTAATAATACTTGCCCAAAATAGTGTCAGAGGTGGTAGTATTGGTAATAGCAGCAACTAAGAGTTTTAAGCCCTTGACTATATATATCGACACTATGCTATAGCTTGTCATTTTAGTTCTCACTCTAATACTCATAACCACACTTGAGGTGAGTACAATTTTTGCCCACTTTCATAGATGAGGAAGTAGACTAACAGACTTTTAATTAGTAGTTGTTAAAGGCACAAAGCTAAGAAGTGATTATTCAACTGGTTTTAGTTGGAGAGCTGGGATTTGAACCTGATTTTGTGTTTTCTGAATCTTACCTTGTGTGCTTTCTTATAGAGCTGGTTTTTGAGTCTCATATTGTATGTCATTTAGACTTTGTGTTTTTAAAATAATTGTGTGTGTGTGTGAGAGAGAGAGAGAGAGAGAATACACAGGTGTGCAAATGTGCATGTGAGGGAGAAAGGGGAGGAGAGAGGAAGAAAGAAAAATCTTGATAGGAAATTTTTCTCATTTATATTATTTAAATCTTTTATATTAAAATTATCAAGTTCAGTGGTAGTACACATAATTAAATTTTGGAATAAGGGAGAGAAGGTCTTTAAGTTCTATATATTTATATTTCTTGTACATATTTTATGTAATTAAAAGGACATTTGTTACTGTTTCTGGGCTGTGATTATGCTTATTAAATATAGATAATTGAGCAACTGAAATTATATACAAGTAACTGAAAAAAGTTCAGTATGGGAACTTTAAATATTGATATTTTCACACTAAGTATTTTGTGTATGCCAGTACTATATTTAGTTTTAGGAATATTTCATCTTATTTGTAGAATAATTTCTGACATGATTGGTACTGTATTTAGACTTTGTAAAACATTGTACATAGTTTCCCAAGAGTAACCTGTTTCAAATAATTGAGCCTAATAAGGAAAGCATTAAAATAAAATTGCCCAGTAAGATTAAGGTCATAATTTTTTAACAGTGAGAGAGAAAATTTATTACTGTTAATGAAAAGCTAATAGAAATTCTCTAGGAGGGAATGCATTGTATTATCTTGGAGGAATTGGCAAACTATGGGCCTTGGGTTAAATTAGACCCTCTACCTATTTTCTTAAAAAATTGTTTATTTTATTGATTTTAGAGAGAAAGGGAGAAGGGAGAGAAAGACAGAGAATGGTAGGTAGGGATGGAGAGAGTGAGAAACATTGATCAATTGCTTCCTGCATGCACCATGAACAGAATTAAACCCACAACCTGGTATGTACCCTGATCTGGAATCAACCCATGACCTTTTGATATACTGCACAATGCTCCAACCAACTTAGCTCACACTGGCCAGGGCAACTATTTGGATCTTTATACTGAGTTTGCCAAACCCTCATAGTAGAATGATCTTAGCTTTGTAAACAGATATACCTAGGATCAATGCCTGTCATTTCTTATTATATGTATAACCTTTGACACATCGTTTAATCTTTCTGAAATTGCAATGTTTTTTTCTGAAAAATGTAAATTATTATGAGATTAAATAAGATAACACATGTGAAAGTACCTTGTATATAATATACATTTAATTTATGTTACATTTGATTTTGGTGAAAGCTCTCAGAAGGAAGGGACAATTTATCTTTGGCTTATTTTTAGGCTTTTAAAAACATTACTGGGAAATTTACCATATACTAAAGAAATTCTAATACCAAATAAGAATAGAGTGGTAATACTCAATTGAAGGATTAGACATTTGAAATTACAAAATACAATTTTGTCTCCAAATGAAAGGTAGAAACTCTGGAAAAATTATTACTACCAATTTACATTTTTAATGGATGTTGATAGAAGACTAGCAGCATAGTAAAAGTTTATTAAGAGATTAAAAATCTAGGCAGAAACGATAAAATGAGTATAAGTTGGGTTTTGAAAATTCAAATCAGATCTTCCTTAAAGCAATCAATTATAGAAGCAATACAGGTGATTTTTAATTTTAAGAAATCATAAGAATGTTAACCAATAGGTTTATCAAATAGAAATCAAATAATTAGCTAGCTCATGTTGGTTGTAAATACACATCTTAAATAATAAGCAATAAATTATAAATAGTTCTAATTATAAATTGACAGAGATATTCTAGTAGTGTTGAGCAGGAATTGTTCTCTGGACCAAGTATCCTTATTGTATTAAGTAGGGTGCTTTCATAATTACCTTCATGTTAGACATAATGAAATTGAAACCCAAAGAAGTTATGTTATGACATTTCCAAAGTCATATTGAAGAATTTAGTATGTTTTAACCTTGTTTATGATATATTCTCTGAATCACGAAGTGATTCATATATTATCAAGTTAGATATATGGAGAACTTTACCATATGTTGCCCAATATAAGAAAAGACAATTTTGTTGGACTAAGTTAAATTCATAAAAATAGAATGTTTATTATTGTTTCTAAACTACTTTAGTTTACTAGTGCAAAGCTAAATTCTAGGACCAGAATTATTATATAATTAAGCCTGGAGACCATATTTTATAATTTATATATCCCCAAATTCCCAACGATCTGAAGCAAACCAAATGTTCAGAAGGCACTTAATAGTCATTGAAATAAATTCTAGTCATTTTATTGATTTAGATGTTGATAATTTGAAGCTATATTAGAATATCTGGATTGGATGGTTTGACTCTGGTATCATTATAAATTATGCCTCTTTATCTGTAGTAAAGATTCTTTCCTTAAAGCATTTTTTCTGTTATTAATTTGGGGTATAATATAAATGTAGAACTAAAAGACACAAGACATTATTTTTGTTTACATTTTATGTGCTATAATGCATATGTTATATGAAGTCAATTTTCATTAGAGTTATCCAAATATCAGTGCTTCTCCTAGTTCTTCATAAATATCTAACTTCTTTCTGGAAGTATGTTTTCTGCCTATTGGTGCAAACCTGCTGGACCACATTTCCCTAGTTTGGGTTCACCTGAAAATGTTTTTATTTCTATTTCATTTCTGAAGGGCTTATTTGCTTGAAGTAGAATTATAGCACGTGGAGTTACTTTTTGTTATTAAAGGTATTATCCCATTGTTTCATAGTTTCCGTTATTTCTATTGTAAAATTTGTTGTTAGTCTTATTGTTACTTCATTGAAATAATGTATCTTTTCTTTGGCTGCTTTTATGATTTATTTATTTATTTATTTATTTATTTATTTAAAGATATTTTATTGATTTTTTACAGAGAGGAAAGGAGAGAGATAGAGAGTTAGAAACATCAATGAGAGAGAAACATCGATCAGCTGCCTCCTGCACATCTCCTACTGGGGATGTGCCCACAACCCAGGTACATGCCCTTGACCGGAATCGAACCCAGGACCCTTCAGTCCGCAGGCCGACGCTCTATCCACCAAGCCAAACCGGTTTCGGCATTAATTATTTATTTAATTTCAACTTTACACTTGGAGTGCGGGAAACGAGTTAAGTCGGCTCGCGTGAATTGCGCGTACTCCGCGGGAGCCGTCTTTAACTCGGTTCATATAGATTTGCGATGGAGTGCGGGAAACGTGTAAACTCGGGCCGATTGTAACTGCGTATTACCAAATATTTGTTTGTAATCCACCCTTTTGGTGGATGGAACAAAACCAAAAGACAGAGCCATCTTATATTTTGGCGGGAAATTCACCCGCACTCCAAGTGTTTATTGAGGTATAATTGACCTACAAATGTAAATATTTAAATTGTACGTAATGGTGATTTGATATACATATACATTGTGAAAGGATTCCTTCATCCAGTTAAGACATCCAATTAATTAATTTGGTGAGACCACTTGAGTTCTGCTCTCTTAGCAAATTTTAATTTTACAATACAGTGTTATGAACTATGGTCACCATGTTTTACAGTAGATCCTCAGACCTTACTGTACTACCCTTTTAACAACCTCTCCCTGTTCCCTGCAGCCCCTGTGCCTACCACAGCCTCGTGGCCCACAGTTCCTTTCAAGGTGCACGAATTCATGCATTGGGCCCCTAGTATTTAATATAATCCATGGAATAGCTTTTCATTTGTTAGTATCTTCATTTTTTTTCATCAATATCTTATAGGTTTCACTGTACTGATCTATCACCTTCTAGGTAAACTTATTCCTAAGTAGTTTATTCCTTTTGATTTATTTGAAAACAGGGTTGTTGTCTTAATATTTCTCATAGTTATTAGTGCATAGAAATGCAACTGATATTTGTGTATTTATTCTGTCTTCTGTAACTTTACTGAATTTGTTTACTAGTGCTAACAATCTTTTGGTAGAATCTTCGTTTTTTCCTATACAATATGTCATCTATAAATAGAAATAATTTTATTTTTTCCTTTCTAATATAGAGGTCTTTTATTTTTTTTCTTGCCTAATTGCTTTGACTTCCAATACTATGTTGAATAAAAGTGGTGAAAGTGGGCACCCTTGTCTTTTCCTGATTTTAGAAAAAAAAGCTTTTGGCCTTTCAACCATTAAGTATGAGGCTTCTGTGAGCTTGTCATATCTAACCTTTATTATGTTGAAGTATGTTCCTGGTATACCCAGTTTTTTGAGAGTTTTGTCATAAATGGATGTTGAATTTCATTAAGTGCTATTTTTGCATCTGTTGAAGTGATTCTATGATTTTTGTCTTCCATTTTGTGAATGTAGTAAATCACATTGCTTGGTTTGCAGATGTTAAAGCATCTTTGCGTCTTTGGAATTAAATCCCACTTGATCATGGTATATGATTCTTTTAATGTGTTGTTGAATGTGGCTTGCTCATATATTTTAGATTTTTGCCTCTCTGTTCATCAGGAATGTTGGCTCTATTTTTCTTCTGTTATGTAGGTTTGGTATTAGGTAAATACTGGCCTTATAACATGATTATGGAAGTATTTCCTCTTTAATTTTTTTGAAAAGTTTAGTGAGGATTGGTGTTAATTCTTCTTTAAATGTTTGGCAGAATTGACCAATAAAGCCATCTGGTCCTATACTTTTTTTGGGGGGGAGGTTTTTGGTAATTGATTCAGTCTCCTTAGTAATTTGGTCTGTTTAAATTTGCTGTTTCTTTATGATTTGGTCTTGATGGCTTTCATGTTTCTAGGAATTTATTCATTTCTTCTGTCCAACTTATTGGTATGTAATTTTCATGGTAGTCTTTTATGATCCTTTATATTTGTATGGTATCATTTGTAATGTCTCCTTTTCATTTTTTATTTTATTTATTTGAGTTCTCTTTTTTTTGAGTGAGTATAGCTAAATGTTTGTCTATTTTGTTTATCTTTTCAAAAAACCAGCTTTTAGTTTCCTTTATTTCTCATCTTTTAAGTCTCTATTTTATTTACTTCTGCTCTTAGTCATTTCTTTCTAACTTTTGGCTTGGTTCTTTTTTTTCTAGTTTACTCCTTTTTTTTTGGACAAGCAATAGGAGAAAGTTCATCTTGATTCAGTCAGCAGTGTATATATAACCACCACTTCTAAAGCTAAATAACAACATTGGTCTTAATACCGCAGTTCTTTTGATGATGACATTTATTGCATTTATTGAGATTTTTTAAGGAATTATGCTTATTGGGTTTTGTTTTCGTGAAAGACTCGTTTCAGTTTGCCTTTTCTCCTATAACATAGTCCTTCAGGACTCTCAGCTAAAAAACTTAGGTGCTTAGTGTAGGTTGTGCCTTCTTATTTTCCCAGCTCTGTGATAGTGCAGAGAGAGCTCTGAGCCTCCATTTTTACTCAATCTTTCATAAGTACCGCTTATGAATTGCCAAGTACTTTAAGGTAATAAAGCAGTGCAGAATGTATGAATCACCTTAATACATTTTTACTCTCTCTGGGATCTTGGCCCTTTAAGGCCTAGTTAGTTTGGCTATTTTCCAGTGTCTTCAGTCAAGCAGTTTATTTTTCAATAGATTTTATCTGGCTTTTAGTACTGTTCTTATTGGGAGGGTTAGTCTCCTACAATCTCTTCCCTCATAGGTGTCATTGGCACTAGCGTTTTGTTTAAACGTTTCTTCCCAAGAGATTCTAATCAGTGCTGCCTAACTTTACAACTCCGGGAGGCAACACTCAGTCAGAGTCTGTAAATAGTACCCTGGGGAGTGGTGCGGAGCAGTATGCTCTGGCCATCAGGGTTGAGAACTGTTGTGCTGTAGGGAATGAGGCTTGTGATGGACTTTATAGTATAGGCAGAGATTAACCAGATGGAGACATGAAGGAAGTTGTTGCTGGATAAGGGAACAATAAAAGGCTTGAGACAATAATTGGAATAACTGGTTTTAAGATCAGATCTGTTCTATAATACTGTAGCATATATTTCTAAGACTAAACAATAGAACATTGTGTTTATAGTAGCAGTTCTTTTGAGGATGGCATTTATTGTATTTATATAAAGGTAGCAAAAAAATTATCAGTAATTTCAGTACAAACATCACCATTAACATTTTTAAAAATAAATTTTTAGCTCTAGCCATTTTGGCTCAGTGGATAGAGAGTCGGCCTGTGGACCAAAGAGTCCTGGGTTCGATTCCAGTCAAGGGCACGTACCTTGGTTGCAGGCTCCTCCCCTGCCTAGGCCCTGGTCAGGGCTTGTGCAGGAGGCAGCCAGTTGATGTGTTTCTCTCACATCGATGTTTCTTTCTGTCTTTCCCTCTCTCTTCCACTCTCCCTAAAAATCGATGGAAATATATCCTCGGGTGAGGATTAACAAACAAAAATAAAATACATTTTTATATTGGAATAGTCTTCAGACAATCCTGCCCCATACACTTTTTTCTGAGTCATTGCCTGTGTCTCTGTCATTTTTCTATGAAACGACCAAAATACTTTGCTTTGTTTGTAAAGTTGGCTTAGTGTTAGAAATCTTATTCATTCTCCTTGTTACTCTTTTCCTTATTTGGGATATGGCATAAAGATCCCCAGTGTCCCTAGCTATCTTTGGAGATTGTATTAGGGATCAGTGTGCATCTTTCTTGTGGCAGTAATAGTACAGTAAGAGCATGCCATAGACTTTGACCCTGTGTTTTTCTGTCAGCCAGGGGAAGGGAAAGCTTTGGTCTACATTTTTCTTTATACCCTTTCAGGTAGGTAGATGGCAGCATAGTATCTTTTGTAGCCCATCTCTAAATTCTAAACCAGAGTGCTTATTGTCTAGATGGGAAAAGAAAGTGTTAACTCAAATTTTACTTTTGTTTTAAGGTGAACATGTTTATTCATTAAACAAAAGAAAAAAATGAGTTGCCCTTTAACCTTTGTTGTAATGACACTTAACCTGTATTCAGTAGAAAATTGGTACATTCTGGTTAGGCTCATGGGAAAGAGAAAGTTGAAAGAAAGCAGGCTGTTCACAGGCTCTGGGAAAGGAGGGACTGGGACCCTTGATTTTCTTCTAGGTCTCTCTCAGCATTTTCTTTTCAGGGGAGTTCTTTCTATGCTGAATTGTTTTAATTGCTTTGCAACTGCCCCACTGTTTGTTTTTAGAGTAACTTAATGCTTTTTTAGATTTCTTCTTAATATGTACTTTTAAAATATCCACCTATCATGGATTTTTAAGGATATATATGTTTTTGCCATGTGAAATTTTGAGGAGATACTTTAGTATATCCTTTAATGATGGAAAGAGGTAGTAGCAGGTATTGAGATAAGGAATTTATTCATCATGAATCAATGCCCAAAATAAGGATTTATTTTTAAGCTGTGAATATTATATACATTCTGTCTTCTACTAAAAGAGGCCTACGAACCTAAGGAGAATTAGTATTACTATTTTCTTTATAAATAGTACCTTAAAAATATCTCAAAATTCTCAATAATAAGACAAAAATTCATTCATATGTACAAAAATTTCAGAAACTTAAGGTATAGGTATCTTTATAAATAAATGGGATAAATTAAATATTTTTTGTTAGAATCACAGACTTTAAAATCAATAAAGAGTATAAGCTTTGAGATAATTGGAAAAGTTTTTCAGATAATGTGTTAAATTAGTTTGACTATCGTTTGCATGTGTAATGCCAATATAATGTTAAATTTCACTTACAACCTCTCCTGAAATTTCACTTACAACCTCTCCTGAAACCTCTTGCTTAGTTATTGGGAGGAAAATCATTTTGAAGATTTCAGAAACCTGTCATTTGGAGAGTGATTTGGCATTTTCAACAAATAAAAGAGATGGATATTAAAGAAATGAATTTTCCTTGATCAAGGTCCATATTTGATTATTTTTCACATAGTTGTCTTAAGTGTTTATAAGCAAGTGCCTGGTCTCTTGATATATTTTTAAATTACAATAGTGTATTCCACTTTATTGCATGCTAATTGTTTCCCAAAACCAATTTAGAAATTTAAAGTTTTGTTTGTTTGTTTTTTAGTCCTCATCCGAGGATATTTTTCCTTTGATTTTTGAAGAGAGTGGAAGAGAGAGGAAAAGACAGAGAAATATTGATGTGAGAGAAACATATCAATTGGTTGCCTCTTGCATGAGCCCCAATCAGGGCCCAGGCCAGGGAGCAGCCTGCAACCCATGTATGTGCTCTTAACCAGAATCAAACCTGTGACCCTTCGGTCCGCAGGCTGACACTCTATCCACTGAGCCAAACTGGCTAAGGCTAAAGTTTTTCTTTTGTTTTGTTTTTTTTAAATGAGAGACTCATCAACCATGAGATTTTTGTTGTTATTAATCCTCAACTGAAGATATTTTTCCATTGATTTTTATTATTATTATATTTAGAGAGAGTGGAAGGGAGGGAGCAGGAAAGAGAGAAAAATATTGATGTGAGAGAGACACATCAATTAGTTGCCTCCTTTATGCACCCCCATCGGGCTGGGGAACAAACCCACAACCCAGGTACGTGCCCTTATTGGGAATTGAACTCTTGACCCTTCAGTGCACAGGGCCAGCGCTCCACCACTGAGCCACACTGGCCAGGGCAGAAATTTATAGCTTTTTAATTAAATGTGAAGGAAGGTATCACTATACTTAAAGAATATACTTTCTAAAATTCATTAATGTGTTGTTCTGTAACTATTTCACTAGTCATACATTTCAGAATTTTTACCTTATATTATTATGGATTTGTAAGCCTTTGAGGAGTGAAAAATGCTGACTTACTTAAAATATTCCTGAGGATAAGGAATAGGTTCCTTTTGTACATATAAGTGATTGAGATTCAAAGAGGTCCAATAATTTGTTTAATCAGAGGATTTTCACTGGGCAGAGGTGTTATTTAGGCCCATTTCTTTTTTTCTCTAAGTTACTGTTCTTTCAATTCTACCAAGTTGCTATTCCACTTTTTGCATTTTCTCCTGGGCAACTTTTTTACCTATATTATTGTAGCAATGCTCTTTTAAAAACAATTAGAAAATGCTCAAGCAGCACAAAATCTGCGCTTCAGAGAAAGCTCCTGATTGCCAAATTTATACTTTGCTGCTTTCATTTTTTATTGAGGTGACCAATCTACTACTTTATCTAATACAAAGGTAAACTTTACAAGATAAACATCTTATAAAGGCATTTTAGTAGGTTAAAAATATTGTTAAAATATGTACCTACTGGCAATCACATATTGTAGGCAATACTATCTTTCCACATGAGAAAAAGAGATTTTTAAAAAGAATTAATTGTGGCTGTTAATGTAGAGATTATGCAACTAACCATTTATGGCATACCACTTTAGTTCTAAAGTTACATCTTTTCAGTTGTTTTTAGATGAAATAGATTCAGATAATTTCTAATTGATTATCTTATACCTACTTTTATGTAAGGTCCAAAAACTAATATGCTAACTGCATTTAATGTTATAGGGAGAGTGACAGAAGGAGGAAGGAAGGGAGAGAATTTCAATAAAGGACATGCTGCCAATATTCAAAAGAGGAAAATAAATAATGTTTATTTAGCAGACCAGCCAGCTTTTCAGCTAGGAAGATACATTATTGTTATTCCAATGAGCTCATATCTAATAGTGTTGCTAGGGATTTGAAGTCAGATATCTAACCATGTCACAGAATTATTTGCCTAGTTTTTTGGCTAATAAAGAATAGAAATAGCTAGACCTGGTTGCAGATAGCTTGCATATTGATAAATCCCTTTATAATTTATTTTAATATTTTATATAATCAATCTTAATGTACACTGAATACTTCTGTTATTGTTATTTGTAAAAATATTTTAGGCTTTACTCAATATCCTTTGGGTGTTTTTTTTTCTTTCTTTTTTGGTATCTAAGGTCATTTATTCATCCTGGTCACCTTAGAATGGCTATGATTGCTGAAATACGTATTTAACATTTTGGATTTTTTACAAGAGTAGGCAAGAATAACCAAGAATAGTGTGGATTTAAGATGAATACGAAATGAAAGTTATATTTAACGCTAGTATGAAGTTAATTTGGCTTTTTGTTAATGTATCCTGAAATGCTAGTGAGATTGTCCCTTGGTAACATTTCACCCTCCCCCCCAACCCCCTTTTTTTTTTTTGGCTTGGAAGGAATAAGGTCAGATATATATTTATTTTATATTTGTAGGGGGAAAACAGTTTAAGAATACCCTGTTCAAACAATTGCCAATTCTGTGTTTCAATATATGTCTGTGCTTTTAGTGACGAATGGAACACAGAAACCTTATAATAAATGAAGGCATTGATCCCACTAAGCCCCCTATCACCATTGTTAATAAACATAGTGCTAAGAATTCTAGCCAGTGAAGTGAGGCAAGAGAAATAAAAAAGTGTAACTTCTGAAAGAAATAAAACTCTCATTACTCTTAGATGATATGATTATGAAAATGATTTATCCTTAGATCTTCTTGGATTTTTTAGAATGTTTAAGAAGTGTGACTACAAATCAGTATTTTAAAAAATTCTATTTCTGTGTGCTAACAAGCACTTCTTCAGAAAATGAAATTAATAGCAAGACCATTTATAATAGAATCAAGAAACAGGAAGTTCCTGAAATAATCCCAACAGAAAAAGTACAGGATCTCTAGGGGGAAATTGTGAAGCTTCATGGAGATATTGTTGTTTTTGTGTGCATGTCTGATTGTGTGTTAGAACTTGAAAATCTAATTTAAAAAATTCATGGAAATATAATTTATTTAGAATAACCAAGACATTCTTGAAAAAGAACAAGATGGGATGACTTGGTTTACTAGGTATGGAGTGTTATTACAAACCCATCGTAACTAAGATATATGTCATTTGTATAGGGATAAACAAACAAACCAAGAGAACAGAAGAAAGAGCCCACATCAGACTCATGCATGTATGGATGCTTGACCTGTGATCTCTGAGGGAAGGGCAGCTTTTTAAGTAATCTGACCTGGAACAACTGGGTTTCCACATAGTAAAGATAAATTGAGACCCCTATGTTTCACTGCTCAAAAGTGTAAACATCACCTTAGGTAGATTATTGGCCTAAATGTGAAAGGTAAAACTATAAAGTTTTCAAAGGCTGTAGAAGTTAATATAGGACAATGTCTTCATTACCTGCAGGTTGGGAAAGATTTCTTGAACAGGAAATAAAAAGCACTAGAGGAAAAGATTGATAAATTGGACTGTATTAAAGTGAGAAACTTGAGGTTATTAAAAGATGCCATAAAGACAGTGAAAAGGTAGACTCAGCATAGGAAAAGATATTTGCAATATGCAACTGTAACATTGTAGTATCCAAAATGTATGAAAAATGAATCAGTAACCTTTCCCTTTAGGGTAGGGATGAGGGAGAGTGATGAGGAAGGAATGCACAGAGGCAAGCCTCTATGTGGTTTCAAATGTTCTCATTCTTGAAACGGTGGCATCACTTTTCTCTAACCTGAACTTGTTTTATGCATTTATCTGAATAGAATCACATTTCTTAGCAAATGAGAAGAAATGAAAACAAATAGTTATTATGTTAGTTTGCTAGGGCTGTCAGAACAAAATACCAGAGACTGGGAGGCTTACACCACAGAAATTCATTTTCTCACAGTTCTGGAGGCTGGAAGTCCAAGATCAGGTTTGGTTTCTCTGGAGGCCTTTCTCCTTGGCTTGTAGATGGCCACCTGGTCGCTGTGTCCTCACATAGTCTTTCCTCTGTGCATGAGCATTCCTGGTGTCTCTGTTTCTAAATTTCCTCTTCTTGTAAGGACACCAGTCAGATTGGATTAGTGCTCCCCTTGAAGGCCTCGTTTTAACTTAGTCGCCACTTTAAAGGCCATGTCTCCAAATACAATGACATTCTGAATTGTGTTAGGAGAGACAATTCAGCCACAACACTGATTGTGTAGTCAAGATCTTGAATAGTAAATGGTTTTTTGTGATAAATTTTCCCAAGCCAATTTTTGGATTAAAAAAATCCTATATCGAACACCCCCCCCCCCCCCCCCCCCCCCCCACACACACACACAAGTAAGATGGAAGTAAAGGTGCTGTGCTCTGGAGAACTGTGCTAACAGACTCACACTGTGGCCATGTATGTGTAAATGTGGAACACAAAACAGCAATTTCAAATTAAATTAAAGTATCTTTTATAAGTACTCTCCAATATAAATGTATAACCAAATGAATAAATGATAGTATAAGCAGAAATTTTAGTCTCATCTTCATCCCTACACTTATAAATTCTGGTTGGCAAAATTTTTTTAACTCTTTTTCACTGGGAGAAGAAGGGATGCATTTTATTTGGGCATACATTGTATTTTTATTACAGTAAGCTCTATTGTAACACAGTTTTTGTATTCCTAAAATACACTCCACTGTGTAAGTCATGCAGTGAAAACCACAGGGCTTATGGGAAATTGGAGGCACAACACTCAAAAACGTTGTCAGTGACACTTAAAAGCGTAGGAACCTAATAGAAACAGCAGCATGGTTTTATACATGTTAAATACTTAAGAAATACATAAATACTATCATGAACATGGCACTTTACCTTAAAAGATACCCGAAGTTTTCTTGGAGAAGTGGGCATCAGAAAGGTTGCATTGTGTGAGTTGTTGTAGAGTGACGGGGAGAGGGTCACCTGAAATTGGAGGGTAAGTTGTAATAGCATGTAGATGAGTGTGGCTCATGATAAACTGAGGTAGCTGGTAAGTGACTGGAGGTATGTGTGTGTTTTGTGTATTCCTATATGGCTTGGTTTAGCTGGCTGCAGTTTTTTGCATTCATCTAGAGCAGTCAGTGATGGCGAACTTTTTGAGCTCGGCGTGTCAGCATTTTGAAAAACCCTAACTTAACTCTGGTGCCGTGTCACATATAGAAATTTTTTGATATTTGCAACCATAGTAAAACAAAGATTTATATTTTTGATATTTATTTTAAATATTTAAATGCCATTTAACAAAGAAAAATCAACCAAAAAAATGAGTTCGCGTGTCACCTCTGACACGTGTGTCATAGGTTCGCCATCACTGATCTAGGGTTTCTACAGGTAAAATCATGCATAAGCAAAGACAAAATGCTTGCTATGCTCAAATTATTGCTTAATCATGTTGGAACATATTTGTGTTTCCAAATAGCAGAACTTGTTAGATATAATTTTAAAGAAATCATTTGTTGTCCCATCTTGTTCTCTTTACATGTTTGTAAGGATTCTGCATAGGCTCTTTTTACTGAGCCTTTAAAATGACTGCCTAACATAATGCTACATACCACGTTAAGTGTCTTGGTGTATTTTGAGTTTTTCCAGGATAATGAATTGGGTGATTTGGGAGTGGAATCAGAGTTCTGCTGGAGTGTGGTGGGTGATCACTGTGATACACAGGAAAACATCAGTTCTTTGGTTTCAAGCAAGTGCATTATGTTCAATGGCCTCCTGGCTTTCATTATTGCTACCAGAATACCTTTAAACCATAACCTGAACCAATATTATAAAGTGTGTGGTTGGTTATGTTTGGGGGATCCTTCCCATTCATTTCTTGCTTTTATCCACTGTAGCCATTTTATATCAAAGTTTAGCAATAACAGGTTTCTGGGAGAAGTCTTATTCTTTCATTCTCTCTCACTCCTCTGGCATATTTGGTTGGTAACAGTGAGGGCACGTGAAATGCTACCCCTCATTTTCCTACCAGTTTTTTTTTTTTTTGGTAACTTTTAAGACCCTTACATTGATGCCCTGAACCAGAAAATCAACTTTCTTTCACAACATTTCCATTTCCCTTCCTGTCTAGGCATTTCTCTATGTTTCTGTAGTCCTCTGTGCATGCATCCCTCTTATAGTATACCAGAGGCCCGATGTATGAAATTCGTGCAAGAGTAGGGCTTCTTTCCCCTGGGTGCCAGCACTGGCTTCCCTCTGGCACCCGGGACCCGGGCTTCCCTCCAGCCACCCGCAGGCACCCGGGACCCGGGCTTCCCTCCAGCCACCTGCAGGCATCCGGGACCCAGGCTTCCCTCCGGCCGCCGGCAGGCACCCGGAATCCAGGCTTCCCTTGCAGCCCCGGCTTCGCCCGGAAGGTCCTCTGGAAGGACGTCCAGTCTAACTAGCACATTATGCTTTTATTATTATAGATCATATTGTGTTTTGCAAAGTTGGGCTCTCTCTCTGAATAAACTGCATATTTCTTGAGGGCGTGGACTATATTTTTATCATTTTTCTATATAGCGGAGTGTTTGCAATGCTGGTTAGGTGAGTAGATGGTTGAATGAATGAAGTGAGGCTGAAGAGAACTATCCATATGATCCTGTAATTTGCTTCCCCCCCATTTTGACTAAGTTACCTAATATAATCTCAGTTACTTGGTCACTTGATCTTAAGGGTTTTTGCAGTGCAATAGTAAAATTTACTTTTGTGGAACCAGTGATTCTATACCATCTGTTTTGTATTTTGGAGGTTTTTTGCTATAAATAATAAATAAGCATGGCTGATTAGCAACCTTTGGGTTGAGGCTTTTTGGCACAATAGAATAGTAAAATCCTATTTTTAATCTTGCTGCTTTGAAATTTAAAAATATATATTGATTAAATGAAATCATCTCCAAAGGGAAGAGTATTTCTTTTAAGATAATAAGGAGAGCCCAGGCCAGGTGGCTTAGTTGGTTGAAGCATCATCCTATAAACCAAAATGTTGTGGGTTCAATTCCCTGTTGGGGAACATGCCGGGTTGTTGGTTCGATCCCAGTCAGGTTGCATATGGGAGGCAACTGATCCATATTTCTCTCACATTAAGGTTTTTCTCTCTACCTGCCTGTCTCTATAAAATCAATAAAAACATAGCCTCGAGTGAGGATAAGTAAATAAATACATAGATAATAAGGGGGAAATGTTACGGCTCAATTCTTGATTATTATTGCAACTACATAAGTAACTTTTGAATTGTTTTTAAGACTTTCTTTTTCTTCTTATAGGACCTCTTTATAGTTAGACATGAATTGGCCATAATGAGACTAGCTGCCTTTATGGGCATTACTATGTTAGTTGGAATAACTGGACTCTTTTATACTCAACTAATTGGCATCATCACAGTAAGTATATTTTTAATGTAAAATACTGTATTTATGAACATATTCCCTAAGTATGAACTTAATTCTAAAATGTTACAGAGAGTTTAGAAATTAGAGGAGAAAATTACCCAGAGTCATTTATCCCCATTTTCAGAAGCCTGTGTAATTTTAAAGTAGTTATAATCAGTGTACAGAGTATACATACAATTTTTCATCCTGCCTTTAAAATTTAGCATAAACTATTTTTATATAGCTGTAGACTCCATAAGTAATCTCTCCCCTGTTGATCAGGGTCAGTGTGCAATTATTGTTTTCTATATTACAAAGAACACTACTTTGTGGAAATGGAGTTACTGATAGAAACATTTTATTAGTAATTAAATATTATTTTTGCATGTACATATTAGCTAAATGGGATTTAGCACAACAGAAAAGATAAAAAAGTGTGAGAAATATTGATAAGAACTTAAAAGTTTGACAATACATGGCATTGCAGAAGATGTAGGGTAAACACTTTCTCATATATTGGTTGGGGTGTAAATTGGTATATCCTTTTTGAAGAACAAATTATCAGTGTCTGAAAATTTAAAATGTACAGTCCTTTCTCTACACATCCTATAGAGACTATTTAATTATATGTAAATAAACATGTAATTTAAAAAAGATCTTCATTATTTTACTATATATAATGTATGTATTATATATGAAAACTTAAGTGATTATCAGAATGTATTCAATGAAAGAAATGTATAGTAAGAAAAAAACACATCAGAATTTACTATAAAGCAATAGTATTCAAGAAAGTATGGTACCGGCATAATGATAGACATATTGATAAATGAAATGGAATCAAGGATCTGAAGTATACACATATCCTTATGGACAATTATTTGCAGTAAGGGTGCCAAGACTGTTTAATGGGGGAAGGTAAAGTCTTTTCAAAGAAATGCTGCTGGGACAACTAGCTATCCACATGCAAAGGAGTAAAATTAGACCCTTACCTCACACCATGGACATACTAGTATATGAGCTCAAAATGGACCATATACCTAAATGTAAGATCTGAAATTATAAAAATTATAAAACTCATAGAAGAAAACATAGGAGCCGAGGCCAGTTTGGCTCAGTGGATAGAGCGTCGGCCTGGGGACTGGGGGGTCCCGGGTTCGATTCCGGTCGGGGGCGTGTGCCTGGGTTGCGGGCACATCCCCAGTGGGAGATGTGCAGGAGGCAGCTGATCGATGTTTCTCACTCATTGATGTTTCTAACTCTCTATCTCTCTCCCTTCCTCTCTGTGAAAAATCAATAAAATATATTTAAAAAAAAAAAAAGAAAACATAGGAGCAAGTCTTGGGTTAGGCAGTACTATCTTAAATATGACACCAAAAGTGCAAATGACCAAAGAAAAAAATTGATAAATTGGACTTACTCAAAACTTTTGTGATTCAAGGGACACTATTGAGAAAGTGGGGGTGTGTGTGAGAAAACAGCTCACAGAATGGGGGAATATTTGCAAATCATGTATCTGATAAGAGACTTGTATATAGAGTATATAAAGAACTCTTATAACTCAATCATAAAAAGACATTCTTATTAAAACATGGGATAAGGATCTACATGGGAATTTCTTCAAAGAATATATACAAATGGACAATAAATACATATAAAGATGCTCAACATCATTAGTCATAAAGGAAATGAAAGTCAAAACCATAATGAGGTTTTGACTATAATAAAAAGTACACTAACAAACGTTGGTGATTCATTATAAAGTGCTTATAGTGTAGTAATTCAGTCATAAAGTAATTCACAATTACAGTAATCACTCGATTTTGCAGACCTCGATTTAATGGACTTCAGATTTAACGGACTTAATTTCCAGTCTGTAGTTCATATGTGAAAATTAGCACCCTATTAATTTTAAAATGCTTTTAACCAAGATTTGCTTATAATTAAATTAACGGGTTTTCTTGTTTGATTGTTATTCGTTTACTGATATTTTTAACAACTTTTAGCGAATAAGATAAAATAATTAGAAATTACTTAAATTTAAAAATAGTGGATTTCTAATCAATTTCCAAGGTTAAAAGTCAACACAACCAGATGCTTCTGTGGACTAGACTGATCTTAAGCCCAATTTTAAAGGATTATCTTTGATTATTTTTAGACTTAATTTTAAACAGGATTTAAATACATGTGCTTATATATTTTTACTAAAATTAATATTGAAGTTAAAGTGTTTTCAAAGCAATCAACTTTAAAGCGTTCTTTATTTAGGGAACAGATTATTCTAATTTTTCCTTACGTAGACTGTTTAGTCTTTTTTTTCTGTTTCTGAATGAAATGGGTAGTGATGGCAGTTATTAGTGTAATTGATGTCAGAATTTCTTATTGAGCAGTAGTTCACACACAGCCAAGAATAGTGTCCATCTGACAACCACCAGTACTAATGGTGCTGGGTGATTGTGTCAGTCATGTTTCCAGTCACTGGGCTTGGAGAGAGTTAATCAAGAAGTGCAGTAACAGCTGGCCCAGCGCTTCTGGCGAGGTTCTGACAGTGAGCTATTGTACGTGTGACAGTGCTCTGACAGTTTCTCTGAATGTTGTATACAGGCATTTTTGTTTTCTGGGCACCGTGGAGTTTATGTAATAGATTAAGCTTTTGGTGGGGTCTCTGGGGCTTAGTGTTTTTCTCAGTTGTGGTGAGGTTTGTGGTAGGGTGGGGAAGATGTACTTACTTGCAGTTTTGGAAAAGGCTTTAAATTCTCAAAGAAAAAAATTGAGTTTTTGCTTTTGTCTCACAGGTACTATTGTTGGACTCTGCTTGAATTGCTAAAGGTAGCTTAAAGCAGAGCTTTTCCAGTTAAAAGGGGAAAATGTCTTTCCCCTACCCCGCCCCAGTACTGCCTCACGGTTACCTAAATAAATACAGAAAGAATTACAATGCAGGGGTAACTTAATTTTAACTTGGTTATATTATGCAATGAAAAGTATCTTATGTTCACAATGTTAAATTAGTTTAAATGAGATTATCTATTAAATAACATTCTCATTACCAGACAGTTAGTGGGTTTACCTGCCTTTTAATATATACCCAGAAATGTTGTTCTCAGATTATTAATCCTTATAGTTAAATTTTGCCAAGTATCCCACTGAGTCAATGTGGTGAATTAGCAGCATTCAGTACAATCTCTGTACAAATTATGTTTGGTTTACTCCAAACCAGCATTGCAAATATGGAAAACAATTTAAATCTATTTGTGTAATAGTGTAGGGGAATAGTGCATTTTAATTTTCTTAAAGCATTACTAATTGCTTGAGTGATTAAATAGATGTGTTTTTATTTGGTTAGGAGGCTAAACACTTATGAGTTTTCCTTTTATTTGCAATTGTCCACACATCGGATTTTAATCTGATTTTAAAACATTATAGGATTGGAGAAAACAGAAACTTATTTATAGTAACTTGTAGATCTTCTCTCTGTCATATTCCATCATTAGGTTAGTTACTCTCCATGTCCCAGCCAAAGGAGCACATTTGCTCATCTTACTTCTATTGATAACCAAAAATCCTACTGAAAGTAGAATTTTGTATTAAAAATGTAAGAATAGTAAACCTTATGTGTTGATCACAAACATAATTTTTCAGCTGTTTCCAGTGCTTAGTGTAAGGCTTATTTATACAATATATTAGTGTGTGTAATCACCCTCTCTGGAATCCTCTGTGTTTCTGTATAATTATTTCTTGTAAACTTGACTGATTTCACTAGCCTGTAAGCTCCTGATGCTAAGGACTGTGTCATAATAGTTACTTAGTAAATTTTTGATAGATGGATTAATGAGTAAATGAATCTTGGCTTATGTACTTAGTACTTGGTTTTCGACTAGGTTGCGGACGTTGGATTTTATTAGCGTAGTCACCCACAGTCCTGGTCATTTTAACTTTTATGATAAAAACCACGCTTTTATTAAAACAATTTTTATAAGTTGCATCCTGATATAATTGAGATATTGTATTTCCAAGCCTTTTTAGAAAGTGTTTAGTAGGCAATATGAAATAAGAATGACCACCATTTATTGAGGAGTTATTAAGAGCTCTAATGTATATTAATTCCTTTAGTCACTGTAAAAGACCTATGAGGTAAATATTATTATTCAAAAATTGAGATACAGACTTTTAGTAACTTCCCTAAGGTTTTATATAGCCCGAAAAGAAGTATGGGAATTATTTTGGAAAGAGATTTTCAGTGACTATATACATGTAAGATCTCCTGTCCTCTCACTTTAGTTCCGTGATAGATTAAATCCTTATGTGAATTTCAGATTTCTAGTAAACTATATAGCTGGCCCTCTGTTGGAGATGGATGCTTAAAGAACCATTTATTTCAAATGAGGAATAGCATGAGTTCTGGCTTCAAAGGAGGGGAAAGAGCTGATAGTATCAGGAAATGCTTTCTCTTTGCACTGCTGATATAAATTAAAATGAAGGAATCATGCTATTTCTGTCCATGTTCAGTTTGTTTAGTGCTGCAAACATATATTCAGTACTCACTTGGAACAATACATACTAGTAGATGCTATGGAAGATGCAAAGTTAAATGAGCTTTTTGCTATCCGTATGTGGATCACAGGTGCTAGAAAGCCAAGCAAAGGTTTACCTTAGAATTAGTAGAAGTTAGTAATAAATAAAACAGGTATACAATCTCTAGTTCTGAAAAACTTTTTTGAATAGTTCATTAGTTCAATTTAAATCCATAGAATCAGGTATGTACAACAGCGTTAGAAGCATAATAACAGCAAAGAGTGCAGGCGATGACTGAGGTAAGATTGAATTGTCTTCAGGGAGGCTTTCAGATAGAATGTTCTTACTTATTTCAAGTCTTCAGTTTGGCAGGTCTAGAAACTCCATTTTGAACATGTTCATAAGCTTTGCACAGTGGCAGTAGCATAGCTAATGAGGTTTATCCGAGGTGCAATTATTACTAATCGAAAATGTTTCCAGAGTTAATGAGGCCGAGAAGCAGTGATTCTTGCTTCCAGACTTAAAAGTGATAGTTATAGATATAAAGGAGATTGTCAGGTGTGTCAAAGGACTCTTTACATTCTTCTTCCCTGTGACAACATATATGGCAAGTTATTGGTGAGAATGAACTCAAAGCAGGATAAGTTAGTTGGATGGATTGTATCATCAAAGTATTTCAAGAGGACTAAATTCTCAGGTCTGTCAACCAGGAAACTTCTGGTGATAAATTCTTCCTCTTTGCCCCTCTCCCTCCCAACTTTTCTAGTGGGCAATGAATACCTTCCTCTTATTTTCTGCTAGGAACTCCCCCCCCCCCCCCCCCCCACACACACACACTTTAGATATAATCTTATTAGTTAGGACACCTTTTTTTTTTTTAATAATGATATTTTCTTAGGCTGAGTCTGAAAGATAATTTCTTAGGGTAAGGTCAGCCATCTGGAAAATTATGAAGTATTGATTGATTTAAATAAGGCCTACATTTCTGTAAGTCTTGCTATTTCTAGTTTATTATTATTATTTTATTTTTAGAAAATAAACTTTCAGTTTCTAAAAATAGGAAAGCATTCTCATATAGCTCTTAGATATGCAGGCTAAAGAAAGTCTTAGCTATTTGATCATTAGACCATAATCAAAAAATAAATATTTCTCTGGAAATAAGATATTCTGATTGTAGAGAGCACAAAATAAAAACTTGTTTCATATTATTCCTTGAAGAATGAATTTTTCTGGATAGCTGAATTTTACATATAACTAATAATTTATATTTATACTCCTCCTTAAAGATAGCAGTTATCTTATTTGTCATTTTCTGATGGCCACCAAAGGCATTGAATCTTTTATATTGAATGGAATTAGCTATGTGCACCAAAACCTATTTTAATTAGTCTTTGTGTGTGTTTCCCTATAATATTCCATATTTCTGTACATTATAAGCAGAAAAAAGTATCTCAGATCTAATTTGGCACTTGAAAATAGCTTACGGTTTTCCATGTTCCAGCCAGTAGTAACTTCTTCCTTTTTCTAGCTTGCTGTTTCTGTGGTGCTTATGACTATGATAGCATAATAAATTGTGCTGCTCTGAGTATGTGTGCAAATGTCAGTGCAAAAATTTTGTGACATGTTTAATTCACATACAAATTGTACTTTTTTCTTATAACATGAGTCTGGATAGCTGAGTTTCAGAGAGGTAAGCATTTGCTATTTCTAGAGGAAAAAATAGCCTTTATGTCTACCCTCACAAATTGTGTTCATAAAGTCCCGATAAACGTCCCGTCCTCTGATAGAATAACCATCTGTTTATGATGACTTAATAGGCAGTAGTCTACTATTTTCTTGAACCAGATTCTAGAAAGGTGTCAGAAGCACTTGAAAAGAAAAGCTTTTCCCATATGAAGTCTAAATCCAAAGTCTTTAACATTGATTCTTTTTTTTTTTTCTTAATATATTTTTGGAGGAAGAGAGAGGGAGAGAGAGATAGAAACATCAGTGATGAAAGAGAATCAGATTGGCTGCTTCCTCCATGCCCCGCATTGGGGATTGAGCTCACAACCTGGGCATGTGCCCTGACTGGGAATCCAACCGTGACCTCCTGGTTCATAGGTCGACACTCAACCTCTGAGCCATGTAGGCCGGCAAAGTTGATGCTTTTATAGCCACAAATAAGTTCCTCAAAGTTGTAATCAGGTTGTAAATTTCTACGTAGTAAAAATTTCCTGTAATATTACGCTGACCTTGTAATTGCTTTTGTATCCTGAAATAGTTTCCATTTTTCAAGTATTATCCACAACTGCAATTTTAGTCCATTTATATGTACCTTAACTAATAGCACTTGACTTCTGTCTTATCTTTTTGTATTTGTGCACAACTATCTCAATTGTTTTAGAACAACCTGTCACCCCTCAGTTCTAAGACACCATTAAAATTACTTGTCATTTTCTATACAGATGTGAAAACAGAGGCTCAGTTTTCCTTAAAGTCCCTAATCAATGCTGTCATGTATTTGCAGACTGTGTTTTCACAAAGTAAAACATTATTTTGAGGAAATTATGCAACAGAACCATGAAAGGTTCATTATAGGTAGAATTGTCATTGGATATCATGAATTTCAAAGCATAATAGGAAAACCAATTAATAGAGAGTACTAGTATGTAGCTAATCTGCAGTCTTGTCCCAAATTCCTAGGTAATCTGGAAATAAAATTCTGTTATTGGTTACTTAGACATCTTAAAAAAGATTATTTTTTTTCTGTATGTGGACTAACTGTAGTCATTCTACTGTTCATGTGTAAGAAATTAATATTATAGCTATTTATGTAACTTCTATAAAGTGTCTTTTAAATTGAAGGTGCTTTTTATTAGTTTCATTGGAGGAAAGTTTTACAACCAAAAAAATTCTTGGGATTGCAGTTGCGACCATAACTATTTGCCTGAATAGTACTGCTTAATAGCAGTACAGTCCACCTACCGTATGTAAGCAAGCTAGTAGAGGAGAAGAGGAGAATAACTTCTGGAACTTTCTGGTATATTTAAAAGAAGTTATTTTCTTTTATACTACCTTAAAGTATATTTAAAATGTAAATATCTAAACTAAGATTATGTACTTTATTTTGATTATTATTTAGATAATCAGTTTCTCAATCTAATGATAGATCTTCTGTTAACATGAGTTGAACCAGTATATATAGAAACTACCTTTTGTTTGTTGACTTGTTTTTCTTATATATTCGTTAGAGCCTTATATAAAACATATAATAAGAAATTGTATTATTATGAAGAGGCTGATTTTTCTGTTGAAAAAGGAAATTGTTTCTTCACCAAAGGACTCTGATGAGCTCACTTCACCTTCAGAGCACTGGGTGTTGTGGTATGGCAGGTGCAGGGGCCTTGAATCTGTGTCTTCTCAGAAGTCCAAGCCCAGCAGCACTCTTTGGCTCTCTGTGTATTAGTGCCTTTGTCATTTTGGGTATTTATTTTTTAATGCATATTCACTGGCAGTTGAATTAAAAGTAGTTACTGGACTTTTAAAAGAATTGTGAAGGAAGCAAGTATAATAAAAATATGACATAATGAAGCGAGACTCCTACAGTTTTTGTGAGGTTTTGTAATTGAATAGTATTTGTGGAGTGGGAGTACAATGTAATTTTTATTCTGTTTTTTTCCCCCAAGGAATTTCCAAGACATTTCAAGAAATGTCTATAGATAATTTAGAAATCGTATTACTCACATATAAACTGTTTAAATCTTCAGAATATTCTCTGGATATGATTTTAAAACATTAAAAATTAATATAGAATAAAGCCTTAATAACTTTGTTCTGAGTATTTTTCTTAATTTTTAATAGGATACAACATCTATTGAAAAGATGTCAAACTGTTGTGAAGAAATGTAAGTATAAAAGTGAAGTCTATAGAGTTCTTATTAAAAATGGAAACAACTGGCCACATTTGAAAAAAATGTATGCATGTAGTGGAAAGATAATAGAATGATAGTTTTTTCTTGGAGCCTTATCTAAGGCCTGAGCTAGGCAGGCATAACCCAGTCTTACATCTGGGGTCTTATAGCTATGCTAGTTTTCATACAAAATAAGTACTATCATTCTTGTTACTTGTCTCACTAAAGTAAGTTAAATTATTTGTCCTGAAAGTACATCAAAAGAGATTTGCTACTGTGTTGTTGACACACATACTGTTAATCCTGAGATTCTCCTCCGCTTCAAAAGTTGCCGTAGGTTGATTGACGACACAGATACAATATCTGCTCTCCAGAGTTAAAACTCAGCTGCATGCCATAATGAAAGAAAAGCTGTATTTGTGATGCTGGGACACAATTCATCAGAGTCCTGTAATGGATCCCCAGCCAACCTGTATTGTTTTAGCTGACTGAAGTGCACCATGGGAGTGCTGTCTTTCACTAATAATGCTGTCTTCTGTAGATCGAGGCCCCGAAAGCCATGGCAGCAGACCTTCTCAGAAGTTTTTGGCACTCGTTGGAAGATCCTGTGGTTTATTCCTTTCAGGCAGAGGCAACCACTGCGAGTTCCCTACCACTTTGCCAATCACGTCTAAACAGATGGATGGTGGGCACAGATGGGTCCTCCATGCTGGAAATGCGTTACAGGTTTTCTGATAATAGAACGATGACAGTCTTCAAGTCAATTAAAATCCACCCACCAATCTTAGGCATCATAATGTGCCCCAGGCTTCATTTTAATAGTGATCTTGATCCTGTTGTGGGACTAACACAAGATCTATATTTAAGTTTCAAAGCATGTTTACTTTCAAATTAGCTTTCCACGGGGATTTCTTAAAGTGCTTTTGTTATTAAACTCAAAAGGCAGTGATTGGGATGAAATAATTGTACATAATTTCTTTTAGCACTGACAATATTACAGATTTTAATTTATGGGAATTTTCAGATGTTTATTTAAAATTTTCACTCTTGAGCAGTACTAATCAAATCTGAATTTAATTCTTCAGCTTTTACAAAAGGTTTTACACCTTATATGTGAAATTTCTTTTTCAAGTACAGTTTAAAATATGTTAATACTTTTATATATGCTGCAAGATTTTTTAAAAATGCAGCATAGGATTGAACAACAAGAAAAGGGCAGTGTTTTCTTAGTAGCTTTCTAATGTTTTCTCTTCACCAAAAACAAAATGCCACTAAAATAAAGCACCAACTATCTACCTTATGTTAAAGGAAAGATGAAATGTTTTTCCATGTTAATTTTTCTGTTTCTTTTCCCTGTACTGTTGTAAGTATTGATTGTTGTTAATATATTTGTTCCGAGGAGAAAACTTTGACTAAGTGGGCATGTAATCCTATTTTACCCTAAGATTTTGGTGAGCAAATGGATAGAGAATTTGCAATGATTCCACAGATATCTTTTCTAGTGCAGTTATACCAGAATGTGTGTTTTTAAAATGCTAATATAACTAGAAAATATATAATGTACAGTATAAAGAGGAATATTGTGCTTTTGAAAAATATATATACTTTTTGCTTTTATTTACCTACTAGTAGATCTAAAATTACACAATGAAGATTTATATATAATAAATATTGGCCAACTATTCCTGAAACAAAACTATAGGAAATTACTAGTAAAAGTAAATAATTTTTGTGTACCTACAATCAATCAGCCAAATTGAATTTAAATTTTAATGGGCCAACTATAATTTGGATTGAAAGACCTTTTTTTGTAGCTAATGTTAGGAAATAGCCTTAAAATAAGAAAATATAATGATCTACATTTATCATTAGCCTTACACAAATTTAAATTGCTAACAGTGATGGTCTCTTAGAAAGCATAGAACATTTGTATAAAAAGAACTTTAGCATACTTAGAAAAAAATTCAGCTTTAAAATTTTCTCCATTAGAATACTGCAAAATCCATATATCTTTTTTGAAAATTTATGTACTCAACAGTCTTTCTCTTGAATCTTAGAGAAGATTGAAGGGGTCTACTGTTCTTGGAACATATCAGTAGTTTCCTTTTACTTAGCTTTAAAAGTAGGGAATCATACCTGAGAAATCATGAAACAGAAAGTTGCCATATCAGCCAGTTAACTATACTGTGGTTAGTTCTTGTAGAAACTATCTTCTAAAATAATAGAATTAGCTGTTCTCAGAAATATAAGTGCCATGTCTTACATGTTCTCATTATAATGCTTTATTATTTAAAAGTATAGAAGTGGCAGATGAAAATATGTATTGGTGCTGATAAAATGATTGTAAATTTAATATGAGAAATTTATTTGTAGAGCTTAATGAACCACAAAATTAGTATGTTCATGTCATGGAAATGGGTTGGGGTTTGTGCAAGCTAACATATTGACCAAATTTGGCCTGATGGGGGAACTGTTTTAAGGAAGTAATATATAGGTAATACAGATAGATATCAATTGATTGCTCTGTCTATAACTGGACCTTGAGAAAACAGTGAAGTGTGAAGTGAAGATCCCTTAAAGAGCGTTATATCCCTTAAAGGCACAGTTACACTTCATATAGGAGTACTAGTTACCTTGAAAGGTACCTGGGAGGTATTCAGAGCCAACTGCTGCCTCAGTAATGAGAACCAGAGGTGGTCCCTTTCCCACTCTAAGAGGGTTTTATTTTTCTTAGATTTACCATTCCTAGGGCACATTCTCTTTCCTCTTTATACCCTCGCTGATCCTATCCCTCTGTACCTGATTCCCCTGGTACTGGAATACAAACTAACACACTAGGCAAGGCAGATATTTATTTTGTTTGAATGATAGAAATGCTATGTATCAATATATTTATATAAGATTCTGTATTAATGTATATCTATATATACATGTGCTTTAATTTTCAGTGTTCTCAAATTAGCACGCCTAACTGTGGGTTTAGTCCTTGTTAGACAACTTGAGAAAAACCAGTGGGTAGTTTCCTAGGGAGTGCCTGAACTCTAGTGCTCTCTCTGCGCCCTCTTTTGGCTAATTGGTGTAATTATACTGGCTCTAGAGACTGGCCCACAAGTAAATTGTATGGCCAAATTCTGAACCTGTCAGAGGTACAGGCTTAGGGGAGTGTATGTGCAAGGCTGTTATAGTTTATGAAAATTAATGTGTTCCTGTTTATGATGACACATATAGTTCATACAAAATGATGACTAGTTTGCTTCATTTGTGTATGTTCATATATATATTTGCTGTCATTTACAAGTTTATATCAGATTAGGATAAACAAATGTAAACATTTCATGAATTTTTATTTTAAACCTTATTTTGGCAAATTAAGTCTTTAGAATTAGAAAAGTCATTACTTTAAAATTACCAATTTATTAGGAAACACAGAAATCTATTGTTACAGTGGTAAGCAAGTATCTAATGTGTTTTACTGAGTATCTAAAAAATACATGGTTTTTAATCTCAGTTTTGGAATGATTTTTTTTTTTTTTTTTTTGCTCATTCTGTTACACTAAAATAATAAGATTAGTAATTCTTTTTATTCTTTTTAAACTTTCCTACTCAGCGTTATTGGATGAAGTAGTTCCTTATAAACATTACATTTGAAGCAATATGTATTTTAAAGGATATTTTACTAATCAAAGTCCTTAATTGGACTTCTGGAGATGAGTTTTACGTAGATATTATATATTACACCTCTTGAACAATTATATTTGTTGTTGTTCTTTTCCTTAAACAAAAAATCTTTATGGGCTGAAGACTGTAAGCAGAAATTGACTGAGTTCATATTCCCCAAACAGTAGGCATTCAGTTAAAGTGCTTTTGGTACTTTGTAACCAAGACTTACAGTTTAAAAATACTAAGTTAATTGTTCCATTATAAAAAAAATACTATTTTGCTTAAGAGTTGTATTAAGAATATTTGTGGTTAACATGAGATAGCTATATTTAAATTTCTAGTTTATGTATTAATCTCCTTAACAGAAGAAAACAAAGTTTACTTTTAATAGTAATAATGGTAGAGAACATAGGCTACATAACATTCAGTAAAATGATGAAGTTAAAACTTCTGTGAGAATGAACATCAGTAAATTTTTGCTAATGTTTAGAGGTATTTTTCTCTAAGTATGGTAGCTAATTATAACTATACTTCATCAGGCTTTTTCAAGACACTTCTGTACAAGCAATTAGTTGAAGATACGTTTCAACCAAAAGGGCTTATTAATTCTGAAAGCTAACTATGAAGACTTAAGTTAGGACAACACTTCCAGCCAGGAAGTGTGAAGTAATTTAGATTATGGCCACACAGTCTTTTATGTGTTAGGTCATGGGCAGTTTGAGTGTTCTCACATGAATTGCTATAAAATCACAATGCGTCCAGCCCTGGTTTACAATGGCATTAATATTAACAAAGCTGCTAGTCTCTCTATATTTTTCTCTAGTCTCCAATGGCTTCCCTTATGCTTCGTGGAGAAATAGATCACCTAGCTCAAGTTTACTATACTTCAGCTACTTCATTCAATAAGTTTTTTACATGACTTCTAATATACATAGATCTACCTAGAATTTATTTGGTGAAGTTTATACTTAACAATCATTAAATAATTTACTAATAGATACAGGGATTGGATTTTTTACCCAATTCTGTTGCTTTAAAAAATATAAGTATTGGCAAATGTAGTTAATAATCATGTACATTTAGTATGTTCTACTTGTTAGTTTTTTTTATTTACTGAGTATTTATTGTTTTTACCACTTATAGAAATTATGCTAAGCCTTGAGAATATAAAAATATACAAAACATCCCTGCCCATATGGAGATTACAGTTTACATACTTTATGATATTATAGAAGTCAATTTTAAAAAAGGTGTTCTAATTAGAATGTTAATGTAGTTATAATATTACCCCTTATATAATTAAAGAGTTGGAAAGTATCAAGAAAAGCAAGAAATTAGTATCTTAAACCAGAGGAAATATTAAGGATGATTTTCAAAAACATAATTCTGAAAATAAAGTAGCACTGAAAAGGTATCAAAGATGGCATTAACAGATTTCCCCTATAGACATTTTTCATTAAAAAACTTTAGGCAAAATGTGTTTTTACCTAGTATTGGCTGGATTTTTGGCCATTCTCTCTGTACTTCCAGTGCAGACTGCAGCTTAGCACACAGAAGCATAAAATCCATGTCATCTAATAACGGACAGGTTATCCTATATTACACAAGATGTCCATCCCGGCAGTACTCCTTCTTCTATCTCTGACCGCATAAACGATTCCCAAATATGTCCCCACACATGCACTCAAAGCACGGCTCCACTCGACAGCCATCATTCAGCAACAGCCTCAGCATCACCTCATCGTTTAGGGCATGCTGAGTGGCAGGCACTGTATTCAGGACTTCTGTGCAATGGATATCAGTATTAGGAACAGCAAAATCCAGCGCAGTCCTCCTCTCATTGTCATAGCTCTTGGAAATGTGGTCAGCAAGCAGGTTATTGATGACAAAACCACTCCCAATGAGCAGTTCTAGGCACTGTGCTTTTGCCCATCTGCTGTTGAGTGAATTGGTGTTAGCCCACATTTCCAGATTGCATGCTTGGATGTTATTGGGATAAGATATTTCAGTGCAAGATAATGTTCCTCACAGGCAGCTCGGTGTAAAGGAAGATGTCCTTCTCTGTTAGGTACACGTTTGCTTCCTCCATATCCCGGCAGGAGAGAAATGCAGTCAGGATCGCCCCCTCCTGCTGCCTCAAACAGCAGTTATGTCCCATCATTCGCCAAAGCAGACACATCATCGTCTTTGAGGATTAGGTGTTCAGCACATCACAGAGACCGTACCCAGCAGTAGCACCTAATGGTGTGACTCCAAACTGTCTCAGGCAACATTGCCAGCAGAGCTATGAGGTCTTTTAAAAATATATATATGTACATATATTACATATATATATTTACTTCAGAGGGGAAAGGAGAGGAAGAGCAAGAGAGACATCAGTGATGAGAGAAAATCATTGATCAGCTGCCTCCTGCACACCCCCTACTGGGGATGGAGCTTGCAACATGGGTATGTGTCCCAACTGGGAATCCAACCGTGACCTCCTTGTTCATAGGTTGATGCTCAACCACTGAGCAATACCAGCCAGGCGTAGGTTTTCATAGCCTTGTTTGGCTGCCTCATGCATGGCCAACAGTTGTTGACACAGGGCTGGTCAAGGCTGGTGGTGTGTTTGAGCAGAGCAGACACCATGTTATAGGAGCCCTTGTTTACAACTTGAAGATTTTAAAAAGAACAGTTGACAGTAGGCTAACATGAATATCTCAGATGATATTAAACAAGTTACCAAATTTAACATCAAAAGAGATGTTAGCTATTCCCTTCTACAAGAGAACATTGTATTTTTCGTACCCCTTCCATTTCTTGTATCCAAATTTCTATTGAGGAGTGTAAGCATACAGGATAATACCTTCTCTTTAAGACCCCAATCTGAGCAGGTTCAAGAGTTGCATGAAAGATAGTACACATTGCTAAGATGTTGCATAGAATCTTTCTAAATTTTAATGTCTTCATTAACAAAATAAAAATAACATTCACTGTTGGATTGTATAAATTAAATAGTGTATGTAAAATGTTTCATATATACTAGGAGTGCAGTAAATTATTTCTGTTGTTAGTAAAAGTACCATTTCATCACTTCTAGGATCCTGGAACCACATGTGTAATTAAGATTTATCAAGTTCTTCCCCCTCTCAGAAGAGGTGTGGTGTTTTTTTCTTCTCATGCTCTTAATGGGAGCTTAGCAATAGGAATGCTTATAATCTAGGTAGGCCAGTTGTTCTAAACAGATGAAGCATATGACAGCTAACGTACTACCATTTCAGAGGTTTTCTAAACCAGCTGTCTCTTTCCCCCACTGCTTGTCGCTAGTGTCTGAAATTACACTGTTTAAAGTGTTTTCCCCCTTTAGATTAAGACCAGATTTTCCCAGCTTAGATATAACTATTTCTAAAAAAGGTAATGCATTTTCTCTTATCAAAAAGGGGGAAGAGGAGAGGACAAAGAGGGTAGGGAGGGAACTACTTACTAATATTACTAACCTATAAATTAACAAATGAATTAATGTGTTATTTCATGTTCCTATTTGTTGCCCTCTATTCTAAGAATCATCCTCTGAATTTATATATAAATTACAAATTTCATTATACTCTGAATTTAGCCATTCTCAACTGAATTTTAGAATATTCTGCAGTAGAATATGAGAAAGTAATAGAACCAACTTTCTTAAAGTATTTTGAACCGATGTTATTATTCTGTGTAGTATTTAACATTCTCTGCTGCTTATAGGATGATGATGGTTTAACTTCAAGAGAGTGACTGTTTCCTCAGACATCTCACTTCATTATCATTGTGCAGTTTTTAACAACAAAGTTTACTATATTTTCATCTGTTCTTTAGATGCTGTAATGTGCTCATTTGAAACAGAAGTAACAATGGTGTTTAAAATTATTAAGTCATTTGGTATTGCCAGTGTTTTCCCACTGCCATAATTTTTTTACTAGTATGTCCTTTTCCTCTAGTCCATCATAGAGGACATAGAGGACAAATGAGTAGTGAGTAGCCAAAATTGGAGGAAGAAAATAGGGGTACTTATGAAGATGGTGAGAAAGCCAGGCGGAGCATGGAAAATAGCATCCCAGCAACAGAGTAGACTGGATGGAGTTCTGTGGCATCAGAAACTCCCCCTGCTACAGTCATGTTAGCCTTCTCTCTCACTGTTAACCATTGTATTGTAAGAGTTAATGCATGTGAGCGTTTAGTTTGAGTTATCTTATCGAAGGAGTTTATATTGCTGATTCTCTTCAGCTGGTCAGATGCCTTTGAGAAGTTATTTTAAACAATAAAGTGTTAAGAATAATGTGAGAGGTGCAGCTATTTAATGCTGAGGAGACATGAATAGACTGCCCGGAAGTTTCATTGAAAAAACTGGGACCTTTTTCACAAGTCTCCTACTGCAAAGAAAGGATACTAAGTATTATAGTAAATTTTGTCACTAAAGTAAAAATCAAGAATTTATATATAAAGGATGATTTTTCACTTTAAAATTTGGGCGATTTGGCGTTCTTGATACCTTGAAGGTCTCCATACCTATTAGTATTGTGAATGCCTGGAACATGTAATGTAGTGCTTGCCACAGTGGTTCAACACTCTGATCTTTTTAGTATTGATATTTTATATACTAACAGTGATGGGGGCAAAATGGCAACAAAAAAGGTATGTTTCTATCTGTGGCTTTGCTTGCTTGTATGAGGAAATACAGGGTTTACTTGCACAGACTGTTAACTACAGGGAAAGGTTGTCTTCATATTGCAAGTTCTGTGTTCTTGCCAGTGTTCACTGGGTGACATTTTCACCTGCTGGTGCCTGAAGTTAGTGTTTTACAACCTCAACAACTCAAACATCCTGGTGCTACTCATTTAGCATTGAGTGACGTTTTTATTTCCTGTACCAAAGAGTTAATTTTCTTTTTGGTTGACTGAGAGTTCTCTTCTCACATCCTTGTGTTTATAAAGTAAAGTTTAATGTTACTAAGAACAATCTTGATGAACAGATCTTAGTTTTTACACACTGCTGCCTCAATTTCATTGGTTTTAAAGGTCTCTCATTTGAACTTTTTTTTACTTAGGCAGATTAGTATGGTTTTTTATTTTGTATTTTAATATAGGTTGACTACTGTAAAAGTTTAATAGGTTGAAGTTGCAAAAGATAATCAAAGCACTTTTCACAAGCTATTTTAGTTTTGTTTTATTTCTGCAGGAAAAAATGAGAAATAATAAGAAGTCTACCTTTATTTCTGTAACTGAACTATCTAGCTTATTGGGCCCTCTTAATGAATGCTGAAGCAAAATGATAAAGTGCAAAGGTAAGGGCCCTTTCTGATTACAGATGAAGAACTCTGCTTCTTGCTCTGTGTAATCCTTAATGCCATTAAAGAGTGATACTGTCATTTGTCTATTTTGCAAACAAGGTTAAAATTAAAGAACACTTTAAAAATATACACATACCAGGGTGTCCCAAAAATGTATACACACTTTGAATAATTATTAATTCCAATTGGTTAAATCTGAAAAAGAAAGAAAAATCAATTGAGCTGTCAGCTGTTAAGTGTGTATACATTTTTGGGGACACCATGAATATATAAACACTTCCAAAGAGGAAATGCAAATACACTTGATTAAGCAAAACTGTAATAGAAAATTGAACTTTACAAAAAAAAAGGTCGCTGTGCTGTTATTCACTTTACATAAAAAATTCAGAGTAAGAGTATTTTAAAAACTTAATTCTCCGTAATTCATTTTATAAAAAACCTTAGAAAAGTACTTATAATTGTCCAAATGTAATATTGCTATGTATACTATTCTGGTTTTCTATGTTTCCTAAAACTTTCAAAACATTCATTAGGGACCTTAAAACTGTGGCTGAAATTGTTAAAAATTCTGGCAAGAAGATAACAGTATGTACGTATTGGAAAAGTACACAGTCACATTTGAGAACGTTTTGTATCATTTTCACTCAACAAATATTCTCTCATTGAATGTAGATACAATATATGGTTTTGCAGTGAATTCTGAATGGGAAAAAGAATCAGGTCTGAAACGTATATGAAACATGACTTAGGATCATTTGAATGATATGTAAGAATATAGATATACATGTCATTAGCGGTAAAAGCAAAATTTGAAAGCAAAATGGGAAGAAGCAACAATATGTCTCTCTGTCAACAATATATTTCTTAGATTTTGTTGCCACAATATTAGTACTGAGTTATTCAGCTTGTTAATGCATTATTTAAATTAATGTGGCTGAATGCAGTTATTTATTCAAGTGATTGGGTAGTAGAGAGTTCACCGCTATCCTCTGCCTTCCAGAGATGAATATTAAAAAGACATTTCCACGGTAGCATAGGTACATTGAAGCAGAGCTGCTCGGTCTTGAGTTGCGGGTCTACGGGAGAACAGGGTAGGCTTTGGGAGGACTGAGCGCAGGTGATTGTGCTTGTATGAGCTTTATGTCCCTGGGATTAGCCTTTAAAAAAAAATCTAACTAGCAAGTTCAATGATTAGGCAAAATCTGTGATATTTTGAGACTTCCAAAATTGTCTATCAACCTCAAATTGTGTCTAATATTGTATATCCCTAAAATAAAGAACATTTATTTTAATAATGGTATGTTCCAAGTGCCATATAAAGATCCCATTTTTGTTTTTGTATTTATTTTTATTGTTGACAGCATTGCAGATGTTCCCCCTTTTTCCCCATGACCCCTTCTAGCCCGCCGCCACCCCCTGCCCAGGCCTTCACCACTCTATTGTCAGGGTCCATGGGTTATGCGTCTATCATACAAGCTCTTTGGTTAATCTCTTCCCACCCACCCCTCGCTTTGCTCTGAGATTCCACAGTCTGTTCCATGCTTCTGTGTCTCTGGATCTATTTTGTTCATCAGTTTATTTTTGTTCTTTAGATTCCACATATGAGTGAGATCATGTGATACTTGTCGTTCTCTAACTGTATAAAGATCCCATTTTTAAGTGATTCAGGCAGTTATTTCGTTCAGTGCATATGTTTACATCTGAGTGCTAATGCCACATCGTCTGTTTTACCTTGTCTGCTCCCCTAAGATTACTTAAAGTCTTCACTACCATTTCCAGTGCTGAAGGTAATGCTAATGGTAAATATGGAAAATAATTGAGAAGTAAGAGACTGGATTGAGAAGAGGGAGGGATAAAAGGGCAAGTGTAAGCCATGTGTCTGAGATATACTTGTTTAAATGAAGAGTCTACACTGGTTCTTAAAATGAAAAGCAAACTATGTACCTACCTTAAGAATAATGTTTTTGTTTAATTTATTTTAGTGATTTAGTTTTATTCTTGTAATAGTTCTATTTTTCTTTGAAGATTGTTTTTAATTTAAATTGTGGAATTTTTACTTCTCTTAAAACGTATTATGTAATGTATTTCTAGAAATCTTATTTTTAAATAAATATTTTTTAAAAACATAGGACTGTCTTTCCCCCACTTCTTTATTTATTAAAATCAAACCAAATTCTAGACTATAGCACCATCAGTATAATAGATCAATTTTTTAAAAATTTTCATACAGTTTGGATGACTTCAAAATTAGTAGCCTTAGGATATTGTTCTACTGTAATAAAAAATTCACTATGTGTTCAAGAAGAACTAGGTATACGTACTATGGTTGAAATTGACAAATGCAATATTCCACATTAGGCATATTTGTCTTAGAGATGACCCAGATGGATAGATTTAGTCACACAATTGAACATGTATTGAGCCAGACACTTTTGTATGGAAATATTTTTTCTTTGAGGAGTTATTTACATAAAATAAAAAGCATAGCGTTTTGGTGTATGTCTAGGTATTATTTTAGATCTAGGAATATTGAATTACTTTGCCTTTGGTCTAATGGAGTTATATTCTAAGAGTTTCTGGATAGCTTTTTATTGACAAATTTCTGTCTGAATTTAAAGTTGCTTTACTTGTACATGGGAGTTGTCACAGAGGAGTGTATATTAGTATAAATTGTCAAAAATATTACCTAAAAGGTCAAATCAGTATTATCTTAGAAACAGTGAAGGAATAAAAACTGAGGCTGATAGAGGCTTCATTTTTTAAAAAAAATTTTCTTGAATTTTTATTGCCAGAAAAGTAAAGTTGATAAATATTTTGGATTAGTACATTAAATGGCTTGGTAGAGTTGCATATAAAACTGTAAACTTTGTTGCATTGGTAAATAAAAGCAAATTGTTGCATTTTTGACAAACTTTCAAGGATTATACAACTTTAATCTTGTTCCTTTTCCAGTTTCATTTGCTCTGATTCTAAGCAGCATTTACAATAATTAGGCTCTCTTAATAATGATAAATTATGATTCTCAATCTTTTTGGTCTCAGGACTCCTTTACATTCATAGACATTATTGCGGGTCCCAAAGAGTTTTTCCTTACGTAGGTTATCTTGATCAGTATTGACTGTACTAGAAATTAAAACTGAGAAGTATTTTAAATGCTTATTAATTTATTTAAACATAATAACAAGCCCATTGCACATTAACAATGTATTTTTATTTAGAGACCCATGCTTTTACATTGTTTGCAGATCTCTAATATCTGCCTTTATAAAAGAAAGTTGGATTTGCCTACTGCTTCTGCATTCAGTCCGTTGCATTGGTATTGTGGTTGAACTCTCCAGAGAAATCCAGTCTCATGTAAAGACTGTACAGATGTTTCTTGACCTAACAACAGGGTTACATTCCAATAAACCCATCATATGTTGCAAATATTATGAATGAAAGTTCATCTAAGACACGTAAACTTCTGAACATCATAGCGTAGCCTGGCTGGTTTCTACTGAATGTACACTGTTTTCGCACCATCGCAAAATTTTAAGTTGGGGATCATCTGTAGTTAAAAGAGGAATATTTTCATAGTTTGTTCAAGTGACTGTGCACTTCTTCTGTGATACAAAACAAGAACTCAACATGTGATGTTTTCTTAAAGTTTAGTTACAATTTTGGACCAGAAACAATACGAAGAAACTTTTCATATTCTGTTATATTAAAATCTATTGGTCTCTTTTTTTACTTTGGAAAGTTCTCTTGACCCATACATTTTGTGGCATCATTCATTGGTCATTTGGGAAATATTGGAGTAATGCAGATCTTCCAAGTGTTGCCACATTTCACCCTATAACAAATTAAATTAGGTTAAGTTAAATTTAAAAAATTAATAGTGCCACTGATCTTGTCAGAAAAGTAGGTACTGGAAAGCTGTTAAGCTTGTAATGACATGTTACATTTTTCTCAATTCTGATTGTCACTTGAAGGTTTGAATTTTATTATTGGTAACCACATTCTGTCAATGGTTTCCCTTCAAGTGTTATATTCACTCATTTTTTAGAAAATATTTGCCATGTGAAAAACCATAGTTGGTCAGTTATTCTTTCAACTAAATGGGGTTCCATGAAAAACATGGCTACTTCAGCTCACAAATCACAGTTGCACTGGTACTTTTCCTCAGGAATAAACAAGCGTACTTTGGAATGCAGGTAAAACGCTTTGTGTACTGCCCATGTTGACAAACAAAATATTAAAAATATACTCAAAAATCAGGATTTAATAAAGCTAATCATACTGATTCACTAAGGGGATTACTGAAGACAATATCTGTATATTCCTGCTTTTGAAGCACTTAAAATATATAGCATCCTTAAAGATTAATATCTATTTAGCATTGTTAGAAACAGACAAAAACTAAAAATACAGGATAATATTATAATACTGCAAAATCATTTGAGAAGCCGCCAGATCCTGTAGAAGAACAAATGCATGCAAACGCTGCTCGAGGCTGACCAATTACCCATAGGAGCAGCAATTATATTAGCGTGCAAGGGCAATTGGAGGGAAAATTGGACCCTGTGGACATCCAGCTGAGCAAACAGGACTGAGGAAGGATAGAGGATGTGTGTTAGTTTGAAAAAAATACATCTAAGCTTGCTTAAAAAATATTTGTATCCGTCACAGCACATTCTTTGTCTGTCTTCTGGTTGCTCATGGTTTTCAAATTAGCCCCCTTCTCCAAACAAAAGAGCACCTCTGCTTTAAGACCAAACACCCAAATAGCAATGTGTTTTGCACATAAAAAGGCCAGAATAGTTCAGGAAATGGGAAACTTTGAGTACACATATCCACATATTCAGATGCTACTGTACATATACACATGTGTCACCAGTAGTAGTTTACCTGTGGCATGGTCTAGTTATGTATCCTTAATGCTGAAATTTATTATTATAACTAAAAGTGTTCCCTAGCTCTAACTTGTGATGATTTTTGAAAAAAACTTAATGATTAAGGATCTAATATGATGTGGAGATTTTATAGTTTCATATTGAACTATGGATGAGTAATCCTTGATGAATAAGTGATCACATCAAGTTATGAAATTTATTGTATAAATTGTACAGTAAGCTGTGTAGCTGTAAGCCAAATAACCCTCATTCTATTGGACAGGTTCACATTTAAATTGCAACTAGAAGTAACTGATGTCAAAGTTTTTTGGGTAGTCTACACTTGTTATGACTTGATGTTCTTGAGTGTTTGAAAGCATTTCAGGTATTCTCAACATGGAAAAGTACGCACAATATGGAAAATAATCCATGTGCGTGTTTTGGAAATAATTTCAATAATTTGAATGATGATGATATTCATACCCTTGTAGAATTTTCTCCTTTTCCCTCACTGAAGTTAACACAATTCTAAGTTTGGAATGTATCATCACATACATGTATTTATATTTTTATGTGTGTAAACATGAAAAATAGTTTGATCAATGTTTAAAATTTATATAAACCTCCTCCTAGCACTCCCTGCTTTCTTTCCTCTAGAGCACTTGCCATCTACAATAAAATGTGAAAAATCCCCATTCCCACTGTCCTTCACAAAGGTAGCTACTGGCAGTAATTTGGTATCTATTATTCCTCTTCTGAATATGACATGCGTGGTTGTTTGGTTTTCTAGGGAAACTAACTTCTGTGATTTGCATTTTTTAAAATAATATATTGTGGTGATCATCCCTATCAAGACATAATAGTCTACCCCATTATTTTTACCTTTTCTGTAGATTGTATCATCAGTCTCCTCTAATTTATTTAATCATGCCTCTATAATAAACATCAAATACTTTTTTTCCCTATTGATAACAATGCTGTAGTAAACACTCTTGTACAAAAATCTTTGTAGCCAATTGCTAGTATTTTGTAGGTGTATTCCTAGAAGTGAAATTGATAAGTCAAAGGATGCGGACATTTTAAATTTTGATGAAAAATAGCAAACTGTCTTCCAGAATTCTTTAATTTACACAGTCTCACTTGATCCTACTAATTTTTTAAATTTGTGCCAGTCTAATAGAGATGAGCATCTGTTCATTTTTCCCCCTCCAGATTCCTTGTTTATGTTGTTTGGGTCATTTACTTCTCTTTGTTCAATGTTACTAACTTTATATTTTCTGGATATATTTCTAAATTTTAGCTGTTTCTTATTTTTCTTTATGGTGATTGTTCTGGTAATCATCATATGTTATTTGCTGTGTAACAAATAACCCCAAACTTAGTGATATAAAACAACCAACCTTTTTCTTTAATGGTCACAGATTTTATGTGTCAGGGATTCAGAAAGGGCACAATGGTTTTTCTCAGCTAGAAATACATGAAGACTGCAAAGGTGGGAGAGTATTACTGGAGACTCACCAGCCAAAGCCTCATTTACTCACATGTTTGATGCTGGCTGTCAGCTGGGACCTCAGTTGGGGCTGTCATCAGGAGCACCTTCATGAGCCTTTCCGTATGTGTGCCTGTGTCCCAAGAGAGTGGCCCAAGAGAACCGGGCAGAACCTGTATCACCTTCCATGACTGGTCTCAGAAACCACAGCCTGCTTAGTCACAAGCCGGCCCAGATTCCGTGAAAGAGGATGTAGACTCCACATCATGAGAAGAGTGTCAAAGACAAATTTCACAAGAAAAGCATGTTGCAAGGGAGATGTTGTTGAGGACATCTATGGAAAATAAAATTCGTCACAACCATTATGTTTTATGGAAGAATTCAATGACCTTGAACTAAGACTTCTGGGTTTTATCTTGTTTAAAAAGGCCTTTCCTAAATCAAGATTATGTATTTTTCTTTACTTTTCAAAAAAATTTCAATCATTTTACTCTTTTGTACTTGTTGCTGAGTCCATTTGAAATTTATCTTTATAAACTTAGTCAATTTCAATGGTTTTGTATATTTCTGTACAATTTTATTTTTGTAATAAAGGTATACTGGGAGACTAACTTTAATTTTTTAGATGTACAAATATCACCAACACATTTAGATACACAAAATATCAACCAACACATTTTTTACATAGTTTATTTTGTCTCACATCTGATTTATAATGTCACTATGTTCTTGAAGTTATGTAATATGTATTTAATTTTTTTAAAATTATTTTTATTGATTTTAGAGAGAGGAAGGGAGAGGGATAGAGAGATAGAAACATCAATTGATTGGCTGCCTCCTGCATGCCCCCTCCTGGGGATCAAACCACAACCCAGGCATGTGCTTTGCCCGGAAATGGACCCATGACCTCCTGGTTCATGGGTCGACGCTTAACCACTGAGCAACACCAGCTGGGCATAATATGTGTTTAATTCTAATAATTATCGGTAACAATTTCAGAAGCATTTACCTATGTTTTTCTAATTGTAACCTGGTATTTTTTTATAACCTTCATTTATTTGAAATAAATGTTTCATATTGCTGTTCCCCATTCCCACTTATATGCACAGGTTTTAGAATTTTATATTATTATTTTAAGTCTTCCACTTAAAAGTCAACTGACCAGCTTTATCTCACTATAGATTAGGTTTGCCTTTTCCAGAACTCCACTTACATGGAATTATACAGTATGTCCTCTTTTCCCAACAGGCTTTTCTGCTCAGCATGTGTTTTGAGATTCATTCATGTTGTGAGTATCAATTTGTTTCCTTTTGTTGATGAGAGATAGTTTATGGTAGGAATTATCCTTAATTCTTATTGATTTCAATTCCTGAAATATTTGTTAAGGATTGGTATTATTTCTTTAATATTTAATAGATTTCACCAGTGAAACTAACTGGACCTGGGCTTTTCTTTGTAAGGTTCTCAATTATTTAATTTGTTGTTACAGCTCTATTCAGGTTTTCTAGTCTTAAATTTGGGGCATTTGTCTTTTTACATCCTTGGGTAAATTTATTCCTAGGTATTTTATCTTTTTTAATGCAGTTGTAAATGGGATTGTTTTCTTAGTTTCCCTTCCAATAGGTCATTATTGGTGTATAGAAATACAACCAATTTCTGGATATTTATTTTGTGTCCTGCTACTTTACTGAATCCTTTTATCCGTCCTAGTAGTTATTTGGTGGACTCTTTAGGGTTCTCTATATACACCATGATGTCATCTGCAAATAATGACAGTTTTACTTCTTTTCAGTTGTGATGCCTTTTATTCTTGTTTCCTTGCTGTGTCTAGGATTTCTAGTTCTATATTGGATAACAGTGGTGAGAGCAGACATCCCTGCCTCACTCCTGATCTTAAGGGAAATGCTTTTAGTATTTGCCTGTTGAGTATAATGTTTGGGTGGGTTAGTCATATGTGGACTTTTATGTTGTTGAAGTATGATTCCTCTATTCCCACTTTGCTGAGAGTGTTTATCATAAATGGATGCTGGATTGTATCATATACTTTTTCTGCATCTATTGATATGATCATGTGGATTTTTTTTAATCCTTCATTTTCTTTATGTGGTGTATCACATTTATTGATTACAGCCCCATAATAAATATCATTTGATCATGGTGTACAATCTTTTTAATATATTGTTGGATCCAGTTTGCCAATATTTTGTTGAGGTTTTTAGCATTTATGTTTATCAAGGATATTGGCCTATAATTTTCTTTCTTTGTGGTGTCTATCTGGTTTTGGAATTAGGATAATGCTGACATTGCAAAATGAGCTTGGGAGTCTCCCCATTTTGGTGGGGTGGCCTTATGCAGTGGGTGTACTGTGGGGCTCAGTGGTGCAGTCTCTCTGAACACCTGAGCTCGGTGCTCCAGGAATGTCCCTGTGAGCCCTTTTGTTGTCGTTGAGTCTTGGTTACTGTTGGCCCTCCCAAGGGTGGAATGACCGTCGGGCTGGCGGAATATGAGGATCTACCCTACCACAGGGTACAAGCTGCCCTGCGGGGATTGACCTCACAAGGAGGAATTCAGCCCAGTAGTGTCTGGTGCCTGCCAAGATGTCCCATTGGGTGTGCTGCTCCGCTCAGGTGAGTTATGGAGCAGGGTGGAGCTAATGTGGGTTAAGGGTAGGGATGGGGGACCCGGATATGGGGCAGGGCACAGGCAGGATGTGTCACTCCAGGCCCCTTCATCTCCTTCATTCCCAGCTCCTCCGCCTCCCTCGCTCCCTGAGATCTCAGCCCTGGGTCATGGCTCAAAGTGGACAAGGTGACCTCGGATGTAGAGAACTCCCCTCGACACCTTAAAATTGTGTTTACATTAGACTGAGAATCCCCACTTCTAGAGACCCATCCCAAATACTAAATAAAGATTTATGGACATAGATATTCGCTTCAGCAAGATGATGGGAGTGAAAAACTGGAAATGGCCCATGTTCCACAGCAGGGGCTTCGGAAATTCTGATGTGGGAGACAGGAGGAAGAGGACTGACTGGCAGTGTCCACCTCTAGGGAGATAAAGTTCTGGGAGGGCACATGCCTGGGAGTCCTTCCTGCCCAACATCCACAAGTGCACACACACACATACTCATGCAAACATGCACAGGCACCCACACATGGGCACAGAAACGCGGGTGCACACAAGTGCACATGCCAACACACGTGCACGCACACAGAAAGGATTGGAACAGTGAGCAGCCCTGTCAGGGTTCTCCATCCTGGAAGGACTTTGTTCTTTACTTGATTCTGACTTGCTTTAGAATTCATTATTGTACTATAATAAACCTTTGTTTTTCTTGTCATAAGTTCTTTAAAAATTAAAAACTAATGTATGTTACTCCATAGATGAGCAACAAGTGTATACATTGAACGTATGACTTTAATATTTCTAGAACTATCAAATTCATCAGTGCATTATAAGGAATGTAGACATCACCTCAAGGAGAAGAGATTTGCAAGTCCCACCCCAGAGGTGGCTTGGTGGGTATCTCTCAGGCTCTGCCTCTCTCATTCTGTTTGTCTCTGCCACAGGCAGACTCATTCTCCATATGCCATTCTGCCTGTTGACAACACATCTAGGGGGTATAACAGGTAGGATCCTGGATGCAGATAGGGGTCCACGTGTCTCACGTGAGAGGACCCATGAGGTCTTTATCTCCAGGTACATAGAGACCCCTGCACCCACTTTAGCAGCTGCTCAGCTTCCCTTGTCCGTGCGGACCAGGATTGGTGGATCCCATCCCCTCTCCATGGACATTAGTGTTTTTCCAATTCCCAGCTATTTCATCAATGCTGTGGTGGGTAGTCTGGAAAATAGATCTTTGAACAATTGTGCAAGAGTTTCTGTGGGGGAACCGCCTAGGGGGAGCCCTGCCAGTGCAGGTGTGCCCCTGTGGGACTTTGGCAGGTCCTGCTCACTGTTCTCCCAGAGGAGGGGCCTTCCCCTTCTCCCCAGGGCATCTGCTGGGGCCTCTGCTGCCTCACATTGTCCCCAGGGCGGGTCCCCACCAGCCCAGAAGCTGCCAGTCTGAAGGTGACAGTGCTCTCCCCCCAGTGTTGACCGTGGGTGTGTCCCCATCGGGGAGGGGGGCATCTCTGACATGTACTGGCGGGTGCCTGCCTCTCGGAAGTGCCTGTGTTTGCCCCGTGTCCCTTTAGAAACACCGACTTTCCAGCATTTTCTGCACCACAGGGATGTGACACCTCTCTCTGCCCTTGGGTTGGGAGGAATATTTCCCAGCCGGCCCTGATGCATTTTCCACAGGCTGCTCCCCCCTCAGGGCAGGTTCCAGAGAGCTTTCTTCAGCCAGGGGTGGTGGGTCCTCAGTTAGGTCAGGTGCTGCTGCACAGGCCGGCCCCAGCTCTAGAGCTGCAGCTGGAGGGGCTGCTGGAGGTGGCAGGACAACTGAGGTGACACCCCTCCAGGTCTGCCCCTGCATCAGGCTCCTGGGAATGGACAGCAAGTGTTAAAGCAGGAGTCCGCTCTGCCTCCTGGGCTGGTGCTGGAGTTTCGAGAGAAGAAAAGATCACCCATGTGCCTGCATGTCCATGTGCCCCCCAAAGACAGAACACAGCTAGAGCCCAGGAGCCAACACAGAACAACCCCTCCGCCCACAGTCCAGCAGGTGGGTGGTCTGAGGCCGGTCTTTGCTCCTGGCCAGGCTCTGGGGGTGCTCCCTCTGTGTATGGCACCATCCCTTCCTCATAAGCTCCTCTCCCTTCACCCCCACATGCACCTCCACCCCCCATCCCACCCCCACCTCCCTGACCTTCGCACCCTTGGGCTCTGCCTCCTGGGGCTCTAGGTCACCTGGCCTGGTTTGATTAACATGGGCACAGGCCTCCAGGTTGGAATCAGAAATCATGAGCTGCCTGGGGAAATGGCAGTTTTAGGGGAGGAGTCCCTCTTAGGTCATCCCCAGGCCCTGGTTCCCCAGACTTCCAGGTGGCCTCACTCACTTCAGCTGACCCCTGGTCAGCTGCTCTGACCCCCTCCGTGGTGTGGCTCACCGGCGCCTCACTGCTGGACATGGGCCACGGGTCTTCGTCGAGCTGCTCCTCCATGTCTTGCGTTGAGCTCTGCAATGGCAGTGACCAGCAGCTGGTTGGGAGTCCTTAAGCCCTGCCCAGCTTTAGTCACTGCTGCTTCTGACCACTAGCTCTGCTCCTGGATCAGGCCCAGCCATGTGTCTGCACAGACCTCCACCCAGAGGAAATGAGATTCACCTCCAGGACTTGGGATAGACCCATGGTAAGCACACCAGGCATCTGATCCCCCCTTATCCTGTTCCTTCTATACACACACACACACACACACACACACACACGGAAGGGACATAGGGCTGGTGAAGTGGGATCACAGTGGTGGCCTGGCCCAAACAAAACTGCCCCGGGCTCCCTGTATTACCTTTGGGTCATGGAAGCACATGGGTGATCTTTTCTTCTCTCGCAACTCCAGCACCAGCCCAGGAGGCAGAGCAGACTGCTGCTTTAACACTTGCTGTTCATTCCCAGGAGCCTGATGCAGGGGCAGACCTGGAGGGGTGTCACCTCAGTTGTCCTGCCATGGAAGGGACCATAGGCCTCTGGGCTAAGTTTGGAACCTGTGGCGGCCAAGGCAGAACATACTCTCACTGCTGCCTTTTTTTGAGGCCCTGGCCTCAGGACACAAGCAGACAAGAAAACACAGAGTCCTCTCCAATGTCTCTGTCTGAGTGAGCTGGGTAGGGGATCTTATAGAATGTGGCTTCCTCGTTACCAGGGTTCCTGATGATTGGGGCCATCGTCAGGAAGTGAGGTCCTTGTTATTGTCTGAGGAGATGCCCGGTATGGGACCCAGGCAGTGACCTCATTTCTTTTTTTGTGAAGTTATTGGGGTAACATTGGTTTGCAAAACCACACAGGTTTCAAGTGTACAACTCACTAAAACATCTGCACACTGTATTGTGTGCCCATTGCCACAGGCAAAGTCTCTTTCCCATTTCCCATGCCTCTGCCCACCTCCATCTATCCCCACCCCCACCCCTTTCCCTCTGGCTATCTATTGTTTGTGTCTGTGTGTTATGTATACATGTTTTTTAATCCCTTTACCTTCTTTCATCCATTCCCCCCAACCTTATCCTTCTGACATTTGTCATTCTGTTCCATGTATCCATGCCTCTGTTTCTATTTTCATCACTTTGTTTTATTCATTAGATTCCACAGATAAGTGAGAGCATATGACATTGGTCTTCTCTGATGAGTTTATTTCAACTAGCATTATAGTCACCAGGTCCATCCATGCTGTCACAAAAGGTAAGATTTCCATTTTTAGAGCCCTGAAGTATTCCAGTGTGTAAATGTTCCATGGCTTTTATATCATTATCTACTGATGGTCACTTGGGCTGTTTCTAGATCTTGGCTATTGTAAATAATGCTGCTATGAACACAGGGGCACGTGTATTCTATTGAATTAGTACTTTGGGATTCTGAGGATATATTCCCAGAAGTGGGATCACTGGGTCAAAGGCAGTTCCATTTTTAATTTTTTGAGGAAACTCTATACTGCTTTTTATACTGGCTGTCCTAGTCTGCATTCCCACCAGCAGTGCACCAGGGTTCCCCTTTTGCCACATCTTCGCCACCAGCACTGGTTGTTTGTTGATTTATTGATTATGTTGATTTATTGATTATGTCAATTCTGGTAGGTGTGAGTGATATCTCATTGTGGTTTTAATTTGCATCTATCTGATTAGGGACATTGAGCATTTTTTCATATGTCTATTGGCCATCTATATGTCCTCTTTTTTCCATCTTTTTATCTTTATTTTTGAAAGTATTACATAAGTCCCCCTTTTTCTCCCATCAACCCCTTCCAGCCCTCCCCCCACCCCCCTCCACCATCCCAAGGCCTCATCACCCCACCGTCTTCATCCATGGGTTATGCTTATATGCATACAAAGTCTTTGGTTGATTACCTTCCACCCTCCCCCACCTTCTCTCCAAGTGTATGTTCTCTTTTGAGCAGAGCAGTGTTTGTTGAGGTCCTCTCCCCATTTTTCATTTGGGCTGTTTGTCTTCCTGATGTTGTTGTATTTTTTTTTATATTAACCCCTTATCAGATATATCATTGGCAAATATGTTCTCCCATTCAGTGGGTTCCCTTTTTATTTTGTTGATGGTTTCTTTTGCTGTGCAGAAGCTTTTTAGGTTGATGATCCCTGGGTGAGGTTGAGACTCCACACTCCTGGGCGGTGGCGGGGGGGGGGGGGGGGGCGGTGTGGAAAGGGGGATTTTTTTTTTTTTTTTAAATATATTTTATTGATTTTTTACAGAGAGGAAGGGAGAGAGACAGAGAGTCAGAAACATCGATGGGAGAGAAACATCAATCAGCTGCCTCCTGCACATCTCCTACTGGGGATGTGCCCGCAACCCAGGTACATGCCCTTGACCGGAATCGAACCCGGGACCCTTCAGTCCGCAGGCCGATGCTCTATCCACTGAGCCAAACCGGTTTCGGCAGGAAAGGGGGATTTTTGCAGCTGCTATCCCTCTGGCTCCTCAGCTGTGGCCGCACCTGGGTCCTAGGGCTGGCCCCATCCGAGTCTCCACCCTTCTTCCCAGTCTCTATGTGGCTGCTACTGTAAATCCTTGGTCTTTGGTGGTTAGTCGGGTTGATTGCTCCATAATATAGCTGTAAATCTGGGTTGGGGGCAGAAGCAGGTGCATGTAGCTTCTACCTACTCTGTAGCTCTCTTGGAATCCTGTATGTCCTCTTTTAAATACTTATGCATGGTTATAGTAGCTATGTTTTAAGCCATGTGTCTATTAATTTCCATTTCTGTCATTTTTACATTTATTTTTATTGACTAACTTTCTTCATCTTATGAAGTTACTTCTTTCTATGTCTGTGAAATTGTCCCATTACCCCTATTTTACAGGTGAGAATATTAAGGTTACTCGGCTATTAAATGGTGGAGCCAAAATTCAGACCTAAAGTCTGTATTTTTAACTGACAGTGCTCTTCTTTCCCCAGATTGTACAGTTGGCTCAGTCTTAGTGATGCTATTTAGAGTTGCCATCTTCGGGTGAATGTTCAGGGGTATCAATTGGAGACATTGCAGGGGAAGGGCCAGGGCTGTGAGAAGCCATTCTCAAGCAGAAGTCTCGTTTTCCCCTTGGGGGTCTTTTTAATTTTAGGATTCTGTGATTCAGACATAAATAATAAATATGGCCTAGTAGAGGTTAATAAAACACTCATTGACTTACTGCCAACTTTACTCTAGGTCCCAGTTTCTTTGGTTCTCTGAGGGAATAACTACCTCTTTGGAATTAATTTCCCCATGTGGCTTTGAATTAATTCCCTCAGGCCACAGAATTGTAATCTGGAAGAGTTCATTTGGCGAATGGCACCCAGCTTTTCTCGCCCTGGTTTGCCAAAGACACTGTGAAGCTTTGTTTGAACACAGGCAACAGTACCGGGCGGCAGATGTTTGTAAATACCATGTGTCTAATTGCTCAGGCACTTTGTAATATATTTTGCTCCTAAGCTGTGGGAAACATACCCTTTATCAGCTTTAAAACAGAGTGCAACTTTGGAGGGCCACTCTGTCAGTCTTTTTTCCTTGTGCATCGGTCCAGACAGATGGAGTTAACAAAAAGAAGAAAAAGGGGAAGCTGTTGGCAGTTACCCTCAACTTTGCCTCTTTGTAGAAATGAGTACCCTTTCCCATCCTGCTCCCCAGCCCCTAAAAACAAAAACAAAAACCCTTCCCACAAAAAAGCACTCACCATCAAGCTGAAAGGACAGTCAAGGAGACGGAGGGTCACATGGCGGCAGCCCTCCCTAGCAGCACATCTTACAGCATCTGAATTCTGGGCATGTCACAGGGACCTGGCATGGCCTTATGTCTGCCACAGGCACTCATGGGGGCTTTACAGGGGCACAATAAGAGCGCCCAGCCTGGCCTTTCAGTCTGTGCTCAGTAACTTCAGTCTTTCACACGCTGCAGAGCCCTGACAGTTGCGCCTGGGAGGACATGGCATGTGGCAATTGCATTGCCAGTCCCTGGTGAGGCCCACGAAAGGAAATGAGGCTCTAAAGAGCCACCTTCATTGATGTCTTGTAGCCCAGACTCGTTCTTTCCAAGAATCAGCATGCCACGCATTAGTACCATTCTGCTCCACCCTTAAAGAATTTCCAGTGGAGAGTTTGATTCGGTAGGTCTTTTTTTTTTTTTAATTGATTTCAGAGAAGAAGGGGGAGGGAGAGAGAGATAGAAACATCAATGATGAGAGAGAAGCATTGATCAGCTGCCTCCTGCATGCCCCCTACTGGGGATTGAGCCCCCAACCCAGGCATGTGCTCTCACCCGAAATCGAACCATGACCTCCTGGTTCATAGGTTGATGCTCAACCACTCAGCCATGCTGGCAGGCTACCACCCATCTATCTATCTAATCCTATCTAATAAAAAAGAAACATGGTAATTAGCCGTACATCCGCTACCCTTCCCATTGGCTAATCAGGGCGATATGCAAATTAACTGCCAGCCAGGATGGCGGCCGACAGCCATGCACTGAAGTGAACAGGAAGGCTTGCTTGCTCCAGTGACAGCGGACTCCAACGTTCCCCGCCTGACTTGCCGGCCTCTCAGCTGCAACTCTAAGCAACTATGTTGCAAATATAGAAGCTAAACAAAACCCCAGAAAACTGCGTTAGTCAGCCGGGCTTCAGCCAGCCGGACTGCAACATTGTATCAAATACAGAAGGTAAACAAAGGCCAGAAACCTGCTTTCAGCAGCCAAGGCCTCAGAGCTAAAGCTGGCCCAGAATAAAATAAAATAAAAAGAAAGAAAGGAGCAGTTGGGAGCTTCAGTCACCCGCCAGCCTGAAAACGGCCCTTAGCCCCTCAGCCAGACTGGCCAGGCACCCCAGTGGGGACCCCCACCCTGATCCAGGACACCCTTCAGGGCAAACCAGCTGGCCCCCACCCGTGCACCAGGCCTCTATTTTATATAGTAAAAGGGTAATATGCCTCCCAGCACCGGGATCAGCAGAGCCGCGAGGCCTCCCGGCACTGGGATCAGCGTGACGGGGCAGCGCTCAAACCCCTTGATCACCCTGCGGCTCTGTGTGTGACAGGGGGTGGGGCCACAACCTCCCTATCCGCCCTGCTCTGTTTGTGACAGGGGAAGGCGCCCCAACCCCCTGATCAGCCCTGCTCTGTGCCTGATAGGGGGGAGCTCCCCAACCCCCTGATCGCCCTGCGGCTCTGTGTGTGACAGGGTGCAGCTCCTTAACCCCCTGATCGGCCCTGCTCTGTGTGTGATAGAGGGCGGTGCCCCAACCCCCTGATCTGCCCTGCTCTGAGTGTGACAGGGGGCGGTGCCCCAACTCCCCTATCGGCCCTACTCTATGCGTGACGGGGGAGCTCCCCAACCCCCTGATCGGCCCTGCTCTGTGGGTGACAGGGGGCGGCGCCCCAACCACCTGATTGGCCCTGCTCTGTGCGTGACAGGGGGTGGTGTGGCAACCTCCCCATTGACCCTGCCTTGAGTGTGACAGGGGGCAGCGCCCCAATTCCCCAATTGGCCCTGCTCTGAGCCCGACCAGGGGCTGCACCTAGGGATTGGGCCTGCCCTCTGCCACCCGGGAGCAGGCCTAAGCCAGCACGTCGTTATCTCCCGAGGGGTCCCAGACTTTGAGAGGGCACAAGTGAGGCTGAGGGACAACACCCCCTGCCCCCACCAGTGCACTAATTTTTGTGCACCGGGCCTCTAGTTTCTAAATAATATGCTTATGAGGCTCCTTATTTTTTCAAAGGTAAGTATTGTGTATTGACTCCTGTCTTATTGCCAAGAAGGAGAAAATTCTAGTGAAGAATGTATTTATGGCCCTAATGTATTTGTTGCGAAGTTGGTCACTCTGCCGCCCATCTCTTTGGTTGGATGCTGGTTCTGTTGCTGCCTGTCATAGTGGAGGTTTTTACTCAAAGGTCTTCTCTACCTTGGCACTTTATTCTTGTTTCAAGCTGCCTGGAACAATGTGTCTGCAAGGGGTTGGCCTGTGGCTGGAGGCTTCCCTCTGGGGGAATCAGGCAGGTATCTTGACATTTTATGGGCAACTCACAAAGGTCAATGTGTTTAAGTCTTTTGAGTTGGTCAGTTTTCCACAGAGGAGCCCTACTGTTACTGCTTTGGATGTATAAGTCTGGTTGCCAGCTTTCTCAGAGCCGAGTTGGGCCTGCGGCTGGGCGTTTCTCACCTTCTAGACTTCCCTTTGCTCCCTGTTCTCAGAATGGCGCCCCACCATGAGCAATGCCTGATCTTTCCAAAACTCCAGAGATCCTCAGACTCAGCCTCTTCAGGGTTAAACCTCCAGCTCCTGAGGGAGGGAGGTATTCACCTGGCTCGGTGGAGAGCGTGAGAAAATCCAAGGACCAGTGGCTTTTTGTCCATCCAACAAATCCTGTGTTCAGCTCCTCCCACCCCGCCTCCCAGCATCCAGCCCCTCGTTCCCGAGGCCTCTGGGTTCTGGGATGAGATGCACTTGGTTTCTTGGCTCCCCAGCACCTTCCGGCACAATCCTTTCCTGGTCTGCTAAGTTGGTCACTGTGTCTGCTTTCCATATCCTAATGTTTTGTTGGGATACTTTATCACCTGTCCTCTTCCTTCTCTTTGCCCTTGTAGGCTTATGCATCTTTATAAAGAATCCTCTTTGTATCTGTCACTGGGTTTTCATGAGGAAGCGGAGTAGAATGCACCTTCAATCCGCCTCTTTTAACATGGAGTCGTGAGTTACACCCTAAGGCAGCGGTTCTCAACCTGTGGGTCATGACCCCTTGGGGGTCGAACGACCCTTTCACAGGGGTTGCCTAAGACCATCAGAAAACACATATATAATTACATATTGTTTTTGTGATTAATCACTATACTTTAATTATGTTCAATTTGTAACAATGAAATCGGGGGTCACCACAACATGAGGAACCATATTAAAGGGTCGTGGCATTAGGAAGGTTGAGAACCACTGCTCTAAGGGGTAATTTGTGGGGGAACGAAAACGGCATTTTAGGTCGAGGAAATAGTCCAAACAGTAGATTTCAGAAAGGATCTTGTGTCGTGTTTGGGAAAGGGGGGCTGGAGTAAGGGATAAATGGGCAGGAGAGCGAAGGGAGGTAGGCAGGGCCCCCGTGGTGATAGATCGGTTGTAAAAATGGCCCCTTACTTCCCTCCCGCGATGCACAGGCCTTGCAGTGTGACTGCAGCCTCCTCCAGCAGAGGGCGGTCTGCTCCTCAGCCCTGGGCTCTGGCTGCGTGTGCTGGTGTCCGCAGCAGAGATGACGTGCAGTTCTGACTGAGCCACTCGGGGCCTTGCATCTCCCCCGCGCTGTTTGGAGCCTGCCCGGTGCCATGAGAACAAGCCCAGCTGGCCTTCTGGAGGATAAGAGGCCTGTGGCCCAGTCTTCCCTCTTGTCCCAGCCGACAGCCACTCGATCCCAGAAGCAGCCACCTGGCTGACTTGCAGGGACCACACATAAGGAGCTAAGGTGAGACCCTTCCTCAGCCAGACGCAGGGCCCTCCTCATGCCGGGCCGCGTGTCGGGACCACAGTGTGAGCCCGACACAGGCGGTTCAGTGGCAGGGAAGGTGCCATGGGAGTGAGCTCCCTCAGCCCAGGGGCTCCAGGCTTTAGGACAGTGATGGCGAACCTATGACACGCGTGTCAGAGGTGACACACGAACTCATTTTTTTGGGTTGATTTTTCTTTGTTAAATGGCATTTAAATATATAAAATATATATCAAAAATATAAATCTTTGTTTTACTATGGTTGCAAATATCAAAAAATTTCTATATGTGACACGGCACCAGAGTTAAGTTAGGGTTTTTCAAAATGCTGGCACACCAAGCTCAAAAGGTTCGCCATCACTGCTTTAGGACCATAAATGCATTCTTTACAAGAATTTCCTCCTCCTCCTCAGCCTTTCCTCTATCCAATGTCAGGGCCTTTCTGACTGTAGCTCAATCCAAAGGAAATACAGTGCGAGCCACATAGGTAACCTAACATTTCCTAGCAGTCCCATTTTTAAAAGTAAAAAGAAGTAGATAAATTCGTATGTTTCATTTAACTCAGTATATTCAAAATTTTACCCCATCATAACAATTCCAAAATTGAAAATTAATTAGAAAATTGAGACATTTTGTATTCCCTTTTTTTGTACACACCTTTCTGCAAGTTACAGTGTATCTGCTAAATTTCAGCACACCTCTTTCAGACCAGCTACCTTCAATCCCGTCACCAGCCTTGGCTACCAGCTGCCTGGGCAGAGCATGCGCTGCAATGGACTTGCTCGGGGGACAGGCTGTGAGGCAGTGTGGCCAGGCTCCTCACCTGCGCCTCCCTGGGCACCAGCTACTCCTGGGCAGGGCCTCCGGGACCCGGGCTCTGGTTGTGCTTGCAGGGAGGCTGCCTCATCTCTGCTGTCAGTGGTTCGTTGGCCTCAGGGAGACCTTAGCCTCCCCCAGCATCCAGCTCCCAGCAGGCCCCTCTCCTGAGGGTGAAACATGACCTTGGCCAGGCCAGGCCGGCAGGCGCACCTCTGAGCAGCCCCGTTTGCAGCCCTCATGAATTGCTCTTTCTTCTCCAGGGCTCACAGAGCCACTTCCCGACTCCTTTTACTTCCAGAACAGCATTAGATCGGCCTGCGGAGGGAGCTCCACAAGGCTTGCTTTGTTCCCGGCTTGGAGGCCTACCATGTACCTGCTTTCGATAAAAGTCTTTACCCTGAAAAACCACATTTTTGGTTCCTTTTCTTCCTTTCCCATTTGTACAGAGCCAACAATCAAACCTTCACTTTCAACATTTAACCTTGTAAAATATGAGCGGGTTTCGACTTTGGCAACGGATTTGAGGGTTTCCCAGCTCCCTGCCTGGGATTTGGCCTTCCCCAGAGGAAGGCCAGGAACTGGGCATCGGTTCTGAAGGCTCCAGAAACGCCTTTCTTTACAGGATGCCCCTGATGATCGGGTGCCTCTATGTCATCCTCTTGTTCTTAGTAAAATCTCTCCCAAACTGCAGGGGGCGGTGGCTTTTAAGGAAATGGGTTTGACAAAACCACTGGGCAGCGAGTAGTTCAAAGAGAATCGGGAAGCCTGGACATAAGCGGAGGGACGTCAATGCCATCCCAAGGCTGCTGGCTGCCAGTGTCTGTGCCTGGGAAATGGAGCCAGCCCCGCGCCCCACCTCAGGTAACCCCTCCCCACCTCAGGTAACCCCTCCCGAGAGGATGTTATAGTGGGGGCCTGCAGGTCACCAGTAACTTTGGCCACTTATTTTAAACCAAGAAACCTTCCATTTGCAGCCCAGCAGGACAGTTGGAAATCCTATCAAAAGATTTTTCTTGGGTGCTCCTTATAAAGAACGCTGGAAACAAAGCAGCTCTGAGGAGGGTTCAGGCGAGATGGCCTTTTGAGGCTTGTTACAGAGGCCTGGACATAGGATCCTTCTAAGCAGGCGACTGCAGTGTCAGCCTTTGGGGGGAGCCTGGGAGTTAGTGAGGCCAGTTTCCTCCGGAGGGCTGGTGTTGGACTCCTTTCCTCCACTCCTTCCCCATTTGATTCACTTCAGACTCAGCCCTCCGGAGCCAGGAGTTTACCGCAGAGAAACTACAGCTCAGTTCAGTGAATAGGTGTTGAGTGTCTCTGACTAAGCACTGGGGATGCAGCGAGCCCAGAGCAGGACCTGTTCATAGCACTCACCGCGCTCAGGCAAACCTTTCATTTCTACTCTTGAGTAATCGTTACCTCCTGAATCTCTACACCAGGGGTTGGCAAATGAAGGCCTGAAGTACACATTTGGCCATTGATCTGTTTATTTGTATTTTAATCTTTTTCTAAAGCATTATGGTAAAATAGCCTATATAATAAAAGGCAAATATGCAAATTGACCGAACGGCAGAATGACCTGTCACTATGACACGCACTGACCACCAGGGGAGACGCTCAACTCAGGAGCTGCCCCCTGGTGGTCAGTGCGCTCCCTCAGGGGGAGCGCCACTCAGCCAGAAGCTGGGCTCACAGCTGGCGAGTGCAGTGGCGGTGGCAGGAGCCTCTCCTGCCTCCATGGCAGCACTAAGGATGTCTGACCGACAGCCTAAGCTGTTAGTCAGACATCCTCCAAGGGCTCCTGGACTGCGAGAGGGTGCAGGCTGAGCTGAGGGACACCCCCCCCCCCCGCCCCCGAGTGCATGAATTTTATGCACCAGGCCTCTAGGATATAACATAAAATTCACCATCTTTCCCATTCCTAAGTGTATTCTATATAATAAAAGGCTAATATTCAAATCGATGGAATGGTCACTATGACATGCACTGACCACCAGGGGACAGATGCTCAATGCAGGAGCTACCCCCTGGTGGTAAGTATGCTCCCACAGGGGGAGCACTGCTCAGCCAGAAGCCCTGAGCTGGGCTCACCACTGGCGAGTGCAGTGGTGGTGGCAGGAGCCTCTCCCGCCTCTGTGGCAGCGCTAAGGATGTCCGTGGGGAGCGGGCCTAAGCCATCAGTCAGATATCCCCTGAGGGCTCCCGGACTGTGAGAGAGCACAGGCCAGGCTGAGGGACCCCCGAGTGCATGAATTTCATGCACCAGGCCTCTAGTAATTCAATAGGATGAAGTATATTCACATGGTTTGCAATCTCCAGAGCTCTTTTCATCTTGCAAAACTCAAACTCTATACCCATTAAATAACAGCCCTCCAGCCCTCTCTTCCCAGTTCCTGCTTACCACCATTCCACGTTTTTTTTCTTCCTCTCTGCAGTTTCTTTTTTTTTAAAAATTTTGTTTTATTGCTTGAAGTATTACAAAGAGTATTATATATGTCTCCTTTTTTTCCCCTTCTTGACATTCCCCCGGCTTCCCCTATCCCCCAGTGTCTTATGTCCATTGGTTATGCTTATATGCATGCATACAAGTCCTTCAGTTGATCTCTTACCACCCCCCCCTCCAAACCTCCCCAGCCTTCCAGCTGTAGTTTGATAGTCTGTTTGAGGCAGCTCTGCCTCTGTATCTATTTTTGTTTATCAGTTTATACCATTCCACGTTTTGTTCCCATGCATTTGACTGCCCTACGTGCCTCAGATAAGTGGAATCGCACAGTATTTGTATTTGTGTGATTGCTTCTTTCACATAGCATAATGTTCTCAAAGGGTCAACAATATTGTTGCCTATGTCAGAATTTTTTTAATTTAAAATTTTAAGTGTTGACATTATTGCAGATGTCCCCCGGATTTCCCCTCTTTGCCCATTTCTACCCGTCCCTCTCCTCTTTGGCCCCTCCCCACTCTATTGTCTAAGATTCGTCAGTCTGTTCCATGCCTCCCTGTAGGGATGCTTTCCTTGACCTTCCCAGGGGACCCCCTTCTCCATGTTCTGCAAGGACACTGTTTATCTTGCCTCCTGTATAGTACGTCCCGTGCTCGCTACACCAGCGCCTGGCTCTCTAAAGGTATTTAGTAAATGTTTATTTAAGTAATGAACAAATGAATAAATGGGTGGATTTTCTTAAGTAGATTTTCTCTGTGGATCAAGAACCTTTCAAATTCTCCAGAACCACTTTCCCCCAAAGAGAAAGTTTTCCAAAACTATTTCCCCTTCCCATGGCTACCTTCTCCTATCTTCCTTTTTCTTGTTATTTATTAAAAATATTGCATAATGGAAAGTGACTGACCCTTAATTTCTAACTATTTTTATTATACCCACCTGAGTGCAAATATGCCATTCCATTACTTTGTTATTTTTTCAACATTCAACATACATATTACTCATAAAAATGTTGCTTCCTGTTTTATTTCCAGTGTGACACTTGAAGGCTCCATAAAATTGACCAGAGAAAATGAAATGTAGTGCCAACAGGAGATTTTATCTATTCACGTGGCTCCCCGCTGTCAACTTGTATCATGTAATTCTACTTAGCACTCCTGGGCCCATTTCCTTCAAAGGATTTTCCAAGCATTACCTAAGTGATGTGGTGTATGCGAGCGGACGGGGCGCCAGGAACTCGAGCTGTAAACCTAGAACTGTTAAACACAGTTTCGAGGAAATTAGATTTTAGAGTTGGAAAAGAAATATGGTCCCAACACTAACACCCTGTCTCAATTCGAATGGCCATACCTCCACCTCCCCTCCAACATCTCCTCTCTGAGGACAAGGGGGATATTATATTAAATGGGAGGGTGGCTGAGAAGTGGTGTTCCAAAGATTATGAAAAGATATAATCCCCACGGGCAGCCACATTAAAGGATTTTTTTTTCAGGATTGTCGGGAAAAAAACTGCCCTCACATCATAAGCAAGACACAGTATCCTACACCTGGAAAAACCACTAAAGGTTTAGAACAACCACTATTTTAAATTATGATGATAGCAATCACTATTTATTAAGTGCCTACTGTGTGCCAGGTGTTTTGCATGTAGTCTTTTTAGTACTTTTTAGAACAAGGTAATGCTTCTATAGAACTGAAGGATTTTGCCCAGTCCTATCTCTATAACCTAGGAGGGTTCTCCCACATAAGGAGGACACCTTTTAGAAAACACCACTGTATGGAGGAGGCCAGAGGCTAACTACGGGACTGTGCTCACAGAATGAAATTTTTCCATAGTTTTCCAAATCACATGGAAAAGTCTGGAAGGTTCACGTTAACCCTGGGAAGTGGGGCTAACAGGTATTGAGAGAACGACTGCTTTCAGTTAAAAGGCCTTATAGATGACGGTATCACCTGCAGTTCTTTAGCAAATCTCATGCAGTTGATTGGGGAATTTCTAAATGGGAAATCATGTAACGATCCTTTATACCCCACTCCAGGTCCTATTTTCACGTGTTTCTCGCTCCCAGGCCGGTGTCCTCTGCCTTGGAGCAGCAATTCTTCAGTTCCAGCTTCTGGCAGGAGCTGGCTGTCTAGTTCCTCACTGTGTCTGCAGCGTCCAGCAGCTGCCCAGGGCCTAGGGACGCCAATCTCATCACTTACATGAGTTCTCTCCAGGAATCTTAACATTCCTGTTTTCCTTTCAGTAACCCTATAAAAAGGGAAAAATTCTAATTATCTTCAGACCAATGTCACATTTCGGTGCATGTAATTGCGTTAATGTTTAGGATGGTGCTTGTGACAAGTGGTCCAGGCTCATAAGGAAAGACAACTAAGCAACTAAACGGGTAATGACAGGTATGTGCTGAGCGAAGGCCAGTGGCGCTGTGTCAGGCTGGGGAAGGATGTCTGCAGGGACATCGCCAGGCCTCCACTGTTGCCGCGTGGAGCTCACAGGCACCTGCCGGTGGCCATCAGGACTGCGAGGTGAACCAGGCATTTTGTGTCTGAGAACATCACTTGTCACATCAGTGCGTTCATTTGACTCCCACGGGATGTGCATTTTATTTTTAGCTTTGTGGTTATAGAAAAGCCATGAGCAACATTTAATCTTGTTTGTGCCTATGTTTAAGTAATATTATCATAAAAATAATTTATGTCAAGCACTGAAGTCTATCAAAACTTTGGAGTAATGCCATTTCAAATTGTTCTTGAAAATATTAAGCCAGACAAAACCAAGGACAGAGCCCTATGACACGTACCCTGAAGTATTAAACCACCGTTTGGGTATATTCGTTCAGTCGGGTAGAAATGCACATATTAGCACCATTGCCCACACTGTGCAGTGCCCTTATCCACAGGATATAATCCCTAACTTCATCCACCGTTTATCAAAATCAAGACACACAATGTCTCGGGCCGCCTCCTCACCTATCAGATATTTGAATTTAATATTTGAAGAATGGTACTATTAATATTGTTAGGCTGTTGATTTATTCATCTTTGGTTGATTTAGTCATTCAATTTTTTTGTTCATTCAGCCAGTCATTTAATTAGTATTAGCTGTGTAATATACATTATACCAGGCAGTGAATTCTTATTGCTACAAGTTTAGTTGATAAAAGCATATACTGCAGTCGTGAATCTACGTTTAAAATGTTCCTTCCTGTTACTGAACAATTAATTCATCTCTTAGCCATGTATCCCATATCAATAATCAGGTAAGTGTGCACAGAAAACATTCAGAGGATATTTAGTATGGTGTCTGTGGAGGATCGCAAAATGGCCCCAAATCCCTCCATCCTTACATGTCCATCTCCTGTAATGTGACATTGCAGGTTCTCCCACCACACGCAGTGGGTCTGTTTCTCCATCCCTTCAAATCTGGCTGGATGTGTGACTTGGATTGGTCTACGAGACACTATTCAATGTGTTGGAAGCAGAGGCTTGAACATGGGGGCTTGCTGTCTGAGAACCTGAGGCCACTGTGTGAAGAAGCCTGGCCCAGGCCTATAGGATGAGAGAGGCCCTGTCATTTCAGCTGTGCCAAATCTTGTTTTCTCAAACGTGAGCTTAAATAAATGGTTTTTATGTTAAGCTATGAAGTCTAGGGGTACTTTGTTACAAGTGAAAACTAATCGATAAGGTATTATTTGTAATTGCCAAAGACTAATCTACTTATATGTCCAACAGGAGACTGGTTAAGTGAAATCTCATTCATTCATTTATGCAGTGAAAAATGAGACTACCATTAAGAATGATCTTGATATATGTTTACTGACATGGGAGCTATTCTTGATGTGCTGTTAAGTGAAAAAGTAAGACAGTATATAAAATATATCTGCGTAAAAAATAAAAACTTAAACAAACTAAGAATATGTCTGACATTATACTCTATTGGTTATTTCTGGTGATTTTAAAAATATTTATATTAAATTAAAGGGTGTCCCAAAATTCACCCAAGATTTGAATTTTGCGTGAGCATTAACAACAAAAACAAAAAAAATAAAAGCCTAATTTTACTTGGTTTATTGAATCAGATTCTAATATCTGTTGCCCTTTGATTTCAATCCCTTCAATTTGATAAGCATTACCAAGTACCAATTATGACCCAGGAGCAGGGACAATGAAGACCAATGAAGAAACATGGCTTTGCATATGTGCCAGCAAAGCTGTGAAGGCCATTTACCCGATGTGCTATTCCATACATAACCCTATACTGTATACTTTATGAATAAATAAAAAATTTACAATTTTTCATTATAAACCTGTGTTTTCTATCAAAATTACTTCTTGCGTGAATTTTGGGACACCCTTTATTTGCTATCTCTATTGTCTCATTTGTTTACCTGGATTAAAAGAAACAATACGCCCAGCTGGTGTGGCTCAGTGGTTGAGTGTCAACCTATGAACCAGGAGGTCATGGATTCCTGGTCACGGTACATGCCCAGGTTGTGGGCTCGATCCCCAGTGTGGGGCATGCAGGAGGCTGCCAATCAATGATTCTCTCTCATCATTGATGTTTCTATCTCTCTCTCCCTCTCCCTTTCTCTCTGAAATCAATAAAAATATATGTTTAAAAAATAAATAATAAAAAGGGTTTGTTTTATGTAGAAGAGATACTGAATGCAGTCTCATTTCTATAGGTGATACTTTAATTAACTAATTTTTTAAAAGCCATTGTCTGTGTACAGCCCTGGTTCCTGTACTGTGCTCTTCCCTCTTCTCCTGTCACCTCTGCTCTGTGAACCACCCTCAGCATCTCTGCTCTTGGCTTCCCTTTCCGTGTCTCTCCTCTCCTGCTTCCCTCCCTGTGGTTGTTGGCCTCCATGAAACATTCATTATAATTTTATTCTTTGCTTCTGTCTCAGCGCCTGTCTATCTCGACTCGGGTTCCCCGGCTGGATCTGTGTTTGTGAATGAAACCTGAGAGCACTTGGCCACAGACGTACTTTTGTCTTCTCGGTAAGGAAAGTAATGTGAGAAGACCAGGGATGGAGCGAATGCTACTGAGGGCACGAGTGCAGCACGGATATGGGAGGTGGGCGATGGCGAAATAGTGGAGGGGAAACTGTTTTCAGGCTCAGTGTCAACTCTCCCTACATGCCTGTTAGTGTTTATATTATGGTTTTGACTAAAAAGGTAAGTATCTTCTTCGGAGTGATTTTAAAATTCTAACTCATCTTGAGGCAGGCAGACAGCCCCTTTTGCTGGTGAAAATATTGAGTACCAAGATGACTAGATGATATGTCTTAGGGCAGAGGTCTGTCCATGACCTTGGTCCTCTGATTATACCAGTGGTTTATGTACCGGAAGCTTCCACAAGTAGACGCTCTGAAAGGAATAGTGTGGCAACACTGTTGGGTATTTCCACAAGAAAAACAACAATATGCCATTCAAAGCTTTAAAACGAATGAATGCAAATGTAACAATTAATGGGCTCAGATGGAGAAAACAACAATAGTATTTGTCACGTCCTTTCTACTGTTCTCCTTCTCTGTATCCGTCTTTCCCTATGTAGATATCATGAGAATACATTTTTAAAAAGTGAGTTTACATAGGTAAAGGCACTGTGTTTACCATGCATTTGGGGGCAGTTTTTGAGCCTTTGTATTGGGTTTTTCCAAATAAAATGCTAAGTGTTGCAGTGTAATTCTGTGGTTTTGTGAGCTTGAGGATAGTTTTTATTTTTTAAATTGGTTCAGCCCCATGCTTTCCCTAATGGTTACACATGATTTGAGGCTTGGAGCGCTGAAATCTGCTTAGTGGAAGGTAATCCTGCCCTGGTAGTCATTCGCTGTGCCTAGGGGCGGGGGCGGGGGCGGGGGCGGGGGGAGAGTTTCATACACTATCAGCATAAATGGTTGCACCGATGCTGAACTGCAGCCACTGTTAACTGTGGGTGTGTGTTCATCTGTAATTACCATTGAACCGCTTTCTTGGCGTAACCGAAGATTTATCTATCTGGGGTACTTTAATGCCATGCAGTAATACGGAAACAAATTCCTCCAGCTATGTCAAATCAGACGAAAGCACATTTTTCTCAAATGTGCTCTCTAAGGTCTGTGTCTTACTCTCTGTCTTTTATTGGGCAATCCATATCTTATTTATGCATTTTTTCTGGATGTTTTTTCTTTATAACTTATCACCGTTAAGTCCAAATATATTGAAGAAGTGGATAGCAGTGATACTAAACTAATGCGGTTTAAACTAAACATTCTCTTTTTAATCACATAGAAATGGTCTCGTAGCTCTGCGGAGCTCCACCTACTGCCCAGCCCTCCCCGGGGGTGAAGGTTGGAGGCTGCGTTGCCACCATAGGGGGATAGTGGGTGTTAGTACTTAATTAAACTCCAAGAAAGGATGGTGTGCCAGTTTGCTAAGTCTAATCAGTGCTCTCAGATATGATGTGCAGAAACCGTTTGCTTATTCATCAAATCTTTATTACCTGTCATGTACCAAGAACTGTGCTAGTTTCTCTGGATGCCTCTTGCTGAGACTCTGTCCTCAGGAAGATGCAGCTGAAGTGTCATTGGAGACACAGGCCCCCAAACTTTACAGTGCTTTATAGTGTGATACATGAAAACGCTAGAGGAAAGGATGCATTACAATTATTTGGTCCAGTTTGGTTGCAAAGGGCCAAAGAAGTCTTTGCTCAGAGAAGAAATGATTGTAGACACAGAGGGTTCCAGCACAGGTGTTGGAGCAGACAGACCTGGATGCAAATTGAACTTCTGCAAAGAAACTCGCTCCATGACCTTGGGCGGGCTTGCTCATATGCACTCAGCTTTTGTTTCATTCTCAATAGAAATGTGATAAATAATGCTAGTGGGGAAATACAGTGGGGCCTTGACTTACGAGTGTCCCGACTAACGAGTTTTTTGAGATACCAGCTGTCTCTCAGCCGATTTTTTGCATTGAGTTGATAGAGTAATTTGAAATAACGAGCTCGGTCTCGGAACGAATTAAACTCGTAAGTCAAGGCCCCACTGTATGTGTAAAAAGCCTAGCACAATCCCTGGTACTTTGTAAGTTCTCATTAAATGATAGTTACCATCATTACTTTTATTCGCCACCTCAGCTTTATAGATGAGAAGATGTGGGAGCAGCGCAGGGTTTGCAGGCTCTTGGCCAGGTTTCTCCCATCACACAATGACGCCGGGGAGCTGAGAAGCCAGCCTCCTGGCATTTCTCAGGCTTTGTCCAGGCTGCGCCCTTCTGTGTCACAACAAACAAACGGCCACATTATCTTTGTACCTGGGGAAATGAATGACATTTCCCTGATAGGGCAGGAGGTTGCTATTCTTTCTCTGTGCATTTGGTCCAGATGAGTGACATGGGGACATTAGGTGGAGGAGGAAGAAGGATGGAATGCCAAAGGGCAGTGGAACAGAGAAATGGCTCGCTCAAGCCATGGGCATTAGAACCCAGTGCAAAATTGGCTCTTGTCTCCCAAGCACTTTAGTATTGAGCCATGTTTCTGCTCTGCCATGTCTTTGCATTGGGATGAGACAAGGAAGAGGAAACGGGTCCCTTCTGAAATGCTGGCCTTCACAATCAATGGGGGAGGGGACAGTTATGCCTAGAGTCAGGGGCCCAGGTCGGTTGAATGAATGGATGAATGGATTGGCCCTGGAAAGGGGGGGAGGAGGGCGGGAGGGATGGGACAATGAAGACAGGGAGGGAAGGAGATTTTTTCCAAGTGTTGCTTTATTTGTCAAATTTTGGTAAAATGCATAAATCAAAACCAAAACATCTGTGGAGTTCTTTGATAAGAGATCCTTGCACCGCTCCCAGGTTCAGAGTCCCCTGGGAGGCAGCAAGAATGGGACGTGATGGGGGTTGAGTTTCTTGGTGATGCCAGGAGAAGGAAGCAGAGGAGCACCCGGTGCCTCCTAAATCACGCTGGAACTCTGGGAGCTGAACCGCAGCTGCACACACCCATGAACCCTGTCAGGGGCGAGCCCAGTGGACCTCATTCAAATCCCATCCTCCCAGAACATTTTGACTCGTGCGGCTCGCCTCAGCTTCCTTATTGGCGGCCTCACACTCCATGCAACTATGCAACTAGCAGGTGTGGGCTGGGACCATTCTCCAGGTGAGGGCCTTGCAGTTCCGAGAGGTTGAATGATATATGTCCCTGACAAAACTGGTTTGCGGCAAGGCCAGGACTTGACTTTAGGTTCTTTTGATTCCACGCCTGGGTCTTTTGCCCCAGTAGTCTGCTCGGTGTAATGGGTACTTCTATAAACATGGATTGGCTCAGGTACAGTTGGGCAAAGGGAAATGATATTGGCATAGTGAGGGATTGTGTTGGTTCACACACAATGTATCCTTAGCAAAGGCACCTGGAGTAGTGAGAGTAGAAGTCCAATCTTCAGTGGGAGTGAGAGAAACCCTCGCTTGCTGTTGCACTGGCAGCAGGAACCCTATCAGCTGCATTGTAAATATTCAAAATAGGGATTGACCCCTGGACTTCCACCTCATGCCTGCGTGGCCTCCCACTCATGGCAGCCTTGTGCTCATCCTATGCCCACCTTCAACTCCCTTTGTAATTGCATTGTTTCATCTCTTCTCAGTTGTGCTCTGTTTTCCACCATTGCCACTCAGTTATTTGTGTGCGTTTTTAATATCTTAGATGCCAGCTTCTAGCCATGCTGAGGTGCCTACTGGGAAGTCCAAGTTATCTCCCCAGGTATCAATGATCATTGTTTTTGTTGCTGCTCTGGTTACAAAACTGCATATTTCTTGAATGGTCTGCCCCTAACCTTATGTTTTACATTACCTATTACTTAAACTCTCTTCTTCTGATAAGGAATATGTATTCCCTGCATTCAACACTGTACATTATCACAGGAGTTCATCACACAAATGGGTAATATAAGGTGAATTTTATTATTATTCCTAATTTACAGAGGAGAAAGCTGAGGCTCTAGGAGGTTAAGTAACCTTTCCGAGGGGCATAATTTGAGTTGAAGCCAAGGACTGGCAGGCTGTAGTCAGCTGTGTGGCTAGTGGCTACCCTATGGGACAGCACAGCTCTAGGCCATGGTGCTACGCCCCTTGTGCCAGTTCTCTGAGTTCTCTGGACTTGCAATTTGTGAAATTTTACAATGAGGTCAAATTCCCTGCCAATTGGAAATGCAGAATCAATGCTCAGAGTCATAGAATGATGGTTTTAGGAGGGACCGCTTGTTTTGTTGACATTTTTATGTAGTGTTAAGATTTTTAAAAGTATTTGACTTCCTGTTTTTTTTTTCTTCCAAGGCTACATAGATGTGGTTAACCTGAAAAACAGAAAACTGGGAGATATTACTAGTACAATAGCAAAGTTCAGCTATCTGAAAGTCAGTTCTCTGAGAAAGGACTAAATTCTGTATGACCAAAGGGGAAGGACTGGGACAAGGTGATGACCACAAGGATAGTGATGGATGAAGTCAGCTCTACGGGAAGAGAGAGGAAGCTGGCTTGGAAGGCAGTGGGTTCGTAGCTTTAAAACTATTCATGCACTTAGCCACTGGTGGGCATGTTGTAAAGCCAGCCTATGTACTGGGACTTAACTGGTCGACATGCTTACATCCCAAGGGTCTTTAAGTTAGCAATGGCAAAGTTTGTTTTTAAACTTTGTAGGATCACCTTCAAAGTTTAGATTTAGATCACCAAATCTACATGTGGTCTTCAGTATATAGATTTTGGCACCAGAGTGAAGATGTCTGTCTACTCTAGCTGTCCAGGCAATAGGCTACCTTGTGTCGATGCCTGCCCTAGGGTAGAGTTTGGATTTCTGAAAAAGAAGGTAACATGCCTTCTTGGTTTATTTTAGGAACATCCAGTAAGGATTCTTTAGCCTTTGACTTGGTGTTGTGATGTCAAGACCACACTACCCAAATGAGATCTGCATTTCAAAAGATGTGTCATTGGTTTGTTATCAACCCTTGGAAGCAGAATATGATGGCAACCTGACGATTACTTCTTCCAAAAAATGATAGAAGGTGAGTCTAAATGGTGATAAGAGATCCAACGTCAGGAGGAGCCTCGTTATTTCAATGTTAAGTACACAGCAGACCACAATCGTCATTTTATAGTGTCAGGAGGACTTGCTATGCGTTTTGGCTTAGGTTAGGTCAGTGTTCCTTAAACTTTACTATGTGTATGAATTGTTATGGACTGAATTGTGTCACCTCAAGAGCCATATGTAGAAGCCCTAAATCCCAACACCTCAGAATGTGTCTGTATTTGGAAATAGCACCTTTAAGGAGGTAATTAAGTTAAAACGAGGCCCTTAGAGCAAGCTCCACTTTAATCTGACTAGTGCCCTTATAGGAAGAGGAGATTAGGAATGAGGCCCAGAAATCAGGATTTTAAAAAGATTCCCAGGTGATTCTAATGTGCAGCCAAGGTTGAGAACCACTGTTAGGATAAACAAGAGACATCAGGAATTCATGCCACGTGAGGACACAACAAGAAGGCAGCCACATGCAAGCCAAGGAGCGAGGCCTCAGGAGAAATCAATTGTGCCTATATCTTGATGTTGGGCTTCCAGACTTTAGAGCTGGGGGGAAATAACTTTCTGTGATTTAAGCTACTTACTCTGTTGTATTTTGTGATGGCAGTCCTAGCAACTAATGCATGAACTACCTGTGTTCTCCCTAAAATGCACATTCTGATTCAGTAGGTCTGAGGTAGAGTCTGCGTCTACACTTCTCATATATTCCAGGTGATTCTGATGCTGCTGATCCAGGGATGACACTTTGAATGGCAAGGAGCTAGTTTATGTTGCAGCAACAATTTTACTCTGAAATCACAGTGGCTTAACAAAATAAAGTTCACTTCTTACTGTATATCTAATGTGGGTGGGCTTGGGTGAGGACATTCACCTAGCCATTTGGGATCCATTACCTGGTATGGTATTTGTTACCACATCAGGGAAAGAAGGTGTTGAAAGGCTGCCCATGAACCATTCATTCCCTTTAGTTTGAAGTGATGCAGCTAACTTCTGCTTATGTTCCATTGGCCAGAGGAGACATGTGGCCTTGCCTAACTGTAGGAAGTCTTGGAAGTGTAGTCTTCCTTGTGCCCAGAAATGAGAAGATACCTGGGATCAGGGAGAGCGAGTAATTTTTACACTTCATTCCCATTTTACCCTTTTAGACATTTTATTGCTATCTAACAATACTGCTAAGTGGAACAGGAGCATACTTGAGTTTCCATTTGAGAAAGGGAATGGTAGTATTTTCCCCTTAAACCCACTGAACTATATTGTAAACTGATATTTGGGGTCATGAACAACACCTACATCCTCAAGATACTATTACAAGGCTCTCTCTCTCTCTCTCTCTCTCTCTAAGAAAGAACTCTCTGTAGAACGTAGGGAATGGAAGGTGCTTTCATCCCACCACACCCAGTCCCAGAACGTGATCACCTGTCCGCTGGTTCCAAGGAAGACCAGAGCCTGAGACATGACACCAGCTTCTGAGATAAGAACAGTGTGACCCACAGGAACAATGGCCGGTGTGAGGTTGGACAGACCTGCTTTTGGATCCAAGCTCCAATACTGACTCTGGGGCAAAAGACTTACTTTATCCTGAGCCTTGACTTCTAAGTTTGTAAAATGAGAGAATTATCCTTGCTTTTAATGTCACAAGGAATAGTGCCCAGGTTTCTCCTTTGTTCACTTCTATGAAATCCTGCCTAATTCCCCTACTCTTGCCTTCCCAGCCCCACAGGTTCAGACTACAGTCCTTTTCCCTCAGAGCACCCATCATAGATGCAATTTTGTCTGTACTTGTGTGAATATGTGGTTAATGTCATTCCTCCCCCACCCTCCCCACCCCCACAGACTATACATAGCTCTACGGAAAGGAGCCTGTGTGTTTTCACCCACCAGCACCTAGTACTGTGCCTGGCACATGGCAGGTAAGTGATAAATATTTCCCTGAGAAACAATGACTGGCTAAGGCAAGAGAAGCCTCTCTAGTTCCAAACGTGCACCACTCCCTGCCCCCCAGGCCCCAGCCGGCCTTTGGGGACCTCCTTTTCCCTTTTGTTATTTCTTGGTTTGTTAGTATCTCCTTTTACTTGTCTTACAATGTGTGTGGCAAAAAAAAAAAAAAGAGAGAGAGAGAAGGGGAATAGAGGGGGCAGGTGTTTGGGGCACAGGGAGAGATTTGTCTCTTAATGGCAGCCTCAGAGAGATAACCCTGCCCTTTGAGCCTAGAAAGGAGACCCTGACACAGTGGTTAAGAGGCTGCAACTGGCTTTATTCCTTCCAGGAACTGTTACACTGGAGGCCACTCAGGGCCGCCTATCGTTGCCTTCCATCAGGGCCAGGGGGTTTCACGTTTATCTGAGGGTTTCATGTTTATCTGTGTTGCTCATATGTTGAACTTGCACCACCTCCCTAAGTGTTCTTAGGAGCCTGAGTTGTGAAACCCGCCTATCTTTTGGCAAGATTTGCCTTGTAAAGAAGGGGCAACACGGCAATATATTGTTACTCTGCCTTCACTGTGGCTTTTTTATCTTATTCTCTGTCTGCAGAAAGCATGAAGAGAGAGAGAGAGTTGTTAAGATCCCGTGGACTGAGCATGCTCATGGCAGCAGGCTCCACTGAAGAGTATCTGTCCCTTGTTTTAGTCTTCAGAAGTTCAAACATTTAGATGGAGATGTATTTACTTTCTTTCCCCCCACCCCCCCAATTTCTCATTCTGAAATGATGGTTCATTCATAAGTAGTGGCAAAAAAATTGTACAGGGAAGTCCTATGTACCCTTCACCTTTTTATTTTTATTTATAAATGTAATGCATGAACATTGTGACATGTCAAAGAGTGCAAAAGCATACAGAGTGCAAGCTCCTCCTTACTAACAGGTGAATATTCTCCTAATATTTATTCTCTGCAGGAGTGAATACATGGGGGTGGAGATGTTTATCAGAAACTAGAGGCCCGGTGCACAAATTTGTGAACAGGTGGGGTCAGGCCAGCCCACCTTGATGGGGGCCTATTGGGGCTGGGCCGGTTTGGGGGAGGGGACACGTGAGGTTGGCTGGCCAGCCCCGCCCCTGATCGGGGTGGTAGGGGCCAATCAGGGCAGGGGCCAGCCAGGGGAGGGGCTTCGGGAGGTTGGAGGAGGCCGATCAGGGCCCCAATCAGGCCGGTTGGCTGCCTCAGTGCAGGCCATAATGACCAGTTGTTCTGATCGTTCCAGTCGTTCTGGAGTTCCAATCGCTTGGCTTTTATATATATTGGCTTTTATATATATAGATGGGCTCACGCTCTCCAGCAAATGGGATTCTGCTTTACCCAGGATCTACATCAGGAAACCTTCCCATGCCCGAGGCCGTAGGTGCCACACATACTTGTAAACATTTAAAACATAAAAGAAAACATTTCAAACATTTATGTTCAGAAAACGTGGCAATTTTGTAAATTTACTTTAAAAAGGTTAGTATAATTTCAGAATGAACACTCTTTAAATCTAGACTTATCCTAAAACAAACACACAAAAGGCCGTGTTCTAAGGGGAGCTCAGACTCTGGTCCTGGTTGCAGTGAAATTCTCCTTCCCTGCAAGAAACTCCTGCCTCCGGACGAGCGGCAGGTGGGTCTAACTAGTGTGTCTCCAACCTTAACGACCAACGTTTCCATTCCTTTAACTGGGCAGTCTCCTTGTTTGGGAAGGTAAGCAGTCTGCTGCTTGTTTCAAAAACGGCCTTTTGTCCAGCATGCTGGGTGTGGCGCAGGGCGTCCTTTTGGGAGCCATTAGGGAAGAGCGAAATCAGTTAAATCAGGTGGGGGAGGGGGACGGCAGTGGGAGGGCGACCGGAAGCCACTGCAGCAGGTGGGGGAGCACGGTGTTCCCTAGTGGGCGGGCACCACCCATGCCCAGGATCTGCTCAGACCGGATTTCCTCCCAAAGGAGATGCCACAAGATCACAGACCCCCTTTGGACAGCATCAGGGAGAGGAGACGTCGAAGGTGCTCCATTGCAGATTGTAGCTGACTGTTCTGATGGGCTCAGGTACTGGAGTGGGGCCCCAGGGACTGGAACCCCTCCAGGTCCACACTTTGGATCCCTCCTGTCTCCTCTGAGCTCCGTCAGGAGGGGATCTCAGTGTGTGACACACCAAGGGGTGAGGGGACGTAGCTCATCAATGCCACAGGCCCCGCCCTGACTCTTCAGAGAGGAGGGAGAGCTGGGGCTGCTTCCCCGGGAGGATTTAATACTCCTTTGCCCCATCCCGCCTTACATGCCACACATTCCCTTCTCGGCTACCCTCGCGCTGACCCCGGTCCCAGTGGAAAGCTCACCGAACGTTCCTGACCCGAGCCAGTCTTTCTCTGCCAGGTCTGGGTAAATGCCCGGATAACGTGTCTGACTATTGGAAAAGAGCACTTCCTACCACTCGCTGGATTTGCCTTTCTCCCTTTTTTCCATTTTGAATCTACCGCACCCCCATGCTGGGGACCCAGGAGCCGTGGCTGACTCCTCTCCCCATCAGCCTGCACACCCAAGGCCTGCTCCTCTGCGCTCCTTAATCACTCGCCCCCGCACCACTGTCTGAGTTCAGTCTTTCCTTTGACAAGGTTCTGAGTGTTTGTGGGCCAGCCTCTGGATGGGGAGAGGGAGCAAGCGCAGCCCTTGTCATCCCTGCCCACTAGAACATAGGGTTTAGGAAATTAGCCTTTACCGGTTTTTCCTGTCTCCTCACTGAGTTACTACTCTATCCTCTCAGCTTTGGTAACTAGTTCATTCCCCGTGGAGTCTCTAGCACATTAAAAAAAAACAAGCAAACAAAGCCCTGAACTGACTCTTTCTGCCGTGGCAGGAGAAAAGCAGCACTAGATGAAGAGGTGAGAGAGAAAAGGTGAAGTTTAGCTCCTCCTCTGAGCATCTGTGGGACTTTTGGGAAGTCTTGTTCCCTAACCTGGGAAATGGAGTTGGAGCAGAAACGGATGGGGCTTTGCATGGTCTTCGCTAATCCTCCTAACGGCTGCAGGAAGGATGCCATGGCCAATCTCCTTTAACAGCTAAAGAAACGGAGGCTCCCAGAGTTGAAGTTACTAGTTCCAGATTATACAGCGAGCAAGTGGGAGACCAGAGCCCAGGAAGGACCCCCCAAGGGGAACTGTTGTCTACACGCTGCACTGTCACCTCTTAGTACACTCGTGAGCACAGGGCCCTCACACTCAGCCAGCTTTAGATTAGATGGGAATTGAACATCAGGGCCAACAAGCTAAAAATAACCTAAGTCATAATAGTTTAATAAACTGATTCTCCAAATAGTATCTAAATGTGGAGGCTTCCATGGGTCAAGAGCCCTGGCTAGTGACCACTCCCGTCCACTGAGCCCCGTGGGAAGGAGGCCAACCCCGCAGCCTGGGGGCTGCAAGGACAGAGGATGGACAAGAAGCCAGCGAGAGCCTGGTAGGGGCAGCGCCAGCACAGTGGGCTGGGGGCCCCACCAGAGGCCGCAGGGATACCTGAAGGGCTCCATTTTGCTTTATTCGTTTCTGCCCTTTCCTCTCTCTCTTTTTTTTTTCCATATCTCTTTGTCTCTTTGTTTCTCTTTTTTCCTATGATTGTTTTTATTTCTCTCTTTTATGTTTTTTAAATCTCTCTTTTTAGGGGAGGGAGTTGTTCCTTCCCTGCTCTCATTCCCCCTTAAGTACTAGTTATGACTTGGATCAAATTGTGGGCCTCTATTTCCTTGTCTCTAAATAGAGTGTGATGGTAACAACCCCATACAGAGCTGTTACCCATTAGACTCCAAATTAAGCACTTTACTTAGAGTAACTGCTGTAAACCTCTTGTCAACGATAAGGTGCTTCGTTACTACCAGTGCGGTTTTCCAGGTAAAACTGAGGCACAGAGCTTAAGCAACCTGCCTCAGGCCACAGACTGTAGGAAAAAGCACTGCGACGTGAATCCTGGCCGCATGGCTTCCGAGTCAGAGCCTTTGACACACCCCTGCTGCTTCTCCAAGAGGGGACACCCGTGGACCGTCTCAGGTAGTGTGGGGCCCATAGTGGCCTGTCTGTGAGTGGTGGTGTCCTCTGCCTCAGTTCTAGGAGGACCCCTGCTTTATTTGCCAGTGAGAGAAAAATCCAAGTACTCCCAGGGCATAACTAAGCAACAGTGATGATTGCTCTGGGCTAAGGATCTGGCTTTTTTCAAGCATTTGTCCCGAGTGAGGTGTGGAAATTGGGGATGCACTGGAGGTGTCTGGCTGAAACCCTGGAGGGGAGGGGATGGGAGTCAGGGAGAGGGCACTGGGCAGAGGCAGATGGAAAAAAATTGGAGGGAAACTGATATTTGGGGTATTTTAGAAATTTAAGCCAGGGGGATTAGTAATACTTTATTAATATCCCCACAAAGCGTCCTCACTTGTCATTAGTGCTTTGAGAGTTTTGAATTGGTTTTGTTTTTGTTTTTTTAACATCGGGGTCAGGTGAGGTGGGTTCAGCTAAGGCATCCAGTCACTGGCTTCCACCTGTGAGCCCAGTTTGCCCGTGTCTAGGCCACAAGCATACCTTGTTTGATTGCGCCTCACAGGTGTGTGTGTTTTACAAATTGAATGCAAGACCCTCCACCAGCGAAAAGACTGCAGCTGGCTTTGCTGAGGCCGCCGTGGCGCGGAACTGCACGCAGTATCTCTGAGACATGGCTGCCTATTGGCACGCTCAGAAGTTTCACTCTCCTGAAAGGCACCCCCCAGGACTCCAAACGGTGAGTGGCGGGCACCTGGGCGTGTGGCTTGTGAATAGCACCCCAGTTCTGAATGTGTTTCCTCTCTAGCTCTGCCAGGGGTCCCCAGTCACCCGGTCGCCGGCATTCCTTGGCCGTGCCAGGGAAGGGCACAGGTTTGTCACTTCTGTCCCTGTTTCTTTGTCCCCCCGGTTCACATATTTGCCCATAAATGCAGCCTCTCTGCCATGGCTTCCTCTTCCCCTTGCTTCCCTTGTCATCTGTCAACATTTCCCACTTGTGTTGTCAACCACTCAAAGGCGGTGTCCCCACAGTGAATGGTGACAGATGTTTCAGCTGATGCACCTGAACATTAGCCATGCAATTATTACGGGATTCTGAGACAGGCGGCAAAGGGTTGGTGGGTGGAATAGTGTTCTCAAGGCAGCACCCCTAAGTCAGGCTCTGCCCTTTGCAGCAGAGAAAGTTAGATGGGGGAGGGGGTCTTTCCACATAGAGCACCCGAGAGAGGGGGGCCATGGCAGGGACTGACTGCAGGGAAGAGGCAGGAATGGGTAAGCCACGTGGGCCCTAGAGCTGTCCCAAGAGAGTGCTCTGGACGTGCAGGTGAAGTGGGGTCCTGAGCAGTCCGAGGAATACCTGTCTGGCCCCTCCCAGCAGCTGGACTCCCTTCTGCCTGTCAGGACTCTGGGTGAAGCCGTCTGTGAGATGAACGAGGCAGAGACTGTCTCACTTTAATCTCTGTAGCCCCGTGTCTACAGTGGGATCCCTGGCACATAGTAGGCCTTCAGCAGCACATGGTTATCTGGGAAAATGAAAACAGGAGACGGTGATTATTACTAATGGGCATTTTAGGCAGTCATTGCTGAAAGGAAAAAAAAAAAACAAAAACAAGGATTGAAGAATGGGGTGGGGAAAGGGAGAGGGAGAGGGAGAGGGAGAGGGAGAGGGAGAAAAGGCAGCACTGAGCTCAGGGGTACTTCAAAGGCAGAGGCCAGGGTGGGGCATTCAGTCCAGCCCCAGTCCCTCCCCCCCGCCCACCCGCCAGAGAATACACACAACACACGTGAGGAGGGGAAGCAGGACCCGGTCAGGAGAGGATCGCATTCCTGAGAAGGGCAGTTACTCTGCTGCCAGCACTGAGTCAGGCCAGTAAGCTCCTGCCTGTGTGAGGCTGGCTGACTGTCTCCCGAGTGAATACAGAAATACCCGAAGGACGCAGCGCTCCACAGCAGTTGCTTCTGAAGTTGGAGTTACAGGCGAAACAAGTTGCCTTTGCAGCCTCGCGCACACCGCACGCAGAGAAGAGGAAGCGCGGGTAACAGCAGTCCCCCCTTCACTTGACCAAAGCAAATAGGCTTTTGTCCTTTTCAATTGTCTGCAGCAAATGTAAATTCTGGCCCTAAAAGTTATTCAGAGACCAGGGGCAGTGCGCACTGAAGGAAAAAAAGACAGAGCCCCAGAGGAGAGGCGGCTTGGTTTGGGGGGGTGCTGCAGGGCCCTGAGAGCCAGTGCCACCCCTCCTGGAGATGGTCTCACCTGTTTGCATTTTAGCAGAAGAAAGGCCAGGAACCCATCGGCGTGTCCTGCCCGGCTTTCCGAAGGCAGTGGCGTGACTCTTGAAGCTTCTTGCTGAAGATTTTTACTCTTTAGAAAAGAAGGAAGACTACTCAGAGCAAGTTGCTTTCCTAGCAAATGGTAGTTCCTGCCCCTCTGTGTGTGCGGGGGGAAGAGCCGGTTCCAAGTCCAGGAGGAAGGGGAAATGGTCAGTGTGAGGAGAAAAGGAACCCCCTCCCCAGAGGACCGAGCAGGACTCCCTGAGGAATTGAGTCTAGAGTCGGGATGATGGGCAGCCCGGCCCGCCAGCTCTCCTTGCACCGGGTCCTGGCTAGCAGAAGGAAATAGCATTTCTAGGCCATCCTCTCAGAAGGGCATGGCACCAGGCCGCCGCCTCCTGGCTGGGAAGCTGTCCCCAGGCTGATTTGCCCTTGCAGACTGCAGGGCTCTTCTTGAACAGTGATTTCAAAGAGTTAAACTGCTTCCATATGTCCAGCATGAGAATGGAGTTTGTAGCCTTTGGCAACCTCGGCTGAATCCAGCTGCAGCTGCTACCTGTGTGTTCCACTCTGTGTGTGAGTGTGTATGAGTGTGCGCGCGCGTGCGCGCACACACACACACACACACACACACACCACACGCCCGTGTGTGCAGTGATATCTGAACCATGTTCCGACCGTGTCAACGAAACTGTTATGTCTTTGTTGGGGGAGATATTAATTCTGAGCAATTACAGCTCCCTCTGCCCTCACTCCCTCCAGCCCCCCTCCCCTCCCTTCATCTGCTCAGCAAGGACCATGGACCATGTCAAACAATATACAACAGAGAAGAATGCAAATAAACTTTAGTCTGCATAGCCCAGCAAAGCAGTTAGCCGCCCACTTGCAAGATACTTAACTCTTGTACACATGATACACAAAGAACGCTAGCTACTTTCACCAATCCCTTTAGACCAAAAAAAAAAAAAAAAAAAAAAAAAGGCAAAAGAACTGATCCTTGTCTTTCTATCTGTGAGGTTGCAGTTCCTCCTGCTAATAAAGGAGCTTTTCCCATGATGCAGTGTGATAAGGATTGGCCTACATGTAGTCCAGAAAGCAACCGCCGATGTCTCCTTGATTAGGTGTCTTATCTTCCATTGAGCCGCATCTGATGAAGATTGCTGACAGCGTAATGGCTGGGAAAACATCGGACAGCTCCATAAAATGGCAGCTATGCTATGACATGTCAGCCAGGACCTGGTGGATGGTAAGTGTGCCGTGATAACATTGTTTCTCACCCACCCCCAAAACTCCCCCCCCCCCCCTCCTTTCTTTTGAGCTCCTCCTTTATTGTTCCATGCACGTGTTACCAAGTTCGCTGCCTGCGGAAAGTTCAAGCTCAAGTTGTGGGAGCCTGGGGCGCCTCCGTGCACCAGTGTGCTAGATAGGATTTCCCTGCTATTGTGGCTAGGGACATAGGCCTCCTTCTTCTTCTTCTTCTTCTTTTTAAGGTAGTGTGAGTTTTTGTTCACTTTAAAAAAGAAAGAAAGAAAAATGTAAATGGAACAGTACGGCCCCAGGCTGGCTGGTGTGAGATGTATGGAGGTGGGGCAGCGAGTGGGCGAGGGGAGCCTACTTGGCTAATTGTTCTTGCATTAGTCTTAAAACAGAGTAATGTACTTCTTTCTCCGGCTCCTCTGAATAATGATTTTGATAGTGTATTGTATCATGTTGTGTGCGGTTCCCTCATCAGTATGCGACTGTCCCCCACGCTTCGCCTTAATTTGGAATCCACCTCCCTTTCAATGAATACTGTAACTGGAGCAACCACTGATTACTATGCCACTCAGCGTAATTAAATTTAGTTAATGAGGATATGCATATTCAGTTCATTATTTTTCTTTGCTCGGGCAAATGTGTGTGGGTTTGTTGCTGGTTTTTTTTTGTTTTGTTTTGTTTTGTTTTATCCCCGTATTTGTTCAGCTGCAAGTTTGGGGAAGAGGGGGAAAAAAAAGCATAAAAATTCAGGACATTGATGAATTCTGTGATTCAACTTTTAAAATAATATTGGGAGGAGAGAAGTCATAACTTCCTTTAATCAGAATGCTGGTATTCGAGGCTGTAGTTTGGGGAAAGAAAACCTTTCACATCCAAAAAGTGCTACACGAAAAATTTCAATCTACTGATTTGTGGTGTGTGGACAATGGTCTGTTGTACACAGTAGTCGTGACATGAATGGGGAAATCTGCAGGCAACCACTCCAGTATGAATATTGAATTCATTCTTAGGTTAAAGCATCTGAACATTTATTTTCTTTCTGTCTTCTTTTTCTTCTTTCTCTTTTTCTTTCTTTCCTTGTGCCCCTTTCATTTGTGTCTTGACTCCTTTTGCTTGCTTGCTTGCTTTGGTAATTATTATGCTTACTGCAAGGGCTGTTTCCTCACAATTAGTACAGTGTGAGACAATGGGCACTTTATTCTAGGCGGGGAGGGCTATGGCTAGCCCTGCGGTCAGCCACCCCCGGTGCCCCGACAGAAGGGAGCGCCTTCCGAGTAGTCCTGGCTTCTGGCTTCTGGCGCTGCGGGCTGGGCAAGAGGGCTTCTTACTAATGTGTCTGGGTTTCCCAAAAGGTGGAGGTTTGCTGTTGCTTCTGGGATCTTCCCGAGCCCAGGGTGCAGAGAGGCAGCAGGCACTGTGTACTTCTGGTGCGCTGTCTCACCAGTGTGCGAGGTGGGAGCTGCGGCTGCTACTTGTTGCTGTTTTGAGTCCTCTGTCTCAGAGAGGAAGGCCAGTTCCTCACGTAGAGACGGAAGCCTGCCTCCCTCCCTTTCTTTTTCTTTCTCGCCATCGTTTCATTCCAATTGCAGTACTTTTTATAAGTGATAGAAACTCTAGCGTGGCAGATGTGCATTGCTGGTCGATTCTCCCATCGGACTTGAGCACTGCGTGTGGATATGGGTGCGGTGAACTCTTAAAATAACTGACTGATATTTGGAGAAAGATCTTGCAAAATGTGCACATGAGAGATTTGCTCGATGCGGCTGTACCAAGAACCTGGAAGTGATGTTTTAATTGTTACTGCTCATCTTGACTATTATTTTAGGCTGTTGACAGAAGTGAGTTTTAAAAATCAGTATTTTTGCTAGCTGGAAAAGGCATAGGTTTTACTCTCTCCCCCACCCCCTCCCCCACTTAAAAATTGGGATTCTTATGGGTATAGTGAGATACTGTGAATATTTCGCTGTTAAATTTCATCTTTCTCCTTGTGCACAGAGAGACATAGCTTCCTAAGAGAAGTGTGGTGTGAATGCTGTTGTTAAAGATTTGCGTACACCGATGATTTATTTTTTAAAGTCACGTTCTTTTATTACCTGAGAGGTAATAGAATATGTACAGGGACAGGTTCAGAGATAAAATGTGCAGTGCAAAATTTTTGCATAAGTTATTTTTTCATTGAGTCTTTATTAGGTCACATGAAGGACATGTTTCTTATGAAGGACAGTTCCATTTTAATAAACTTTGTGAGTTTGGGGGAAATGTCCGAGGGATTGATATTTAATGTGTCATTGAAAACTTGGAATGGCAGATGCTTTGTGGGAGGCGTAATTAATCAAACTACATTATTGCTCATCACTAGTCATATATTGGAAGAGAGGAGAGTGTGTGGCGCTGCTCTGCCAGCATTCCCCTGTGTTGGATTTAAGGAATATTTTTAAAAGGTGTTTTAAGGTTCTTACAAACCAGTTTATTCTTCTGTCACCACGACAGTGCATCTTTTATTTTTGCAATTACTCTGAGGTTTTTGTGTAAGAAAGGATATCGTATCCTTATTTGGCTTAATCAAATGAAATTTTAGTAACCAAATCCTGAATTCCGAAGCTGCAGTGTTAAAGTATCCCTCAATTGCTTCCTGACTTATTGTCTGTTTCACTTAGATTCTCTTACTGTGTGACAATGATCATAAATTCTACTTGACAGGGAAAAAACCCAAACAAGACGTAGTTGTCCAATTCTACATCTGTTTTCCTTCCTAGATAGGCATGTTTTAGTAAAACAGGGGGAGGAAAACCGTTTTATTGAGACAGCTAAAAATAAACAAGTACAAGAAGAGTAAACTCTTGTGTGTGTATGTGTGTGTATGTTAAATATCATCTACATACATGCAGTTTTTTTTAAAGGATGCATATGTTTTGCTTCTTTAGATTCTTTTGCATGTAACTTCTTTCAGGAGAAAGCCATGTGAGCCGTTTAAGTTACAGTTGGTTGGCTATATTTAGATTCCTATGGATGTTCTCTCACCTTATTTAAAATAGCACTTGTAAGTATGAAAGATGTCTCCGATAAATAGCACGATTGCATTAATGGTTATTGATGATGCTATAGGTTCCTTTTGAACCACTGGAAAATAAAATTAATTTGGGACCCTCCATTCTATTTTGTCCTGCTTTTTCAAGCTCCCTGTGAGACTCATTACAACTTCTTTGTTAGCTACTTGGTACATCAGGGTAACCAGGGTAATGCACCAAACAGTTTTCTCTAAATTTCATAAGTCTAATCCTTTGATCCCATCAGAACCAGGCCAGACCATTTGTAAATTTACCTTAATCATGACGGGTAATTATTTAAATGTTAAGCCATAAAATTAATTTGAAAAACAAGTTGCCAGTCTCTGAGACTTGAAATTCTCATAGTCTTGTAAATATCAATCAAAGCAAATGGGCATATAAGCCTAAAAATTGAACTAGATCTCATATTATCTAAGGCACAAAGTTGATTCTTGATTGAGCACCAATTTAGTCAATGTTAATGTACTTTTTATTTTTCTTGAAATAAAATAATTTACTTTTTGAGAAATTGTTATGTTTTAAAATATTGAACCGGTACCTTTACATAATTTTATCATTTGAGTCAAGACAATGTTAATAAGGTGAGAAATGCATGCCTTTTTTTTTTTACTGGTTTAAAAAGTCAAATATTTAATACAAATTTTAATTAAATAATTTGACAAATTTCAGTATAGGTTCGACAACATTGAAAAGACTGTTTTCACAGCAAATATTTCTCTAAAGTCTTCAAGAAGTTGAGGAACTTATGTTTGCTATTAGCTATTTTTAACTGAAAATCCTAAAATTAATATATTTTCTTATAAATGCTGGAACTAAAATATGTTACTATGTTTTACATTACTATAAGCAAAAGAGTTCCTAAACAGTCTTATTACTATGCTAAAGATCCATATGAAAAAGCTCTTACCTAGATGGATGAACACGTTTAGACTTTTATGGTAATCAGCCAGCCATGCAAAGATATATCTGGAAATCAAAATTATATATTTATTTAATTTCAAATTTGATGTCCTTTAGAAGTGTAATTGAATGTGTAAATGTAATTGAAACTGATAGTCACCATGCAGATAATAACCACATCAACTAGTTTCCTGAGATATTATGTCTACACATCGCATCTATTTCCAGAATTAGAAGCTATAAAATTTGTTTCATTCAACAACTTGTCAAGAACTTGCTATATGCCATGAAGCGTTCTAGGTGCTGGGACGACCAAGGCTCGCTCTCCTTTCTGGAATCAAACCCAGGTCCCAGGGTTAGAGGCAGGGATACTCATGCTAACAAAGGCTTCTGAGTGGTTTCTGGTTTCTCTGTAATGTCAGTCAATATCTGTAGATTTGTCACTCATTGTCTAAGGTAGTTAATGTACCTTTCCAATACTCTTAGTCTCATAGATGAATGTTAACATTGCCAATTACTTGAGCCACCTCCTAGACAATTAATGACGTGGATAAAACTAAAAATGTATTCAATATCAACAGTAGTGATAATAAAACAACAGCAGTAGGGATGATGATGATGTCTGAGTGAAAAAAAATGATTTCAACATTTGTAAATGATGTCAACACTTTTCTGACCGTTCAAATTTTGTCCCAGACAGATTGCACTTTTAAAAATTACACATCTTCCATACCTATGTTCTTTAGGGCCGCATTTTCATTTGTAATACCGTCTTGGCATATTTAAATAAAAGTGAACTGTATGGAAGATGTGGTTAAGTACATTAATGTTCTCACAGTACACTTTCTGGCCTGTGAGTGATTTTTATTTCATTTTCCATGACCTAGTTTCACGTACATGCTTGCATAAGAAATGCAGCACAAACACGTTGGAAGAGGAAATAGCCTTTGAATTATGCCTTAGTCGTGATTAGATGGTTGTTAATGTAATCAGAGAGTAAGGAAACACAAGTGCCTGTCTATCCTCTTTTCCAGTTCTTTTTTGGATGCAAAGGGTCATGTTCTCAAGGCGCCTTATCTCCTCCATCTCTGGGAAAGCTGGTGTTGATTTCCCAGCGTAGAGACTAGTCAACAAAGGGAGGTATCCGAGGCTCACCACGTCGTTGAAACCACAGCATATTTCTGGAGCATAGCTGAATGATGTCAGTCACTATCCTTAGGTATTTTAAAATTCCCTGAGATTCTTTTGTGACATTTTTCATACTATGATTTGTAATGTATATTCTGAGGGGTTGAGAAAATGAACTTGGGTTTAGGAAACTATACCAGCGAAAGTATACCAGGCTAGTGAAAGAGAATCCCATTCCTCGGTTTCATTTCAATGTGTAAAAATAGGGGAATGCGCCTTCAGTGCAAAAATTCTTTCCAGAAGAGGCTCTGTTAAGGAATATATGCATCTGTACTATATATTTCACTAACTTTAAGCGTTTTAAATGTTATTGCATCTTATGTGCCTAGCAAAGAGCCAGGAGTCCAGAAAGGACTTGACAAATGTGAGTTATGATAATTATTATTTCAGCTTAGACTTAGCATGCTTTATAATGGGGCAGCTTTAGCATATCATGTAATGGACAGCTTTAATAACAATTTTTATTTCTCACTTTCTTCACACAAATTTTAACCCAGCACCTCTCTTAAAAATGACTTTATTCATAAAGCGATTATATTTTAACTTCTCACCACTCTGTTCATTTTCTGAGGTTAGAACATAATGGATATGTTTATGAGCACAGGGCTGAATCCTGGGAAATGTAGATTGGGTGACCCCTGGCAAATGCATGTGCCCCCCTCACGGCTGCCGGAGCCAGCTGTAAGGTGCAGATAATCATACTCATTACTTGTCTCTCGAACCTGTCGTGAGAATGAATGAGCTGAGCCGGTGAGGCACCTGGTGAATGCAGTGTAAATACCAAGTCCAGGACCCATCCCCAGGGGCTGAAACAAGCGGTGATTATTTACACAGGCTGGGGTCTGAGCGCTTAGTAGGTGCTCAAAAAAATACACAGGGTGGGTTACGTGACTGTAACTGTAGCAGTTTCTATGGGGCTTTCATAGCCACGTTGACTTTATTAACTGATATACTTTTTTTGTGGGAATTGCATACATCAAGTGAGTCCTAAAAACCCAGTCTTTACCATTTCAAATTGTAGCATATTTTTTTAAAAGAAGAGCCTGCTGAAGTATTTCCTTGTGTCAGTGAAATTCACAGCTAATATTACACATTAGCTGAATTTTATTTTATTTTTTAATATATATTTTTTATTGATTTCAGAAAGGAAGGGAAAGGGAGAGAGAGATAGAAACATCAATGATGAGAGAGAATCATGGATTGGCTGCCTCCTGCACGCCCCCTACTGGGGATCGAGCCACCAACCCAGGCATGTGCCCTTGACCGGAATCGAACCTGGGGCCCTTCAGTCCACAGGCTGACGCTCTATCCACTGAGCCAAACCAGCTAGGGCCACTAGCTGAATTTTAAACATTAAATATGATGATTTTAAGAGTAAAAGAAATCAATGATCAAGTGGCCCTCCTATTTGCCAGGTGTTTGCCAGGTACTTCGGGAGGCAATTTATGTCAGTGAAATGGGAACGATCAGCCCCACTTTGCAGGTGGGGACGCTGGACTCAGGTAAAGCAACCTGATCAGTGAGCTCCCCTCCTGGAAGGGGAAGGAGACACAAGAACACCGAAATCTGCAAATTCCGAAGGTCGTCTGCTCCTCCCCTAGAACCCAATGCTAGACTACATCATCCAGTGACCTGGGCTATGAATGACGTGTGACCAGGGTCAGTGCTTGCCGCCTGCTGCTCTGCACCTGCCTTCCCCTCCGGCTTCCAGCCTGACCTCCTTCCGAGGCCCGGCTCTCCCTGGGTGTCCAATGGGCCGCTTTGCTGAGCCTCGAGCTGCATCTGAGAACAGTGCAGCTCCGGGATTGGAGGTGGCTGGATTCTTTGGAAATGTGATCCCATTCATTTTTCCTCCAGACAATTAGACTCGCTATAGTCATAAGCCATCTGGGGGAAATTTTTTGGAAAGCGATTGGCAAGCAGAGCATTTCCATTTTCAGGTTTGATGCTATCTGTTTATCTCATGGGGCCCCGGTGGGGCTGCAGTGAGATAGTCCATAATAAACGATGTGAAATTGTAAAATGCAAAGCGAATCGAAGGAACACATATTAGGATCTGGTGGTGCTAAACATGGGTGGGGGAAGGAGAGCGTCCCCGAGTTTTGCCAGTGTTTTGGAGCGTGAGATAATGGTGAATTTCCACCAGGCACAGAGAACATGCTGGCTGTCTCAAATGTTACATGATGCCCTTTGCAAATTCTACTGCTAAACTCGGAGGGCTTAATCCTTCAGATGACAACGCACTACTAGTTCACCAACAGCCCATGCGACAGCAGTGACAGCAATACCCACCACCACCCTTTGTACATTTAATGGGAAGGCATGAAAGAAAGAAAATTTCCAAAATGCTACCTGTACCATCTTGCAGTTCATCTCTTTGGTTTTTTACTGATACAAGTTTGCATTTTTACTTGTCCTTCAAAAGACTCATAATAATTCTTTGCTGAAGTTATTATTTTAACTTACACTTAGCATGTATTAAAATGGGGAATATATAGCTTATCACATAATATGATGGACAGCACATTAGGCTGAAAGTAGGATTTTTTCCTCTTATTTTCAGGATCGTTAGAGGCAACAAGATCATTAGCAACTGTTTGAACTGAGCCACCCTAGCATATCTGTTGTGTTTTTTTGTAGACTATAGGCTGTGTAAATGTCCCAGTACAAATGAACCTACTTTATTATATGACAATTGGTATGTGTGGATATAAGATTTGTCTTTTGTTTTTAGTTGCTCAGGTGTGTAACCAAAATTAGAAGCCTCAAGAGGATGGGGACCAGGTCTTATTTACCGATTCTAGACAGGATTTTGCACAAAAAAAGGCCCTTGATGAATAACGGTTAGATTGCATCAAGACGGTCGCTACCCCTTTTTACTAAAGGAGGTAGTGATTTCAGTGGGTGCCCAAGTCCTGAGTTGATCAATGACAGGCTCCTGCTCTGGGGCCAAAGCTATGAATCACCACACTGCCCTTCTTCAAGCTAAAACCTAAATGAGTTAGAAGCATGTAGGAGTTACGGTGAAATGAACAGCAACATTTTAAAGCCGAGGTTGAGAGTGGGAAGACCCAGCAGGAAAAGCAGCAAATTGGTATCTCCCTTCAAGCAGGCAGGCTCATGGTCATTACCAAGAGGTAAGGCAGCAGACGAATAAACCATCTTCATCAGCAACAGCCATCTCCGACTTTAAGTCCACCTTCATCACAGTGCCCGAGACCTTTCAGGGGTCTGGCAAGTTAGAGAATTTGCAAAAGGCTAATGTATTTTGGGGGATAAATGACCAGAGCGAGGGGACTTTGAAATAAATGAGGTTTTTTTGTTTAACTTCTTATTTTATTTTTAATTTGTGTATTGATAGAGGAAGGAAAGGAAAGAGAGAGAGGAAGGGGAGCGATAGAGAGAGAGAGAGATGGTTTTGTTATTCTACTTATTTTTCCATTCATTGGTTGATTCTTGTATGTGCCCTGACCGGGGATTGACCCTGCAACCTTGGCATATCAGGACGATGCTCTAACAACTGAGCTACCCGGCCAGGGCTAATTTCTTATTTGGGATGAAATAAGTTTCACTTAAGAGGTTATTTTTCCACTCTGAGATTCCAAGTATTTCCCATGTCTGTTATCTTTATTGCAGTGTTGGAAACGACCTCGGTTGTGGACTGGCATTCCAACCTTCAGTGTTTGGGTGAGGGCTCAGGGGAACATGCTCAAAGTACCCCAAACCTAAAATGAACTGAGGAGAATGTGGAGAAACATGGGTCTTTGGGAAAGTGAGAAAGAAGGCATGAAAGCACTTGTTAGGAAGTGTCTGCTTCTAAATGATTTTGAGAAGGACATCAAGTTAAAAAAAAAAAAAATCATCTCCTTGGACTAGGCCCCACTTCAGCCAGTCTAAGTCGGTGTCAGGATGAAAACCAAGAGCATCGCTGCCCTGCTCAGCGCCTGCTCGAAGGGCGCTCTGGTGTTATAAACCCTGCAGCCCAGTCTTTAGAGCCTGGATGGTCACCCAGCCCTACTTCTGTGTCCCCTTTGCCTGGTGCTGACGTAAAGTGAATTTGGGAGCGTTTTCTCAAGCCCACTGCCAAATATTAGGCCCTCTCAGCTCGGTACAACTACCCCTGTCTCTCATGTATTCTCACATCTGGCAGAAACTAGTGCCGTAGCAACTGCTTTGTTTACTTCCCCCGGCCCATGCTTCTTTTCGGATATTTTACTATGAAATGAGAGTAGAGAGGCACGAGACAAAAGGGCTGCGGACCACTATGCTTGCTCTCGAAGCCTCCAGTCATGGCTGCGACCGGGATGATTCTCCCTGCCAAGCAGAGGCCCTGGGGAAGGGGCAGTGCGGGGGCTGTGGCCGCGGTCTCCACTCGGCCTCGGAGGTGTCTCCGGCTCTTCCGACCAAGTGTCAAGGTTGAATGCTGCTGAGGACAGCTCACCTGGTGGGTGTCATGCCAAGGGAAATAGAGTTACGTTTCTCAAACTTGGACATCGGGCAGGTCCAGGTGGGAGGATATGAGACTAAAATAGCATCCCCTGCAGAAGACAACAAACACTGCCTTTCTCGGCTCACAGGTAGTTCGCCGTCACTGACAGCCCTGAACAATCTCACACAAACTTCTTTCACCTTCTCTAAAAATCTCCTCGGATGGGCTCTTGGGTGGATTTGTAGAATACAGCAGGTTCTTGAATAATGTCGTTTTGTTCACTGTTTCATTATAATGTTGATGAGGAAAAAAATTGGTTCCTGCCCGGCCCCTGTCTGTGTGGAGTTGGCACGTTCTCACCGTGTCTGCATGGGCTTCCTCCGGGTGCTCTGGCTTCCTCCCAGATATGTGTGTGTGCGGGGCCTGGCGTGCCTAATTGTCCCAGCCTGAGGGAGTGTGAGCGTGAGTGTTCCCTGCGATGCAGGGGTGTCCTGTCCAGGGTGGGTTCCCGCCTGGTGCCCTGAGCTGCCCGGACTGGCTTTGGCCATCTGTGACCCTGAACTGGCCTAATGGGGTTGGAAAAATCACCTTACTTGTTTTTATTCATCTTTCTTAAATGTATGTATAGCTCACATTGACTTCAATATTGAATGTTAGAACTGTGTTGGATCTTTTTCAGAAGTTGGGTGATGAAATCTACCATAGGAACTTAACTCCTCTTATTTATCTCAATGAGCCTGTGGTAACATTGGGGTCCTTATTCCTTATTTCGCTTACATTGCAGTTTCTAAGAATCTGTGGAGGATGTTAAGTGAGGACTCACTGTATGTGCTATGCACTACAATAATGACCAAGACTTATGTCAGGAGACAGCAATGCTTTTTTATCCGTAAGTAGAAGGAATAACACTAAATTGCCATGTTATTTTTCCAATAAGATATTCATTATCTTAGGTGAGTCTATTCATTTTTCTGGCCTCAGAGATGTTTATAAATGGTACCCCATCTAATACAAACCACATGTTAATGTAGCATGAATGTTCAATCAATTAGTTTACACACGCAAATGCTGGAATATTGATGACACATGTTAGCTTTTAGTGGGAAAAAAGCCAGCAGAGCTCATCTGATGCATTGATCCTTGGGACACGCACACAGATGTGAACCTTTGACTTCATCACAAGTGATTTGGCTGACAAACAGTAGCTTGTAATTATTGTTGCGCCATCATAGATTAATTAACAAACCAATCAATCAGTTCAGACTGGGCAGCCCAGGCGGCCCAGCCACATTTGCTGGTTTGGGATGTTTCTCTTCACTTTAGCTCCCTTGCACGTGATTTTCTTATCAGACGCCTTGAAAACATTTGCTTGTGTAGATTGGCTTTTCCTAAGCTCCATTAGGGTATTCCAAACAACAGCATGGGTGTAAGGAGATGTTGCTGATAAATTGATTAATATCCTCTTAACTCTTGGCCAAAGTCATCTCCCCAGGCAAGGAATAGGCAAATTGTATCCTAATCTCTCAGCAAATAGGCTGCATTTAGGGCTTGCTAGTGGAACAATTTCCA